>NW_026262745.1:65889829-67089829 GCF_021869535.1 Mytilus californianus
TGTTTTAGTTGTTAGGATACATTTTATACATACTTGAAAAAAAAATAGTTGACACCACATAACAAATATACCGTTGTGTAAGTATTCGATAAAGTTTAGAAAAGAAAACCCAAATTATCAGGCTTTCTCAAAACAATGTAATCTTGGTAATTTCAAAACGAAGAGTCACTACCGTCAATGTATATGTTATCTTAGTATATTTGAACATTTATTGGAACAATAGCATAGGTCATATAGGATTTGTTTAGACATGTTAGACACAGTATATCATTGAAATCAATGTAGTTCATTTAAGAAATGACTTTAATTTTTTTTCTGTCAATGAAGAAATAACATTAAAAAATGTGGTGCACACTGAATAACCAGCATAGCGTGTTATTTAAAAGAGTGCACCACATTTTCAAGTTTCAACCCACCATTTTGTCTTAAACATGTCCTGTACCAAGTCAGGAATATGGCAGTTGTTATCAAATAGTCCGTTTCTATGTGTGTTAGCGTTTGTTTTTGTAACAGTTCAGTGTTTCTGTTGTTCCGTTGTTTTCCTCTTATAGTTGGTGTGTTTCCCTCGGTTTTGGTTTGTGACCCTGATTTGTTTCAGTTAAATCTATTTAGGACTTTTGAACAGCGGTAAACTACTGTTGCCTTTATTCATTTCGAATAGACAAAACCAATATTACAGTCATCCTTATAATTTAATTCTAAATTTCATTTTTAAAGAGTTAATCATAAAAAAACGTTGATGATGTCACAGTTACAGGGATAAGACCAGAAGATTCCAAATATCTGACAAAAAGTGGGAAAAAAAAGCAATTGCAGCGAACATCCTTAAATAGATGACCTTGTGAGGAATCAATCATTCCATGACCTTGGTTTGGAGCACGGTGTATATGTTGTGTTGTCTGGATGATATAACATCTGGTTGACATTTTAAGATATGATCCAATAAAGTTATAGCCTTATTTTAAAATGAGACGTGATTCATACTCAACAATCTTACCAACAGTAATTAAAGTAGAAAGTATTTGATTTCCAAAACGGCAGTTGATCAAAATCTTTTGAAAACAAATCCCTACCTTAAGAATTCCCCTACCAATAGTTGGAAAGGGAAGATACAATACAAAAAAAAATTGATTGACTCTTAGAAAATTGACTCTATTAGGAAAAGCCCCATGATTCATAATATGTTACTTTAAAATGATTGAATGAACCATCAATATATTTGGATGATAAAACGGATCACATCAACTACCAGCAGCCGAATGGTCAGCGAAATAAGACGCACGAAGACAAACAACAACGAACAACAAAGCATCCAGATAGCCTTATTAGATACAGGCACAAAATAGAGCAAGTTGAATGTGGCCAAGAGCCATCCTTTTACCACATGTAAAGCAGGATCAGCTTACCCTTCCGGAGCACCTGAGATCCCCCATTGTTTTTGGTGATGTTCCTGTAGATCAATCTTTCTTTTCTATGTTGTGTTTTGTGAACTGTTGTTTGTTTTTTTTTAAGCCACGGCGTTGTCAGTTTGTTTTTTACTATATGAGTTTGAATGTCCCTTTGGTATCCTCTGCCTCTCTTTTGCATAATTAAATTATATTTGAGAACGTTAAACATACAATAATCTAGCTTCCAAAACAAAGGCCAAAGGTACAATCAAATCAAAACGAATCTTACGACACTAGTTCAAAAACACAAATGACGAACAGACAAGCATTCAAAAATTTACAAACTATTGAATAGAAAACTGCAAAAAATAAGCAACACGAACGTTTGCACCAAAAACCGGGGATGCTCTTAGGTGCTCCAGGAAATTAATCAGATTTTGCTTTATATATTACCCGTCATGTTGTTTATGGTAATTACACATTCTGTGATAAGTGTAAATGATAATGCCACTTTAATGGCAGAAAAGAGATTTATTCCTTAACGATCAACTAAATCATGATGGCGTCCGTAAAACATTCGAGGTGTTGACTCCAAAATAGAAATTACGCCTTTGAATTTCTCAAGTACGAAGGGCTTTTTTTATTTACCTCACCAGGAACGCTTCAAGCTCAATCAATAAAAAGAGAGATGCTAAATACTTAAACACGTCAGGAGCTCGTTACCAAAAAAAGACATACCAGAATATAGCAAATTGATGTAAAGTCGACTTTGTCTGAGGGAGTTGCAACCTTAAAGAATTTAATAGACGTATCTTATAAGTCATGCAAGTACCGAAGCGTTGACTGCTGGGTTGTTGGCGTGGCTCGGAATTTATGCTTTATGGTCGTCTTTGTATTCTTGTCTTTCATTTTTGCTTATGTACTTTGTCATTCTAGTGTCTTTATGCCATTTTGTTTTTCTTTGTTGAAACAGTTATTTGTTTTTATAGTGATTAACATTATAACACAATGTTGACTGCTGTACCCAAATGTTTGCGGTTTTTACCTATTATGTCTGTTTGTTTTGCTCACTCATTGTTGACAATATAATGGAATTCTATGCGATTGTCATACAAATGAGAGGTTTAGCTAGCTATAAAGCCAGATTTTTTCCCGCCATTTTCTAGATAAGCATATGCCTGTACCAAGTCCGAAATATGACAGTTGTTTTCCATTCGTTTGATGTTTTTGAGCTTTTAATTTTGCCAATTGATAGAGGAGTTTCCGTTTTGATTTTTACTTGGAGAATATCAGTTTATCAACAGAAGTATCGACTCAGTGCTAATATATAAACATGACATTTAATTTCTGTTGAGAACCTTGATAGCAAACACTTAAACACGCGACAGATGCTATATGATCAAACAAAACCGAACAAGAATAGCCAAATACATCTAAGGATAAGATATACAAACTCCGGAATATAGTTACAACTGGAAATTCAGAATGACGAATACACGTTTTAAGGAAATAATATCAAAATTTGCGTTACACCGCCCATAGACATGCTAGAGTAGGAAGTTTCACAGTAATTCTGAAGCTCGCGAATATTTACTTTTATTATGCATATTAATGATTTTGTTGATACTGTTTATTTATATTTTTATTTTTTTATGTTGTGTCACATGCTATAAATGTATGGTGTAATGGCAATAAAGATTTTAATTTTAACCAGCAGAGTTCGGTATTCGTACTGTTTTTAACAATGAACAAAACATATACCGTACAGCAAAAAAAGACTGAAAAGAAAACAGCACCTTATATATGTCCTGCGACCGAAGTGATGTTATGGATTTTCCTTCATCAGAAACGCCATATGCCGAATATTTGAAAGCAAAGGATGTAATAGAAGCTTGACAGTTGACGAGCTATATGACCAATAAGGACCAAAACTTATAGCCAAATCCATCTAAGGTCTACTTTACCTAAGGTAGTTTAAGCCTAGATTTATCTTCACAGTAACACTCAAAGCCGAAAATTTAAAAGACAAGGATGTATATGAACAAATACATTTGAAGAGCTATATTATCGAAAAGGACATAACAATAATAGAAAAATGTATCTAAGGTCAGCTTGGTAAGCTAAAAAAAAAAGCAGTTACATGACAAAATGTGAATCCTCTTAAACGAGAAAACTAACAGCCTGATTTATTTTTAAACAGCAAATCAAAAACACTTAACAGACATTAACCAACGACAACCACGCACTATACTCAATGTTCCCATAATTGGACAGACACACACAGAGTGTGGCAAGATTTAGCATGACGACCTTTGAACAATGAGCACTCTACACAATCTAGCTTGTTCTGAGCATATTCTATACAATTTATAAGTACTTTATTATAAGTTTACAATAAATAACTGCAAGATACGAATTAAGGTATTTAAAAAGGGGTATCACCATATATATCTATAGGCAGAGATGAACATGAGCATCATGGCGATTGTCACACGTTGAGCAGGATCTGTTAACCTTTCTGTGGGACCTGTGACAAAGCAAATTTTTTTAACGTTCGTGTTGCTTAGTCTTTAGTTTTTCCATGTTGTGTTTTGTATACTGTTGTTTGTATACTGTTCAGAACCTTCTAAAAGACAAAAAGAAAAAGCACCTTGCGAAATTCTTTTATTTTACTTTCCGATATATTGATGATGTTCTATCATTGAATAACCCATATTTCAGCCAATACGTACATCTCATATATCCCAGTGAACTTGAAATTAAGGATACTACTGATACTAGAAGGACTGCTTCATACCTTGATCTTTTCCTCAATATTGACACAGATGGACGACTTCACACGAAAATCTATGATAAACGGGACGATTTAAACTTCCCAATTATCAATTTCCAATTTCGCGGCAGTAACATACCCTCTGCCCCTTCGTATGGTATTTACATATCTCAATTGATAGTTATTCTCGTGCTTTTTCACACTATACGGACTTCATATACAGG
Organism: Mytilus californianus; assembly: GCF_021869535.1. NCBI lineage: Eukaryota > Metazoa > Mollusca > Bivalvia > Mytilida > Mytilidae > Mytilus > Mytilus californianus. The sequence continues at coordinate 65,894,215 of NW_026262745.1, forward strand.
AGTGTGCTCCTTACGCAGAAACTGCTCCAACAAAGTTATGAGGAGGACAGATTAAAAATGACACTCCGTAAATTTTACGGACACCATCACGAATTGGTTGATCCATACGATGTGTCTTTGTCCAAACTAACTAAGGACATTTTTACAACGTGTTAGTTTGTGATTTGTCAATACGTCGTCTGATCTTTTAATTACCGAACCTGACTTATTCCCGATTGTGACTGTTTTGCTGAGTGTGAAACCGCGTTGCTATAAGACGTGTCACGGTACTTTTCTATCCCAAATTCATGTATTTAGTTTTGATGTTATATTTGTTATTCTCGTCGGATTTTGTCAAATGTCTTAGCGTCTTTTCTGTTATATTCATGTGTTATGGTAAAGTTAATTAATCACCCCCTTCATTTATTAGATTTTAGTTTGGTTCAACGAAATTTATACGATATATTTGGTTTACAGTTTGATTCAGAAGAAACACCGACATAGCTAGATAATACAATTAATTATCTAATTACTACCACAATTTGATATTAATAAGTATTGTAATTTTCATTGTTATTAATAAATGTAATGTCAGTATTACAAATCTAATCTTGAATCAATCCTAATCCTATCTTTCTTTTTGGGAAATATTTTTACAAATTCAAATGTGACGTCACTTTGTGTGTTTTTTTAGAATTTCAAATGTGACGTCACTTTGTGCGTTGAGGCTTTGGCTAACTCGGCTGTGTATTTTTATGTGTTGGATTTAGTTGTTTTATGTAATGTATCCGTTTTTATTCTGTAGTTAGTCCCCACTTTGGTTTTATCATGTATATCTATTATATAGTCATTTTATAAAATTTACTTTTTGCAAAATTATAAATTATTCTAAATAATAATGATGTTCTTTTCCAAGGCAGAAAACCCTGGCCGTGTTAGACGCAAGTTTTTTGAAGTTTTGGTCCTCGGTGCTCTTCAGCTTTGTACTTGTTTTTGCTTTCAAACTTTTTTCATCTGAGCGTCACTGGTTGGTCTTGTGTGGATGAGACGCACGTCTTGCGTATTTAATTTTAAACCTAGTACCTTTTGTTAGCTATTATTCGTGTGTTTCTTTGTCCTATATGTTCGCCCATTTATTTGTATTGTGGTCCTGTCAAGTGATGTTGTCGTTTTGGTGTTGTGTTTGACGTTGCCATGAAAGCAGGAGGTTTGGCATGCCACAAAACCAGGTTCAACCCACCATTTTTTTTCTTAAAATGTCCTGTACCAAGTCAGGAAAATGGCCATTGTTATATTATAGTTCGTTTCTGTGTGTGTTACATTTTAATGTTGTGTTTGTGTTGTGTCGTTGTTCTCCTCTTATATTTGATGCGTTTCCCTCAGTTTTAGTCTGTAACCCGGATTTGTTTTTATCTCTATCGATTTATGAGTTTCGAACAGCGGTATACTACTGTTGCCTTTGTTTGTCTTTTGGTCTTTTTCGTTTTTTGCTATTGTCTGTTTTCGAATTATGAGTTTGAATATCCCTGTGGTATATATATGGTTCGTCTCTATTTGAGTCATATACATCATTGGCTTTCAAATGTTTGGGCTTGAGCGTTCCTGATGAAGAAAATCAAGAAATGAGCATCAAAAGTACGAAATTAATATAGAGGTTTTTTTTCATTTTCTACCTATAAGGTTATAACTTAAGGATGTACTCACTAATGAAGCACATGACAACTTGGTATAAGACCAGTTGGAAATTTACAATACGTTTTGCATTTTCACACTTACTTCTTAAACGTTTTGAAATCTGAATGAAAAATGGAAAAAGAGTGCGTAATTTGTTTTGGTAATCTTCCAAAGAAAAGTACTTAACTTTATTCCCCTAAAATGTTTCATCATTGATTCAACATTGTACTGATCTATATGTTGATCTAATCATTTCAACATATGTTAAATCATGTTTAGCGGATGGATATAAAAGGACATGTTTAGTAAAATAAAACGACTTTAAACACACATTATGTTAAACTTGAATATTGCTTAACATGCTTTCATACGATGAAAAATACATCATTTATTGTCAATATTTTGTCCTTGAAATAAATCTATATACACCAAGTATACATATTGTTACTATCCCCATTATTTCACTTCCTGTACCGTTGTTTGATTTTTAATATAATTTAAGTTTATATTTAAACACAAATGCATTGCCAAAGTAGACTTTTAAGATATGCATTGCCAAAGTAGACTTTTAAGATATATAAATGTTTATTAACGAATAAAGATTTGTTAATATCGATTGATAGCAATTCCAGTATATAGAGTAGCGATATTCTAATTTGAAAACGGAATGCATCGTCGGGAAATTGTAGACAAATATCCGACAAGGCCTTGCAGTGTGTTGAGCGTTTGTGGTCCATATTTAAGATCTTTACTGAGACTTTGAGATACAGAATACCCATAAAAGCGCTGCTCGTTTGTGTTTAATTTATGTTATATAGATACAATGGATAAGCGTGGATTCTTGAAAAAGAAACCATGAGCCCGGAGGGCGAATGGTTTGTTTTTCATGAATCTACGCTTATCCATTGTATCTATAACTTAAACTATTGTGTTAATTTCTTTTCAAAATTAAAGCCTTTTCTTAATAAGAAGGTATTGTAAGTGAGTTTAAATAACCATGTTATCGTGTCCAACGATGCATTGATAATTCCCAGATCACAATTAATTGGTTCACAAAATACAAATATAACATTTCTACCTTTAAAGATCTTTATATTATCAGGCATCTGAATATTATCTGTTTTACAAAATAAGACATATTCGAACTTATTTCTAATAAAATTGAGAATGGAAATGGGGACTGTGTCAAAGAGACAACAACCCGACCAAAGAGCATATCTAAAGTATATATAATAAGTATGTTACCGAAATTTCTAGCACTCTAGGCACATCACGATTTTCTAGCATAGGAATTTGCGAACAAATATTTGTAAAATTATGTAGTAAAACAGATGAAATCATACTATATTTATACAACAAAAATTGACAAATAGAATGTAATCATTTTTGTTTCAAACATGTGAAATAGCCAATAATAATCCAAAAAATAAACGGTAAAACACGCTATTATTACAAAAATATCCACTATAACATGCAAAATTAGAAAAAAACAGAATTGGGACAACAGAGATAATACAGGGATTCGAACCTTAATCGGAAAAATCACTATCTTTTAACTCGTTGATTTTAAGCATGCTAACCTCGCGGCTACCAACTTATACTATACGACTGCGCATTGTGCATATATAAAGGTACAACCCCTGTGTGTCCCATGTTCATTTATATATATAAAATAGACATCTAAGTTGTAACCCATTGGTAGCCGAGAGGTTTCGTCGATGTGTTGATGTCAGTCATTCATAACAGATTTCAAGGAAGGGTTCGATTCCCAGTGAAGGCATATACAAATTACAAAAATTAAAGGTAAGTTTTTAGATTAATTCCATTAGTGAACAGAAATCAGTAAATTAGCCAATTCAAACTTAATGAAATTAGAAACACAAAGGAAACAATTGAATATAATTTGGTGAGTCCATTTCAGCGGCAGATTTAGGAAGCGTTGATTCTAGAAAAAGAATCCACGGTAAATGAATAGGCTGACGTCATCACAATGGTTTAATTTATCTGCGTGTAGTGATTGTGTGTAATACATAGAATGTTATCATAACAGAGCTTATCGATCGTGCTGTCTTGAGGCCGTTCCCTAATGCTTGTTACGTATGCTCATATCGTTTCACAGTCTTTGCGTATTTATTCCTCAGATAACTATAGGATAACTTATCAAATATTAAACGACTGACCAAACAACTCATTTATTCACGAATGCGCACAAGTTAATTATCAGTGTTGTTCGATGAGAATATTTTTCTTCAATTGAATTCTTGGATTCGTCACGAGTTTCTCCAATAGTTGCAATCATGCCTGACAACACCAGAAAGTAAACAATTTGGGCAATCCACAAAAGAACCACACAAACTATGTTAATATATGTGGAATCAACAAAAACAATTTGACAAATAAAATTTCTACAAAAGAAAACAAAAAACAAAACAGAATAAAAAAACAGTCGCCAGTAATTTCACTCGATTTATCTGTATAGGGATGTTAATGTCCCATTAATTGCAGTCTCCGATGACAATATACACACTTCAGATTCTTTGTCGTATTGAAAACTCTTACAGTTCTTTATCAACCAACATTGTACAGCACAAATTGTGAGCGAATGTTCTTTAATAGTCGATATAACTTCAAACGTTGGACAATCAGATATATTTATGTAGGACGCTTCAATTATGTCACCAGAACTGCATGTTGCTTGTGTTGTTATAGCTACAAAACAAATCGTTGAAAATAAGTAACAATTTTTTTTTCATATTCTCGTATTCAATATTTCATGATAAATTGAAGTTTGCAAAATATATTTATGACAGATTATGAATAATGCACAAGGCTTCAATGCAGAAATAAATGAAAATGACAATGCCCATGCAGAGAAAATATCACGAATAAACTGTAAAAAGTTTCATTTATATGAATCTGATATTTTTCATAATAACTTTATGCAACTGATATGTCTTGATTGTCCAATCACCGAAACAAACGATCTCTGAAACAAAGAATATCCTAACATTTGACTGCTGTACCCTAATTTATGACATTTTTATCAATTATTTTTTGTTTTGCTCACACATTGTTGTCAATATAATGGAATTATGTGGGACTGTCATACAAGTGAGAGGCTTAAATAGCTATAAAACCAGGTTTCATCCACAATTTCCTAATAAGGAAATGCCTGTACCAAGTCAGGAGTATGACAGTTGTTTTCCAATTGTTTGAGGTGTTTGAGCTTTTGATTTAGCCACTTGATAATCAATTTGATTTGTAACAATTTGAAACTTTATCTAGTAGTTTTTTTTTATAGTTTACCTATATTTTAACATCAAATATGCATTTTGCTTTTTAGAAATCATATATGTATATGACAATATCTAATTGAAAGGAATAGTACAAACGTGACATGGTAGTCAACGTATTTCCCAGTGATCAACTGTTTCCATAATGTTGAACGTGTATTGGATGATACACCTATTCCAATGAGATAAAAAGGTCCTTGCAAAGTAGTACTTGAAAGCAATTTGATAAAAGCATCATGACATCCTTTCACTTGAAATTTGAGAAAATAAACTTCCTTTTGAAACGCTCCGTAATCTGATAGCTTCAAATTTTCAAAAAAGGTTCCATCAATAGTTTGAATAGTTATGTTTGTCCCTAAAACTGAATATAAACATAATAATCATCTGAAAAACATGTGCTATAAATGTCTGTTATTAATAGTCAAGCAGCTAAGTCCAATTTTTCATCAGAATTCTGCAAAATGTGGTAAAAGCATCAAACTTGATATATAAGCTCCTAGCACCATTCTTAGCAAAATAAGATATGGAACCAACCTGAAAAAAAATCAACTTCCGGTTGTTTCCAAGATGGCGGACAAAATTGCAAAAATTCTAAGCTAAATATCAAAGAAACCGTACACAAGGTGGTAAAACAATGAAACTTTATATATTATCTCTTTAGACCCTTCTAAACAAATAAAGATATGAAACCAATATGAAAAACTATCAACTTCCGTTTTTTTTCCAAAATGGCGGCTGAAATAACAAAAATGTTACAACAAGTCAAAAGGAAGTTGCAATATATACCAAAAAATTATATCAGATGAGTACAATTGAAAGTAATATATATACAGTAGCTGTTATATGCAATAATACGTTCATTCATCTTGTTTGTGTCGGTAAACCCTATACTCGCTGTAGTCCATCAGGCACAATCACCACCACACTTGCCTAAATCTGTATTCGGAAGGGCGGATTTGAAACCCTTGCATTGTCCTCGACAACCTTTCTTGCATCCACAGTGAACAAGCTCCTGTAGTGAAGGGGTTGGCTCTGCCAATATTGTCCAGAACGGGTTTTTACATGCCGTTGTCTTGCTTTTTCCAACCATACAAGTCTGGGGATGGAAGAACAGGCTGTAAAAGAAAACACAGAAAGTTTGACATGTTGGAAAAGTGCCTCTCGTTTTGGTGGTACAGACTCGATTGATCTACCTTTATGTACAAAGAGCACTTTTCTAGCTTCATTTACACTGTTTGATTCACTTATCCGATGGTACAAAAGAACAACATATCGCTCCAGCAATGGTAGAATTGAATCAAGGCATATTGTCCTTGGTTGGTCTGCCATCTGTCTAAACGCAGCTGATATCTCGGAGAAAGTATTCCATGTATCCCATGCTGTTTCTTTCCTCGTCCTGCAAATAGATACAATGTCGCAACCTGTAAAGGCGTGGAATATTGGTAAAAGCCTATATTTAAGAGAACCCAAAGATTGTACAATATCATGAATAGGAGTGTAACGGTAATGTTTCCCGGTTGCAAATGTTATCCATATCTCATCAGCTTCTGTGTCCTTGAATACAGATATAGCGATCACAATTACGTCTGTATCCACAGTTTTAATGCTGATCTTTTTAAAACTATCCCTAAATGCATCCGCAACGTGAAGCATAACTCTCGTTTCTTCGTGTTTGCACGGTTTTAGTTTTGACTTGTCTATGTGTGCCTGGTTTGAAATCACATTCTCTCTAACTGTACAGATAACTTTCTTTTCAGTATTTGCTGCTTCTGCCAACCTTTTTCGATAGAAACTGAAACAGCTCCCTTTTATTCTCATAGCAAGACAACGGCATGTAAGAACCCGTTCTGGACAATATCCGCCCTTCCGAATACAGATTTAGGCAAGTGTTGTGCCTGATGGACTACAGCGAGTATATAGTTTACCGACACAAACAAGATGAATGAACGTATTATTGCATATAACAGCTACTGTATATATATATATTACTTTCAATTGTACTCATCTGATATAATTTTTTGGTATATATTGTAACCTCCTATTGACTTGTGTTATTTTTTTTGTTATTTCAGCCGCCATCTTGGAAAAAACCGGAAGTTGATAGTTTTTCATATTGGTTTCATATCTTTATTTGTTAAGAAGGGTCTAAAGAGATAATATATAAAGTTTCATTGTTTTACCACCTTGTGTACGGTTTCTTTCATATTTAGATTAGAATTTTTGCAATTTTGTCCGCCATCTTGGAAAAAACCGGAAGTTGATTTTTTTAGGTTGGCTCCATATCTTATTTTGCCTAGAATGGTATTAGCAGCTTATATACCAAGTTTCATGCTTTTACCACATTGTGCAGGGTTTTTCTGATATTTCCTGGACTATATATGCAATTTATACAATAGTATTACTTAATGGGTAATTCCATAATGGTCTAGTCATATGTCCAAGGTCTGTAGTAAAGGCTTGGGAATGTCTGCAATAGCCAGAGACAACATCGAGGAACATTGCAGCATTCGAGGTAAATATTGAAGAACGAGGACTTATAACAGGTTCATTACGAAAACACCCATTTCTTCATAACTATATCGACCAACTGACAAAGAAAATATTGTATAAAACAAATAAAATTAAATGCATATTACACATGTTTCAACCAACAGGGATTTATTATGAGTCATTATGTATCATAACAATTTTTTAAAACATTTATTATCAATAAAATTACTATACCGACATATATATTGTTACATTCAAGCCCGCTTATGGACAACTTTAATGAAAAATTAGCATATTTAATTGCTTCCAATCTTAACTTTCTTTGACGGATGATTATATCTACAAATAGAGTAGTCCTTTAAAAATATTAGCCATGATAAATGTTGTGTCGTCTAAAAATGGCTCGTTATAATTGTAATGATCCCATTACCAGGCCCTATTGTGAGTAATAGGCACTGTTTTTGTTTTAGTTGAAACCTGGCATTTGAACAATAATTTGCTTAGTTGGTAAATAAAAAAAATCATATATAATGATTTCTTGTAACGTTTACTTCCTGTAATGTGTTCTTTTTTTTTTGGTAATTAATGTTGTATTACCATGACATGTGAATTAGTTAAGCTTTATTTTAAAGTTATGTAAACTTTTATTTAATTAGTTAAATGCAAAATAGAAAAATGCTACAATAGCGACGTTCATTCTAGAACATCATATCTGGCTTTTTCACAATGCAGCTAGCTCCTATAAACAACTTTATTTAATGTGGCATGATTATAAAAACACGAAAAAAGGATAGATAAAATTTTGAAAATCGAACAAAAATTACGTGTCACCACATTGAGATGTTTAAGAACTTATATATGTTCAGTCGTATGTGGCGCTCATCGATACAAGATTGTTTGATTTAATATCCTTACGCAATGTCGTTCAAATGATGTCTCATGATGTTCCCGTTACAACTACTTTTATTCTTGTTTTCAGTTTAGACTACAACATACAAGATCTCAAGATTATATTTACGAATCACAAATTTTCAGAAATTATAATAAAAATATGTCTCTAAAAGTTTAGTAAAAATGTTAATGTCAAGATTTAAGGCAAGTTTTACCTCTGAAAGGGGACAAAGTCATTTTCATTTCTGATCCTTTTGGTAATCATATATACAAGTGTATGATGTTCTATACTATGACAGCAACCGTCAACAGGATAATATTATTAAGTTCATTCTATATTCTTATATTAACTGTTTTTTTTCCTCTCAGAAATATAAATAAAGAAATGCAGGAGGATTGCAAAAGGAGCCAAATATCCACAAGGGCACAAATGGCATAGATGTAAGCATATGTCAAATAGCTCTCACGTGTTTAGGTCTTATACATCCTTGGCTTTAAAATGTTTGGTTTGAAGCTTTTCTAGTAAAGGTTATTCCAAAAAAGAGCAACACGACGGGTGCCACATGTGAAGCAAGATTCGCGTACCCTTCTTGGTGCACCTGAGATCAGCCCAAGTTTCGGTAGGGTTCGTATTGTCCAGTCTTTAGTTTTCTATGCTGTGTTTTGTGTACAGTTGATTGTCTGTTGATGTGTTTTAGCCATGGCGTTGTCAGTTTATTTTCAACTTATGAGTTTGAATGTCCCTCTCATTGGACGCACAAACTTAATAAAGTGCTATTTTGATTTACTACCCCTGATTGAGACCACTGCCGGAGGAATGTTAGTGCTTGAAAGTATCATTAACTCAGTTATCAGTACTTCAAAACTGACATGATTTTTAAGAAAGGTTTCGGAAATGAATTAAAATAATAATAAAACAATAATGTTCCATTTCCTTCAGTAAAAAATGACCTTAGATGAATTTTGCTTTTCATTGAGTCTCTTTTTTTCACAAAAGCACGTCACGTGTTTATGTCTTATACATTTTGGTCATTTCATGTTTGGATTTAAGTTGGGTTTTTTTTAAAGGAAGTTCAGAAAAACACTTTGTTCACGCAAAATTTATTAGGTGTTTTATTCTAATTATAAGATTATAACTAAATAATGTACTCACCTATGAAACCTATACAAACGTTATATAAGACCAGCCGAAAAACAAGTTGAAATACGTGTTGCATTTTCACAGTTACTTTTGAAACTGGTTCAATGAAAATATTTCTTCCAATTGGTGTAACTGATTTTGATAATGTTCCAAATTAAAAGACTTAACTGAAATCCCCTAAAATTTTTTAATTATTATTTTACATTCCAGTCATGATTTTGCTACTGTGTTTTCTTTTATAGATGAAATAATTTATCATTGTTGCAAGTAAAAATATCTATTTACTTTCGTGTTACTGTAGTGTTTATAATAATTTATTTTTGTTGACATCTGTATTAAGCACTATATAGTTTAGATTTAAGGTGCTATAAACGCCCTCTATGTTTCTTAACGTGTGTAAATACAAGCTCATACTGTTATGCTGAATAGATTTCCTTCTGTATCCGACAAGTGATGATTGCTAATATATTGAAATTGTAAAACAAACAACTAGAAATGATACAATAAACAATCCATTTTCATCAATAGAAGTTATTGTTTCGTCAGATTTTACAATTTTAAAGATCACGTTAGTTTATTCCCTGATTTCCTGAATCGATTTATTTTCTGTTTTAATTTTTAGGATGAGGAGGTATCAGGAAAATTGATAAACGTTAAACTTTGTCATTCGACCGATATTTTATCTAACAAGTTTTAAGGGAAAGTATAGTATAGCCTTCAGTTACACCTGAGTTCATCCCGTTTTTCGGTGGGATTCCTGGTGCTTTATTTTCATTTTATTCCCAAATGATTTGTTATTGTATTTCTCTTTTCGTCGTTTTCTCTAGATATTGATAGTTTACATGGACTTGTTTTTTATTCTATCTCTTTTTCTCTTTTTTTTTATAAACGAAGGGCCTTGTTTTGAGCGGAAAATAGACAGTGTCTTCAAAATATCTATATTTTTTTTTTTGAATGCAGACTTCAAATTTTGGAACTTACAATACAAACTTAATACGATACCATAATTTATTTAATCAAAAATGTAATGAATAAGCTTATACCAATAATAAATTGTTGGTGTGGTGTACACAGATGTTTTGGTAAGAACAGGGTTTTTGATAGCTTAAAATATTCCTAGTTGTAAAGCATGAGCATTTTGAGTTTCTAACACTATAAAGGAAGATTCCTTAACAAAGGCGGACGTAAGATACGGCCACTTTTTGCCCCCTTTAATTTGAAAATAGAAAAAACATAACCATAAATTTACCACATAGCATCCTTCCTATGCTTAGTACACATTAATCTGCTGGACATAAGTACTTATATTTTTTTAATTTTGTTTTCCATATTTGCATTACGAATTAAACTTCCTCAGTTAAGTACAAAACCGCATAAACTGCTAAAATAGCCCGACTTTGAGATATAAGATAGGATCACTGGTATAACCAAAAAGATATTTTGCTACAAGATGTTTTTTTAAAACAGATCTTAAGGTGTGTTAATTATCATTTTGATTAAGGTTTTTATAAATATTGTTTTGTTGAAACACTAAGTGTAACAACATAGTTATTTTAGGTCAAACATGTAAATTTCATCATATTTATGACATCAAAGTGAGATCATAATTGACCTCTGTGCACTGAATTGTCCAAATTATATTGATCTGTTCATGTATAAATGAAATTAACATAATTTTGAAAGGACTGAGTAGTTTCAATTTTTTTACACTTGTTGAGGCCAAATAATGGGTAACGTCATACCTCCTCCTTTTAGATGCCTGGCTAATAAATTATGACTTTAATTGCAATAAAAGTACTGAATGTTGAGGAACATTTTGAGGATTGTCCGAATTCAGGAATAAAAGACAAACATTCACCAGCTACCAGCTACCATAACTGTACTTGAAATGAACCCGATAAAGCTTAATTTTTTTCTTAGAGATTTAAATTCATTTATTCGTATGGTAAACGATGTTCGTCGATGTTGCTTTACATTTAAAAACTGATATCCTGTAATTCTAATAAGTTATGCACACTTTCCATTTGTTTACTTTTTGAATGAAGCAATAACATAAAGAAATAGTCCTATTTATTTGATGGACAGGCTCTTATTACAATATCTGAGAACTGGTTCATAACTGTAGGGATAGAACTAAAGATTTAAACAGAAATCTAACGTGAGGGTAACCAATTTGCACCTATTCTGACAGCTTTTTCTCCTACGTTTATTCAAAATCCAGTCAAAGTTTTCAATTTTGTTTTTATTTTGTAGATGTTTTAATTATGTACTGTATATTTCCACCAATTTAATTTTGAATCCACATTGAATTATAGAAAAATGGGTTTGAACCGACCTCCAAACGATCCATGATTCTGTAATGCGGAGTACTGAAATTGCACCCATGCTTTAAAATAACATCCAGAAAAATCGGATAACAGATTTTTTGTTTTATTTCTCTACATTTTTAGAACAATTTGACAATAGTACATGCTTACTTATCATTTTTTTTTAAGAAATTGTTGCCTGTAACATATTTCAATTGCTCATTTTCAAAAGTTGACTTTTTATGGACGTCACGTGCCGACGTTTCGTAGATTTAACTTTTTCCAGTGAATACTTCATATGTTGGTATATGATGTGAACCTTATATTTAGCTATGAGGAAAGACGTGCATAGTGTCAACTTATAAAAAAAGACAAATTGTTTAGTCTCGAAGAAAACCTGTATGATTTCTGCTGCTATTTTTGCTAAATTGGTGCAATTTGGGTACTCGGTACAATTGGGTACTGTGACGTTATGTTTGCTGATATCAAGACGATAATGATATTGATATTCATTGCAACAAGTACTTATTTGAATCTACAAATGTGCGTTAAAATGTCTTCTTTTGTAATTCACAAAACCATTTAACATCACTTTTTAAGAGACAATTTCATTCTTTGCTTTATCTAATTAAACAGGGATTTCCAAACACCTTAATTATTACGTGTGTTTTTCATAACATTTTATTCCAAATTTCATGTCCGAAGATTTATCGATGACAGATTGTTGAAGTAGCAGTGAAACATCGATGATTGATCATAGAGTTTAATCGTTCTGATGTGTCGTATATGACAATATAAATAGCATTTAAATGAAAGGGAAACACAGATAAAATCGACGAACACCTTGATAAAGAGAACCTGTGGTAAAAAAAAAGACAAAAGAAAAAAAAAACATCTACTTATTCCCTATGTTCATGTCAGAGAATAATAATTCATATCTTCAAGATTATTATGAATAAGGGGATTATCATTTTCCTATAAACTTGGAACAGTATAAAGTGCTCATGGCTTAAATTATCTCTGGTTTGGTTTAATTTTATTCAAGAATTTCTTTCATTGTCAGTTCAAAGCTTATAATAAATGGATGACTTCCTTATTAGGCATTTCATTTATATTTTAGTCTTATAGTCCAGGAAATATCAGAAAAACCCTGCACAATGTGGTAAAAGCATGAAACTTGGTATATAAGCTCCTAATACCATTCTAGGCAAAATAAGATATGGAGCCAACCTAAAAAAATCAACTTCCGGTTTTTTCCAAGATGGCGGACAAAATTGCAAAAATTCTAATCTAAATATCAAAGAAACCGTACACAAGGTGGTAAAACAATGAAACTTTATATATTATCTCTTTAGACCCTTCTTAACAAATAAAGATATGAAACCAATATGAAAAACTATCAACTTCCGGTTTTTTCCAAGATGGCGGCTGAAATAACAAAAAAAAATAACACAAGTCAATAGGAAGTTGCAATATATACCAAAAAATTATATCAGATGAGTACAATTGAAAGTAATATATATACAGTAGCTGTTATATACAATAATACGTTCATTCATCTTGTTTGTGTTGGTAAACTATATACTCGCTGTAGTCCATCAGGCACAACACTTGCCTAAATCTGTATTCGGAAGGGCGGATATTGTCCAGAACGGGTTCTTACATGCCGTTGTCTTGCTATGAGAATAAAAGGGAGCTGTTTCAGTTTCTATCGAAAAAGGTTGGCAGAAGCAGCAAATACTGAAAAGAAAGTTATCTGTACAGTTAGAGAGAATGTGATTTCAAACCAGGCACACATAGACAAGTCAAAACTAAAACCGTGCAAACACGAAGAAACTGTTACGAGAGTTATGCTTCACGTTGCGGATGCATTTAGGGATAGTTTAAAAAAGATCAGCATTAAAACTGTGGATACAGACGTAATTGTGATCGCTATATCTGTATTCAAGGACACAGAAGCTGATGAGATATGGATAACATTTGCAACCGGGAAACATTTCCGTTACACTCCTATTCATGATATTGTACAATCTTTGGGTTCTCTTAAATATAGGCTTTAACCAATATTCCACGCCTTTACAGGTTGCGACATTGTATCTATTTGCAGGACGAGGAAAGAAACAGCATGGGATACATGGAATACTTTCTCCGAGATATCAGCTGCTTTTAGACAGATGGCAGACCAACCAAGGACAATATGCCTTGATTCAATTCTACCATTGCTGGAGCGATATGTTGTTCTTTTGTACCATCGGATAAGTGAATCAAACAGTGTAAATGAAGCTAGAAAAGTGCTCTTTGTACATAAAGGTAGATCAATCGAGTCTGTACCACCAAAACGAGAGGCACTTTTCCAACATGCCAAACGTTCTGTATTTTCTTTTACAGCCTGTTCTTCCATCCCTAGACTTGTATGGTTGGAAAAAGCAAGACAACGGCATGTAAAAACCCGTTCTGGACAATATTGGCAGAGCCAACCCCTTCACTACAGGAGCTTGTTCACTGTGGATGCAATAAAGGTTGTCGAGGACAATGCAAGGGTTTCAAATCCGCCCTTCCGAATACAGATTTAGGCAAGTGTGGTGGAGATTGTGCCTGATGGACTACAGCGAGTATAGGGTTTACCGACACAAACAAGATGAATGAACGTATTATTGCATATAACAGCTACTGTATATATATTACTTTCAATTGTACTCATCTAATATAATTTTTTGGTATATATTGCAACTTCCTTTTGACTTGTTGTAACATTTTTGTTATTTCGGCCGCCATCTTGGAAAAAAACGGAAGTTGATAGTTTTTCATATTGGTTTCATATCTTTATTTGTTTAGAAGGGTCTAAAGAGATAATATATAAAGTTTCATTGTTTTACCACCTTGTGTACGGTTTCTTTGATATTTAGCTTAGAATTTTTGCAATTTTGTCCGCCAACTTGGAAACAACCGGAAGTTGACTTTTTTTCAGGTTGGCTCCATATCTTATTTTGCTTAGAATGGTGCTAGGAGCTTATATATCAAGTTTGATGCTTTTACCACATTTTGCAGAATTCTGATGAAAAATTGGACTTAGCTGCTTGACTATTAGTAATGCAAGGACTTTTAATTTGGGAAATTTTAATTGTGTTTTAGACATTTGATGACACAACGGTACAATGAAATAGTAGAAATTTTATAAGTTTCCTAATGGTTAGTATGAGTGTAAATTATGCAATATTTCAATAAAGAACTATCTGTTTGTTTATTTACAGTTTAGTTCAAAATTTAGTTAAAAAAAATTTGTATTCCACAGTCAATTTTATCCCAATTCTGTACATCAAATACTACTTAATTAACTAAAATTTAAATGTTCAAAGAAAATGCTTGTCATGGGATATTCAAAAGTTTAATTCAGTTTTCTAAATGTACCAGTATTTTGAATTAAACTAAGTAGGTTTGATAAAAAAAAACATTATATATAGTTTAATTTTTTTCCTTAAATGAAGCTAAAGTTATACATGATCAATTGTCGAGTTTTATTTATTTTCTCTGCAATAAACATTGATTGCTACAAATTACAAACAAATATGTACACGAGAGAAGTATTACGAAATTGATATATCAGGGATCAATGTAGCTAAATTTCATCTCATTCGTAGCATTTAATTGTCGACATTCAGTATAAGACATAGTCTTCTATCTTTTTACCACTATGATCACATATTAATAAATAAACCTTCATAAATCAAAAAGCATAAAAAAATATCAATACTACTATCAGAATGGTATTTCCTTATTTAATTAATGGACTTGAAATATTGTGTATGATTTGCCAAAATTGAGGAAGCAGTGAATTTATTGAAATCTGTTTTCTTTGAATTATATGAAATGTATCAGCAAGGTGTATTTAGGATATTGAGAATAAATTTTCATCATGTTATTATAATGATGTGTGAGTAGAAAAGGGAATGATATCTTAAATGTTCATAGTTTGATAAACTTAATACGTTTTTTTATTTATCTATGACCAATCATCTTTTATTTTCTGACGACTTATCTTTTTTAACAAAAATAAACAATACATATCTATACGAAAGCAAAACCCAATAGGCTCATTCATATTTTTCGTTTGACGTCATGTGAAAATTGCTTTTTTGAACGAATATTTACCCCTAATTAAAGATGATACTTTCGTTGACAATTTAAACCATTCTTTTTTTCAAAATATATGAAGGTAATGGATTATAATAATCATTTATCGCATATGATATGTAGGCCAGACCTTATGTATGTTTTCTAATATATCTCCTACTTTATGGAATTCTGTTTGAACATTTGATTGTCTGGATAATTGATAAATTCAACTTTGATGCTATAAAATTGAAAATTGATACTCATATCATCTACATAATAGTGTACATTACACAGCTTTGAATATATTGTATTTTCATGAATTTATTTAGTCACAGAACAACTAAATTGTGTTTTCCTTTATATGATAGGAAACTTGTGGAGCATAATTCATCTGCTTGAATAGTTATATTCAAATTGAATAAAACGTAGTGAAGGAATGAGTGGCTCCCTCTGCAATTGGTATCCTTTCTGATATACATGTACGCCTTTGTAATGATTTAATAAAATAGAAGTATTTTTTGTAAATAAAATTATATTACAAATATATGACTTGAATGTCAGATTCTAGAAAGGACATAAAAACTCAAGAAGTTGAAAAAAACACTTGCAGCAAAGAGACTTCTGAATAAGGACAAACATATAAATACGTTGAGTAGTAAAGCTATTCTTATCGGTGGAAAACCATATCTTACCTTTTTATTGCGATCAATTTGACAATATAAAAAAACCAACAAAAATCAGTCCAGCTGAGACAAAATAATATCGATAATTCACACCAAAAACGCAGATACGAAAACAAGTTCTAAAAAACGAATACATACTTTTACTGAAAAAAAAAATTCTTGACCTGCAGAGTTAAACATTATTCATTTGTTCTAAAATCGTCCAATATAATTAGAATGTAATAAAATTTTTCATACATCAAAATCATTAATTAAGTAGCAATACACGTTCTTCTGTAATACAAAAATTTAAACAGTTTACAAAAAAATACTACAAAAAACAGACGTCTTAAGTGAAAATTCTTTCCAAAAATCAATTTGGGAATCAATAGCATCTTGCAAGACAATTCAACAACAGTACAGAGACTCTTTTTAAAACGTCTTTGAGTTAACAGAGAAACAATGGAAAGACAATTACCATATTTTTCTTTTCATTTAAGACCTATGTTTATTTTAGTTTTTGTCGAGCCTGCGACTTCTGTCTCGAAAGCGAAACATAGCGATCCTGCATTCTGTCGTCGTCGGCGGCGGCGTCAATATTTACATTCAGTATATGATTAAAGTTTTAAAATATTTGTAACTTTCTTATACCATCTTGAATTTTACTAAACTGGGACACGAGCTTGTTAATGATAAAGACAGTATCCAGAGCAACATATTGAAAATATATCTTTTTCTTGTACTTTATTCTACTGATAAAACATGTAAAAGGACTTTTTTAAAAGTTAACATTATGAGACAGTCTTGGGTTAAAGTTTTGAATAACTTTGTCTAAACTTCATGGAATGTTATGAACTTTGGACTAAAGATTCTTCTTTAAAGAGTTTAATTTGATTTTAATTCTTTATATCATTGATAAATTGACTCACTTTTTACAGTCAACATTACACTTTTACCTTGACAGCGGCAATCGTGGAACCCTTTACGATTTGTTTTTGTTTTTATGAAATTTTGTTTTTAAGCAAAACACTGCAATTTTAATTTGTCTTTCTTCAAGCATATGTATACCAATTATAGTTATTTTTTGATTTTCAAGAAATCCATCGCATAAGCAGATATCTAATGTAAAATCGAAATAGAAAAAATGTTTCATTTATTTGAGGAATAACTGTAATATTTTTCTGACCATCCGAAATAGCCTAACAAATGTGGTGCAAACTTATCAATAACACGCTACTCAGGTTATACAGTGTGCACCACATTTGTGGTGTTATTTCTCCATAGACAGAAAAATATTACAGTTAGTCCTCAAATAAATGAAACAATTTTTCGATTTCGATTTTATAATAGATATCTGCTTATGCGATGGATTTCTTGAAAATCAAGAAAATAACTATAATTGTTATACATATATACCCATTTCTAGTCTGATTTGGATAATGTATTTGTGTATTTTAAGAAAACAATATTAAGAAAAGTAAACTCAAATATTTGTTCATTATCATCATTCCCTTCTTTGATAACTTTTGAATAAGACTTGAAGCCCTTTTTATATTTCAAAATACCAGCAGTTATAACATTGAAAATCACTGATGTACAAACAAATTGTAATTACCTCATTCTATATTTTAATTGACAAACGTTTTATATTCCGTGTGGAATAATCAACACAGCACTTTGTTTTCACAATTATTCTATATTGATGTCTCTCTTACAACAATGGAAGCTTTGTGTCTGTATCGGTTTCAATATCACTAGGACAAAGTCCGCGTAATATATACATGGATTTTTTATTCATACAGATACAAGTATAATTAAGGACGGAAAACGTTTGTATATTTTCATTTACTTTGACAAGCGTTTTTTCTACTGTGAATCAATGGATGTTTTTCAAATATGCATTCTGTTGCATTTTGTTTCGGGTAAGACAAAAACATTCCATAACTTCTTGCAATAGACGATTTGTTTCAATACATACAAAAAAAATATTGAGCCGTAACATGCTCTATTCTTAAATGCATATCATTATATTTAGATATGCCAAATCGATCTATATAGTACAACAATGTTTTACAAGATGACTTTAATTTTCAAATAGTAAAATTTGTATTTCCAACAACGTTTTTGTTGAGGTTGATTATTAATTTTATTCAAATTTGAGGACAAAAACTCTTATTATTCCAGTGCCCGCATGTGTAAAGTTTATTTCTTTTTTTTTTCATTATTAATATATTTGTCAAAAAGCTGGCGTTATAACGTATCACATTATACATTTGCTTTGGGTTTTAACACATGAGTGCGGTAACAACATGTTCATTTCGTGGTCAAAAAACACATTTTATGACTGCCGTTTGACAGGTACACAACTAGAGTTCAAATAGATATAAGAAGATGTGGTATGAGTGCCAATGAGACAAATCTCCATCCAAGTCAAAATTAATAAAAGTTAACCATTATAGGTCAAAGTACGGTCTTCAAAACGGAGGCTTGGCTCACACCGAACAGCAAGCTATAAAGGGCCCCAAAAATTACTTGTGTAAAACCATTCAAACGGGAAAACGTACGGTCTAATCTATATAAAAAACGAGAAACGAGAAACACTTTGAACCACATCAACAAACGACAACAACTGAACATAAGATTCCTGACTTAGGACAGGTGCAAACAATTGCAGCGGGTTTAAACGTTTTAATGCCTGTTTTGTAAATCTAAATTTAAGAATAACCGCACGTCCAAGTTCGAAGGCGAGCACTTAACGTTTGTCAACGTATATATGTTCTAGACAGACATTTGTATTACTAGTATGTCCTTTGACAATGTGATAAGAATTTTTGTACTTCTGTATTCTACAGATGCATTACAGGATATTCTTCGAGAAGTACATGTGCATACACCTAACACGGGAGACAGTCTTCAAGTTAATCCAAATGCACCAGAACTGAGTCATCCTTTGAATCAGTACGGATTTAACGCGTCAGAAAAATCATCGATAGACTTTGAGTTGAAAGTTTGTCATGATGCCTTTATATATTTATCAGCCTCTTCAGATATGGATTCAACAGCGGCACTGTATGAAATTGTAATTGGAGGAGGATCAGGGCAAAAGGTCTTTTTACGCCGCAAGGATGGTTTTACTGTTGCTGAGAACCCCCTGGGAACTGGAAACACACAGTGTGAACAATTTGTACCATTTTGGATATCATGGGAAAATAGCAACTTAAAGATTGGTAAAGGATTGATTGTAGACCAAGAAATAGTAATTGATTGGACCGACCCTGACCCTTTTAGTATAGCTGGTGTCGGTGTTCGGACAGGCATTGGACAATCTGGTCAGTGGGTTATACACGTAGAAGGTAAATACAAATGGCAATTAAAAAAAAAAATATTGTAAACAATTACATTATGTCAAACTTTCATCGTCAAACTATTAAGAGGAAATGACTCCTGAAACTCTTATAAACCTCTGTATGTATATGTTTCGAAATGGTTTTGTAAATCTATACTTATTATGTACATCTGCCTAAAATATTCAAACTGCTACTTATTAATATCGTGAACCCCATTAATGGTTTTATCATCACAAATTTACGTCAAAGAACCATACAACTTCGTATTTGATTTTGCCTTCCAAATATTCCGATTCAAGCGCCACTGTGTAGTGTTGTGTACTGAACGAAACGCGCGTCTGGCGTACTAAACTATGAGACTAATATTTTTAATAGGTGATTGAAAGCAAAAGGTTGATTTTGTCTACGGGGACATCAAACCACTCTGGTGTGCCTTATTATAAGGCTAGTATCGTTCATGGGTTACTCTAAAACCTAAAACCTGGTAATGATGAATACTAGTAGTTGTTTGCTATTTTTCAGCCCTATTTGATTATATTACTGAAAATTGCATCATATATATCTATATATATATATATATATATATATATCTAGTTATTGGTTCTTTGCATGTTTCAAAAAAGAAAAATGATGTGTTTCAGCTTTTGATTTTGCCATTTGATAAGGGACTTTCCGTTTTGAGTTTTCCTTAGAGTTCGGTATTTTTGTTATTTTACTTTTCAGTAGCATCCACTTAAAGACAGTGAATGTAATATATTATATACATATAATTATTTTATTGGCATCGATTTTTTTATATCAATTATTCATTTGATAACATGTAAACTGTGTCTCATTTAGGCTAATTACTGTAAAATCGTGGTAATTTGAGCGCCTTACTGTATTCTATAGTTCATTAAAAGCAAACATGCAACTTATGTAGATTACACGTGTTCTTTGTATTTTTGTTTGTTTACATATACACATTTTCACGATAAAGGAACCCATTAGAATTGCATGCATATAAAGGATATCAGTTAACATTTTACGCCCAATGATGCTATGTATCGGCCTTTCTTCGATATTTTACAACACATGTCTTTACAATTTATAAATTTGTTCAAGGTTACTTCAAGATGTAATATTATATGTAAAAAATATTATAATTTATGATAAAGCTTTAAATTTACGCTGCGTTTTTTTGCAGTTAAGTATAATACACATTAATGAACATAAAACATGTGAATGAATCAAGAGATTTAGGGGAAACAATCATATTCCTATACTGATTAGGACCGTTAAAGAAATTAACCAATTATTACAAATACATTCAATACATTCAACCAAATTTTACCTCAGATGAATGTGTCTTTTCTTTTTATGAAACATTTTTTCACATACATTGTAACGTTGTTTCCACGCATTCATGAATCCCTGTTAATGTCTAGGCTTCATAAATCAAGAAATAGATTATGATGCACGAAATTAATTAGGGATTATTTTATTTCGAAGATTGAAGAAGGCCATTGAAAGTAGTTGTATGACTTTGCCCCTAGCAGAGTTATAGAAAAAAACAGTACATTAACAGGACTAATGGGTGTGACACGGACACTTTTTATGAAGTTACACGGTCACTTTTGGTGAATAAAGTCACTCGTGCATTCAGTGATTTTATAGGCACTATATCGTACACTAGTGACCCCAAAACCTGTTTTCATGAATAAAATTCATATGAAAACTGTTTCTAAAACATTTATTGATAAAAAAAAGCGTATTATGTCTATAATGCTGAAATCAAAGTGTCTACGAATTTACTGACTGCAAGAATAACTGTAACCATAAAATATACAAACTTCTCTTCGGTTTGCTTAGTAGTTCAAATCGTCTGAATCTAACTACTCGGAAGTTTGCCTCTTTTCTCATCATCATCATCATCATCATCATCATAATCATCATCATCATCATCAATGAATTTGTTCATGTCGAATTGTTATAGGCCAGCACCAGTTTCAACGTTAATTAAACTGTCACCCATTTTGGACATTGGGATGGTAAATGAAAATATAGTGTGCCCTTGGATCTACCCGAATATCACTTTACTCTGAGATGACCCTGTTTTTGTTGGAGTTCGTGTTAACGTGGCTCAGTCTTAAGTTATCTCTGTTGTGTTTTGTGAACTGTTGTTTGTCTTCCCGTCGTCTTTCGTGTTTTGCCATTGCATTGTCAGTTTTGTTTTGACGTTTGAATATACCTTCGGAATCTATTGCCTCTCTTCTACTTAAATGAGCACGAAAATAAAAATAAACATTTGATTTCCAAAATATGTGAATCCAAATATCCAAAACGAAACAAAATCCATTATTCTTCATAACATTTTGTTCCCCATTAAAAACATGAAAAAGAGAAAAGCCTTTTTTAAAGATTCATATATTTGATCTTTTGATTTCATATTTCATATGTATGTTTATGATTGTCTGATTTCTCTTTCTTTTCTTCGTTTCATACGTCGTTGATTTAAAAAAAATCTAGAATGTGTTATTCATATTTTTATTACTGTTTTTGTTGTACGTATGTGTGTTTGGCTTTTTTCTCAGAGGGATGGGTATATATATATGCGAAGGAGCCGGGGAAGGGATGCAATTTCCCCTACTTTCAAAATTGGAGGCGGGACAAAGCTATGTCTTGACCCCAACCCATCGCCACACTTTTTGGCAATTTTTCGAATTGAACATAAGAAAATGGTTATGAAAGAGGACTCCATAACCTCCAGACTAATAGGCTACAGTAAGACAGAACATGTTGTGTTTTTGCTTCTGACTTTAAGAAATTTGCTCTTTTAAATATACTCATACGTCACTGACATGTAACAAAGGAATCAGCAATAAATTACTTTAGCTTTAAGAATTGAGAAGCGCCAGAGTTAACTCAAAATCCCTAATTTATTAAAACTTCCATACATCGCTGTACATAAACCGATATGGACAGTTTTGTGTGTTTAATCTTTTTTATTATACACTCGTCTGTTGAATGCTTTATTTTGTAATTAAAAAAAGTCGAACAAGTCAGATACAAAACAAAAGTAAAAAAAAAACCGGGCTGGTAACAGCAACCCGCATAGGTTTTCCGCACTCGTAATCAAGTTATTGTCCTCGACTATCGCCTCAGACATTGACCTGACTACTCATGCAGAAAAACTGAACGGCAACGGTTGTTACCAGTCCGTTTTTGTTAACTTTGTTCTGTATTCAATACTAACAAGTGAACCCTACTTTTACCGTTTCTTTTTTAAGCATCTGGAGAATTTTGTTTGACCGGAGGTACACGTGGAACAATGGACCTACTGAAGACTGGTATAGTACGTGAGTATGATTGTCCTGTGATGTGTCTGCGGATCCAGAATTGCATGGGATTCAACTTTAACAAACTCAGTGAAACCTGCGAATTGATATCAGGTGGAAAAGAGATGACAACAGTATTCGATTCAGACTGGATTTTAGGAACAAAATGTTTTCAAGATAAATGTTTAGCTTGTATTTAAGAAGAAAGATATTTTATAATATTAATAAACTGCGACATACACATTTGGTCTATCAAACAAATACAACATGACCAAAGAACACCTTCTTTGAAAAGAGTTTTTGCTTTATTGATTCCTCAAAATGTTATCAATGTAAAGAAAAATGTGGTTGTGTGTCAAACGCTCTTGCAATTGTCACAAAATCCTCATTTCATAAGGATCGAACAATTGGTTAGAATAAAGATTGATTTGTTTTCTAAAATAATTTTGTGTTTATTGATATAGATTCTAATATGACCGCTTCTTTCGCTTTGTAAACAACACCGTGATAAAATTCTCGATATATCTATACTTAGCGCAGACTCAGAGATATACATAATCATGGATGTTGTAATATACCTCCCACGTAAATCCACATGTATCGGAACCTATTTGCAAGCGCTTTGCCGATTTTATTGTTTTAAAAGTTGCAATTAAAAAAGACAAAAGAACTTTTATTCTTATTTGGATGCATTATAAAAAGAATTAATGCACAAGAGCTCGGACAAATCAACAAATTCCAAATTAAATAAAATTCCGCGAAAGTCTATTAATGTTTTTGGCGCATTTAAGTCATTTCAAAACATGACGTCATACAAATGAAAACACTAGAGTTGAAGGTTTTCCGTTACTTGAATCATCGAAATTCGTATAATATTGTATTAAAATTGATTTTTGAGGTAGGTTTTGTTTTATTTTCTATTCTCTTGCATTGTTCGCATATTTACTGATTTCATCAAGTCAACATGGCGACTCCTTAGTTACGAAATGTCAACATTGTATTTGACGGAAGCTTCCAAGAAAAACATGTAAATTAAAATTGGCAAATGTTGGGTTTGAGAATTAAAACAATTGAACAGATATTTTTCTAGCGGTTATTCACGAAATAATCAATGCAAGCTACAGATTTATTAGAATGTTTGAGCTTTAGGCTAACAGGGAGTAAAAAAGAACAGCCACACACACGGCATAGTCACCCTCGCTTCAGTTTTTTAATGACCGTAATTGTCCTATTAGAATCGAAATAATTCATGGAAGCCATAGATTTGTTGGAAATTTACACATGACCTGGGCCGAGATATTCGTTAATTTTATCCCTCGCTAACGCTCAGGATAAAATTCGAATATCACGGCCCAGGCCATGTGTAAATTTCCAACAAATCTATGGCTTCCATGAATTATTTTTTTAAACAATCATACGACTAACGACCTTGTTTTTAATCTAATAATTTAATGTTTATAAACTGCGACATACAAATTTGGTCAATCAAACAAATACAAATACCAACATGACCAAAGAACACCTTCTTTGAAAAAAGCTTTTGCTTTATTGATTCCTCAAAATGTTATCGAATGCAATGTAAAGAAAATGTGGTTGTGTGTCAAACGCTCTTGCAATTGTCACAAAATACTCATTTCATAAGAATCGTACACTTGGTTAGAATAAAAATTGATTTGTTTTCCAAAATAATTTTGTGTTTATTGATATAGAACAATCATACGTCTAACGACCTTGTTTTTAATGTTTTCATACAATAATGTTCACAGCGGAAATTGTAGGAAAAAACAAAGAGAGGAGCATAATTGGTTTCTATAGGAATGTAGATAAACCAATCAAACAGAAAACATGGAGAAGTTAAATTTTTTAACTATTGTATCATGAATGAGACTTAGACTGAATGTTTTGTAACATGTTTTTTAAGTATCCCACTGTTATTGACACCGCCCGTAGTGTATGAATTACCACATTAACTTTGAAATCCACTGTTTTTGATTGTTAATTAAGTTTATTTAAAATTTGAAAAAAAAGTTTCGTGGATAATTTGGCAGGCTCAGAAACTTCACATTGATTGTAAGGACACTTCTTTATCTAGGTATCGAGTACAGTCAAAGTACATCCAGTTTTGTTTTATCAAATAAGTATAAAATAAACCTATAATTTCCAAGTTACCTCTTCCCGTTGGATTATATGTTAATTGTATTGTAAATAATAAATGTCTTTATCAAGCAGTTTCCGTTATGCAATATACGAAAATACACTATTTTGTATGTGGCTTTGTCTGCAGCTATTTGAAAATAAATGTATCATTAATGTTTATAGACCTATTGAGATTTTAATTCTGATTTGTTTTTCATGGAGATATTACAACCTTCATTAATATAGTCTTTAAGAGTGAATCACAGTCTTTTCATGTTATGCAATTTAAGTTATATAATCTACGACTGAATCTGCTAGTAGTTTAAAAAAAAATTTTTAAATTATGAATACTAGTTCCTTCGGTTAAACGTATTTTCAACAGAAGGGTTGTTGGCAATTTTCATATTATCAGTATTACCATGAAAAGCCCGATCGTATATGATTGGTTTCCTTTCGGGTTTAATCAGTGTGTTTATACCTGAAGTTGTCAATATAAAGATCATTTTAACGTGATCGTTGTTGAGAAATTTAATAGCAATATGTTTAATACAGATATAAGAAATTATAAAATCAGACCTATCGGTAAAACACGGACGACGAAGACCATTACTGTGTGTACACCCAGCAGCAGAGTAGAAAATATCACATTCACCGAGCTGCAAGACGATGAGACAGAATATCTATAAAATCAATTCTATCAGTGCAACCATAATGGTCTCTCGTTTCCACTTCTTAAATCCAATAGTCTTCCTTTCGTTTAAGAAAAGGTGTTAAAAGGCGAAGATTGCTAGTCCTGTGTAATTTTTTTTCAATTCGTTTACATGTCGCGCTTATCAATTGATCAGTCTGAAAATTTTGATATACTTGTCTTTGTAATACTGTTAATTTTAAATAAAGCACATGTTGTATGATTGCCAATTAAACAATTTTCCACCAGAACCAACTGAGGTAGGCGTGAGCAGCGATAGGTCACAGAAATGCCATGTACAATGAGAAAAACCAAAACTGCACAGCAAGTTATATTGTGAACTTTCCATTTCTATGTAGCCACATTCCAGCAGCGCCTGCATACGGAGTATACATCTCCCAGTTGATACGATATTCCCGGGCTTGTATTTCCTATCATGATTTCCTTGATAGAGGATTGCTGCTCACAAGGAAGCTATTAAACCAAGAGTTCCAAGTGTTGAAGTTGAAGTCATCCCTTCGTAAATTTTACGGACGCCATCACGGGTTGGTTGACCGTTATTGAATAACCATTTCACAGATGATATCGGATATGTTCCTTATGTCGTAACTTCAATACCCTTCCCTTTTCACGAATGTGACCTACCGAATTAGACTATTTACCGGATTTGTAATAACATAAGCAACACGACGGATGCCACATGTGGAGCAGGATCTGCTTACCTTTCCGAAGCACCTGAGATCACCCCCAGGTTTTGGTGGGGTTCGTTAGTTTCATATAAGTGAATGTACCAAGTCAGGAATATGACAGTAGTTTTCCATTTGTTTGACCTTTTGAATTTGTCATTTGATAGGGACGTTCCGTTTTTAATTTCCCTTGAAGTTCGGTATTTTTGTTATTTTACTTTTTACCTAGATTAAGTGAAGTAATACCTCCGTAAAATTGCTAGTAAGTTGAGCAACTGGAATGAATATTGAATCGAGTTTTGCACATTTCTTGTTTTTACGTTTTAAGTCATTACAGACAAGAAATACCTGAAGCTGAATTGTACAGCTTCGTGTTCAACGATTCTTTAAAAAATCAGGTTTGTGGAAAAGAACAGTTTGCCACGTCTCGATTTGATATGACTTTGAAAAGGATTTATATGTTCTTTGTTGAATGCACATATTGTGATTCGAAAATCATATTGATTTTATTCTCTATTAGTTTATATTCAAGTGATTACAATTTGACAATAATTTTTCATGTTTGTTGTTGTTATTGTTGTTTTCCTTTTTTTTTAAAGAGCTACAATGATAATGATTAAAAAACAACAACATATGTTGTCTACTCGCAATAAATAAATATAGCATATACACAATGAATTGTTAAAGTTGGTTATTGGAAGTACATGTAAGTAACATTTTAAATTTTTAATTGTAAAAGAAAAATTTACAGGAAAGCTACAGATTGTGCTGTTTTAGAAAAATTGTGTCATAATATTGTTTTTGGGAAATGTTTAAATGAATACATGCACAGTGTATATATTATATGCATTGTTTTGAATTCCGTCGAAGCCATTGTTGCTAGTTAGTATCAGTTGATAGATACATGTAAGAGTAAACTATTCTAAACGCATATTTAAAAAATCTTCGGAAGCACAAACTTAATAAAGTGTTTTCATCTTTTATCTGTTATCTCAACTTAAGCAGCTTATCCAACAGTCTTTCCACGTTCTAACTTTTGGCTTTTCCTTCTTCAGTGGAGCCCTTGCAGCTGTTTTAAATACCTTTATCACACCTACTGGGGCATTCTATATATGCAAAAACATATAAAGATACTGCTATTTCCACTCCATCCGAGGTCTTAATTGGTTCTTGCTGATAATGTATGAGTTCCTTCATGATATATTTATCATATCTAGTGTCCATTTCATTTCCTACAAGAACTATAGGAATATTTGGACAACAGTGTTTAATCTCAGGAGCCCATAATTTTGGTATGTTGTAAAATGTGTCTGGATTACTTATAGAAAAGCACAGTAGAAAAATAT
The DNA here is from genome assembly GCF_021869535.1 of Mytilus californianus. Lineage (NCBI taxonomy): Eukaryota > Metazoa > Mollusca > Bivalvia > Mytilida > Mytilidae > Mytilus > Mytilus californianus. The sequence goes on from NW_026262745.1 coordinate 65,922,284, forward strand.
CCGTCTTTTGGTATGAAAGATGCCGAAGTTTTTCATATTTCTTGTGTCCTGACGTATTGAACACAGATAATTCATATTAAAATAAAATAAACAAGATTGAACTTCAAGCAATTCTTTGTTAACAGTTTTATCTAGTCTGTTCCCTTGTAGCTTTCGATTTTGGTTATACATTATCCTTACCTGGTTTTTAATTTTATGTTTAAGTATTATCAATAAAAGAAAACCCGAAGTGACATAGTATGTTTGATATTTAATGTAAAATACGTCATGCTGTACTCCATTTCCTATGCAATTATTGAAATTATATAATATATAATGTAGCCAAACTAAATATAAGGCAGTTAACCAGAGCATCGAACTGAATAACTAACATTTCTGAGGGTCGTCATATCTGTACATGTACAACATTAAAAAAAATAGATTTTGTTATTGTTATCTAGAAAGGCATTTTTTTTAAAACACTTTCATTATATAATGAAGATAACCTTTACATAAATGTTTCAATTAAGACGGGTACATCAAAATGTATATACTTGTAATCAACAGCGTTTGATATTTTTATTAAAATAATATAAAAAAAAAATCGATTCCCTTATAACATGTATGCAATGCATCTGAAATGTTACTCGTAACACGTTATCGATTTCTGCGAACATATTTTTTGTTTTCTTGGCAAAATGAATGACTATCCCTGTAGATTATAAGTTGCACGGGAAATGAGATTTTTAACACTATATGGTTTGTGCGTCTATAGAAGTCCGGTGAATATACTTTACTGTGTGACATAATTGATTGACAAAGATTTCAGTCTTATTCAAAAGAATCTTATCTTTCAAATTTGTATGAAAAAGTCTGCTTTTGTGTGTTCACGTCTTCTACATGTACGTGAGTTCTGACTTTCTATAAGATTCACTTGCTTAGAATACAGACACGTGAATCATGGGCCCTTCGCTTCTGTGAATCATGTATATGTATTTTCTATAGAATTTCGGAATTATATTTTGTTTTTTTCGTATGTTATATGTATTCATACATTTGTAATATTACTAGCACAATCTTACTTTGAAAACATCAATATGAGAATCTCCTCAAATCTCAAATTCCAAAAGACTAGTCTCGTAAACATATGTCCAAGTTTTATAACTTATATGAAGGTTTGACACAGTTATTGATGTCTAACAATCTTACGCGCAGGACTGGTTCAACATTTTACTTGTAAAATGTAAGTTCACATATAAGGACAATACGGATACCTGTCACATATATTTTCAAAATTATGCTCTTAATGCTTACTTTTCGAAAACCTAAGGATAATGTACCCCAGTAATATATTACCCAAGCTGTATTTGGCAAAACAATTCGGAATTTTGTGTCCTCAGTGCTATTTATTCTCGTACTTCATTATACCTTTTTACTGTTTTAAATCGAGCGTCACTGATGAGTCTTTTGTTAAAATTACGAAATTTGATCAATCATACATGTAAAGTAATTATTGAAAGAAAATTTGTTTGCATTTATCAACATTAATATGATGACATAAATACTGTTCATATCTCACATCATTGTTTAAAGATTATTATGTTCAGTGTGACACTCATGTCCGTTTATAAAATCTCTGTTGAAATTATATTAAATTCTAAAAATCAAAATCAATATAACGGCTATAATAGTGATCGTTTTACCAAATTCGAAATGCACAATCTTTAAAGGAAATTAAAGTGCGTAACCCTTACAAAAATATGCTAAAAGTGAACAATTACAAACCTGTATCCCATCAATTTCAAGGGGTTTACAAAAACTGTCAAATTGAGATGGAATATCAATTTCTGGATAAGAACCGTTAGCGAATGCAGAGAGCAAAGCTTCTATCCCAGAATCTTTATTGCCAATTATTTCCAACTTTTTCCTCACGGCACCTATTGGAAACAAAATAATAGTTATGTATGATAGATAAACATATAAAAAGGGGGGGGGGGAGATACCAGAGGAACATTCAAACTTATATGTCGAAAATAAACAGACAACGCCATGGATAAAAAAAGAAAAAGACCAATAGACCAATAATAATACACAAAACACAACATAGAAAACTAAAGACTGAGCAACACAAACCCAACCAAAAACTGGGGGTGATGTCAGGTGCTCCGGAAGGGTAAGCAGATCCTGCTGTACATGTGGCACCCGTCGTGTTGCTAATGTTATTACAAACCCGGTAATACGTCTAATTCGGTAGGTCACATTCGGGAAAAGGGTACGGGATTGTTGTTACGACATAAGGAACATATCCGTTATCATCTGTGAAACGGATATTCCATAACGGTCAACCAACTCCTGATGGCGTCCGTAAAACTTACGAAGGGGTGACTTCAACTTCAACACTTGGAACTCTTGGTTTAATAGCTTCATTGTGAGCAGCAACCCTCTATCAAGGAAATCATTATTGAAAATACAAACCCTGGAATATCGTATCAGCTGGGAGATATATACTCTATATATCAGAAGGTAAACTTAAAGGATACTGATATCTTCTTTTCTTTCTTCGTAAGAAGTTCCTGTATGAAGTCAGCCTCATATGAATAAAGGAACAAGTCGGCAAGAAGAGGGGCACAGTTTGTTCCCATGGGAATGCCGATTGTTTGTTGAAAAGCACGTGCTCCAAACGTAACAAATATATTGTCAATCAAGAAATCAAGTATCTTGATAATGTCAGTTTCAGAAAATTTGTTATTAGAATCAGAGTGATTTTTTACAAAGTAGGATTTTTCCCTCCCTAAGACAAGATATTTGTATCTACGTTTGACATTCCTTTTTATGAATCAAAGCAGTACCAACTCTTTCAATTTGTCTTTTAGTTTGGAATGGGGAATACGTGTGTTAAGTGTAGAAAAGTCGAAATTTAAAGTGCTCACTTAAAGAACCTATAAATATTCAGATCATGTTGCAATGTAAAACAAATTGTGAAGCATAGTGATTACGTAGACAACATGATGAGGTGATACTATGAAGACACACAGAATAGATTTGAACAGGAAACTCGAGGTCACGAATCAATTATATCTTTAATAGTGACGAACAACAACACAATTTGCAACCCATCTTAGTAAACATAGTTTACATCCCGTTTAGTCAGCATGATGAAATATTTATGTTATTGAAAATTGATAACAAGAACGTGGTCACAGAACTTCAAAAATATACTCCACAATGACTTGATATGATTGTTTTAAAACACTTTTGAGAGCCTCTGGGGAAATTTTAAATTATTAAAAAATACAATCATTTAAGAATGTGATGAGGAACTAATTAAACAGTTATACGATATAGTGACCACACAGAATTTCAAAGATAAAAAAGGGAAATGGAAAAGGTATTTAATAAATTTCCGCTGAAAGATAGGAAAAGAAATAAGTATGAAAAATAACGATGAAATTCCAATAAAAACGAAGCAAATAAAATAGTATTAAGATAAAAAAAAAGAAGCGAAAGATACCAAAAGGGACATTCAAGCTTAAAAGTCGAAAACAAGCTGACAATGTCATGGGAAAAAAACTAAAAAAAACAAAAAACAAACAATTGTATACAAAACACAATATATAAAAATAAACCCCACATGAAACATCCGTTGTGTTGCTCATGTGTGTACAAACCCGGTCATAAGGATAATTCGATAAGTCATATTTGAGGAAAAGAGGATGGGATTGTGGTGACGACAATTGGAACATAATCGTCGTCATTTATGAAACAGATATTCAATAACGATAACCCAACGCATGATAGCGTCAGTTAAATATTTGTAGAAATGATTTTAACTTCACCACCTGGAAAGCAGCAACCCTCAGGAAATCATGATAGGAAATGCAAGCTCTGTAATATCGTTTCAACGGGGAAATATATACTTCATATGCAGTTGTTGCTGGAATGCTGCCACATAGAAATAGAAATGTCCCCATTGGAAAGACGAAATCATCTTTTTTATGAAAGTAAATTCTGGAAAGTGCTTCGGGCCCATGGAATGTATGAAGAGTTGTTTCCAATTTTATGTCGAAATGGTTTGTTCTCAAACATCCCTAATTGTTAAAAAAGCGTCGACATTTATAGACTAGAATAAAGGCGTCTTTTGGACTGAATACGTCTTACATTGAATTTATTCTGCATCACAAGCAGGCCTTTTACAATTAATTGCATACGTACGACGAATTGCATGAAAAAAAACTACCTGCAAATTTTTAAAGTAGTGAGATAGTAAACTGAGTGTGGAAGAAAATAGTTCCCTTGAAAAGATATAACTTTTTATAAAATTAAGAAAGCTGCATACGTAACAGGTCATCCGTTGAGGACAAAATAGTAAGAACATTTTATGATTTTTGATAAGCTAAGATTTCATAACAGCTACAAAGGACATTTTGGACAAACGTTTGCCTTGTGAATCGCAGTTCAGATTAAGTTTAAATCTTGGATAAGGGAGGATGCAAACAACAAGCTTCCTATAATGTTCTTTGTTACAGACTACAACAAAGTCATCAAAGTACTTGCGGGAAGGTAAAAATATTTGTCAAATAACGTCTCGTCATTTTATTCTCAAAAAGTTCTTTGGAAAGTACCAACCCTAATAGATACCTATCTAGTGTCTACTTCAAAAATATTACAAGATGGGTTAGGGTTATAGATTCTATGTTCTGAAGTTGTGTATCTTTTTCATTTTACTTTAGTTTCGCCGCTATTTATTTTTGTGCCTGCTATGTTTCTTTTGGTCGTATCACTTCTTTTGACGTGACCCGGTATTTACAAATCTCGCCGTAGAATGTTTGACATTTTGACAATGTGCATTTCTGGTGCATGTGGGTTCTGAGGTGGTAATTTTGACTTAAAATGAAATTGCCTCAATTCAATAAATGCACAATCAGTCAATACGATCATCGGCACGAATACAAATTGCTCATAAACAATTACTATATATCGATAAAAAGTCGTAACATTGTTTTCTCTCAAGACACGCTAGAATATATTCCTCAACAATGATGAGGTTTAAATAAAATGAAACACATATCTTTAAACACTCACAGAGAACTCCTTAATGATTTATCTAGATTGTTAAGATGTATAGTTATTGAGCATGCTAATAATTTCCATATACTCGCATTCATTATGTGCTTTCAGGCCAAAACAGAGGAATACGAAACCTAGAATTAACTGTTCAGTAAATACTCACATCGAAAATTTGTACTTCTTCCCCCCCAAAAATAAGAAATACATAGGACCTATACCAAATGACTTTAAAACTTCCATGGTTCATCAACTCTTGTTTATATAATAATATTTTAAAGTTATCAATAAATCATTTCCAAAATTTTACAAGCATAATTCTTGACATTTCCTGTAACTCCGACCAACGTTCATAATGATGCTTATATACATAAATAATTATACATAAATGATAAGACGACTAGAAAAAATCTAAACTTGACGTTACGCGTTTTAATTTGCAACAAGAAAGGATTACTAGTATACAATCATTGACGATTGAGAAATTCTTATATGATTTAAATTCATTTCTCGGTGATGATATTATTTGTAGCAGTTTCAAACGATATATTTTGCTGTGAAAGCACGTTTTCCGATTTTCACATCAATTGTTAAACAGTGTTTGTTCGAATTTCAAACTATAAAAAATCATCTTACATAAAGCAAAATAATGTTATACAATGCAAATTAAATTAGCTTTTATTTTCATCTGGGACGATTCTTTTTAAGTTTTAATTCAAAGTTTCATTTTTTTTGTATTCAATGTTATATTATTCTGAATGTTCATTCACGTAAATCCTTTGTTCGCTGTTGCGTTAGTGATATAAGAACGTAGCACTCAACTTTTGCCATATGACAATAGCTGGTAATGTTTGTCTGTATTTGATTTATAAACATTTATGAATTCTAAAGTTTTCATTTTGTTTTAAATATATGAAAGCATTCAACGATGAAGTCAATTTTCAGTGACAGACATGAAAATATTTCAAGTAATTGTCTGTTAAATTATAAAGATTAAAAATTGCTAATTTTACCAGCATACTTAACTTAATGACACGAAACAAAGTTGTTTGCAAAAGGATTTATGAGTGTTTCTCTTAATTTAATTATAACGTCAATACATTCGTATTTCATTCCATGAAGAACAATACAATTTTTATATATTGAAGGATTGTTTTATGCTAACATTAACTCGATTGGATACGAAACATGTCTTTACTTTATTTTGAGATGTTTCCTTTGATTAAGTCAACTCGATAGTTGCTTTGTTTATACGTGTATCCATTATATAGAAAGTTGATAAATTGAGTTTTTTTACATATTGTCCCTTACGAAATATACCGTGTATACACGATAGTGTGTTCAATTTGTATATCATAAAATTTCTGAGATAAGCTTGTGTTAAAGTATAGATAAGAAGCAATATAATAAATATAAATAGATGTAGTATGATTGCCACTGAAACAACTCTCTACTAAAGACACATAGAAAGGAGCAGGGGTGAAATACAGTAAAAGAAATAGATAGATATAAGAAGATGTGGTATGAGCGCCAATGAGACAACTCTCCATCTAAGTCAAAATCTATAAAAGTAAACCATTATAGGTCAAAGTACTGTCTTCAACACGGACCACAGTAATATAATGATATATGTAGACAACTCTCTCACAAGCAAAACTGTAGAATAAAAGGGCGCAAACTACGAGCACGGGGATTCATTGTACTGCATTCACACAGCAAGAGTACAAATCATTTCGTAATAAGCTTAGTTTTAACTTAAAATGTATGGGAAATTACACATTTACTTAACTACATTGCAAATCACAAGGCTTGTTTTTTTTTAAAAGTGAATGCCTTCTTTTATCAAGTTCCTCCACACTATTCTAATTGGCAATAGATTGTTATTGTACTTAATTAGCACAGAAATTTTACATACCGGTTAATGGTGTGTTCAACCAGGTTTTTGTATAGCACATATTCCTTTGACTGTCATTTAGTTCCAAGGAATATTGGATGTAACTTCTTAATACTAATTGCAATAGTACATTCCTAGCGGCCATCTAAACAAAATTTGTTTCTATTACACCAATAATTGCATTATTCACCTTAATTATCATCTATAGACGTATGATACTGTTTTCCGGGATCATAACACATTTTCTGTGCAACAATCATGTTCCGGCTAATACAAACGTTTTGAAATTAAGCTTATACAATATATATTAAAATAAACATAGAACTGTCAAAACGTTCAATGTTATGTTTTTGCAACATAAGTATAAGAAATATAAGTTACATTAACACGAATAACAAATGTTTAGATAATATTATATTATATTATTATATTATATTGTATTATATTGTATTATATTATATTATATTTCATTATATACTATTAAATTTTATTATATAGTATTATATTATAGTATTGTATAGTTTAGTATAGTATAGTATAGTATAGTATAGTTTAATATAGTAGAATAGAGTAGAGTAGAGTAGAGTAGAGTAGAGTAGAGTAGAGTAATGTAGTGTAGTGTAGTGTAGTGTAGTGTAGTGTAGTGTAGTGTAGTGTAGTGTAGTGTAGTGTAGTGTAGTGTAGTGTAGTGTAGTGTAGTGTAGTGTAGTGTAGTGTAGTGTGGTGTAGTAGTATAGTATAGTATAGTATAGGTTAGTATAGTATAGTATAGTATAGTATAGTATAGTATAGTATAGTATAGTATAGTATAGTATAGTATAGTATAGTATAGTATAGTATAGTATAGTATAGTATAGTATGGTATGGTATAGTATGGTATGGTATGGTATGGTATAGTATAGTATAGTATAGTATAGTATAGTATAGTATAGTATAGTATAGTATAGTATAGTATAGTATAGTATAGTATAGTATAGTATAGTATAGTATAGTATAGTATAGTATAGTATAGTATAGTATAGTATAGCATAGCATAGTATAGCATAGTATAGTATAGTATAGTATAGTATAGTATAGTATAGTATAGTATGGCGATGTCTACGTCCTCGTCCGAAGACATCAAGTTTGAGGACAGTCATTTGAGTATATGCATTTCTACGAAATTGTTCTACAAGGTTCAATACCACAAAAGGAAGATTGAGGTTTATTTTGGAGGTTATTGTCCTAATTGTTTGTGAACTAGGAGCTAAAAATGCATTGATCTTGCTTTAGCACAATAACTTGTGAATACGTGTATGGATCTTTGCATAAATTGCTTATTTCTTGAACAATTTAAATGGGGTTTAATTTATAGTCTTGAACTCTTTGGGTTCTTTAATATACTGAATTTTACCATGTATTTTGATTGTTGACCCCGTTTTTAGATTGGTCCACATTGAAGTCAAAAGGGTCCAAGTTCAAACTCTGTTTGATGTCATCAAATATGGGTTCTTTGATAAGTTGAATCTGTGTATTTTGATTTCAACCAACATTTAATTCTTGGGATTCTTTGATATGCTGAATCTAAACTTGTATTAAGATTTTTGATTTTGGGCCAAGTTTTCCAGTTGTTCCGAATCGGTGTCAAAATTAAACTTTCTTTAATTTCAACAAAAATTGAATATATTGGGTACTTTGGTATGCTAAATTTCACCGTGTATTTCATTTCACAGAAACATAAAGTGGTATATCACAACTACAGTATTCTTGTATAGTATCACACATTTCATCAAGAATTACATCACTGTGAATTACATTTAACGGCGAGACATCCTGTGTCTTATGGACACATTTTCTAGTTAAATGGAAATCTAAAACACTAATAAACTTGAGGTTTTTTTATGTATAAAATGGATAAATTGACAGATGCGAAAAATAGATTTTTACTCAATACTGCTTGCATGGTTTGGGCGCTTCAGTTATTGAATATAGTGTGTTAATGGCTGATATTTGATGCTCAACTTTCTCACGTTTTCATTTTTATACACAAACAAGAGAGTACTCCTATGGAATGAAAGACGAATTTGTCATACTGAGTGTGTATCTCTAACTGAGACATAAATGGCTCCTCTTATAATTCATTATACAACAAACATAATCCATGGAATCATAAATCAAATGCTAATTCGCACCTATTTTATTTTTTTATGGAATTGATGTTTGAGGTTTCCCATATCTGACTAGGAGGAGAAGTGGGGAAGCCCTTTTTTTTTTTAGCTATCTAATCATCTAGAAGACTAGTACACCTTGTTTATTAAGGTTCCTTGCTGACATTATATCTAATAAGGAGAATTTTACCCAGTGGACCATAATTTATAAAATTTAAAGTTTGGTACTTTTGTCTCTAAATATTTGATGTTCTGTTTTCAAAGTTATCTAGAATGTTCCATACAATCTAAGTTTGACTTTTTTTTAACAAAGCGACTTTCACAATGGAATATATAATCATTAAGGTCCACCTGAATCCATCACTTGTTTTACATAATGTATTTCAGTAAATCTGTAAACTTTGATTTACTAATCTGCTTACCCTCTCGGAAGTAACTGAGATCACCACGGTTTTTGGTAGGGTTCGTTTTCCTCAGTTTTTAGTTTTCTATGTTATTTTTTTGTGTGCTGTCGTTTGTTTTCTGGTCTTGTAGAACCACAGGACAGCAATAAGTTAATTTCTGAGATTTTGATAAGATATATCTCATATCAATATCAGTTAATGATAATTCATGTAACTCATTCGGATAACTAGTACATTGGATAACTAGTACGGGTATTTACTGATAACACTTTATATCAAGTTACGTGTAATCAGTATTTGACGGAGTAACGATTTAAACTATCATTTATGATAGGAATAAATATGACAATAGAAGGAATCAGTTATCCTAGTCGATTGTATGAGTATGTTTTCCCCAAAACAAAAATTGATACTATAACTCTAACTGGATGCTTAGTCAATTTCTATGCATGCCCAATTGTTTATGTTTGTTAAATACTGGTACAAGAACAAATGAATAAACCACGAAAAACATTGTAACAAGACTGCAAACGCTGAAATGCCTCGCATTCTTTACTAACAATTGATTTTATGTTGATAGTACTAGATATAAAGCTTTACTACAACTATCACATATCTTAACATGATCCAAGAAAATGAGGTCAAAGTCAGATAAACCAAACTGGAAATACATGTACACCATACAATCATTCAATACACCAAATATGCTTTGAATATAGTTGACCTATTCCACATCTAAGAAACAAACTTAACAAGGAAAACGTAACATTGATCAATGAACCTTGAAAATGAGGTCAAGGTCAGATGAACCCTGCCGGACAGACATGCACACCTTACAATCAATTCATGCTTTAGATATAGTTGACCTATTGCATATAACATCTAAGAAACAAATTTAACCCGGAAAACTTGAAGATTGACCAATGAACCATGAAAATAAGGTAATGGTCAGATGATAATTGCCAGACAGATATATACACCTTACAATCATTCCATGCACCAAATATACTTAACGGATTGCTTATAGTATATGAAAAACAAACCAAAGAACAAAACATTAACATTGAGCAATGAACCGTAAAAATAAAGTTTAGGTCAAATAAAAGATGCCAGACTGACATGTACATTGTAGAGTATTTACATACACCAAATATAGTTGACCTATTGCATACAGTATTAGAAAAAACAGACCAAAAAACACAAAATCTTAATTTTAACTACTGAACCATGAAAATGAAGTCAAGGTCAGATGACACCTGCCAGTTGAACATGTACACCTTACAATCATTCCATACACCAAATATAATAGACTTATTCCTTATAGTATCTAAAATATGGACTTCACCACGAAAACTTAACCTTGTTCACTGATCCGTGAAATGAGGTCGAGGTCAAGTGAAAACTATCTGACGGGCATGAGGACCTTGCAAGGTACGAACATATCAAATGTAGTTATCCTATTACTCAAAATAAGAGAGAAATAAAGAATACTAAAAAAAAAATTTTTCAAGTAGTCACTGAACCATGAAAATGAGGTCAAGGACGATGGATATATGACAGACGGAAACTTCATAAAATGAGGCATCTATATACAAAGTATGAAGGATCCAGGTCTTCTACCAAATTTTCAAAAGTAGATTATACCTCTACTTTCAAATAAGATCACTGTCATTTTTCTGAGCAGTAACTTTACTTTCCCATGCCATACGTTTACATATATCAAATAAAAGCAACAGTAGTATACCGCTGTTCAATAGACTTAATTCAATCAAGCAAAAAAAATAAATCCGGATAACAAACTAAAACTGAAGGAAACACATCAACTATAAGAGGAAAACAATAGAACAACAGAAACTACAACAAAAGAAAACGCCAACAAATATAAAAGCGGACTGTAGATAACAACTGCTATATTTCCGACTTGGTACAGGACATTTCAAGACAAAACGGTGGGTTGAACCTGGTTTTATGGCTAGCCAAACCTCCCACGTATATGGCAATGTTAAAAATACCGCTATGACAATACTACGTAACAGGAATACAGTACAAACAAAGGCAGGAACACTCATCACAGAGAAATACTTAAATAAATAATATAATAGTACATTGCAACATGTAAACCGCAGAAAAACAACGGACACCTTCTATGAATTTACGACAGCTCACCAGGCCAGAAAAAATGGTAAAGCGCAAATCAGATGAACCAATTGGTCAATCTGAGTGGACCACAGCTGTTTGGTCATGCATTTGAGATTGTAATAGTGTTATTTTATGTATTTTCTAACCATGATAAGAATATTAAAATGAAATCGTGATAACTTTGTATTGGTGTTATTATTTTTATTTCTGTATCACAACTCATTATCGACAGTCTTAGATATGTCGATACCAGATTTCTACAGACTTTGTCCTATTCCTAATTGTGACCTTTATACTTAATGTGGATTTGCTTTGTGGGTGATACATGCACAGCAGGAGACGATTACCCTGTCGACGCACTCGTTTCCGCTCCTTTTTGAGTGCATGTGATTCTCAGTATTTGTTTCTTAATCTGTATTTGGGATTTGAATATAGGTAAACTAATGTTGCCTTAATTTATTAAATTATTGTCATAGTAGTTGATAACGAGTGTCTTTATCATTGTAAACACTCAAGTTAGAAGAACAATTGAAATATTTATAGCTGACTTTTTTGTTTGGTGCAACACAATCTGTTCTTTTTTATAAAATGTAACAAATGCATCACTGTGACAAATGATATTCTTCGAACTGTATATTATAATGTATAACAGGTTTTTGTGCATGTTTATATTGATTGAAAGGTGATGTTTATTTAATTAATTGGGAAAACGAAATTGATTTATGTCTCTGAACTCATTAAATATGTGCTGATTCATTAACAATGGCAATCTAGTTCAAAATCCCATGAATATTTCTCGCATAAAAGAGCAAGTTTGAAAAAGAGCAGTATAGAATTTGGATACATTCTACTGAACAGATATGAAAGAATATATTATATTGATAATTTGTCAGTACTTTGAAGGTAAGTTGCAATTTTTTCATGACAACACTTATCTGATGAACACAATGTACGTTTATGGTTTATATATAATATCTGTGTTGATCTGTGTCAGATACATACGCATCACCACAAAATATTACTTCATCCTTAACCAGCACACATAACGTATAAAGGCATACGATGCAGTTACAAGGGAGGTAAATACATCGGTAACGTAAAATGTTATTTTTCGCGACGTCAAAATGTGATCTACCGGGAAAAGATCTATTTTTTGACTATTTTTTATCATTCAGACTGTTTTACCTTGAAAAACGAGTTCATGTGCCCTTCTTTTTAAGATTGACATTTCGTTTGATTATTTTTGCCAATTTTGATAAACAAATCACTGATGGATTTTTTTAAAATTAGATAAATATACAGAAAGAAATGCTGTTTTTTTCCTAAAAGCAGGAACATGTGATAAAGAATGAATTTTTGCTAAAGAATTGTTACACAAATTTAAAGTAAACTTATGTAGAGAAGATATTCCAGAGGTTTTTTTTTTTTACAAAAATCCGCTTGCGTTCATCTTTTAGAACACAAAAGTTAGATGTGTCTTTCCAATGAATAGATATGTCCAAGAAACCGAAATTTCCAATAAAATTTCTACACTTTCGACCCCATGTATCTCAAAAAGTAGCGCATGAAGGTATATTTGTATTACATATTTGAATTTACAAGGTGAAAAATAGCTTGAATGCAAATTTTCGTCAAAAATTCACCGTTGCATCAAAACTGTATCGTATGCCCTTAATAACAGTTGACTAGCAAAGCGTAACCAAAAATATATTCGGCGAGGCATTCCATCAAATTTAACGCTAATCGAAACCTGTTTACATATCATACAATAATATGCAATAATCATATCCATGTAAACATATACTTAATCCCGCTTTTAAATATTATTAGTTACATAGTGTGCTAGTGACCTAATACGGTATATATGGGGTCAGTAAATTCCATATGGGGTGAGAGCGAAGCTCGAATCCCCATATGGAATTTACTGACCCCATATATATTGTATTAGGTCACTTGCACACTATGTAACGAATTTATCTTACCGACTATCTTAACGTGTGAAATTTAGACTAGTGGCCTATCAAATGAGCAGTCTTCAATACTGTTAGCATTAAGAAACTACTTCCATTGATCCTACAAAAACAGATACCAACAATAACAACTTGTTAGGTTTAAATGTGTTTTATGAATTAATTTCAATCTTAATCATCACTTTCTTCGTCTGTTGAAACCTTTACGATTTTTTCTCAGTACCGTTTTGTTTTTATAAAGGGACGTAACACCACTACTAACCGTGTATGAAATAAGCCCCGCCTCCCTACTACCTTATAAGGAATATAAAGGGACGTAACACCACTACTAACCGTGTATGAGATAAGCCCCGCCTCCCTACTAACCTAATATGAAATATACACGGTTTCCACGAGGGCGCTTTTAACCAATCACATTCCTAGAAATGTTTAGGAGGTAAGATAAATGATGTTACTCTCCTAAAATATGTGTCATGTTTTTTTATTAACTTTTCCTCATTCTAAAATTCTGTTAGCTTAAATAGTGAATAGCATGATTTATCCAGTGTAGTAGTACATACGTCTAAAATACATTTCAAACAGAGTACTGTTACATTCCTACAATTATATGATAAGATCATTTCAGCGTTAATATGGATAAATCGGCATGACTTGTGCAATACTGATAAAGTGGGTGAATACAGTTTGTACATTCCGAACAGTACAGAAAAAAAAAATTATTGACCAAATGGCTAATACAGGATCTTCAATTCCTAAGGACCTTGAACAAAAGTGTTATAAACGGGTTGTTTCTTTGGGCCCTGATATAGCTTTTCGATCAGCTAAATTGGCCACCAACTCTTTGAAGCTCAAATACAATACAGTTATGCTCTAATATATACAAGGGGCAATACACAAACAGCCAGTTGATACAATTTATGATTTGCTCGACATTTTGCCTGCAGTGTGATATCTATATCTTATTTCCATATATTTCATTCAAAAATGTTTTAGAAGTTCTCACAAAGAATTCAATTTTTTTCAAACGATTTTATCTTTAAAATAAACACATGGGCTTATCTCCCTTTTAAATAATTATCATATCTTATTTCATTATCTTATTTTCCAGAAGAAATCATTATTGAAAGTTTTTTTTTTATTATTTGAGTAACGAACATCTTTTGAACCTGAGTTTATATGTTCAGATATTTTAACTAATTATGTTCTAAATAATGTCTGATGTAATAACATTTTCGTTTCTTTAAAATTTGCCTTACTTCGAAGGAACTTCGAGCATAGTGGTACACGTTTGAATCATTCAAATATGTCTTATTTTCGTTTTCTACGGACGCACCAAATTCATGAAGTGTTTTTTTTTTCCTTTCTATTTCCATAACGGTTTTCGTTCTTTGATATAATCATTGTCCTTTACTAAAAGTCAGGAATCAAAGTGATGTCTTTGGTTGTATTTACCCATGTAATGTGTTAGAGCGCTCTTATATTAAGTCGTATTTGTTCAACCCATTTCCATTTTTTGAATACTTAAAGACCTTATAATGTAACTTGCAATATGCATCATAATGATCCCATGTTTAAGGCGACATTTAAAAAAGGTATGTATTCAATTAAATGATGTTGGTCAGTTGAAGTATCCTTGATTACTGTACATGTTCTTACATTATAGTTGATATAGTTAAGGAGATAGTCGATATAACGTTGATGAGTGCTCATATCAAATACACGTACATGAAAAAAACCAGAATCAGAATACTATATATTCTTTAATTACCTAGCCTTTAAAACGATGATTTATCAGGTTATATTGATAAACTATGAATATATCTGTTGAAAGAAAATCTAATTCTTGCATTTGTTATATAGATATTTCTGCATCTTTAGTGAGTGAAATATGGGTTCATACACCGGATACAGGATATGGTGTCCACTGGGACCCCAAGGCTCCTGAACTGAGTCACCATTTAAACCAGTACGGATTTAATGCCTCACAAAGCTGTTCAATAAACTTTGACCTCAAAGTTTGCGGTAATGCATTTGTATATTTATCCTCCTCTCCCATAATGGATTCAAATGCAGCGTTGTATGAAGTTTGTATAGGAGCAAAGGGAGGGACAGAAGTTTCTGTGCGCCGACAAGACTCTACATTTAAAGCTATTGAAAGTAACTTACTCGGAGACGGAAGCACACAATGTGGATTATTTCAACCATTTTGGATTTCATAGCAAAATGGAAATATTAAGATAGGCAAAGGGTTGGCTATAGACAACGAAGTAGTGGTTGATTGGAATGATCCCAATCCCTTCATTATCCATGGTGTAGGAGTGAGAACAGGCCTTGGACAATCAGGACAATGGACTATTTATAAAGAAGGTAAACATGCATTAATAATCTCACATGAATCAGATACTTTTGTTGAAATCTATTGTAACGTTTTGATATCAGTCATTCATTGTTCATTTTATATTACTATTGTAGTGTTATTAAATGGGCGTTTTTATATGAATCCTGTAGTATGTCCATGTTTTCTTGAATTGGGTCGAAGTAAGCTGTATTGATTCCAGGTGTACCAAATTTAGAGAGAGTTATATTAGTTTCATTGACCTACGACGAAACAAACATCTGTTTTGCAATGGTCGTTATTGCATGAACTCTGAAGAAACAAAAATGCATAAAAAGAATGCCGAACTCCAAAGTAATTTCCAAAAGGGCTAACATATCACAATTTCTGTTCCTGGCATCATTTAAACTTCTTTTTGATTGTTTTTACTTTTGTTTCTTGGATTCATTTATATTTTTGTGTTGTTTAACAATATACACGAATGGGTATTATGAAAATAGGTAGGACCAAGCAACCAAAACTGTGTAAACATACTAGTAAATCAAAGACGTATAACACAACTGACTAAAACTTTCAAAAAACATTTAAATAAATTTAACAAGACGCAAACAAAACGTTGCTGCAGTTGATAGTAAATTCAAGAGAGGCGCAAACACAAAAGTGTTTTTCAGTAGATAATACATACAGTATAGTAAACACTTGATTTTACTTTTTTCTCGATTAAGTACAAATTAAGTACCATATAAATACAATGAAACAGAGTAGAATTAACACTGTAAAAATTTCCTGAGTTCAGAAACACCTCAGAACCAACTTGCACCAGGAAAGTAAAAAAAAAATTGCGGGTTGCATAAATACCGATTCATGTCAAAAGAAATACGATCCAAATAAAAAATAATAGCACGAAGACAAAATTGTAAAGTAAATAAAAACACTTAGAATCTATAACCCAAGACCATCTTGTATTATTTGTGAAGTTGACACTGAATATTTGTTTATATGGTCCTGGTACTTTCCGATTACCTTTTTGAGAAAAAGGACGAGAATTTCTTTGACAAAACCCTGGTTCCTTAATTTTTGCTCAGACACCGATTACGTTTTACAGAGTCTGAGTAGCAACTGAAAGCTCTTGAATATCGTATGAATTGAGAAATGTATACTCCATAAGTGGTCAAAGTTGGTATATTGCTGCTTAAGTGAGGAAATCGTCTCTTTTGTCATAGAATCTGGTACTGAGATGACCGTTGTGGTCTAGAAATGAGGCGGAGGAAGCTGTATCTGTGGTTTCCCCAATCTCTAGTTCAGGGGGGTATATTAATAGGACCCAATCAGAAAAGTTTAGATTGTTAATGGAAAGAATATCATTAATAAACATAATAAACCTGTATGTGAATTTTAATGATCAAGCTTCGTTGGTGTTCATATTTTTCCAATTGGCTGAAGGCACTCCGATTTATACGAAAACTAAAAAATGTAGAAGGTGTCGGTCGTTAAGGGTATAAAGTTGGTTTCCATAGGAATGCCGACAAACTGCAGAAAAAGTCTACCTCTAATTAAAACAGATATATTCATGATATTGTCAATGAAAAAGTCTAGCATACAGATTATGGAGTAATGCATTGTGGACTATTTATTTAAGACGGATTTTTAATTTTTCATGTGGTAAGGAGGTTTAAAGGGTGGAAATTTTTTTTTATTGTCCGTTAGACGAAAATTGCACAAAACAATGTTCGTTTAAAGGTGCACTTGCTGCATTTACATTGTAATGTTTACGATATGTTTTAAATTTAAATCTTGCTAAATATTCAACGTTGCAAATAATTGAAACTGTTGAATAAAAGCTTGCAATAAAGACGTAAAATATATATGAAATGCTTTAACATTTACTTTAAAGTTATCCGTTCTATTTTTTTCAGCTCTTGGTTATTTTTGTTTACACACAGAAACCCGGGGTACAATGGAACTAGTCAAGACCACTTTAGCGACGGAATATAGTTGTCCTTACTTATGCCATGTAATTCATAACTGCATGGGATTCAATTTCAACGTACATACAAGTGTATGTGAATTGATATCGACTGGAGAGCCGATGCTTACAGTAACGGACTCAGGTTGGACATTTGGCATAAAATGTTTTCAGTGGAAATGTTTTGCTTGTATATAGTACAATACTGATGACGTGTTTTGTTTTGCATAATTTATTGGTGTTATTAAAACATATCTTTCATAATGTAGAATTGTAATACATTCTATTATTGAATAATGGATGTATCCGGTTAATAACAAAAATTTTCATAACACGTATGCGTATGCCAATTATAAATTAAATTGTAAAGCCATCCGTCGTGTGAAAATAACTTATTTATGATTATCACTATATACAATTGCCTACGATTGATTATCTACCTACCTTTACTAATGACTGTATCTATTTTCATATATGACAGTATTTTGAATAGACATGATTTACAACTCTAACTTGTTCTGTATTTAGTGGTAAACACTAAATGCACATCCAGTAGTAAGAATTTACATTAAAAGATGTTTTGCATGTTAAAAAGACAAACAAACAAAAAATGAAATCAGAGAAATGGAATAAGAGCTAACGATGCTGGTCTAGTGTGTTTCAATTATTATATGCATATTGTAGGTATTCGAATATTACAATTCGAAAATAATTTAAGATATCAATTGTAGAATTTTATAATAAATTAGATAAACAATAAGGTTAATGATTATTTATATTTAATAAAAAGGTTTGAATGTTTTCAACCTGTTGACAGTTTCGAATTTTCGACTTTCTACATCGCAATTCTATACAATCTGATCAAGGAGAAATTTGTATTTTCAACGAACTGGACATTCGAAACAATACGAATGCTAATTTATATCTTGTGACTCATCAATATTATACAAATCATTCTTCTGTACTCAAAAAGATATATATATGATAGCATATGTACTCGTAATGTAATGAGATGATTCATTCTGGACATGTTCTTTTCGACACCATCTTTGAAAGTTTTTGCAATGACGTTTATCCACATGTTGAAGGTATTCCCATAGACTCAAGTTTCACCACTTTAATAGCATACTTGTTTTTGTATTGTTATGAACCATTTGCTGAAGCCTGCCTCTAGGTGCGGGATTTTTTTCGCTACCCATGCGTGGCTTTGGGCTGTTTTCTGCTCTTTGTTTGGATTGTTGTCTTTTTGACAGATTCCCCGTTTCCATTCTCAATTTATTGGTATATATGTACTCGTCTAAATTTCATTAGATAGAAAAAATCACTTATCGCTACCTTTTTTTTTAGATAATCAAGAATTTTCAGGTCATACGGATGAAAATTGCATCCTCGGAATTAACTTTTGATATATATAATATTAACACCAATAACTGTCCCTCTTTAATTATGAAAATGTCGATTAAACAAAGGAACTATATTACTAAAACGTACAACGGAAGAGATGATTGCTTGTTCTCTATTGTTGTTTTCCTTTTTTTTTAGACGATAATGTGCCTTCGGCTCCTGATTGAGGGTAGGTATGCCCTTTACCGTCAGGCGTCAAACGGTCATTTGCGGTTGCCGATAGTGTCAAATTGGTTAAAATTTTAACGTGATTCGTCAACATATCCTTATTGTGATTCGTCAGAGGTCTCAAATAATTATCCGTTATTGTTATTTTTGGAAAGAATTTAACGTGATTCGTCAAAATCAGTCGATTTTTCGATCGTCATAAAGAAAATGCACATTGATCGTCATGTACCAAAAATTACCGTTAACTTCATTAGGCAAGATTTTTTTCCCGTTATTCGTCATGAAAATACGACCCTCCTGATTATGCTAGGCAAATTTCTTAACTCGTTCGCTCTGCCAGCATCTGTATTGATGTTGTAGTTTTCAATGAGCGATATTATGAATAACCTATACATTATTAAGTCAGGAATTTCATTACCCTAATTAACATAAAACCTCCAAAAAAATGTTTTCAAAGGATTTTTTTTTGAAGTTTGTCTTGAGCCTGAACATGCTGAAGGAAGCGTATAACAAACGGGATTTTACAACGATGTTGTTTACATGGTTTATGGGCATTACCAATTTATTTGTTTATTATTCTTTTGGAATAAACTCAGTCTTAATAGTTATCAGTTTGGCATAATAGTAAGATTTTAAAAATTGTCGCTGTCGATACAACATTGATTTGTTCCTTATACATCAATACATAACTAAACATGTATTGTTATCCAGGTATAAACACCTGTGGCTCAACATTCCATTGATTCTTATATTTTGGCATTGCACAAAAAGTCTTTCCTTTGTTTACTTCGTTCTAATCTAAAGAGTCAATGTAAAAATAAGAAGATGTGGTATGATTGCCAATGAAACAACTATCCACCAAATTTAAATGGATGTAAGTAATTATAGCCAACCGTACGGAAAAACCCATACCGTATAGTTGGCTATAGTAGGCCCCAATATGAAAAATATGAAACAATTAAATTAAGAAAACTAACGGCCTAAAATTAATTTATTTATAACTAAACATATTTTCAGAAAACATAGATATGACAGACATAAGCCAATGACAACCACTTGACTACAGATCTTGGCTTGGGACAGGCACATAAAGAATGTGGCGGGGTTTATTATGTTTGAAGGCGCCAACCCTCCCATAAACTCGAACAGTGGAGTAACATTACAACATAACAATAAACTATAAAAATCAGTTGATTAGGGCTTTACTCATCAGATCGATACAAAGCAGAAAAAAAATCTTAAAAAATACCACAGAAGTGGCAGGGTATTAAAACATCCCTAACAACAAAAAAGACAATATATTGTGTGCATGTAAAAAGCTTAAATAAAAATTTTATCTAGTGGTTGGTTGGTGTCTGTCATATTGTTTTTTTTTGTCATTATTGTAGTATTAATCAGGCATTTGGTTTTTTACTTTAAAATTGTTTATCATTTTTACATACAAAGACTTGTGTTTTTATATGGTATGATGTTCGCGTATTGTTTGGTTGATCTCTAGTAAAATATAAGTAATTTTCATAATAGGCTCTTAGATGTAGTATTAATGAATAATTGTCTCATCGGTTATCATACTGCATCTCCTGGTTTTCATATTAATGACATAATCAGTTGACACGAAGAATAGTTATTCCTTAAAATAAATTATAACAAAACATTTATGATATAGTACGCATTGTAAGAGAGTTAATCAATAAGTGAAATTTAATATTTGTTTTTGAATACTTTCTATAGTAGTATATATATTTTTACATTATATGCGTATTCTTTATGGATTTCCATTGTATCAAATTGATATGTTCACATTTCAATGAAAGGATCAAAATCATTTATTTCGTTGTTGAAAAGAACTTTCAAATAATCAAATTCTAACACAATAACCTCAGCTATGCAAACAAAATATAATTACTTGTTTCAATAAAAGAAGTTGTAACAAAATGCAATTGATGTGTTTTTACAGATTTAATGTTTGTAGTTAATGATATAAAACATTTTCAAACCTATATTCAATTTCAGCTAATAATGATACTATCTTTGAATAAAAAAAGTAATATAACAAAACTACACAGGTAAAATAGCTATGGACGTTATAAACTACGTCCATAAACCATCTGTATCACGGACGTTGTATGGAAAAATAGTACCACGTCCGAAAAACGGATCTTCTTTATAACAGACGTTTCTCAAACATCTATATCATGGCTGTAAAAGAACATGTTTTGTTTTCACGAAAAAAAAAAGAAAAAAAACATTGTATAAAACATGTTATACATTTCTTATATTGTAACATTAAAACACTGGTACATCAACATGCAGAAATGGTTTAAAAGGAAATATGATGTTCTATTTATTAGAAAGTTTTTGACATCTTGTTATAAATTAAAGGTATACTGCCCTTCAAATATGGCACGTACTTGTCTTTTTGGTTTTTCTGTTACTGGTTTGCTGTCTCATAGGTAAGGTACCATGCATGATGTATCCATGAAGGTCAATACCAAAAGTGTTTGGGCATGGACACCCTTTTTTGGACCCAATGTAAAAAAACTTTCTTTTTCCATATTTACAATTTTTTACCATTTCTACTATCCTCATGAGCCCCAAGCTCTTTTTTTTCACGAGGAGTTCGTGTAAATAGTAGAAAAGGTATTGTAATCGGCTAGTTATGCAATTTTGAGAGGTGGTATTTGTCTACACATTGAAGAAAAAGGTCAATATGGAAAAATAAATAGATTATTTTTACAAAGGGGCCCAAAAAAGGGGTCCATGCCCCAAATACCTGTGGTCAATACAAGTAAATGTCATATATATATCGAGCGATATGCGTAATATAACAAGTGCTTTTCAGAGTATTTAAATATGTGTATCACATATTGTAAATATTGAACACTCAAAAATACGCGTAAAGTGTGCTTAAATTCAGATATATATCACATCAACAAGTAAACTAAAAGGCATGTTTTGAATACACATGAAATACTACATGTCAATTGATGTATATGGCAAATCTCTGCATTACGTATAGAAGGATACATATCGTTGATACAGACATCCAATGACAAAAATAAAACCCAAACAAACAATATTTAAACTAAGAAAGGGCAATATATAGTATTCAACAATAGACAAGTGTCTTTACAATATACCAAGCTCTGAATTGTCACAATTATGTAAACGTTTGAATAGATTAAACAGACAAAATCGAGATGTGCTGGCAAAACCAAACACTCAAATAAAGAAAAACAAACATTGATATCAGACAAACAAATCAAACAACCACTAACAAGGTTCATGGGCTTCAACAGTGAAATAAATATGTGGCAGGGTTAACTTAAATTTTAATTTATACAAGAGAAGAAAATACAAAAAAATAACAAGTTTTTGTATTACATCTCCAGCAAAGAATATTTGATGAGAAATGAGAGCATGTTTTACATTGGTAATGTAGGAAGATCTTGTTTGTAGACCTTGTGGAATACAAATTGCCAAGTTTATTTTACAGTGCATTTCAAATAATTTAAAAATTATAATCTTTTGTTTGCTAAATGCATATGTTCCCATAGCCTACATATATCAAAAATCGAATAAATATACATATTTTGAAGGCAACACTATCTGCTGAGTTATTAAATTTTCGATTTTCAATTAAATGCAAAACAAAATGATATTTCTTAAAGTGTATCATCTTTTCACAAAAATGAGTTTTTATTACAATTTTGACAACAGGAAACAATTTGGAACGTAGTTATACCTATATATTTTTTGTTTGAAATCCAAACACAAAAATACTTTTCTCCAAATTTTTTGGATTTTTTTCTCACGAAAACTAACTTTTTACCCTATATTTGACATTGAGTAACACATTGGAATAGCATATTATATCACACATCAATTTGAATCCAACATTAAAAAACGATTCTTAAAATGAAGGATTTTTTTTTAACAAAAAGGTAGTTTATACCACTCTTTCATGATGTTTGTACCTTCGATCGCTTTGAAATAATGTATAACACCTATATATCATCGTTTTTCTTAGCATAAGCATGTGATAAGAAGACATTTCACAAAATTTGTGGTTTTTGACAAAAAATGGTTGGCCAACATTTAATGTTATCCCTTTCTTTAAAAAAAAAAACAGAAACAATTTTTTTTTGATACCTGGAAACAATTTTGAATAGCAAATATGATATATCATATTTTTGAAAATCCATTTACAAAATGATATTTAAAAAAATGTATGATTTGTAACATAGATTACATAAATTTACATAAGTTTTTACAGTACTTTTACCTGCAAACTAACAAAGAAATATTTTTTTCATTGTAAATTTTGAATAAAGATTGTTACAAATATTTTATATTCTATCAAATCTTAATCTCCTTCTTTTAATTAAAAAAAAAACCCTAATTTTGACGTTGGAGAAACAATTTTGGATATCAATATATATGAAACCTATATTTCAACTTTTTTTTATGAAATTCCAGCACAAGAAGATGCTTCTCAAAGATTTTATTCATACAAAAGATAAGTTTTTATCAAAAACTATTGCCTAAATTTCACATAAAAAGTAGATATTTCCTTTTATAAAATTACCACTGTGCTTACAGATTTTTTAAATCTGTTGAGACATTCTTGACGTATCGTACGACATAGAAGTGTCGACGGACAGATACACATTGTGATCATTCTGGGGCACCCACACAGTAGTCAACGGAGCTCTTAATTTCTTTGTTGTATTTAAAGGTCTTGAAATGACGGTTGAGAATAATTGTATTTACTGTTTAGGGGTCTGTATATGAATAAGTTTAAAATATGTTACGATATATTATCTGCGGAAGAGGGGAAACCCCTAGTTGCATTGAAAAGGTTTTACAATGGCAAGCAAGAGTATATATGGTTCTTGCAGTGGAAATATACAAATCAATATTTTGACATTAACAAAGACCAAAGTCAAAGGTCATCTTCAATGGTATGCGACACATCATAGGTGTTGCACTCATGTGCCAATTGTCAAAGTCTATGTCAAAATATTGAAAAGTTGTGTAACGAACAGAAAATGTGAAAACAATTATTCATTTTGTACATTACGGTCAAAGGTCAAGCTCAGATGATGCTCATGGTGATATGCACAATACCGTCTTGTAGTAATATACCTTCACATCAAATACTACAAACCATGATCAAAAGATTAAAGTGTATTCATCCGGATAAGGATGTATTAGAACAATCAGAGGAAGAAAAACACAACTGAAATATATTTTATTTCTTTCTCTCTTTGTCTAAAGGGCAGAAGAATTACACAAATTCAAATAGTATGTGTATAGTATATTTGTGTGTCATACAGTGGTTATACTGAGCAATGCCACTATTATTCTAAAGTCTGTCAAATAGACGAAATTTATTAATCTGTATGATGGAAGTGTTACTGGTGAATACGGACGTAATACGGATTGGAACCAACGGACATTTCACGTCCGTGGTACTAAACGTCCGTAAACATCCGTTTATTACAGATTTCCAATAAAATTACATACGTACGTAACTCGACGTACGGACCTTATGGGACTGGTTATAGCCAACCATTGAATTTGGTTAAATACGTCGCTCAAGTGTAAACCAAGTATTCCAAGACTATTAAAATCATACACTGGAATTTTCGTCCATATCAAATAATTTTTACGGGATATAAAATGAAAGAAATCAGGTATTTTTTATATATCAAGTGGTTCTTCAGATTCCCGCCTGAATTTTCTCTGACATGAAATCACGTATAGACACGTATCCCTTACCTATTATACGATCGATTTGAGTTATCTTTCATGGTTTTAATAATGATATTTTATTTTTCAATACACATTGCAGATGAACTCGCTCCATTAATCTATTATTTTGTCGATGATTGATTAATGTTGATAATTGAGATAAAACTATCGCTTCCAATTCATTCTAAGTTAAAGTATTTTCCATTTATTATTAAATTTATAAATAAAAAATTTCCTATAGAGGTTGTATTGTAGAAGGTGTGCCCGATTAAGGATTGTTCTGTGTTGACTTGTTTGATGGGATCGACAGTTTTAAATGCTATACGAGTCCAAATACAAAATACATTTCTAGACAAAATATATTATATCCCTCGAAGTGCCTTCACTTATAGCATTTTATCCATTTATTGATAAACAATTCATGGAGGGTCACCGATTTTTTTAACTGCATAAATCATTGTAGTGCATGTGTCAAAAATCAGAAACATAGAAACAAAATAAAATGATATGATTTCGATGCGCAATGCAGTCCAAACGCACACTAATAGTTTCTTTTTTGGTGTTTTTATTCCCAATGCAGTGTAGTAGATCACGACTTTGCGCAATGCTAAATATAAGTATCAACAGGATGTTGGAAAATAAGTGTTCATTGCATATGTAGTTTGAATATGCATATTCAGGACAAGAAAATGAATATGAACTCGACTTTGTACTAGACCTACACGCTGGTCCAAATTTTTTAACATGCTAGTTCACAAGGCTCACATCATGACATGACACTCTACACAGACACATAAATCTGACTCCGAACCATAAACTTTGCTCTTACCCCTATACCATATTTCGTGTTCTTAGTAGAGATGCAGCCAATCTTTGATTTGAACCTGCCGAGTATCGAACCAGGACCTCCCCCATCCGAGGCGAGCAAGCTATTACAGGACCACAGAGACGGTTATGAATATTGAACATACATACACATACATGTACATGTGTGCCCCCTGACATTATCACATTTCCATGTTCAGAAAACCACTAGGTTTAAGTAAAACCCTTATTTGGTATATAATTTTAAAAGATTTAAAATTGGAAAGGGACGGATGAACGGACTGACAAACAAACAAGAAAATATAATAACCCATTGCTATCATAAAAGAGAGGTTAAGGATGCCAAAGGGACATTCAAAGTCGAAAATAAACTGACAAAGCAATGGCTAAAAAATAAAAGACAAACAGATAAACAACAGTACACAAAACACAACATAGAAAACCAAAGACTGAGCAACACGAACCCCACCAAAAACTGTGGGTGATCTCAGATGCTCCGGAAGGGTAAGCAGATCCTGCTCTACATAAGTTGGTAATTAAAAATAAAAGAACTCTACTCAACAAAATTACAATAAAAAATTGCATACATGTTTATGTCTGTTTTTCAGACGTATTTGTTTAAGTTGCACGCCAAACATTTTACAAAAACAATTTGTGAGCAAAAACGTTAAAGTATATCCATGCATCTTTAAAAAAAAGAAGGGAAAAAAGTGTAATCATGTTTTCTTGAAGATGCATTCCAATAAATGCCATATTCCATTTCATTAAATTCTACGGAAAGATGACAAAGTGCTGTCAGATAGACGCATCTGTATTTTTGAGTCGGACAAAAGTATCTTGAAATAAATTATAGAATTATGCAAAAAAATAAAAGTTAGTCGTGTACACTTTTTACATTCCGGTGTTTTTGAAACTCTTGTTTAGACATCATAACTTATCAATCAAAAATGAGAATATCATCTCTCTTCAGATTTCATTATTTTTATTATTTCAAACTTAGTTTTTATTTAAGTAGTTTTGAAAATTCCTCATTTGAGAACTAAATATATGGGTCAAGTGAAATGACCAAGTAATGATCCGTGTATTTGATTCCGGTAACTGGATTATTTATTCCCTTAAAGGTCGTTGTCAATAAAATCGTCCAGAATTTGATAACAAAAAATGTAAAGATTTAAAATAGCAGATGGTTAATTTTTGAATAACATCTATTCCAACATAAGATGTGTATTCAACGAGCAAAAGCAATCATGCAGTCTATGCTCCCCTCAGTCATGCTTCAATGCATTAGGCCGTGATACATTCAGATACGTTGGTTATGTAGAGTTATGTCATTTTATTGGAAATCTATAATACGGACGTTGTACGTCCTTAGATACTTTACCTGTGTACCGAACTTCAACGAAAACTCAAAACGGAAAGTTCATTATCAAATGGCAAAAACTCAAAAACATCAAACATCAACTGTCATCTTTCTGTCTTGGTACGGGCATTATCTTATGTAGAACATGGTCGATTAAACCTGGTTTTATAGCTAGTTAAACCTCTCACTTGTATGCCAGTCGCATAGAATTCCATTATATTGACAACAATGTGTGAGCAAAACAAGCAGACATAATAGGTAAAATTGTGAAAATTAGGGTACAGCAGTCAACATTGTGTAATAATCTTAATCACCATAAATACAATCAACTATTTCATCAAAGAAAAGAAAATGGCATACAAACACTCTATAGAGAAAGCACATCAGCAAAAATGAAAGACAATAATACAAAAAATGACAATAATGATCATAATATGACCTTAGTGATCAGAAATAAAAATAATTACCAATAACGTTTTACGCTTGTAGTGCATGATCAAATTTTATGAGTGATTTTTATGTTTTTTCCATTACGGTTCACTTTAAATGACACTGTCAGATGTTATCATAATGATGATTTTGTTATGTATTCGTTGTATTATTTGTGAGCAGATTGTAGTTTAGATACGGCGCTTTTGCTGTATAAAATCAATATTGTTTTAACTTTTGAAATACGAAGTTTCTACTGCATTTAATACGAAAGTTAGAGACCAGAAAACAAGGCTACAACATTTAGATTTTTTTCTTAATCCTGCCAAACAGTTTGGTTGATAATTATTCTGATAGTAACAAAAAGTGGTTCTTAAAAATCTGCCGTTTTGCTTTTCCTCGTTTTTCCCTCACACATATTTTGATACAGACTGGCTATTGTTATTGAATCTTGCACCAATTCAAATACAATTTCTTCACCTTTCTCTTTTTAATTTTTTTTAATAAATTTCTCGTTTGGGTTGTTTCACAGTTTTCATGTCAAGGCCTTTAATACACAACCAAATCGGTATGGGTTTCTCTCATTGCGGAAGGCCGTACGGGGGCCTATAATTGCTTACTATCACTTTATTTTAACTCTGGTGGATACTTGAATTGTCTCATTGCCAATCATACCACATACACCTACAATCTCAAACTCAAGATCATTTTGTATAATTTGTGATGTAGACACTGAATATTTATCAATTAGGTCTTGGTATTTCCCGATCAACGTTTTGAGAGAAAGGACGAAATGTACTTTGACAAATTATTGGCTCATTAATGTTTTGGTCAGACACCTAAGACGTTTTACAAAGTCTGTTTAGCAGCTGCAAGCTCTTGAAAATCATATGAGTGGAGAAATGTATACTTTAGAAGGTGGTTTTTGCTGCTAAGGTGGGTAAAATCTATAATTCAAAATTGAAATTTTCTCGTTTGTCAAAGATTCTGGTACTGAGATGGCCGATGGAAGGTAAGAGATGCAAGTTCCTATTTTTTTTACTCGTTATTAAGAGCAGGTATACAGTACTTGCAACCCTAGGCGGGACTGTTTGACATGAATTAGTCCAATCGGTAAATGATTGTTGATCAGTACAATGAAGCTAAATTGAATTACCTGACGAATTATATTTGACAGTTACCCTCCAGTTAAATTGATCAATCAATTGCTTATATGTACAGACCGAACGGTTACATATATAATTAAAATTCATATGTGAAACGAATTCGGCAGTTTCACGTCCGAAAAACGAGGACGTCGACAAAGACTGCTTTCCCCACAATTTTATTCAACTTGGTCGCAATGACATATGAAACAAATATATAAATTACATTTAACGCATTATGTGATTATTTCTTTATTGGTTCTTTTATTTGCGTATTGGTTTTAACATCATATACCGTCTTTGTTTTTTAGTACTTTTGATACATCAGGATGGGTAGCTTTTTATAAAATATGATAAATATATAAGATAAGTCACTAAACAAATTTGCACATGGTTTAAAAAGGCCAATGTTTCTTCTTTTCATAAAAAATAATGTCATTTCAGGGAGTATCATGTGTATTTCGTCATTTAAAATGCCTATGGGTAAGTTATTTTTCATAGAATGTGAATTATACAAGGAAAAAGATTCATAAACTTTTGGTTGTGTTGAATAAAAATGCAATTATATTTTCATCTAGACCCTCTTTGCTTTTTTAGCAGTTTTTGAACATCAGGATGGGTAGTATTTCATAAATTATGATAGATATATAAATATATGAGATACATTTTATAAGTAAATAGAATGTCGTCCAATTGTTTCTGAAATCATACACCGTCTTTGATTTTTAGTACATGTCTTTAGTACTTTTTTGCAAATTCGGATAGGTTTTTCATAAAATATGATAAACATATGAGAAAAGTTTCAAAATGTGTGTTAGCATTGTTTAAAAAAAACACATATTTCTTTGTCTTTGAACCAATGCATTTTTATTTGCAATCAGTCATTTCAGAGTGTATTATATATCATTGGTCATTTTAAAAGTCCCTGGCTAAGTTATTTTTCATAAAATGCCAATTATATAATAACAAATATACTTATATTTTTTGAATGTGTGGAATCGGGAATGAGATGTTTTCCATTAAATATGTTGAATTTAAGAAAAAAAAAACCAACTAACTAACATTTAGTTTGCATTTTTTTTTTAAAGGGTCCATATTTCTTTATTTTATTGAAAATTATGAACAAAAATTTGCAATATTTGATTGTTTGATGTTTTAAAAGCATTTTCGGCAAATTAAATAGATTTTAGCAATAGCAATAGACATCGTCTTAAGCCTTCATCGGATTTGATAAAAAAATGCGAATACAATTACGACAATCGCAATTCTCAGATAGGATTTAAATTTGAGTTTATTTGCAAATTTTACTTCTCTTTTAACAAACGTAAAATTTTGAGTGGAGAAAACTTCAATGAATGATTTAAAATAAAAAGTCTGGCATGTACACTTACCTGATGTTTTTTTTTCAAGGTCGCCATTTTAATCAAATGAAAAAGTAAATTCCGTAAATTGTAAGATTTCAACATGGTACGTAGTATAGCCCAATCAGTCAGAAAGGTCAATCCGTCCGATCCGACCGATCAGTCTGATCAGTCCAAGATTTTCACAATAATTCTAACAGATTGGTGACGTGAGTTTGATGCGAATTTGATTGATAGGTGACTGATCAATGACTCACTGCTAACTGGTCGCTAAAATAGTAACGCCGGACTTTGCAAGTACGGTACATAATTTACGTTGCGGACTCTTGAGATATTTGAGAAACTTGAATATTTTGAAAGTGCATCCGTTTCGTTCTTTAA
This sequence comes from Mytilus californianus, assembly GCF_021869535.1. Classification (NCBI taxonomy): domain Eukaryota; kingdom Metazoa; phylum Mollusca; class Bivalvia; order Mytilida; family Mytilidae; genus Mytilus; species Mytilus californianus. The sequence goes on from NW_026262745.1 coordinate 65,953,012, forward strand.
AGAAGGTGGGGTTTATCAATAGTACCATCGAAATATATTTTACGCGCGTCAAAGCAAGCCAAACCACATGTGTGTCTTAAAAGCATTTGTGTTTCAGTCTTGTAAAACTGCTAGCATTTCAATTAAATCCCAAAGAAAGCAGTGAGTCTAAACGTTATGAAGTCGAAGTATGAACGTTTTGCCTAAATTTGTAGACAAGAATTGATTATCTGATTAATATTTAAAAGCCGAATTCGTCAACGCAGAAAATCTAGTTTTGACTATAGGGTTAGTTAATAATTTTCTTGCATCATTTTTCCCTCCAACGAAACCTTTTTTTATTTATACATAAATTCCCTGTTAGTTTTATGTTATGAATTGCATCACAGTTTTCGTTTCATATACATGTTACATATAGAAGTAAATAAAAAATATGTACCATATTCTCAAATAAACTGTAACACTTGTATATTGAATCACAGGAGCAGCTGTCATGGGGAACATCTTAATCTTACTAGTAAAAAGAAAAATAACAAAAATACCGAATTGATAACATGCAATTCCCAGTGATGGATTAGGAATTAAACATTATATATAAGAAACTTATATTCAAATCGTCCAAGGCAAAGTTGACCTAAGTTGCTGGATTTTCTAGATAGGTTTCTGTTTGACTAGTATTTATACATCATTTGATTTCAAATTTATGAATTTTACCATTTCTAGTTAATGTCAATTCCGAAAGCACTTCGGACATCCAATTTATTATAATTGCCAGTCTGCCAAAGGATCAGGCAGTGACCAAAACATGATAGTCTCCGATTTTGGTGAAAACGCGCATAAATCATCTGAATAACATGTTATAAAGAAAAAAATACCTTCGGACCAATTATATATGGTTGCTATGGAAACAGGGCCATTTCATTTTTCCAAAGCAACAAGTAATGGAGGTTAACATAAAACCCACAGTTTTTCACTCATGAAATTTGATGTTTATATAACATTTAGTAACTCTCCATTGTACTGCAACTTGATCAACTATCAAACATTCTTGAAAATCAGCTATTTTGATGAAATATTATTTCATTCTAGAAATATTGGGGTCTGGATGGTCTCCAGGGACCATAATATACAAATAATGCAAATTTGGTCACAATTCAAGTTCAAAATTTTCTATTACCAGAACAGCACACACTTGGTATTACTTAATATTAAACAAGTAGGGGTCATAATTAATATTCAATAAAAGGTCAGGGGTTGTTTTCCAAACAATTTGTTACCATAGCAACAAAGTTAACCATATAGCAACAAAGCACAAAATCAAGATTATAAAAAAAATATTCTATAGTAAAGTGTATATTCATAAACATAGAGTTATTATTACATATTTATGTTTTTTTCATTTTAAAGTGTTGTCAGTTGATCCAAAAGTTACCAGGAAAAAACATTACCTAGCAACCAAAACACTCCTTAGCAACCATAATAAACGTAGAGAAAACTGAGTTATTTTATATTAAAATAAAATCCTCTGCAAAATCTGACAATTAAGAGATAAGATATTAATCATTTTAATATAATGTAAATTATAAGATATTTATTTGTATTAGCAAAAAGGTCAGCCCCATAGTAACAATATATTTCCTTGCATGGCAACAATTGAAATAACACAAAGTAATAATAATATCCTATTTCTATTAAAGTGTAATTCTTTATTGTATAGAGCTGTTGTAATATAATCCAGGTAAAGCCATAATGAATTATTTACTGGGTTCTCATCATCCCCAACATTCCTACTAAAACAGGGGTACTCCAGATAGCTGTTAAAAGGGCACACACCCTGATACTTAATTTCCAATAATTTTTCTTTTAATGTGTTGCTTTTTTTGTCAAAAGATATGGCAACAATATTTTTGAAATAAAAACTCCCTTTATATATATTTTAATTGATGAATAATCTAAAGAATATGATGTATTCATTTAGTATGGGCTAATGAATTTATTTTTGATATAATAGAAATTTTGTTTGAACGAAACTCGTACTACAACATCATGATTTGAGGTTCCTAAAGGGGTCAAATTTAGACATAAAATTTATAGAATATTAGATTTCAACTAAGAATGTGAAAAAAATGTGTATTAGATATACCAGTAACAACAATTACCTTATGTATCTATATCATATTTCATAACAGTATCACCAACAAATGCTCTATAGCACACTTAGTAAAAGCACTAATTTATGACCCTTCCTTGGAAACATGTTGAAAGGAAGCAAAGTACTAAATCTGTATTTATAAAAAATTCAAGCAACACAATTTACACTTCTGAAATTTACACTTTTGGGCCTTTTTATCCATAAGTCTTTGACCATCAGCACATTATTGAAAGGAAAATTTATTTGTGAGAGGGTAAAACAAAATAGTATAACCCCACGATAGAGTTTTGACTACTTGGCATTGCGCTCTGTCCTTGGATTTGATTGATTTTATTATGTTGGGTTAAATTCATAGTAATTCACAATGTACGCTGTATCTTACATCTAATTATTTTATTTCCAAATGTACTTATATAAGACTACCCGATTCCCTTGTTCAGTGAACCAAAACATCCTGTTGAAAACTCAGTTTGTCAAATATATTTCATCAATTGTGTACATCATAATAAACATTTATCAAGTTTCAAAACGAATATTGTACATTCAGAAATTATTGCATTTATTTATTATTGTGCATTTGAAATTACTGACCAAAAGAGAGATCAATACATTTAAGATTGTATTTTAGGAAAAGCTGCATGCTAATATGCTAATCAGATTTCAGGATGCATTTTAATTTGATATATCAAATCTCATGACATAGTTCAAAATATCAAATACCAGTGAATTGTTAATGAATTAACAGCATTCAGATTGTTCAGATCATCAAGATTTTTTATGCGATTGGTATATATGTCTGTCCTTTAGATTGATGATATTTGTTCTTTAAGCTCATGAATATCAATTTCTTCAAGAATAGAAGCTAAAGTGTCATCGTCCTCTACTGAGATATGGGTCATTTTTAAAGCATGTTCTTTCAATCGTCCTTGTTTGTACAACAAAGCCAATCTTGAAAAGTATGAAACAATTTGGCTTGGTTGCAAACATTCATCAAATTAAAATCTTCTTTGTCCATCTTCATTCTTTAACTTTCTCATCTGTTGGGCAATAACATTTGCATTCACTTTTTTACTGGTCTTCTCTCCTTCAAGAAATATTTTTTTCAAGATAGTCCTTTACTGGACCAGACAATCTTACAACTTTTCTGTCCTTTTTTAGCGCCAAATCTAAGATCTAAGAAACATGCTGAATTATTTTAAGATCTAGTTCCTCTCTCCATAGATAAAGAAGAATACTGGTTGTTACATGAGTTAGCCCACTGAACTTTGATACTGTCGTATGTAGACATTTTTTCCAATTTATAAATATGTTTTTCAAAGTCAATATGTGTTTGATAAGCTGAATATTTTGGAAATGAACATACACATCCGTTTTCTGAACATACGAACAGTTCATTTGTGTTAGAAGGAGGTGGAATGTCATTTGCTTTTGAGATGCAACCAGCATTTGTCTATGGTTTTTCGAATAGTTCAATAACATTCAAAGCCGATGAAGTTTGTGACAAATCAGCAGAACAGAGAGCACTGACATCTTAAATAACTTTTCCCTCGCCTTTTTTGTATGCCTAGAACTGAATTGCTGATATGCCACTGAATTCTACATTTGTTAAAATGCTTACACCTATCCACTTATGCTTAACTTTATTTAAGTAAATTTTAGTAGTTTCAATATCGACTACTGCTACTTTGCAACCAGCTAAACCTGCTTCATCGTCTTTGGCAAATTTCATGTCTGTTGCTGTTGTTACATTATGTCTATTTGCTACAAACATTTTTATTTTTCTTTTCAGATGAGCAATTTTGGCATTGCAATAAGATTTGCTTGATTGAGCTTCGCTATAGTCATCTCTTTTTATTACCAATCCTGTAATTATATGAAATTAGAGTAAATCTAAACAAAGTAGCATGCATTCACAATTTATAATAATAATATCAGGTTATTATGATTGAATAGGTTTATAAGGGAACAACTTTTAAATCGGGTAGGAACGATTATTTTATTTTTGCTTACATATGTACATGGAAGATGAATTCTGATTCCTCATTATTTGGATCAATGAGAAGGAAAACAAAATATCTGACCAAGAATATAGTTAATAAATTGAAGGTTAAATTATATTTGATAAAAATGCCCCCTGCAAAAGAAAAATCTAACAATGCAAGCCTGGTCAGATGGCTAGACATTTTGAATATTAAAAAAAAAACAACCCTCTTTTTCGAAGATAAATGGCTGTTCCCTAACTTTATTAACAAGTGTTGTGGGTTAATATGTATCTGTATGGTAAAAAAAGTCTGGAGCCTGTAGTTCAGTGTTTGTCTTTGTTTCCTTTCTGTCATATCTGCTCTCTTGTGAATTGTTTTGTTATCAACATGATAAATTAGGCTGTTAGTTTTCTGAGTCTGAATTGAATTGTTTAATATTTTTTATGTCAGGGTCTTTCATACTAAAGGACTATACAGTATGGGTTTTTCTCATGGTTGAAGGCTGTAATATTGCCTTTAATTGCTAAAATCGACTTCATCTGAACTTTGGTGGAAAGTCGTCTCATTGACAATCATACAACATGTCCTCATTTTTATATAACAGTTTTTTCAGAACAAACAGATTATTGCATACATGAATATCTCTCATCCAACAACGCCAGGGCACCTAGAATATCAGTATGATTCATCCATCACTATTATCATGGTTATAGGTTATACACTATAGATTTAGATTATGCTATAACTTATATCCACTTTTTTCACTTATCGACAAATTGATTTCAGTAAAAACGAAGTTGATGAGGTATTGATATAAAATGCACCACATGAAGCTCTGGTTTGTACTTACTGAGAAAAATGTGATGGAAATTATTTTTATTCCACTGCAAAGACATATTGAGAGCTTTTATAAAATCATTTTTTGATTGGTCGAGACTATCCCCCGTGTCATTGAATAAAACTTCATATTCCCCTCTGAGCACGATATTCCCTTCTGAAGATCAGGATTTCATCGTGCGACTTTACGCACGGTTAATGTACATAACGTTTTGAAGGTTTTTTTTTAAAATAGCGGTAGTAAAGTCATTATCGTATGCAAATTTATTACAAACGTTAGAACAAAATGACAAAAAAAAAATAACTATTGATCCGTACTGTTTATCAATGTTTATGTCATGTTTAGTTATACAAACAAGCGGATATTAAGAAAAAAAGGAATGTAAATTATCATTTTATTTTCAGGTAGTAAACAAAGCATAGTCAGTGGAACAAAACATTCACTTCCCTTTGCTTTGGGGGATATGAAGATTTGTTAACCCTTGATAAATCATATTTCCCTCAGGCACAGCCCCCCTGTAATATGAATCCTCTTGGGTAAACAAATCTTCATTTATTCATCAGGCACGGGAAAGATATGTATAGAGATGTATTTTTTGTCAAAGCCAGTCAGAGATTGATGCTTGATATTGATTCAATTCCAATGTAGATATCATTTTTTAGATGGACAGACACACCTTTAAGTCTCATCTTGATTTTCAAACACCCCTTAAACACACCTTATCGACTACTTATTCCATTTAAGGAGACCCAGAGATTTCCACAGTGATAACATCCTGCATTGTCTGAGCATAAGAATATTTTTGATATCTGAGGCATCTGTGTTTTAATTTCATTTGCTATATGCTCAATGAAATTTGACACTGCAATCCAGTCTTGTTTACTTGAACTCTGTAGTATGTGAACAAATGTTTGATGCTGACAACAGAAAGATAATCATCAAATAGAAAGCTGCCCACAAAAATAATATAAACTGATCAAAATCATTCTTTTATACTAATGAAAATGTCAAAATATTTTTTATTTATTTTGATGCATGCACAGTGAACATGTAAAAATGTATTTTTTTTCTCAATGCTGTGCTGCATGGAATCTCAATTTTTAAAAATCTATTGGCCTATTGTAAATGAATAATGTGTAGGATAGTTGTTATACTTAAGGCTGTTATAATCTAGTTTGAATTGTTTATCATTTTTCATGTCATGGCGTCTTATAACAGGCGCAAAGTGGCTTATAACTGCTTTCATCCACTTCGTTTGAACTTTGGTGGACAGTTGTCTCATAGGCAATCATACCACATTTTAATATGTTGTTACACTATATACATATATAGAGAATGTATTATGGCTCTTAACCATATCACATCTAAATGATCCTACATATCAACCTGAGACATAATAAAATGCCTGATAGTGTTAGCTTGAGGATGATATTGGTAGAAGTTTGATACATTTTGTGATATGGAAAAAGCCTTATCATGCTATCGAAAATTGCAAGTCCTGCCAGTCATGTTATGTCTACTGTGACTTCCATTTGTTATGGTTAGTAACACAAGAGTTCCAAAAGGGGAGATAACTATATTCAAACTTGCTTAGTCGTCAATATTATCAGAATAACAAAATATCCACTGAAAGAAGATTAAGGACATACTTCCAAGTGTTAAGATATTTCATTAATAATAATGTTATAATCATACAGATCTGGTAATAGCTATAAATTAATTTACAAAAGTCCTCAATTTACATGGGAATATAAGGAACCAGTCTTAACTTAAAGGTACCAGGAAATTAACTACAATGATAAAGTATTACTAATGTTTCGTTTTTAATCTTTATGTCATGTAAGGTTTCATAAAATGTATTGGAGTTGATGTATCTTGATATTGTATGTTTCACTAAAATACAATATTGCCTGATCCTTAGGCAGACTGGCAGTTAAGTGTTATTTACAACTTTTAACAGTATTTTTCAAGTGTATGTATATCATATATATATTTATGATACACTACAAAAGTTTTCCAGACCTTGCAGTTGTATGTAGAATAAAAGCATATAAAGTTTTCATATCGAACTAAATGATGTCACTATGTCAGTGGTGACTTTTGAGTTAATATATATATATGATAAAGCGTACTAGTATTTGGACATGCGTCAAAAAAGACAGGCGAGAAATACCAAAGAGACATTCAAACTCATAAGTAAAAATTAAACTGACAATGCCATGTCAAAAAAGAAAAAGGATCAAAATACAAACAACATTATGCAAAACACAGCCTAGAAAACTAAAGATTCAGCAACATGACACCCACAAGAAATCCGATGTGATCTCAGGTGCTCCAGAAGGGTAAGCAAATCCTGCTCCACATATGGCACCCGTCGTGTTGCTCGTGAAAGTAGAAACCTAGTGATTCGGTAGGTCACCTTTGGGGAAAAGAAGGACTGGATTGTGGTTACGACGATTGGAACATACCCGTCTTTGTCTGGGAAACAGATCTTCTATGACGGTCATCCAACTCATGATGGCGTCCGTAAATTTTTCGAAGGAATGATTTCAACTTCACCGCTTGGAAGTCTTGGTTTAATTGCTTTATTGTGAGCAGCAACCCTTTGTCAAGAAAATATTGACAGGAAACGCAAGCCTAGGAATATCGTATCAACTCGGAAATATATACTCCATATGCAGGCGCTGCTGCCATATTGTTTCATAGAAATGTAAGTTCACAATTTGGAAGCTGAAATCATCCCTATGATCAGGGGAAAAGGTCTATCTACGCCGCAAGGATAGGCTTACTGTTGCTGAGAACCCACTGGGAACGGGTCAAATTGTGTTATCAATAAATTGAGCCTATTTTTGAAAGTATTCTTTGACTAAGATGTAAAAATGTGTCGTATTTGGACTAACTACTGTAAAATCATGGTAGTTTTAGCGCTTCACTCAGTTCTACCCATCGTAAATGATAAGCATACGATTAATATAGATTACACGTATCCCTGTATTTTTGTTTTTGTTTTTATTCATATAAACATATTCACGATTAAAAAATCGTCAGATGTGAATGCATATAAAGGATTTCAGCTTACTTTTTCGCCAAAAATGCCACAATTCTGTTCGATTTCGAATTTTTACAACACTCATGTAGTAAAATGAAACACCGATCACTTGAAAACGTGATTGCAATGATTTGATAATGCTTAAATGTTGTTTGTAGTATTTGTATTATCTGTCAACCGCAATACTATTTGTCTAAATGTATTTATAGCTGACAGTCTTAATTCACAGGACTACTTCGGTGGTCTCATAGCAACTAGTTTTGTACACAAAAAATATACCAAAAACATACGAATGGAACAAGAAATTGAGAGGAAAATAGTAAAAAAATATTTCATATTTCTATATTGATCAAGACCGTTTGAGAAAAAAAATTACAGATCATTAAGAAACCAAGGTTCCGTACCCTCAATCAAAGTTGACCTCAGATGAATTTGTCTATTCCTTTCATGAAACTTTTGTCATTTACTTTGTAACGTTTCTACGCATACATACATTGATGGCTCTCAAACGTTATGGCGTGAAATTTCCTGTTGAAGGTAAAGCCAGAAATCTACTCTGACGCACGAAATTATTAAAGGATTATTTTAATTTCGAAGGAGGAATCAGAACATTAAAAGAAGTAAAAGGGGAAAACACTGTTTCCTTTCCTTTTTTTAGCTGCCGGAGAATTTTGTTTGACCCAAGGTACACATGGAACAACGGACCTACTGACGACTGATATAGTACGGGACCATGAGTGCCCTTTAATGTGTCTTCGAGTCTAGAATTGCATGGGATTCAACTTTAACAAGCTCACGGAAACCTGAATTGATATCAGGGGTAAAGAGATGACAGCGGTATCGGATTCAGACTGGATCCTTGGAACAAAATGTTTTCAATATAAATGTCTACCTTGTATATATGAAAAAGGTTGATTTCAAGTGCAACTAACAAATTTGGATTATCAAACGAAAAAAGCTGCCAACATGACCAACGAGAACCTTTTTTTAAAAATGATTTTGTTTGATCTATTTCTCAAAAATGTTATTGAATGCTTTGTAAAGACAGATGTGATTCCGAATAAAACGCTCTTGCAATTGTCACAAAATCTTCATTTCATAACACTCAAACAATAGATTTGAATAAAATGTATTTGTTTTCCAAAGTAAATTTGTGTTTATTGACACAAAACAATCATACGACTAACGACCTAATTTGTTTTGAAATTTTCCTCATATTTATGATATTCACAGCGGAAATCGAAGGAAAAGAAACAGGGAGAAGTGCACAGTTGGTTTTTATAGGAATGCCGACAAATCCCTCAAATAGAACTTATGGAGAAATCAAATGATTTTAAACTATTGCATCATGAGACTTAAATTTAATGTTTTCTAACATGTGTTTTCATTTTTTAAGAATCCTTGTCTTATTGACACTACCCATAGAGCAATGTAGAGTATGAACTATCTCCATATCTCGGAAGTTGGCTGTTATTTATTGCTGATTAGATAGATGTTAATAATTTGGAAAAAAAGGGTTCGTGGGTTATTTGGTACACTCAGAATTTAACGTTGCTTGTGAGGACACTTCTGTATCTGGGCATCAAGGTAAGTCAAAGACCAAGCAGTTTGCTTTTAGCAATATACAAACATACACGATTTTGTTTGGGACTTTGTCTTAAGATATTTGAAAATATATGTACCATAAATCTTTATAGATCCATTGATATTTTAATTCTAATTTGTTTCAAAGATATCATAACGTTAACGTTATTCCTAAAGAATGAATCCCAATCTTTTCATTTTAAGCAATTTGTCTGATAAAATTTTCGACTGAATCCGCCAGTAGTTTAAAATTGTGTTTTTAGTTGATTGATTTAAGGTCATGCTATTCGTTCCGTCGGTTAAACGTATTTTAAACAGAAGGGTTTCGGCAATGTTCATCAGTATTAACGTGGAAAGCCCGATCATATGTGATTGGTTTCCTTTCGGTGTGCAACCGTTGTGTTTATACCTGAAGTCGTCAATATTAGGACCCTACCACGTGATCGTTGTTGGGAAAGGTGTGGCTAGCTATTAAACCAGGTTTAATCCACCATTTTCTACATAAAGAAATACCTGTACCAAGTCAGGAATACAACAGTTGTTTTCCATTCGTTTGATGTATTTCAGTTTTTGATTTCGCCATTTGATAAGGGACTTTCCGTTTTGAATTTTCCTTGGAGACTGGTAATTTTGTTAATTTACCCTTTATTAGCAATATGAATAGTATAGGAACATAGTGTCTACGAGAAATTAAAAAATATTGGCTACTGCAAATTTGCAGATATAACATTGCTGGGATGAATATAAGACGAAGAATATATATAATCTATTAAAACATGTATACTCCAGCGTGAAGTAATGTTAAGGACAACAACAATTATTGTTTGTGACTTTAATGACATGGTAGCATCCAGTAATGTTATATACCGGATTATGAGAAACGAAACTAATCGTTTTCGGTGAAGTTTCGTGTCAAGTAATTTACTAAAATATTCCGTTTTGACGTTTCGCCAAAATGGAATTGTCCTCCAAATTTTGATGAAAGGTAAATTCCTAAATTTTATACTAAGTATATGCAAAATGTTTAGAAGATGGTGTATCTCTAATGGTTGATTCCCTTATTTTTTGTGTGTGTAATCAGTCTCTTTATTATTCCAACGAACAACATATTACTTGTAGGACAAAATCTTCAGTACATAATAGTCAACGATTTCCAATTCATGCTGGAATTCGGTTTTTCGAATTTCCTCGGGTTTTATAAGAAAATATTGTCACATTCATTAATGTAGTCGCATATTCTATTTCATTTGCTAAGAAGAATCATGAAATCCAAATTGTGTCTTGTCAGAAGCGTAACTGTTTGCACAACACCAATACCAGGGAAATGAGTCATTGAAAAGAAAACTCTCTTGAATCATTCGACGACGAGAAAACGTTTCTTGACATCACGCTTTTCATAATGTGATTGGCAACAAGACAGGATTAGACCAATCGTTGACGATTGAGACATTTTTATTTGATTTTTAATTCATTATTCAGTGAAAATATATTTGGATCAGTTTCAAACGATTTATTTTGCTGTGAAAGAATCCAACGTTTTTAGATTTTTCGAATTTCAAATTTTAAAAAAATACATAAAGCAGCATAATGTAATATAATGCAAATTAAATTAGCTTTTATATTCATTTGGGACGATTGTTTTTAACTTTTAATAAAAAGTTTTTTTTTTTCAATGTTATATTGATTTGAATGTTCAGTCACGTACATTTTGTAAATCCTTAGTTCGCTGTTGCGTTAGTGATATGAGCACGTAGCACTCAACTTTTGTCACTTTAATTCCATCGTAGGACAAAAGCCGGTAATGTTTGTCTTTTTTAATTTATAAACACTAATGAATTATAATTTTTTCATTTTGTTTTAAATATATGAAAGCATTCAACGATAAAGTCAATTTTCAGTGACAAACAGGAAAATAATGCAAGTAATTGTCTGTTAAATTATATAGATTAAAAATTGATAATTTTACCAGCATACTAAACTTAATGACACGATACAAAAAAGTTTGAAAATGAAATATGACTACTTCTCTTAATTTAATTATAACGCCAATACATTCGTATTACATTCTTTAGAAAACTATACAAGTTTTACATATTGAAGGATTTTTGTTATGCTAATATAAACTCGTTTGGATTAGAAACATTTCTTTACTTTGTTTTGAATTGTTTCCTCTGATTTAGTCCACTTGCTAGCTGCTTTGTGTATACGTGTATCCATTATATAGAAAGTTAGTATATTGAATTGTTATTAACATATTGTCTCCATACGAAATATAGTACCATGTTTACATGCTATTGTGTTCTTTTAGATTGTCATAATTTTAGAAATGCTTGTATTTAAATAGAGACAAGAAGCAATATATAAATATAAAAAGATGTGGTATGATTCTCAATGAGACAACTCTCTATCAGAGGCTCATAGAAGGAGGAAAAGATGAAATACAGTAAAAGAATAACAAACCCTGTAGTAATAAGCCTAGCTTTAACTAAAAATGTACGGGAAATAACACATTTACTTAGCTACATTGCAAAGTTCAAGGTTTTTTTTTAACAGTCAATGCCTTTTTTTATCAAGTTTCTTTATACTATTCTAATTGCCAATCGATTGTTTTTGTACTTTTAAATTAGCACAGACATTTCACATAACTGTTAATAGCGTGTTAAACCAGTTTTTTTTTTATCCCATATCTATTTGACTGTCATGATGTTACGTCTAAATAGTAAGTGCAATAGTACATTCCTGGCGACCATCTTAACAACTTAATTTCAAGAAATATTATATTATATTATATTATATTATATCATATCATATCATATTTTATATTATATTATATTATATCATATATTGTATTGTTTTAAATTATATTATATTATATTATACTGTATTGTATTGTGTTGTATTGTGTTGTATTGTAATGTATCGTATTATATTATATCAAAATATATTATATTATATTTCATATTATATTATATTATATATACCGTTGATATATGCATCGAGGAAATTTCATATGAGTTAATATCAGATTTTGAACATCTAATGGTACCTGAATGTAGTGAATTGTTTTGAGATTTTGTTGGTATGCAGAATCTTTTCGATAGAGTAACCAACTAAAATGAAATCAAATAAAACATACACAGACATTGTATCATATATTTCACAAGTATAAAAATTCTATAAAATAACAGTAAATAATCTGCAAAAGCAGATAATATATATTGATAACAACACCAAGGAGCATTTTAACAATATAAGACGTATCTTATATTTTAACTTGAGTTTGTCTTTCACATTAATATCATAATGCTAGGTTTTTTTTTACGCACCTGGGAGAAAAAAATATAGTTTATTTTTAAAGGAAAATGAATTTAGGTTCAAGTGATTCATTGCAATCGATAATGAATTATATTGACAGAAACGAGAAAGTGAACTTCAATGCATAAAACAATCATACTTATTGAACAAGTAAAACGCATAAACTTGTTAGACCATACATTTGAACTATTGGAATACGTTGTAATGAATTGTTACATTTACAGGGGAAGCGAAAGATACCAAAGGGACACTCAATTAATTTGGATTAATTTTATTCTGCAACCTCTGACAACGAAAAAGTAAAGTTCCATGATGATATGGAATAGAGAGATCAGTTTGGAAATGTCATAGCGAAGTGTGAATTGTAATTGCAATGTATGTAATAATTCCGTTTAAAGACTACAAATAATGTAAAAACTTTTATGAACATAGCATTGTGATTCAGCTGTGATCAAATTTAGGTAAAATTGATCGTAACCAATATTTATATCAAAAATCGGCTTAAATCAACATGCATTTTTCTTTTTAATAGCTGTGTCCAAAAATCAATCGGAGCCAAATTTTCTATTACCCCTATTCATACATGAACCATGTTCAGTGTCTGAAATCAATGCATATTAAGATACTTATACACCAAAATGGATTCTGTAAACCAACTTATTTACGCGAAACATTTATTTCGCAGTTAGTCATATCTAGCTGACTTTGCAGCAATTTATTTTCGCGATGTTTTTACTTTCTAAATGTCTTAATATAAGAGAAGATCTCTATCAAATGTCTAGAAAATGCACAGCAGGCAAAAAATAACACTCGATTTCTGTGAAAAAAAAAACATGATATACAAATATAAACAAATAGCAAAGAAGAACACAATGTCCATCTATCATGTCTATGTAGACTTGGCACAGGCACAAACTGTTGTTGTTTTAAACAGTGTTTAAACCAAAGTGAGCCATTTCTTAAAATACCGAATTCCCAAGCCCATCAACTGGAAGAGTAACTTCAGGTTACTGATTGATTAAGTTGAGGACTATGCCAGAAAATGGGTAAAGCGCAAATCAGATGTACCAAATGGTCTATCTGAATGGACCAAAGCTGTACGGTCATGCATTTAGAAGCGCATTCAAAACCTATGATGTACAATGGACACATACTGGTTTCTAACTCCTTCAAACGTCTGATGTTGAGGATGCTTTATCCTTTCTTTACGACAAATATGTTGTTGTTCCAGCAGACAAAGCTTCCAACAATAATGTTTTTATATGCAAAAATCATTATATGAATGCCTCATTAAAGAACTTGGAAGTTCACCGCGAAACTGGGAATCTCATATACATGTACATAAACCTCTTTATCATTCACGAAATAGGACATTTTCGAAAATCCAAAAGCCATCGTTTTCTTCTTTGGTATTAACATACAAAAATGACGATGAAAATCTCACAATTTTATACTTGACACCTAAACTTCACAACAAAAGGTCTGGTCTTCAAGATGTTCGACTAAACATCTTCCTTAAGTTTTAACCACCATTCTGACTACAGTAAACGATTACCTACAGAAATATTGTTATAAGGAATATGCAACCAGTGGTGTCAATCAGATGCGGATTTGTAAAAATTTAAAATTCTACTTTTGTTTTTTTTTTACTTCAAAATCTTCAATCGCAATCGTTACAATTTTGCGGGGATATCAAATTTTAAATTATTTAACCGTTTTTTTTCGAACGAAAATTACGGTTATCAAAATATTGAAGTGTATTGGTCGGGCGATGATCAGCTGCCAAAAGTTTCCTAGTAATCACCTTTGAACCGTTCAATAAATGCATTTTAGATTATATTTTATTTTCAATTTTATTTTGTTACTGGTGACAAAAATGGAGGTCAAGTTCTTTATTAACGATATTTACTTTTATCAGTTTACCGTTCTGGAGTTACGGTTCTTGACAGAATAAAATATACATTTTATGTTGTTTCCGTACAATAACTTATGAACAGTACAATACATGCTTTTCAAATTTGAATCTATTGCTACTGATGTGAAAATGGAGCTCACGTTTCATATAAACGATTTTAACTTTGGCCGCTCAGGAGGTATGGATTTTGGTAGATTGGAAAACTATATTTTATGTCGTTACTTTAATTCGTATTTGTTGCCCTTTCAAGTTCAACAATGGATACTATCAAAATGCAGAAAACCCGTTTAAATATATCTGTTATTAGATGAAGAAAACTGCAATGTCCTGAAAAAGTCATATCCATGGTGTACGGTATATAATTCTTGATATTCGTCTGATAGGAAAACATGCGTTTCAAACAATAAAATGGTTTCACGGGAATGAACAGAAAAGAAATTTAAGAACATGTCCATATTATCACAATATCTTTAATGAGCATTGAATCGATGTCTTTTTTTCATACATGCAACATTACTACCCTTTGTTCTCATTTTGAAAACTGAAATGTATAAAGAAAGGCAACAGTAGTATACCGCTGTTCGAAACTCATAAATCGATAGAGATAAAAACAAATCCGGGTTACAAACTAAAACTGAGGGAAACGCATCAAATATAAGAGGAGAACAACGACACAACAACAAAACACAACATTAAAATGTAACACACACAGAAACGAACTATAATATAACAATGGCCATTTTCCTGACTTGGTACAGGACATTTTAAGAAAAAAATGGTGGGTTGAACCTGGTTTTGTGGCATGCCAAACCTCCCGTTTTTATGGCAACGTCAAACACAACACCAAAATGACAACATCACACGACAGGACCACAATACAAATAAATGGGAGAACATATAGGACAAAGAAACAAACAAATAATAGCTAACAAAAGGTACTAGGCTTAAAATTTAATACGCCAGACGTGCGTCTCGTCCACACAAGACCAACCAGTGACGCTCAGATGAAAAAAGTTCGAAAGCCAAAACAAGTACAAAGCTGAAGAGCACCGAGGACCAAAACTTCCAAAAAGTTGCGCCTAACACGGCCAGGGTTTTCTGCCTGGGACAAGAACATCCTTATTATTTAGATGAATGTATGTCTTGTGTATCTAATATCGCAGTTTTAAATATTCATTTTGGTATTTTAAAAAAAAAATGTTTGATAATATATCCCTTTATTGTTTGTGCGTGATAAATATTTCAAATTCGAAATTTAAAACAATCGTTAATTTCAATAGTTGAAATTCAATTTCCTGGATTAGATTATCGGCATATAGCATTTCATTCACTAAAATAACGATTTCAGCATTCAATTTTATAATTCACATTGCTTGTCTCATTCCACATTCAATAATAACATTCAACAACACATATTAGATGATAACAATTGATTTGCAACATTCAATAGTCGTTTTAAAAATGCAAGTAATGATTTTCATCACCTAAATTCGATATTTTAGTTATCATTGGTTTCTCAACATGTGACATTTCATTTAAGCTTCCTTAGTTTTAACCAGATGAGCATTTTGTGCCATTGAAATTTTTGTATCTGTAAAGAAATTTAGGACTGTTGCTTGTCTCTTCGTCTTTAGTCAATGCATGCTGTTATTTGCCTTTTTTAACTAATGGTTTTCGTAGCTGCTAAAGATTACTTGAACGTATCTATCCAAACGAATTTGAAATAAAGGATACAATAGATACAGTTAAGTCTTGCTCATATCTTGACTTTAATCTAGAAGTTGACAATGAGCGTCAATTGAGGACAAACTTTACGACTGAAGAGATGAATTTAGCTTCCCAATTGTGAATTTTCCTTTTCTATGTAGCAACATTTCAGCAGCGCCTGCATATGGAGTATATATTTACCCACCCGTTGATACGATATTCCTGGGCTTGCATTTCCTTTCTTGCTTTCCTTGAAAGAGGGTTAAGTTTTTACGGACGCCATCACGAGTAGGTTGACCGTTATGGAATATCTGACAGATGATGACAGCTACGTTAACATAATCCCTTCCTCCTTTCCTCTGATTGTGACCTATTAAACTAGACTTTTCACCGAGTTTGTACTTAAATGAGAAACACGACGGGTGCCACACTTGGAGCAGTATCTGCCTGCCCTTCCAGGGGGGTTATTTATATCACCCGATGTTTTGGTGTGGTTCGTTTTCCTCAGTTTTTAGTTTTCAATGTTATTGTTTGTGTGCTGTCGTTTGTCTTCTGGTCTTCTAGATCCACAGTTCAGCAATAACTTAATTTCTGTGATTTTAATAAGACATTTTTTATTTCTATATCAATTTATGATAATTCATGTAACTCATTCGGATAACAAGTACATATATAGGATAACTAGTACGGGTATTCAGTTATATATATACAATGGATAAGCGTGGATTCTTGAAAAAGAAACCCTGAGCCCGGAGGGCGAATTGTTTGTTTTTCATGAATCTACGCTTATCCATTGTATCTATAACTTAAACTATTGTGTTAATTTCTTTTCAAAATTAAAGCCTTTTCTTAATTAAAAGGTATTGTAAGTGTCCAACGATACATTGATAATTCTCAGATCACAATTAATTGGTTAACAAAATACAAATATAACACTTCTACCTTTAAAGATCTTTATATTATCAGACATCTGAATATTATCTGTTTTTACAAAATAAGACATATTCGAACTTATTTCTAATAAAATTGAGAATGGAAATGGGGAATGTGTCAAAGAGACAACAACCCGACCAAAGAGCATATATAAAGTATATATAATAAGTATGTTACCGAAATTTCTAGCACTCTAGACACATCACGATTTTCTAGCATAGGAATTTGCGAACAAATATTTGTAAAATAATGTAGTAAAACAGATGAAATCATACTATATTTATACAACAAAAATTGACAAATAGAAAGTAATCATTTTTGTTTCAAACATGTGAAATAGCAAATAATAATCAAAAAAATAAACGGTGAAACACGCTATTATTAGAAAAAATATCCACTATAACATGCAACATTAGAAAAAAAAACCAGAATTGGGACAACAGAGATAATACAGCGATTCGAACCTAAACCGACAAATTCCTATCTTTTAACTCGTTGATTTTAAGCATGCTAACCTCGCAGCTACCAACTTATACTATACGATTGCCTATTGTGTATATATAAAGGTACAACCCCTGTGTGTCCGATGTTCATTTATATATATATAAAATAGACATCTAAGTTCTAACCCATTGGTAGCCGAGATGTTTCGTCGATGTGTTGATGTCAGTCATTCATAACAGATTTCAAGGAAGGGTTCGATTCCCAGTGAAGGCATATACAAATTACAAAAAATTAATGGTAAGTTTTTAAATTAATTCTATTAGTGTACAGAAATCAGTAAATTAGCCAATTCAAACTTAATGAAATTAGACACACAAAGGAAACAATTGAATATAATTTGGTGAGTCCATTTCAGCGGCAGATTTAGGACGCGTTGATTCTAGAAAAAGAATCCACGGTAAATGAATAGGCTGACGTCACCACAATGGTTTAACTGGTTACACTTTATATCAAGTTAAGTTTTATCAGGAATTTGACGGAGTTACGATTTAAACCATGATTTATGAGAGAAATAAATACGCCAATAGAAGGAATCTGTTATCCTAATCGATTTCATGAGTATGTTTTCACCAAAAACGAATATTGATACTATTAATCTAAATTGATGCTTAGTCAATTTCTCTGCGTGCACAATAAGTTTATTTATGTTTGTTAAATACTGTTACAAGAACAAATGAATAAACCACGACAAATATTGTAAAAGCTAACCTTTTCTTTTCGAAGAAGAAAAAAGGATCACCTTAGACTTCTAAGAAATTTTTAAAACATACATTTTACCTCTTCTTTCAATAAAGGTCAACTTCAATATTTCTGAGCAGTAATATTACACTCCCATGCCTTACGTTTACATATCTCAATGTATACGTTACTCTCGGATCTTTTGACACTTTACACTCTTCATCATCAATGATGTGTTCCTTACACAACAACTGTTCTAACAGAGTAGTAACAAATCAGTAAGAAAGAATGACTGAAAGTTTTACGCTCCCATTACGATTTGTCTGACAGAATCGATATGTCTGTATCACAACTCATTATCGACAGTCTTAGATATGTCGATACCAGAAAATTCGTCTTATCTGTAAGTCTACAGATTCTGATCTGTAAGTCTACAGATTTTGTCCTATTCCCGATTGTGACCTTTTGACTTAATATGGATTTGCCTTGCGGGTGATGCATGCATATCAGGAGACGATTAACCTGTCGACGCACTCGTTCCCGCTCTTTTTGAGTGCATGTGATTCTCTCAGTATTTGTTTGTTACCTTGATTTGTCTCCTTAATCCATATTTTGGGATTTGAATATCAGGAAACTACTGTTGCCTTAATTTACATAATTCTTGTCATAGTAGTTGATAAAGAGTGTCTTTATTGTTGTAAATCCTCAAGTCAGAAGAAAAATTGAAATATTCATAGCTGACTATTTTGTTTGGGGCAACACGTATAAAAATAAGGAGATGAGGTATGATTGCCAATGAGACAATTATCCACCAAAGTTCAAATAAAGTGGATGTAAGCAACCGTACGGCCTTCGACAATGAGAAAAACTCATACCGTAAAGTCGGCTATAAAAGGTCCCGACATGAAAATTATGAAACAATTCAATTGGGAAAACTAACGGCCTAATTTAGAACTAAGCAATTAACTAAAAACAAATATGACAGACATGAACCAACGACAGACTCCAGACTTGGGACATGCACATAAAGAATGTGGCAGGGTTAAGCATGTTTTTGAGCTCTCAACCCTCCCTGATACTGTATCACACTTGTTTTAAATATTATGTAATTACTAATTGGGATTTGACCCAGTTTACATAATAATTGATTTCTACCATTGTTTTTAAATAAAAATAAAAAATCATCACGTGTTAAATTAGAACGATGTTTATTTCGTTGATTGCAGTTAATGCATTTGCCATGAGACCTATGATTGCGTTGTCTTTTGTCAATAACAGTCATGATATCAATAAAGGAATTTTTAGATATGTTCCCATTGCCCATGATATTGTCATTTAGACCTAGCGGATACGCTGTCTACGGTCTTTTAATCCAAGACAGTTCGCAAAGTTTACGGGAATCTTCAAACTATTTGTGTGACTGTCCTGGTTGTTTCTTGACGGTTTGAAGTGGTTGGAATTTTATAAATTTAATATTGTGTTTTTGTTTTTCTAAGTGTTGGTAAATTAAACTTTTGAATTTCTTAGGTCTGCGGAAGCGGTATAGATGTTCTTGTGTTCGTTTGAAAATTTCACGTCAAGTTTGCCCTACGTATTGAATACTATATTTCGATTTTGTTCATGTTACAAGATATATAATCTGTTCTTTTTTATAAAATGTAAATAAAGGCAACAGTAGTATACCGCTGTTCAATAGTCATAAATCGATTAAGCAAAAACAAATCCGGGTCACATACCAAAACCGAGGGAAACACATGAACTATAAGAGGAAAACAACGGAACAACAAAAACACTGAACTGCAACAAAAACAAACACCAACATACATAAAAACTGAATATTTGAGAACAACTGCCGTATTCCTGAGCTGGTACAGGACATTTTAAGAAAAAATGGTGCATTGAACCTGGTTTTATGGCTAGCCACACCTCCCGCTTAAATGACAATTTTAAAAATACCGCTAAAATGACAACATCACGTAACAGGAATACAGTACAAATAAACGCAAGCACACTCAGGACAGACAAACACATAAATATATAATATAATAGTACATTACAACATGTAAACCAAAGAAGCATCACTGTGACAAATGATATTCGTCGAACTAGATATTATAGTGTATAAAGGTTTTTGTGTAAGCTTATATTGATTAAAGGGTAATGTTTATTCAATTAATTAGGAAAACGAAATTGATCTATCTCTCTGAACTCATTTAAAATGTGCTGAATTATTAACAAGGAAAAACTTAGTTTAAAGTCAGTTCAAAATCCCATTAAAAATTATCGTTTAAAGGAGCACGTTCGAAAAAGAGCAGGATAGTAATTTGATACATTCTACTGAACAGATATGAAAGAATATATTATATTGATAATTTTTCAGTACCTTGAAGGTAAGTTACAATTATTTTTATTAAAACGCTTAAAGACAACACTTATCTGATGAACTTAATGTATACTTATAGTTTATATACAATATATGTGTTGATCTGTGTAAGATACATAGGCATCACAACAAAATATGACTTATCCCTAACCAGCACACATGGCGTTTAACGATATTTGACTACCAAAACGTAACTAAAAATATACTTAGTGAGGCATTCCATAAAAAAGACGCTAATCGAAACCTGTTTATATATCATACAACAATTTACAATAATCATATTCATGCAAACATATACCTGTAATGCCTGTACCAAGTCAGGAATATGACAGTTGTTTTCCATTCGTTAGATTTCTTTGAGCTTTTGATTTTGCCATTTTATAAAGGACTTTTCGTAATGAATTTCCCTTGGAGTTCGGTATTTTTGTTATTTTACTTTATTCATAATCCCGTTTTTACTAAATATGTGATATTACTCTCTTAAAGTATTTTTTCATGTTTTTGTTGTAACTTTTCCTTATTCTAAAATATAGTTGGCTTAATCAGTCAGTACAATGATTTATTGGCAAATCCAGTATTTTCTAAATATAGTACATACGTCTCAAATACATTTCTGATAGAGTACGGTCACATTTCTATTATTAGATGATAAAATCAAATCAGCGTTAAGACGGATAAATCGGCATGACTTGTGCAATACTGATAACGTCAGCCAGTTTATATTTCTCATGGGTGAATACAGTTTGTAAACTCAGAACAATACAGAAAAAATACTGTATTGACAAAATGGCTAAACAGGATTTTTATTTCCGATGTAGAATTATGTACAACATGTTGGACATTAATTGATGCATAAGATATGATTTTTTATTAAGAATGGAGTTTTAATTATCCTCCGTTTATTTGTTACGATTCGAATCGGAAAAACATCATCAGCTTTTCCGAGTAAATTTATTTTCAATTAACATAAAAAACAAACGTTAATGCAGACTTAAGGAATGGGAATAGTTAACTGTTCTCATTTTTTCTTCCTGGATATTTAATATTTTCTTAATAAAATGAACACTGTTACAAAATATTAAATGCTTCGACTGAAAAATTAAAAAAAAAACACCATCAATATTGACAAAAACTTGACAGTAAGATGTGAAAAGATAAGTTTCTTATCTAACTCGAAGAGTAAGGTCCTTTAATAAAAGTGTTATAAAATGGCTGTTTCTGTTGGCCCTGATATAGCTTTTCGATGACCTTGAATACAATACAGCTATGGTAAAATATATACAAGGGGCAATACAGAAACAGCCAGTTGATACAGTCTATGATTTGTTCGACATTTTGCCTGCAGTGTGATATCTATATCGTCTTTCCATATTTTGATTAGAAGAATTCTATTTTTTTTTTCAAACGATTTTATCTTTAAATTAAACACAAAGGCTTATCACCCTTTTAAATAATTATCATATCCTATTTCATTGGATTTAATTTTGCGAAAGAAATTATTATTGAAAAGTTTTTATTTTATCATTTGAGTTGCGAAGATCCTGAATTCTTCTTAACATAAGTTGATATGTTCAGAAATTTCAACTAATTTTACTCTAAATAATGTCATATGTAATAACATATTTGTATCTATGAAGTTAGCCTGACTTTAAAGGAACTACAAGCATACTGTTATATGCTATACGTTTAAATCATTCAAAATATGTCTCATTTTCGTTTTCTACGGACGCACTAAATTCATGAAGTGTTTTATGTTTTATTTTCATAACTGTTTTCGTTCTTTGAAATAATCATTGTCCTTTACCAAAAGTCAGGAATAAAATTGATATCTTTGGTTTTCTATATTAAGTCGTATTTGTTTAACCCATTTACATCATTGGAATATTCGAAGTCCTTGTATCATGTAGTTTGCAATACGTCATAATGACCCCATTTGTACGGTGGCATTTATAGGTACGAATGTATTTGATCACATGATTTTGGTAAGTTGAAGGATCCTCGTTTACTGTACATGTTCTTACATTTATGATTGATATGATTAAGGAGATAGTCGATATAACGTTGATGAGTGCTTATATCAAAATACGCGTACATGAAAAAAAAATCACTATATATTACTATATATTCTTCCATTATATAGCCTTTCAAACGATAATCTATTAGGTGATATTGATAGATTATGAATATATTAATTGAAAGAAAATCTAATTCTTGCATCTGTTATATAGATATATCTGCAGCTTCAGTGAGTGAAGTATGGGTTCATACACTGAATACAGGGAATGGTGTGTATTGGGTTCCAAATGCTCCTGAACTCAGTCATTCTTTAAACCAGTACGGATATAATGCCTCACAAAACTATTCAATAAACTTTGACCTCAAAGTTTGCAGCGATGCATTTGTATATTTATCCGCCTCTCCAATGATGGATAAACATGCAGCATTGTATGAAATTTGTATAGGAGGAGATGGAGGGAAAAGGGTTTTGCTGCGCCGACAGGACGCTACATTTGAAGATGTTGTCAGTAACGAACTCGGAGACGGAAGCACACAATGTGGATCATTTCAACCATTTTGGATTTCATGGCAAAATGGAAATATCAAGATAGGTAAAGGGTTGTCTGTAGACAACCAAGTAATAGTTGATTGGAGTGATCCCAATCCCTTCATTATCCATGGTGTAGGTGTAAGAACAGGCGTTGGACAATCAGGACAATGGACTATTTATATGGAAGGTAAATATGCATAAATGATAAAATATGAATAAGTTACTTTGGTCGGAATCTATGGTAACATTTTGATATCATTCGTACATTGTTTTTTTATGTTTATATTATAGTGTTAATATATGGGTGTTTTCATAATAGTCCTGTATTATGTCCAAGTTCACTCGTATTGATTCGAGGGTTAGTTATAAGCGCGAGGTGTACCACGTTAAGAGATTGTTATATCATTTGTTTTTACTTATAACAAAGCAAACAGCAATAGTGAAATGGTTGTTATCGCATGAACTCTGAACCAAAATCTATGCCGAACTACTGGGAAACTAAAAAAAGTGCAAGTCCATAAAAAATGACAACATCTAACGTTATCAACAAATGGAACGAGTGAAAAAAAACAACTTTCATATTCCTGACTTGGTACAGGCATTGTCCAAAGAAAATTGTGGGTTTTAATCTGGTTGTATAGCTAGCTAATCCTCCCACTTGTATGATAGTTGTTGATAGTTCCAATATATTAACGAAATTGGATAAGCAACCTAAACAGACAGAATATATTAAGAGGCAATAATAGGGATCAAGTAGCCTAAACTGTGTGAATATACATCACGGACATACAACACAACTAGCAGAAAAGTTCAGAAAACAAATGAATAAATCTAACAACGACGCAAACCAAAACGTTGCTGTAGTTTATAGTAAATGTAAAAAAGATGCAAACAAAAACGTTTTTGTAAATAATGGTACATTAAAAAAGACGCAGATAAAAAGTTTTTGCAGTTTATAGTTCCTACCGTATATAGTATAAACTTTCCTGATAAAGTACAAATTAATAAAATATTAATACAATGTAAACAACGGGTTGCATAAATATCGAGTCATATCAAAAGTCATACGACAAAACAAAAACGATAATAGGAGAAAATTGTATAGTAAATAAAAAGAGACACAACTTCAACACATATAATCTTAAAGTCGGGACCATCTTGTATTATTATTAGACACTGAAATTTTGTCTACATGGTCTCGTCATTTTCCAAAGAACTTTTTTGAGAAAAAAAGACGAGACGTTCTTTGACAAACCTTGTTTCGTTAATCTTTGTTCAGACACCGATAACGTTTTACAAAATCTGATAAGCAGCTGCAAGCTCTTGAAGCTCTTGTCACGAAACGGATCTACAAAAGAACTGAGAGTATGCTATGGGACGAATAGAATAGTTTAACATTGATAGCATTTATATGTGCTATAGCTAAGTATTTTTAAGAATTGGCTATTGTATTATTCTGATTGAAACATTTCTAATTATGAGATTAATATTAAACGTGATTTATGAATATCATATATAAAAATTGAAATATTTACACCCTATTTTTTTCCTATTTAATGTTTATGACCCCTTCTGTAGCATTGTGTAGTACGAAATTTTCAAAATGTACTGATATCAAAACACAAAAACGATGAATAAAAGTAACAAAGCAGGTGGTACATATACCGAAGGGAAATCTCGTTCACAGAAATGATGTTTATTGTCTTCTTGCATTTAGTAGAAAAATGTGATTGTGTGTCAACTAACGTTAAATGTTTTAAAGAAAATCCACAAACTTTTAACAGAGACTTTCGTTATAATATTAAAACATATTAGATTACTCACTAGTTTATCCATGGTGTGCTAGCTTTCATGTTTACAAAAGTCCTAAGAGACCTGTAAAATTTAAAAGAAAACCTCGTGCTACGTCATTAAAGTCGAGCGCACCCTAGAACGTGTACTTGAATTTGTCCATATTTGTATTGTTTTAACTGATATCTTTAAACTTGTGTTAGTAAAATCAATGCGAGCACTGCATACATTAATTTTTCTCTATTGGTACATACTTGTCAAATTGAATTAAAGCGTACACGTGAAAAGACTGTGAATTCATGGAATTGTTTATGTTGTTTTTATAAATTTCCATATGTTTAGTATTGAAACAACAAAAGGGTACATAATTGATAAGTATGGTCATAATATACAGCTTGAAAAAAGAAATTTGTCGATTTACGTAGATTTACTATTCAAGAACATCTGCTAGTTCTGGTAACTCATTTTGTAGTACTAATCATGGAAGAGTGTATGAAGATGCTTTCCTCTCAGTCAAAAGAGATAGATTACAACGTGTCAAACATGTCAAAAGTTTAATTTCCTTTTTTCATATTTAATAAGCATCAAGTAAAACCTTTCAGGAAAATCTTTTAAGAAATTTGTCTTACTGTTCAATAAAGGAAATTAATAAGTACCACTTGCAAAACTAAAAACATTAAAAAGTAATAGAATAACGAAATATGCATATTTTGCAACTGCCGTCATCATTGTCATGATCATGGTTATACTTTCATGTCCATATGTTTTTTCACATGTTTTTAAACTCCGTTTTACATCGACGTGTCTCACTATTTACTTTTTGCATACACATCATGCACATATAGTGTTACATATTTTAACTGGATCAATAACCATAACTAAAGACTTCATTGATGAGTTTAACCCAAAACACATGTTAGTAGATGGATTGGTCTTTGATAAAAGAACCTGTTAAACCCCGCCCAGTCAAGTGAAATAACTCAAGTAACACGATGGAACTAGTTCACGTTAGCGACGGAATATAGTTGTCCTCATATGTGCCATGGAATCCAACACTGCGTTGAATTCAATTTTAACTTACATACAAGTGTATTTGGATTAATATCGACTGAAGAACCAATTCTAACAGTAATGGACTCAGGTTAGACATTTGGTACAAAATGTTTCCAGGGAAATGTTTTGCTTGTATGTAGTACAATACTGAAGACGTATTTCGTTATGTATAATTTATTGGTGTTATTACAACATATCTTTTATTATGCAGAATTGTAGTACATGCTATGTATTGGGTAACGAATGTACCCGGTTAGTTACAAATCTT
This sequence comes from Mytilus californianus, assembly GCF_021869535.1. NCBI lineage: Eukaryota > Metazoa > Mollusca > Bivalvia > Mytilida > Mytilidae > Mytilus > Mytilus californianus. The sequence goes on from NW_026262745.1 coordinate 65,979,691, forward strand.
TTCATAACAAGTATACAAATTATCAATTTCATTGTAAAGAAATCCGTCTTGTGAAGATAACTTGTTTATGATTATCACTATATACAATTGCTTACGATTGACTATCTGCCTACTTTACCAAGGACTGAATCTATTTTCATATATGACAGATTGCCATTGTATCAACTTGATATGTTCACATTTCTATTAAACATGGTAAAGGATCAAAAGCATTTATTTAATTAAAGAACTGTCAATGAATCAAATTCTCACACAATAACCTCACCAACGCAAACAAAGTATAATTATCTGTTTTAACAAAAGAAGAGGTAACCATACAATTTATGTGTTTTTACAGATTTAATGCTTGCAGTTAATGATATGAAAACATTTCCAAACCTATAATCAATTTCAGCTAATTATGATACTATCTTTGATTTTAATAATGTGTCTTTTTCGGATGATTTCTAAACAATTTATCAATATTTGTTTAAATTTATAGTGCATGATCAAAATTTATTAGGGATTTTGACGTTTTTTACCCCACGGTCACCTTTGTATGACAATACCACTAATGTTATCGGAATGATTATTTTGCTGTGTATTCGTTTATTATTTGTCTACAGGTTATAGTTTAAATACGGTGTTTTTGCTATATTAAAATCAATATAATTTTAACTTTTTAAATACAAATTTTTTACTGCATTAAATACGCAAATTAGAAACTAGAAAACAAAGCTAAGACATTTAGATTTTGTCTTAATACTGGCAAACAGTTTGGTTGATAATTATTCTAACAGTAACAAGAAGAATTCCTCGAAAATCTGCAATTTTGCTCTTCCTTATTTATCTTTTACACTTATTCTGATATAGACTGGCTATTTTTATAGAAATGTGCACCAATTCAAATATAATTGCTTCTCTTCGTTGTTTTTTTGTACGTGTAATATGTCAAAACGTTTATGTAACAAGTATTGCTTGAAAAAAATGGAGTGGAAACTCTTGAGTTTAAAATATGTTTAGGGAAATACAAAATTACGATTGCGTGTCAATTTCAGCCTTTAAAATTTAGTTATAACGTGTTGTGGCTTGTTCCTGATTGTCATATATGTGTTTTTTAAGTATATTGTTTGGTTAAGACTTAAGCCAATTGGTTTCTCGTTTGGGTTGTTTTCCTGTGGGGGCCTTTAATAGCCAGCTATACGCAATGGGTTTCTGTTATTGTGGAAGGCCGTACGGGGGGTCATATAATTGCTTACTATCACTTCATTTTTATCTCTGATGGATAGTTGTCTCATTGGCAATCATACCACATACATCTACAATCTCGAATTAAAGATTATGTTGTATAATATGTGATGTAGACACTGACTATCTATCAAATTAGGTCTTGGTATTTTCCATGAACTTTGCGACAGAAAAGACAAAACTTACTTTTACAAAATACTGTTTTCGTCAGACATCGATGATGTTTAACAAATTCTGAATAGCAGCTGCAAACTCTTAAATATCATATGAGAGGAGAAATGTATACTTCATACCCAGGAGATGTGGTATATGCTCCTAAGGTAAGATAAAATTATAATTTCAAAATTGAAATTGTCTCGATTGTCAAAGATTCTGGTATTGAGATCACGGGTGAAAGGTGACAGATGCAAGTTCCCTTTTTTCACTCATAATCAAGAGCAGGTATACAGTACCTGCAACCTATGGCGTGACTGTGTGAAGTGAACTTGACTGATCGGTAAATGATCTGTGACGTAAACTTGACCGATCGGTAAATGATCTGTGACGAGAACTTTACTAATCGGTGAATGATTGATGATCAATACAATGAAGCTTATTTTACCTATCTGACAAATTATATTTGACAGTTACCCTGACATCTGTCAGCGATCGATCACTCAATTAATCATATGTATGGACCGAACGGTTACATATATAATTAAAATTAAACGAACTCCGTAGTTTTACATCCGAAAAACGCGGACGTCAACAAAGACTCCTCTCCCGATAATTTGTATTCAACTTGGTCATAATGACATATAAAAAAAATATATAAATTACAGTTAACGCAATATGTGACTATTTAACTTTTGTTACTTTTATTTGAGTATTTTTTAACATCATATACCGTCTTTTTTTTAGTACTTTTTGTACATCATGATGGGTAGCTTTTTATAAGATATGATGATAATATGTGATAAGTTACTTAACAAATTTGCAAAGTTATAAAATGCCAATATTTCTTCTTTCCATAAAAACTAATGCACTTTTATTTGCAATCAGTCATTTTAGAGTGCAGCATGTGTATTTTGTCATTTAAAATGCCTATGGGTAAGTTATTTTTAACAGCATGTGAATAATACAAGGATAATGATGCATAAACATTAATTTTGGTTGTGTTGAATACGAATGCAATTACTTTTTTATTTAGATAGAAGTCATGAACCCTCTTTGTTTGTTATTACTTTTTGAACATCAGGATGGGTTGTTTTTCATAAAATACGATAGATATATAAATATATGAGATAAGTAACATGAATGTTGTTCCCATTGTTTATGAAATCATACACCGTCTTTGATTTTTAGTACTTGTCTTTGGATGTAAATTAGGATGGGTCTTTCATGAAATATAATAAACATATAAGATAAGTTTCAAAAATTATGTTAGCATTGTTTAAAAAACACATATTTCTTTGTCTTTGAATCAATTCACTTTTATTTGCGATCAGTCATTTCAGAGAGTATTATATGTCTCTGGTCATTTAAAATGTCCCTGGCTAACTTATTTTTCATCAAATGTCAATAATATAATAATAAATATACTTAAACGTTTTTGTGTTGAATAATAGTGCGGAATCGGGAATGGGTTGTTTTCCATAAAATATGATGAATTTAAGAAAAAAATATATAATTTACATTTAGTTTGCAGTTTTTAAGAAGGGTCAATATTTCTTTATTTCATTGAAAATAATGAACAGAAATTTGCAATATTCGATTGTTTGATTGATAAAAGAATTTTCGGTAAAATAAATAGATTTTAGCAATCGAAAGAAACATCGTCTTTAGCCTTCATCGGGTTTGATAAAAAAAAAAAAAAGGCGAATACATTTACGACAATCGTAATTCTTAGCTAAGATTTAAATTTGAGTGTATCTGCAAATTTCACTTCTCTTTTAACAAACGTAAAATTTCGATTAGTGAAAACTTCAATGAATGATATAAAGTAACGTGTCAAAAAAGACAGGCAAAATAAACCAAAGGGACTATAAAACTCATAAGTCGAAAATAAACTGACAATGTCATGGCAAAAAAGAAAAATATCAAAAGACAAACAACATTATACAAAACACAACCTAGAAAACAAAAGATCAGCAACATGACACCGACCAGAAACCCGGGGTGATATCAGGTGCTCCAGAAGGATAAGCAGATTCTGCTTCACATGTGGTACTCGTTGCTTATGTAAGTAGAAACCTAGTGATGCGGGAAAAGAATGACGGGACTGTTGTTACGACGATTGGTACATATCCGTCTTCGTCTGTGAAACAGATCTTCTATAACGGCCATCCAATTCAAGATAGCGTCCGTTACATTTTCGAAGGTATGATTTCTACTTCACCACATGGAAGTCTTGGTTAAATAGCTTCCTTGTGAGCAGCAACCCTTTGTCAAGGAAATATTGACAGGAAACGCAACCTTAGTAATATCGTATGAACTCGGAAATATATACTCCATATGCAGGCGCTGCTGCGATGTTGCTACATATACATGGGAAATTTACAGTTGGGAAGCTGAAATCATCTCTATAATCAGGGAAAAAGGTATTTTTACGCCGCAAGGATGGGAATAATGTTGCTGAGAACCCACTGGGAACGGGTAAATTTTTGTTATCAACGAATCGAACCAATTTTTGATATCAAGTATTCCTTGACTAACATGTAAAAATGTGTCGTCTTTTGGGCTAACTACTGTAAAATCGTGGTAGTTTGAGAGCTTCGCTTCACTCAATTCTGCCCATCATAAATAACAAGCATACGATTGATATAGAGTACACGTGTCCCTATATTTTTGTTTTTATTCATATAAACATATTCATGATTAAAAAAATTGTCAGATGTAAATGCATATGAAGAATTTCAGTTTTCGCCCAAAAATGCCAGATATCTGTTCCATTTCGAATTCTTGCAACACGTATGTAGTAAAATGAAAGACCAATCACTTAAAAACGTGTTTGCAATTTCATAATGCTTAAATATTTTGTGTATTATTTGTATTATCTGTCCACCGCAATACTACTTGCCTAAATGTGTATTTTTAGCTGACAGTCTTAATTCACAAGACTGCTTTATTGGTCTCATTGCAGCTAGTTTGCTTCGAACGAGTGCGAATGAATCAAGAAATTGAGAAGAAAATAGTAAAAGAAATTTTATATTACTATATTGATCAAGACCGTTTGAAAAAAAATACAGATCATTAAGAAACCAATAAAAATTGACCTCATATGAATTTGGCTATTCTTTTTATGAAACGTTTGTCATTTACCTTGTTACGCTGCATACATTCATGGCTCGTAAATGATAAGGTGTAAACTTTCATGATGAAGGTAAATCCAGAAATCTGTTCTAACGCACGAAATTATTAAAGGATTATTTTAATTTCGAAGGAAGAAGAACATTAACAGAAGTAAAAGGAGTAAACACTTTTTTTTTTCTTTTTTTTTTTTTTAGCTTCCGGAGAATTTTGTTTGACCCAAGGTACACGTGTAACAATGGACCTACTGACGACTGATATAGTACGGGAGTATGAGTGCCCTTTAATGTGTCTTCGAGTCCAGAATTGCATGGGGTTCAACTTTAACAAGCTCACGGAAACCTGCGAATTGATTTCAGGGGGTAAAGAGATGACAACGGTATCAGATTCAGACTGGATCTTTGGAACAAAATGTTTTCAAGATAAATGTCTAGCTTGTTTATTAGAAAAAGGTTGATTTCATTATTTTTATAAAGTGCAACTAACAATTCTGGTTTATCAAACAAAAACAGCTACAAACATGACCAACGAGAACCTTCTTTGAAAAACGATTTTGTTTTATTTCTTTCTCAAAATGTTATTGAATGCTTTTGAAAGAGAGCTGTGATTCAGCGTCAAACGCTATTGCAATTGTCACAAAATCCTCATTTTACAGAATTGAACAATTGATTTGAATAAAATTTATTTGTTTTCCCAAGTAAATTTGTGTTTATTGAGGCAAAACAATCGACTAACGACTTTGTTGAAAAATCTTTTTTATACTAATTAATAATGTTCAAAGCGGAAATCATTGGAAAAAAACAGGGAGATGAACACTGTTGGTTTCTATAGGAATGCTGACAAATCCCTCAAAAATAACTTCTGGAAAAATCAAATGATTTTAAACTATTGCATCATGAATGAGACTTGATGTAATGTTTTCTTACATATGATTTGATTTTTTTATGTATCCTTGTCTTATTGATACTGCCCATAGAGCATGAATTATCTCAATAACTCTGAAGTTCGCTGTTATTGATTGCTAATTAGATAGATGTTAATTATTTTGAAAAATAGGATTCGTGGATTATTTTGCACACTCAGAATTTAAAGTTGCTTGTGAGGACACTTCTGTATCTAGGTATCAAGTAAATAAAAAAAAAACATCCATCTTTTTTTAATCAAATAAATATACAAACCTATAATTTTCAAGTTTCCTCTTCGTCGTTGTGCTATATGTTGGGTTGATTGGTAAATAATTAATGTTTTTACCAAGCAGTTTTCGGTATCAACAAACATACACGATTGTGTTGAGGACTTTGTCTGCAGATATTTGAAAATAAATGTATAATGAATGTTTATAGACCGATTGAGATTTTAATTCTGATTTGTTTTGAAGATATAATAACGTTAACTTATTCGTTAAAAGTGAATCACAATCTTTTTCATTATAAACAATTTGTCTGATATTAATCTTCGACTGAATCCGCCAGTAGTTTAGAATTGTGTTTTTAGTTTATGGATTTTCGATCAAGGTATCCGTTCCTTCGGTTAAGTATATCTTAAAAAGAAGGGTTTTTGACAATGTTCATGTAATCAGTACATTGTATTAACGTGGAAAGCACGATCATATGTAATTGGTTTCCTTTCGGTGTGCAATCATATATGTTTATACCTGAAGTCGTCCGTTTTAGGATCCTACCAACGTGATCGTTGTTGGGAAAGATTCAGCTAACCATTTAACCAGGTTTAATCCAACATTTTCTACATAAATAAATGCCTGTACAGTTGTTTTCCGTTCGTTTGATGTGTTTCAGTTTTTAATTTTGCCATTTGATTAGGGATTTTCCGTTTTGAATTTTCCTTGGAGTTCAATATTTTTTTTATTTTATTTTTTAATAGCAATATATTAAGTAAAAGTTTATGATATTATAAAAAAATAACCAGACATATCTGTAGAATAAGGACACATTTTTAAATGCAGTGTTTAATGATGTAGTATATTGACTAAATTGAGAAAGAAAAAATAGAAAGAAAAGAAGTTAGCAGTATCCTTTAACTTTACTTTCAGCTATAAAGATGATGTTCTTTCACTAAATAATTCAAAATTTGGTGACTATGTTGAACGCATCTATCCCATCTAACTGATAAAGGATACAACAGATACAGTTAGGTCTGCCTAATATCTTGACTTACATCTAGAAATTGACAATAAGGGTCGGTTGAAAAACAAAACTTTACGACAAAAGAGATGATTTCAGCTTCCATATTGTCAACTTTTCATTTTTATGTAGCAACATTCCAGTAGCGTCTGCATATGGAGTATATATCTCCCAGTTAATACGATATTCCCGGGCTTGTTTTTCCTATCATGATTTCCTTGGTAGAGGATTGTTCATCACAAGGAAGCTATTAAACCAAGATTTCCAAGTGGTGAAGTTGAAATCATTCCTTCGTAAGTTTTACGGACGCCATCACAAGTTGGTTGACCGCGCAGGTAGGTTAATGCCGGATTTTATTAACTTTCTAGGCATCCCCCCCTTTTTTATTTATTTTTTATTTTGAAAGAAAATTAACTGATTCCAGAATTGTTTATGTGGTACACACTGGTGATACGTCTACCAAGAAAATATTTTTTGCTTTCACACGTGGTGTCTAAGTCGTCACGTGATTTTACGATTTGACTAATTTCCCATATGATTTAGCCTGTAGAACAAGTTCCCATACTAAAAATGTCGACATGAAATTTCAATGTATGGTAAAAGATACCTTTTACTCCATAAAAACTGCTGATCGCTCACTGATAAATGTTTCCCTTTATTTTAACAACATTAAAACCAGGAATTCACGTCCGTTGTTGTCAGTTTTATCATAAAAAATACCTTTATTTTCAATTTAACCAAAAATTTATACAAGCGTTCAGCAATTTTCAATAAGCTGACTAATTCTTCTATAAACAACTCAAAGGATTTGAAATAATATTGCCGTTGGTAACTTGTTCTACTCGTTTGTTTGTTGTCCGCATATACCGTCTGAAATGACGCCCATTGCATAAACGCTTTACTGATCGCGGAAGGGAGGTAATCGAGGTAAAACATTCCAAAATTGCGTTTACGGGAATTTCAAAAATGAAAGATAAAATCATGCGTGCGCTGTTGTTTCTGATTATATCATGCACGCATATTTAGAAAATCACGCATATATGGCAATCAATAACATTCGTTAATTATTAAAAAATACCATGCCATTAAATAATTACGTTTTGAAAAAAAGGGAGTGGGTGTTTCATCTTCAATATTTCACACACAATGTGAGCAGTCTTTCTTGAATATACAATTTAAGGGATTTGTATGGGTTATGCATAGTTTTAAATTTGTGTCATACTGTTGAGATACCATTCTGATGTGTTTTATAGTTTAAAATGACAAAAAGTATTAAAGTCTATATGTAGAAGGTGCTGATCAATTCCTTTCTTACTGACTTAAAAAAAGAAGCTATTTCAAGGGTCCTCAATTATCAATTTCCTGGTGAAGTCTTAAAATTTATAACAATAATAATAAATATTGTGCACATTATGAATGAATTTCCTTGTTAAAACCCAGTCATTCTACAAATGAAGGGTTAATAGTCATTATAATACATGATATTTCTCTCTTAAAATGTGTAAGTTGACCTCAAGAAATCAAATCTGCTGTGTGAAATATGTACCATTCATTATCCCCTGTAACTGCTGAATAAGAGACAGTGGTAAAGCCCAGAAAATATTAAAAATTTTATTTCTTTAACTGCTGAATCCATTTGTCCAAGTTTAAAACTTACTTAACTTCTAACACTAAATAAAAAAAGTACATCAAGTACTTGTAGTTAGCCCAAAAATTTAAGAAGGATGATAAAAGAAAACAAATAGCATACAATATTAAAGAGAATTTCTAAAACATTTATTTATCTTTATATACATGTACATAAATGTGTACTTGGTGGCCTTCGGCTGTTGTCTGCTCTATGGTGGGGTTGTTGTCTCTTTGACACATTCCCCATTTCCATTCACAATTTTATTTCACTAAAAACTTGCATGTTTCATAATACTATTCATTGTATTATGATGTTTATGTATCTTGCCAGACAAGGGTAAATAAATGATGTCTATACAATGGTTTGTAATAAAGCTTTTGATTTTTCAATTCATAATAAAGTATAAATGAATGGTAAAAAAGTAAATGTCTATTTAAATGTTTTATAAAGATGTCTGTCATGAATCTTCATATATTTCTGATCTAAATAATGCCTCACACTTTATTTTGAAAATATCAAATCCTGCTACACTAATTTTTTTCATTCAATAAATCCAAATCACATTCAAACCTTTAAAATGTCTCTGTCTTACATGTTCCAGAATCAAATTAGTTGTTGGTTCCTTGTTTGATATCCATTTTTTGTAATACTAAACAGTGTTTGCCTTCAATGTTTTTCAACTGGTTTATTTTAAATTCACCTTTTTGTATGCCACAAATCAGCTTTACACATAGTTATTTAAAGCTATCAGTCTGTTTTGACATCTTAGTAATAAATGTCAAAAATAGTCATAAACATTTCATTTCTCACAGATTTTAAATCATCACAATATTATAACATGTTTTATCTGACAATTTCCTTTTGTATGTAAATCCCCACAAGAAACAAGTACACAGTATTTTCCTCTGATTATATTTTTATTTCTCTGTCTTCTATGTTCCAGAAACACTATTGTTCAACTTATTGATATGCATTTGTTGTCATACTGAAAATTGCATTATTCCTCAATTTTCCTTTAATTCACATGTAACATGTCATATATTATCTTATACACAGCTCAGTAATCAGTCTTCTTTGATATATATTAAAAACTAATTCTCACATATATATTTTCTATCATTTCTCTTTTCATGCATAGATCCAGAATCATCTATGTAGAATTTATATGATACACAATTTCCTTTTGCTGCATTTTCAAAATAAAGGAAGTGCAGTCTCTTTCTCTCTCAATTTCATTGTGTGGTATAATACCATTGCTTACAAGTCACCAAAGTGCTGAAAATAGAATTGTAAACAATATTTGGATAAAATATACTTGATATATGAGGGTGTGGAGTTTACAGAATAGAGAATAATGGACCAAAACATTTATAATAAGAATAGAGAATAATGAGGTGCTAAAATATAAAGAATAGAGAATAATGGGCAAAATGTATAAAGATTAGAGAAAAATGGCCTAAAAAATTAAAGAATACAGAAATGAAGGACCCCCATCCAGACCCTCATATATGATCTGATACAAAATAGTAAGTTTAATTCTATCTTCCTATAAAGTAGCATAACAGTTAACTTGGATGTAACCTTTTAGTTAAAAATACATTTCCAAATTAAAAAATTTCTTTAAAATAACAATGTATATTATATAGTTTAAACTACATAATACTAAAAATGATACTTTCTGAGACATAATCACTGATTAACCAATATGCTTATTTATATTACTTCATCTGCACTGACTGAATGAAACTGAGGGAAGCATAACAGTTATGTACACACAAAACAATATAATAATATCAATGCTTACATTTTGGAGACCTCTTGTTTGGCATTGTGGAAACTATGTTTTCTCTGGGTATTAGAAATTTCATTCTAATGTATAGTGATAATCTTTCTACAAAAGAGGAAGATAACTTTACCATCATAACTGGAATATTTCAAGCCCATAACACTCCAAATAGTTGAAAAGTGTCTTTTGATAAACAAAAGTGTCCTCCTAATCTGTACTAGACATCATAGTTACAACAGACAGAACTCATGTCAATTTTGATAGTTAATCAATATAATAATAATATGTTTATATCACTTTTTAAAGTGCAATAAATCAATAAATCAAATTTGCTCTATGTATGAACACAAAAAGTGATGAAATAAAATGTTAATATGAGATTTTAAAACATGAATGAAATTAATATTGTGTTTGAAAAATGGTCACATCATACTAAATAATTATAAAAGCTAGTTATTTTTATATATCAAATTCCTACTAATTACTCTTATAATGATAATTTACTAAATTTAGACAAGCTATTGGCATGACTGCACACACTGTGCCATGATGCAGTTAAAAAATGCATATTTTTTACTACCTCTCTTTTTCTTTCTTTGACCCCCTTCTTTGTGTTTGTAATATGTAAATGATTATACAAATCAAATACCTAAGAGAAAATGGGACATAATCATGATGCTTAAAGAGTAATTTGAAGATGTATGCTCAAAATATATGGAAGTGTTTTCCTCCATAATAATATGATCTAATATGACCATGGCATGTCAGTCTGACAGCACTTTTTCATAAGCACCCACATTATTTTAACACTAGTAAAGTAATTTTGACTTGCCTCAAATTATACTTTCTATAAACACTGCCTTTCGTCCTTGCCGTTTTTTAAATAGCCAGAAAAACGCCAAATGTGAAAATTAACACCCCTTTTTAAAGAAAGGTTCATTTTGATCTAGATGTATAATCTTCCTTCAATGAAATGAAATATACGGCCTTTGGCAGTAAAAGAATATGATAATTTGAAACAAACTTACCTCAAAATAATAGCAATATCCATCTTTGAAACGTGTGTTTACGTGATAAGACACTCATGACAAGGTGCCCGATCAGCTGATGATCACGAAGTATGACGTGATGTGCAAGCCCAACCTTGACGTTGATGGAACGATCTAGCCAATCAGATTCCGCGTAGTTTGGTAAATGACGTTAGATTTAGATTTCGATGCAAACACCGATATTCAGTGACAGTTTATTTTTTAAAGTACATTAACCTACCTGCGCGTTTATGGAATATCCGTTTCACAAATTATAGCGGATATGTTCATAATGTCGCAACTTCAATCCCGTGCCCATTTTCCCGAATGTGGAATTCAAAACAGCATTACAGACACGTGCATAGCGAACGAGCTGTGATATGTAAACATCATAAGAATGAACATCACCGTCCAAAACAGGAGAATTTTTACTTAGTTCTTGTCATAGTAGTTGATAACGAGTGTCTTTATTGTTGTAATAGCTCAAGTCAAAAGAAGAATTTAAATATGTATAGCTGACCATTATGTTTGATGCAAAATAATATTTTCTTTTTATAAAATATAACAAATGCATCACTGTGACAAATGATATTCGTCGAACTGGATATTATAATGTATAACAGGTTTTTGTGAAAGCTTATATTGATTGAAAGGTACTGTTTTTAATTAATGGAAAACGAAATTGATTTATCTCTCTGAACTCATTTAAAATGTACTGAACCATTGATAATGAAAAAAACATTTAGTTTAAAATTTAATTAAAAACAAATTGAAATTTCTCGTTTAATGAAGCATGTTTAAAAAAGAAGCGGATTGTAATTAGATACATTCTACTGACCAGTTATGAAGCATTGCAATAATGAAAGAATATATCATATTGATAATTTTTCAGTACTTTGAAGGTAAGTTGCAATTGTTTTATTAAAACGCTTAAAGACAACACTTATCTGATGAACACATTGTATACTAGTTTTATGGTTTATGAAGAAGATCTGTTTTGATCTGTGTCAACTCATTGGATATGAATCAAAATATATGCAGATACATATGTATTACAACAAATATAACTTCATATTAAACCAGCACACATAGAGTTTAACAATATTTGATCAGCATAGTGAACCGAAAATATACTCAGCTGGGCATTCCATCAAATTTTGACGCCAATAGAAACCTGTTTAAATATCATACATTAATATGTAATAATCATATGCATGGAACCATATACTAAATCCCGCTTTAAGTAAATATATAATGCTACTCTTTTAAATATTTGTCATGGTTTCAAACTTTTCCTTAGTCTGAAACACATTTGGCTGAAACGGTGACTAAATATTTTTTTATCAAATCACTTCTTAATAAAATACATACATCTCAAATACATTTCTGACAGAGTACGAACACATTCCTATTATTAACCAACACGGGAACCAACTGTGCCCCCCTTCTTGCCGATTTGTTCTTTTATTCATATGAGGCTGACTTCATACAGGACTTATCACCGGGTGTGTACCTACATGAGCAACACGAAGGGTGCCACATGTGGAGCAGGATCTGCTTACTCCTCCGGAGCACCTGAGATCACCCCTAGTTGTTGGTTGGGTTCGTGTTACTCAGTCTATAGTTTTGTATGTTATGTTTTGTACTGCTGTTTTTCTTTTTTAGCCATGACGTTGTCAGTTTTATTTTCGCCTCTCTATTAAATGATATGATCATTTTTCATTGCATTTTATTTAGCAAAATAAATCATGATTGATATTTTTTTTTATTTGAGTAGCGAACATCCTGAATTCTTTTCAACATAAACTGTTATATTCAGAAATTTCAATTATTTATGCTCTGAATAATGCCAGATGTAATAACCTTTTCTTCTTTATGAAGTTGGCCTTAGTTTTAAATGAATTTCGAGCATGGTCTTATATAATATACGTTTTAATCATTCATGTCGCATTTTTATTCTCTACGGACTCACCACATTTATGTAAGGTTTTATCTCTTGTTTTTATTCTCTTAACTGTTTTCGTCCCTTGAAATCATCATTCATTATACATAACCAAAAGTCAGGAATCAAATTGATGTTTTTGGTGTCATAACCTTTTTACGGATTTAGAAGTTTCCTATCTTTAGTCGAATTTGTTGATCCATTTACATCCTTTTTATACTCAAAGTCCTTATTGTGTAAGGTGACCGAGTGGTCTAAGTTGTCGAACTACTGTATCACTAGCCAGTCAACTCTGAGTTCGAATCCTGCACGTGGCAGGAACACTCGACTCCAATCTCAATTGACCAGAATTTTCAGTTTTCCTACCGAAAGTCCGGGCACTCCGGCTTCATCCACCAATAACAACTGACCGCCACAAAATAGAACAATAGTGTTGAAAGTGGCGTTAAACACCAATCAATCAATACGTTGAAGTATCCTTGTTTACTGTACATGTTCCTAACATTTATAAATTTGTAAATGATATGATTAAGGAGATAATTGATATGATTAAGGAGATAATCTATATAACGTTGACGAGTGCTCATATCAAATACATGAAAAAACAGAATCACAATTTTACTATATATTCTTCATTGTTCTTCATAGCCGTTCAATAAAAATCTATCAGGTGACAGTGATAGAATGTGAATTGAATAAACATCTATTTTTTCATTTGTTATATAGATATGTCTGCATCTTTAGTTAGTGAAATATTGGTTCATACACCAAATACAGGGAATGGTGTGTATTGGGTTCCTAATGCTCCTGAACTCAGTCACCCTTTGAACCAGTATGGATATGACGCCTCACAAAACTATACAATAAGCTTTGACCTCAAAGTTTGCAGTGATGCATTTGTATATTTATCCGCCTCTCCCATAATGGATAAAAATGCAGCATTGTATGAAATTTGTATAGGAGGAGGTGGAGGGAAAAAGGTTTTTTTGCGCCGAAAGGATGCTACATTTGAAAATGTTGCCAGTAACGTGCTTGGAGACGGAAGCACACAATGTGGATCATTTCAACCATTTTGGATTTCATGGCAAAATGGAAATATTAAGATAGGCAAAGGGTTGTCTATAGACAACGAAGTAGTGATTGATTGGAATGATCCCAATCCTTTCATTATCTATGGTATAGGTGTGAGAACAGGCGTTGGACAATCAGGACAATGGACTATTCATATGGAAGGTAAATATGCATTAATAACCTCACATGAATAAGTAACTTTGGTTGAAATCTATGGTAACGTTTTGTACGATGTGTCTGTGTCTGAACTAACTAACGACATTTTTACCACGTCTTAGATGGTGGTATACCATCTACGTCGTCTGGTCTGCTAAGTACCGAATATGACCTATTCCTTAATATGACTGTTTTGGCGTGTGTGAATTCGCATTGCTATTAGACATGTCTGTTGGATACTGTGTTATCTCTTATCGTTTGTGGTTTGAATTCTATTTTTATTTTTATTTTCTATACTTATATAAAAGTTAAGATAATTAATCAGCTAGTTCATTTATATGATTTTTAGTTTAAAGCAGCTATATACACAGGATTTATTTGTTTTACACAGTTTTGATTTCGAAGAAAAACCGACATGGTTAGAAAAAACAAATAATTACACAATTACTAACAAAATTCTACTGTTGCCTTTATTTGATGTCAGTCATTTATTGTTTATTCTATATTATTATCATAGTGTTATTAAATGGACGTTTTATATTGATCCAGTAGTATGTCCAAGTATACTCGTATTGGTTCGAGGTTTGCTGTATTGATTCTAGTTGTACCGAATTTAGAGAGTGATATATAATTTTCATTGACCTATGACGAAACAAACATCAGTATTGAAATGGTCGTTATTGCATGAACACTGAACAAACAAAAATGCATTACAGGAATGCCGAGCTCCAAAGTAAATTGAAAAAGGGCTAAAATATCACAATTTCTGTACCTGTCATTATATAAACCTCTTAAAAAAATCCGAACATTTATGAAAAATTTGGATTTATTTTTACCTATGTTCCATGAATTAACATATTTTTGTGGTTTACCAATATACACGTAATGCTAGATAATTGGTATCAAAGAGTTTAACAAAAATTACGAACTTCAAGGTAAATTCAAAAAGGGAAGTCCATAAAACTGAAATATCAAACGTTGTAAAAGAAAAAAAAAACCGGAACGAGTGAAAAAAACAATTGTCATATCCCTGACTTGGTACAGGCATTGACCAAAGAAATGGTGGGTTCAACAAGATTGTATAGCTAGCTAAACCTCCCACTTGTATGATAGTTGTTTATAGTTCCGTTGAATTGACGCAATTGGATGAGCAATACAAACAGACATAATAGGCTAATATAAAAATAATTGTGACCAAGCCACCAAAACTGTGTAAAACATACATCACAGACCTACAACACAACTGCCTAAAAATTTCAAAAACATTTTAATAAATCTAACAGAGACGCAAACAACACGTTGCTGTAGTTGATAGTAAAATCAAGAAAGACGCCAACACAAAAGTACAAATTAAGTGAAATATAAATACTATGAAACAGAGTGAAATTAACACTTTAAAATTTCCTGCATTCAAAAAGAAAAATTACAAAAGTACTGAACTCTAAGAAAAATTCAAAAACGAAAGTCCCTAATCAAATGGCAAAATCAAAAGCTCAAACACATCAAACTAATGAATAACAACTGTCACACCTCAAAACCAACTTGCACCAGGAAAGTAAAAAGATTGCGAGTTGCGTAAATACCGAAAAATAGAAATAAGACATATAGCACAAAGACAAATAAAGAGAAAATTGTAAAGTAGATAAAAAGATACACAACTTCAACACCTAGAATCAATAAGTCGAGACCATCTTGTATCATTTGTGAAGTCAACACTGAATATTTGTCTATATGGTCTTGGTACTTTCCGCTGAGCTTTTTGAGAAAAAAGACGAGAAGTTCTTTGACAAAACCCTGGTTTGTTAATTTTTGCTGAGACACCGATGACGTTTTATAAATCTGAGTAACAACTGAAAGCTCTTGAAAATTATATGAATTGAGAAATGTATACTCCATGCTCGGTCGAATTTGGTATATTGCTGCTAAGGTGAGGAAAATTTACAATTTCAAAATTGCAATCGTCCCTTCTGTCATAGAATCTGGTACTGAAACGACCGTTGTTGTCTAGAAATGAGGCGGAGGAAGCTGTATTTGTGGTTTTCTTAATCTCTAGCTGAGAGGGGATATATAAGTGGAACCTTAACAGAAAGTTTGGATTGTTAATGGAAAGAATATCATTAATAAACCTGTATGTGAAATTAAATGATCAAGCTTCTTTGATGTTCTTATTTTAACTAGGGTCTGAAGGCACTCCGACTCATATGAAAATTAGAAAAGGTCGGCCGTAAGGGGTACACAGATGGTTCCCATAGGAATGCCGACAACCAGCAGGAAAATTCTACCTCCAAATAAAACAGATATATAGTCAATGAAAAACTCTAGCATACTTATCACTTGTTTTTCGGTGTAGCAAGTTATATTTTGGGGCCCATTTTTAACAAAATATGAAGAATTATGTTCCAAAAACAATACATTTATAACGTATAATACCATTTTATGGAGGAATGCATTGTAGACTATTCATTTAGGCCGGATTTTTTTTTTTCATGTGGTATGGAGGTTTAAAGGGTGGAAAAATCTATTTTTATTGTCCGTTGAGCAATAATTGCAAAAAAATAGTGTTCGTTTAAAGGTGCACTTGCTGCATTTACATGATACTATAAACGATGTTTTAATTAAATTAGAATCTTAATTACACTAAATAAAAATTCAACGTTGCAAATAAGTGGAAACTATTAAATAAAAGTTTCCATTAGAGACGTAAAATATATGAAATACTTAAACATTTACCTTAAAGTTATCTGTTCTATTATTTCAGCTCTTGGTTACTTTTGTTTACACACAGAAACCCGGGGTACAATGGAACTGGTCAAGACCACTTTAGCGACGGAATATATTTGTACTTACTTATGCCACGGAATCCATAACTGCATGGGATTCAATTTCAATGTACATTCAAGTGTATGTGAATTGATATCGACTGGAGAACCACTGCTAACAGTAACGGAGTCAGGTTGGACATTTGGTACAAAATGTTTCCAGGGGAAATGTTATGCTTGTATATAGTACAATGCTGATGACGTGTTTCGTTTTGCATAACTTATTACTTTTTATTTTTGGCCATGGCGTTGTCAGTTTGTTTTCGATCTATGAGTTTGACTGTCCCTCTGGTATCTTTCGTCCCTCTTTTATTGGTTCTATTAAAATATATCTTTCATAGTGTAGAATTGTAATAGATTTATATATTGGATAATGGATGTATCTGGTTATTAACAAACCTTTTCATAACACGTATGCCAATTATAAATCACATTGTAAAGAAATCCGTTGTGTAAAAATAACTTGTTTATGATTATTACTATATAGAATTGCCTATGATTTATTATCTACCTACCTTTACCAATGACTGTATCTATTTTCATATGTGACAGTATTTTGAATAGACATGATTTACTCGTTCTGTATCTAGTGGTAACCACTAAATGCACATCCAGTAGTAAGAATATACCTTTGAAGACGTTTTTCATGTTAAAAAGTACAATAGATTGAAGTCAGAGAAATGGAATAAGAGATAATATTGCTGTTTTTTTGTGTTTCAATTTATATACGCATATTAACGATATTCGAATATTACAATTTGAAAATGATTTAGAAATTAATTGTAGAATTTATAATAAAATATATGAACATTGAGGTTATTCATTATATTTATATACGAGAATTTCAACGAAGAATAATCCCGAGAAAAGTGTATGGAGTCGGATGTTTATTTCCGGTTATGTTATGCAGTTCATGTATAGTGTTGACTAGCGATAAAAATTGTAACATAACACGTGTTTTTATTGAAAGAAGATACAAGTATTTTGATTAAATCAATAATAAATATATCGAATATCAGTGATAATTTACTTTTTAAAATTGATTAAAACTGTTCATGGAAAATAACTGCAAATTGTTAATTACCGTGTCATAGTTTGGTTTACTGGTGATTAAAAATCAATAGGATTAAGTACGGGGATATTGCCCGTAGGTAATATTGTTTATGACAGGAACATTTATTTTCACACCTTTTACTTATATGACTGTTTATTATATCGTGATTAGGGAAATGAGCTTTCAATCATAGAGTTTTGAATGTCTTATAAAATTCCGACAAGAATTTATAAATTGTAAAACAAAAAAATAGTTAGTTGTCTCTGTCCATTATTGTAATAGAAGTTTTCAATGAACACTTTAACCTAGAATGACCAAGCGAGGATTTTGACAATTCAAAACTTTTTCAATGAATTCGTTTTATTATTGATCAAACTAAGGAGGTTATATGATCTCCTAAATCAAACAGAAACCCACGAATTACGAATCTGAATTTATGTTTTTTTGTGATCAGCGATCCACGAATTTACGTATACCACGAAACGTCTTTTTTTTTCTCTATCCACGAAAATTGATACCCACGAAAATTAATGAATCCACAGTATACATACTGGAAATGTGTTGAGATGAATTAACCTGTACATTTATTTTGGGACACCATCTTTGAAAGTTTTTGCAATAACGTTTATCAACCGGTTGAAAGTATTCCAATGGACTCTAGTTCCATCCCTTTAATAGCAGACTTGTTCCTGTATTGTTATGAATCACCACAGTTTATAGCCAAAATCAGTATATATCCGTCTTTATTTCATTGAATGGAAAAATAATCACTAATCGTTACCTTGGATATTTTTTTGCTTAAACGAATGAACTAACTTTTGATAAATATAATATTAACAACAATGGATGTCGCTTTTAAGGTATAAAATTCCTGTTTTATAAGGGAACTATATAGTCAAACCCACAAGAGAAGAGATGATTGCTCGTTCCCTATTGTTGATTTCCTTTTTTGGACTATGACTTTCCTTTGGCTCCTGCTTATTCTGGGTATGTTTTCAAACTCGTTCGCTCTGCCTGCGTCTGTATTGATGTTTTTAATTCCAATGAACGTAATCATGAATTACCTATAAATTATTAAGTCAGGAATTTCGTAGCCCTAATTTACCTAAAACCTTCATTAACTTTTTTTTGTTGACGCAAGAATTTTGTTTGGACATTTGACTTGGTTTCTGAAGGAATCGGATAACAAACGGGATTTCTTTTACAATGATGTTGATTGCATGATTTATGGGCATTTTCAATCTATATGTTTATTATTCCTTAAGTTATTAATTAAGCATTGTAGTAAGATCTTAAAAATGTCTTTGTCGATACTAACATTGATTTGATTCTTAAAGATCAATACATAACTAATCATGACTGTGTTGTTATCCAATTATTTCTTATAGGCCAACGTTCAGTCGATTCTTAAATTTTTGCATTGCACAATGTCTTTTTTTTTTACTTTGTTTCGATCTACAGTGTCAAGCCCGTTCCAACTGATATATTTTTTTGTTTGTTAATGTTGTGCTGTTACAACACCATTGTTCCAAGTTAGTAGAGGAATGAGCAATCACAAACATTTTAATCCCCGCTTAATTCATCATGTGCATATAATAAGCCAAAAATACTGATATCCAGTTTTGGTTTTGGTTGGCATCTGTCATATTGTGTTTTGTTCATTACTGTAGAAATGGCTTTAAATTTTGTATGATTTATTGGAGGCTATACGGTGATATATTAGTTATTTTCCTATTTGGCATTTTGAATTGATGAATAATTGCCTCATCAGCTATCACACTGCGTCTCCTGATTTTAATATTAACGACATAGCATTTCCAGTTGACATGAGGAATAGTTATTCCTAATAAAAACTTACAACAAAACAACATTTATTGTAAGTACGGCTAGTGAGTTAAT
This sequence comes from Mytilus californianus, assembly GCF_021869535.1. Taxonomy (NCBI): domain Eukaryota; kingdom Metazoa; phylum Mollusca; class Bivalvia; order Mytilida; family Mytilidae; genus Mytilus; species Mytilus californianus. Next base: position 65,999,732 of record NW_026262745.1, read on the forward strand.
ATTTAAATAAATTTTAATATTCGCTTTTGAACACATTATGTTTCTATATTTTTCACATTAAATGCGTATTCTTTGCAAATTGCCATTGTATCAACATGATAAAAAGGATCAAAGCATTCATTTCGTTGTTGAAGAGAACTTTCAATTAATCAAATTCTCTCACAATAAATTCAGCTATGCAAACAAGGCATGATTCTTTGTTTAAACAAAACAGTGGTAACCATGCGATTTACGTTTTTTTTTCTTCAGATTTGATGTTTACCGTTACAATATTGAAATAACATTTTAAAACCTAGAATCAATTCTAGCTAATTATGGTACTATCTTTGATTAAAAAAAAACGTTTTTTTTCTAATTGATTTCTTAGCAATATTTGTTTTAGCTTATAGTGCATCATCAAATTTTTGAGGGATGTTTTTTACTCCACGGGTCACTTTTTATGATAATACCGCTGAAGTTATTATGATGATTTTGCTATGTTTTCGTGTATTATTTGTTAACAGATTATAGTTTAAATACGGCAATTTTGATGTATGAAATCAATATTGTCGTCTTTAATACTAACTTTTTACTGCATTAAATACGCAAATAAGAGACCAGAAAACAAGGCTAAGACATTTAAATTTTAATATTGGCAAACAGTTTGGTTGATAGTTATCCTGTCTGTAACAAGAAGTGGTCCTTGAAAATCTGTCATTTTGCTCTTCCTTATTTATCCCTCACACTTTTTTTTTTATATAAATTGGCTATTGTTATTGAAAAATGCACCAATTCAAATACATTTGCTTCATCTTTTTTTTTGGATTTTGTAAAGCGTGTTTTATGTCAAAACTTTTATGCAACAATTATTGCTTGAAAAAATCCAGAAGTGAAAACTCTTGAGATAAAAATGTATTCAGAAAAAACAAAAAAGGCCGCACGGTGGACCACTTCAAAATACTGATGGATTCAGTCAAGGATTATGCCAGGCAATGGGCTAAACGCGAGAAAGAAGACGTAGATACTCTTTCCGAATGTATTACGTTTTTTAGGTCGTTGATACAAATCAGAAACGAGAAACTAAATGGGTCTATCAATACCCAACCAAAGATGAAGAGCTGGACCTTCCATCACTGTATTGGATACCTAAACTACAAGTGACCTTACAAACAACGGTATATTGCTGGGTCTTCCAAGTTCTCCACGAAACCTCTTTCTAAATTATTAACATCTATTTTATCAGCAATCAAAGCCTGGCCTCAAAGTTATTGTGAAACTGCCTATTCGAGAGGTGGCGTTAATCAGACGTGGATACTAAAAAATTCCAAAGATCTTTAAGAGTACATACAATCTAAGACACTCTCATCTTGCAAAAGTATTAACACATTTGACTTTTCTACACTTTACACAAGTATTCCCCATTCCAAATTAAAAGGCAAATTGAAAAAATTTGTATTGCTTTCTTTCATAAAAAAGAATGGCGGACGTAGATACAAGTATCTTGTCTTGGAGAGGGATAAATCCTACTTTGTAAAGAATCACTCTGATTCAAACAAAAAATTCTCTGAAACTAACATTATCAAGATTCTTGATTTCTTGATTGACAACATATTTGTTACGTTTGGAGGACGTGTTTTTCAACAGACTGTCGGCATTCAAATGGGAACCAATTGTGCCCCTCTTCTTGCCGACTTGTTTCTTTATAACTATGAGGCTGACTTCGTAGGAGGAAAGATAAGAAGTTAGCAATATCCTTCAACTTTACGTTCCGCTATATAGATGATGTTCTCTCACTAAATAATTCAACAATTGGTGACTATGTTGAACGAATCTATCCCATCGAACTAGAGATGAAGGATACTACAGATACAGTTAAGTCTGCCTCATATCTTGACTTACATCTAGAAATTGACAATGACGGTTGGTTGAAAACAAAAATTTACGACAAAAGAGATGATTTCAGCTTCCCAATTGTGAACTTTCCATTTCTATGTAGCAACATTCCAGCAGCGCCTGCATACGGAGTATATATCTCCCAGTTGATTTAATCTATCTCCTCAGATTAATTTTAGAGAACAACATTTTTGATTTTAATGGACAGCTTTATAAGGAAAAAATAGGCGCAGCGATAGGAGCAGTGCCAAGCCCGGAAATCTGTGATATACTCATGTATAAAATTATGAAAGAAATTTTTTCTAAGTTTGAACATAGAAAAAATATCTTTTTCTATGGAAGGTATCGTGATGATATTATATTAATATATCACGGCGACTGGAAGGAAATAAAGGATATATGATAGCAAGATATGATTCTTTCTAAATTAAATAAACGTTTTATTATCTATAGTAGCTAGAGACAAATTTAGCTTCAATTCTGTCAACGTCAGATTACTTTTCTTGTCCATAATCACAATTTAATAGTTTCATTCTCAGGTGTCGTTTGTAAATCTTGAATAGTCGGGATTTCTGTCAGAAGAATGAATACTTTATGGGGAATATTGATCACCACAAGACTAGGTGATTTGTTTGTTTGCTTCATATAACATAATTGCAAACGTAATCATGATATCTTTTTATATGAACGGGACACAGTATACTTTGTCTACATGTGCAAAATCAGATTCCAACAAAAAACAAAACAAAAATATAAAATGACACGTTTTGTTATCCTTAATTAACATATCTATTTTGCAGATAGTCGCATTACTACGGGAAGCAAAAGCGTAAATCATCTGTTCGACTTGTTTTTTTATTCATATGAGTCAGATCTATTATTGATTCTTCAAATCGATCTCCCATATAGAGTATGCTCTCTTATAATTGATTTAAAGTTATCCCTTTTGATTTTCTTCCTCAGGAATAAATTATCTTAACTGTATTTGAAAACACTTTCGCAAATTTTTACCCTCGATGCTGTTCATTTTACGTACGATTTTTTACCTATTAACTGTTTTGATTCGAGCGTCATTGATGAGTCTTTTGTAGACGGAACGCGCGTCTGTAGTACAAAATTATTAGCTTTGTATCTCTGATGACCTCTTCTTCTCCAAAACCGAACATATATATTACAAAGCACACTGAAGGTTTTAGCCTTGATTTTTGTGGAATTGTTTGCTCATCAAGCACATGTATTTTTATGTACGTTTTATTAATTAACAGAAACTGCGTCATAAACAAACAGATATAACTAGCGCTAGACTCTCTTATAATGAAGACAGAATACCTTCCTAAGACTTCAAAAGAAATTTCAGCACACAAACAGTACCTTGTCCAACTACCCATTATTTATATAATGTCGATTAATCTGTTTTAACTCGCTTTGTATGAACTGAATCATTAATGATAACGAAGCTGTTATTTGAATGGATTGACAATAATGAGATGTGGTGTAAATGCCAATGAGAGAACTTTCCATCAGAGACCAACGGGCAACTACTGATCACCGTATAGGCGCCTTTAATAATGAGCAATACTCATTAGAATAGTAAACTATAAAAGGCCCTCGAGATAACACAAGGTTAGTATTAAATATCTCCATTATAAGATCACATTTAGAACTGAGGAAAATAATGTAGTAACTGGATACATTTTTAAACCAAACTGGAATTATTTAAAAGTGAAACAATGACATATCATATTAAGTGTTTTTCTTCAATTGTTAGGTAAGTTGCAAATTGCTGTATGCAATTTAGACAACAACAAAAAACAAAACGACTGATGTACACATATTGTATCTTGTCATTTGGCGCATTGGATTCACAAATTAATGTTAAGTTTTACAAATTGTGAGCTGTTATATTATTTCTCAAACGAAAAGATTTCCATATGACTTTGTACTCGGTTTTTGGATCTTAGAGCGTTCCTTCATCTCGTATTGTCTTCAATGTTAGAAAAAGATAATGTAAAGAAACATTAAAAAAAAAATGGCTTCACCCAAAACAGTGTAAATTCGTATAACAATATTTGATTAAAAATATTTTATTTATAAAATAAAGGTAGCATAGCAGTTATCAAATACTTAATGTTACTCTATTGGGGGAAATTATTTTTAAATTTATTTAATTTTGTAAATCATGCTTTCTTCCAGGCAATATAAAGCTGAGTAATCCTAGTATATCTCCATATACTTTAAAAGTGCCTCCACAAACACTCCCAACTATGTCAATTTTACACATAGACCTAATATTTGTTCTCCGTAATTGTGATGATTGAAACATTTTTTTTGGCAAAAGTGTTAATCAATAAAAATATGGTATTTTATTTTCAGCATCGAGCATCCTCGATTTAAATATTCATCTCATTATAATATTATACTTTTTTTAAATCCTCAAAATGATAACTGTTATGCACTTTTGCAAAATGATTAAACTTGCCTAATGCATTGTGCAAGGTTTCAGAAACTCGGTGCATTCTTTGATATGCAATCATATGGTTTCCATATAACTATCATTTCTTTCTGTGTAATAATCATGAATAGTCTTTGTTTTGAATTTAAAATCATGTTCATTTATATCAATTGTTTCGCCAAATGGTAGGAATTTGATACGTATTTTTGCTCTCATTTATCCATATATATTTTATGATGTAATATTATCAAACAAAGACCGAAAGTACAAAGTAAAAATATACACAGTCACATAACTTAAATATATGCATTTTTTAAACGTCTTTGTTCTGACTTTCAAATCCAGTATCGTAGGAATTTGCTTTATTTCATTGAGGATCAAATGCATAGTGGTAGCAACACAAAACAAAGTACTTAAGAAATATCTACTTACTCAGGCTTGTTATTAAAGATTATGAAGAAATGAACACTTTATTTGAGGAAAGAGTAATTCGTGTGTCACTTCAAATATTCATTAATTACGCTGGCTCATGATACATTTTGTAATATAAGATACAACAGAAACCATAATTTGCATATTTTTTCTATTTTTGAATACTATTGATTCATCTATTTTCGTGGGTACCAATTTTCGTGGATTGAAGAAAACTTGTATTTTCTTGGATATTTGATTTTGTGATTTTTCAAAAATCTGCATATAATCATACAGCAAATTTGTAATTCGTTGAACGTTTAAATTCGTGGTTTCCCTTTACCTACGAAATCCATGAAAATTGGTATCCAATGAATATTAATGAATCCACAGTAAAATGTGTTACGTCGAACAGGTGATTTTTTTTTACATAGATCGAATAAGAGATTAATTACTTTGTTTTTTATACAGGTATCTCTGCTCCAGTAAGAAGTGAAATATGGATACATATTCCAAATATTGGAAAAGGTGTGGCCGGAGTTCCCACTGCTCCTGAACTAAGTCACCCTTTAAACCAGTATGGATTTGATGCGTCCAGAAAATATTCAATGCACTTTGATCTCAAAGTTTGCAGTGATGCATTTGTATATTTATCCGCATCTCCCATAATGGATTCACATGAAGCAATGTATGAAATTTGCATAGGAGGAGCTGCAGGGACAAACGTTGTACTGTGCTGTTAAGATTCTGTCTTTCAAAGCATAGCCAAAAACAGACTCGGAGGCGGAAGAACATATTGTGGATCATTTCAATCATTTTTGATTTCATTGAAAAATAGAAATATTAAGATAGATATAGGGTTGTATGTAGACAGTGAAGTAATTACTGATTGGAATGATACAAATCCTTTCACCATTTATGGCTTTGGTGTACGGACAGCTGGCTGTTGGACAACCGGGACAATGGATAATATATACATAAGTAAGCTATCAATGATGACTTATTTTGTTTGGAAATCCATCATGTGTAGCAAACGCTTAGGAAAAATGTACGGATGTTAACGATATAGTAGTTTACCTATGTTCGAATCTGGTAAATCGATGTGGAAGTGACGAATCAAGGTAGCCAACAGTAACTTAAGAATGGTATCACGTGTACTAGAGATATCCAATAAAATGGCATTATTCAAATGAACCAACCGGTATGAACTATTTCGTCTTGTTGTATTGAAGAATGACGAAAGGGGAGCATAGACTGCTTGAATTATTTTCACATCTAATTCACATGATTTGTTGGACTAGACTATTTTCCATTTTTTCAGCACTGGTTCGATACCTCTGCTGGTTGACTATCAGTACCCGAGGGTATTATCAGCTTAGTGGTCATTACTTCGGTACTGACATGATCTATAACAAACCTTTTTTAAAGTTGTCTGTTAATAAATTTTGAAATTGTTAGAAAATAAGGTTTCAACTTCCTCAGGCAAAGTTGACCTTAGATAGGTTTAGCTATATTTTAGACCCTTTTTGATTATATACCTCTTCCACTGTTTAGGTTCTTATACATCATTGGGTTTCAAATATTCAGCTTTGAGCGTTCCTGATGAAGGTAGCTCCAGAAAAGCGCTTCGAACGCATGAAATTTATAATATGCTGTTTTAATTTTTTTTTAAATTAACAAAATCTGATATTTAAAACTTAACATATTTTTTACCAAATGCTGGATTATTTCATTGACAGCAACCCTTTTTTATTTGTTTTTATAAGTTATCAGGTTCAAAAGTAGATTCAGACACACTCGAATATATAAGGTGTACATGACTTACTTCCTCAGCTGATATTTCAAGTTCCTTTTGTCTTGGGTATACATTCAAATCATAGATCCATTTTTCTTAGAGTACTTTTTCATCTTTTTGTAGTATTTTATAAAAAAGGATGAGTCTTTTTGTGTACTTTAATACCATTGCTCACATATCATTTCTATGAATTCAAATATTTGACGTTTGACTAAGAATAATACGTCTACAAACAACCCACCCTGTATCATTCAGTGGAGGTTTGATGGTTCACAAACATGTTTAACCCCGCAATTTTCTGTACGTGTCTAATAGTTTAAAATACTTCTTCTCTTATAAAGAATTGAAAATAAGTAATGTTTAATAAAACGTTTTTGTTTTTAAGAAACGATAAAAGAAAAAAAAACACATTTTGGTGATTTGCATAAGCATCCCCTTTTCAGCAGATAGGGGAAATACCAAAACCTGAGTTAACATACGAAGACACCAGGAGGAAACAACACGGCATTAACGGGTATCCAAATGACCACGCTATATGGTTAGCTGTGAATCAAAAACGTAATAAACACATTCAACAAGCAAACATAGGTTAATTTCGTTCACGTGAATTTCACGCAATTTAGATTTATGTTCAACTCACGTGCAATTCATGTAAATTTCACCTTAAACGAAAAGTATATGATTTTTTTCATATACAATTCACGTGAATTTTCATAATAAAGTTATTCAAATAACATCTAAATTTTCAAATTTATTTAAAATCTTGAAAAATACCATTTTTTCTTCTTGAAAAGATGACATGAACATTCACGTGAGCTTTATGTAAATCTCAATTCAGGTGAAATTCACGTGAAAATTGTAAAGTGAGTTTCACGTAACAACTCGTTTCAGGTGAAATTCATGTGAAGAAATCACGTGAGCAAAATTTGCCTGTGTATATGTTACAAAGTTTTCAATTAAAAAAAACACGAATTATTCAGATATCCATGCCTTTGTTGCATGTAAAATTTCAGAACAAATCCTTGAGATTGCCATTTTATATCTCTGTTACCTTTGCCAGACAGCAGCAGTAATATCTTGAGTAAAGTCATGATTGCAATTTTCTTTGTAAAATGTAGTTTTACTTGAAAAAGGCATGGTCAGTTCATAGGTATATAATGCTTTACAATTTTAAAAAAGTACAAGGTCTTCTCCTTTTTAATCGTTTTACCGGTAAAATGTCATAGTTTAACTCAACACATTCTTTCTTCTTTTAAAATCATTAACGTTTATTTAAATGTACATCCCTTTATTCGTATATATAAGCCTTTACAAATATCACTAGGGGAATAATATCATTCAAGGGAATCGAGACTTATAAAACTAGATGTTTTTATTTAATACAATTTTAGGAATTCCAGTTCGAAATTATACTTTATAAAAATGAGACCCAATCTGAATTTTCATCTTTTATTCAGAGATATTCTGACAAAGTCTCTGATTTAGATATGTTTGCAATTTTTAGAAAATGTACCTCACCACCCTTTCTACCCAATTTAAATGAATAGATAAGACAAATGAAAAAGAAATAAATTAACCATATTGAATATAAAACATTGGAACATTTATATGTAAAGTATACATTGAAAAAAATTGTCATTGTCAAAGGTCGAAATTTTGGCGGGAAATTGTAGAATCACGTGATGAATAGAACACATTATTTTTAATCATTTTCATAACCTAAAAAAACTCAATTTGGACGAACATTTCAATGTACGGTTTTGACAATCATGAAATACCTAGTTGAACCTTGAGAGCAGTATTAAACAGCACTAACGGGTTGCCAATAAACGGTCCCTTACTTCGTACGTCCAGTTACGTACGAATGTCTTTTTATTGGAAATGTTTATGTAAGATTAAAACTTAAAGTGAGACCAATATTAAACATGTTACCGGACATTTACAATCCAAAATCTGTAGCGTCATCAGAAAAAGAGGGGCGGCAGACAAACAGATAACAAAAACGACGGAAAGAAAAACAACAAAACACAGCATAAAAAACTTGACTGAAAAACACAAATCCATTAAAAATAACTGGAGACATTTAAGGTGCTCTGGAAGAGTAGTCAGATCCTCCTCTACATTTGTGCTCTGTCGTGTTGCTCATATTATTAAAAATTCGGTGATAAGTTTCATTCGGTGATGTCTCATTCGATAAAAAGAGGGCAGAATTGTGAAAATGTCACAATCGGAATGCAATTGTTTATAAATCGTTAGTTGTTCAATCTGTTAATACATCTACTATAGAGATATGAAATTAAACGATTTTGGAAAAAAGTTTATTTATGCTTGACTCATTGCGCAACTAAATTTGTCAACAGAACGGAACTCTAAACAACTCTTATACAATTATAATTCTGATAAACTCTGCAGATACAATGGTACCCTGAAGAACAAAGACACTAGACTATAATAAAAATACTGTGTATAAAATAAGGATTACGATTACAGTGACAATAACATGAACGGACGTTTACATTAACAAATATTGCAGTAAAAATGGTCGACACCGCAAAACATTCATTTCCATATTGCCGTCTCTGTCACATTGCTCAATTAAACTCTACTTTCGGGTCTTTTTCGGTTGTTTTGACGTTTGTTCAAGATCTAGGAATGTTTTACACTAGATCATAGAGGATGAGATATAACTGTTAATTCAAAATGGTCGTGATATTCATAAGCGACTAGCTATATATCACATAACTTAGAATACACTATTTAAATTCTAATAGTTTTCTATGCATGTATGTTTCCGGAAATGCATTAATTAATAATTCGTGTTTCACCATTGAACAAGAAATGAAAAAATACATTTAAATTACAATAATCTTTAAAATAAATTTTACCGGTTAAGAATTTTTTATGAAAATATATTTAAATTAGATAAACATGGCATATGACACATATGTAGATTTTTTTTTGAAAATTTAACCTAACCAAAAAATATATAATTATATGAACTGATAAATGACTGATATTTAATTTATCTTTTCACATATTTCAGCTCTCGGATACTTTTGTCTCTACACAGAAGTACGGGGATGTATGGATGTATTTATGACAACTTTAGCGACGTTATTTGCTTGTCCTCTCATGTGTCATCAACACAAGAACTACATGGGTTTCAACTTTAACATAAAGTGTACATGTATGTGAATTGATATCGACTGGAACACCAATGGCACCAGACACATACCCAGGTTGGAAATTTGGTACAAAATGCTTCCAGGAGAAGAAATCTTTGGCTCATTTATAAATGAAATTTAGGATCCTTTCTTCACGACAAATATGTGTGTTACTCCAGCAGACAAAGCTTCAAACAATATAGTTTTCATATGCAAAAATGATAATATGGAATGCCTCACTCAAGAACTTGGAAGTTTACGGCAAACCTTGGCATTCCACATACTTGTACATATACCTCAATTATTCACGAAATATGATATTTTCGAAAATCCGAAATCCATCATTTTTTTTTTTGGTATTAACATAAAAATAGACGATGAAAATCTCGCTTTTTTAAATTGGATACCCAAACTTCACCAAAAAAAAAGTCTGGACTTCAAAATGTTCGACTTTACATTTTTCTGAATTTTTACCATCATTCTGACTGTAGTAAGAGACTATCCACAGAAATATTATGATGAGGAGTATTTTAACAATGGTGTCAATCAGATGCGGAATTGTACAAATTTTAAGTTCTACATCAAAATCTTCAAGTGCACTTTTTTTTATTATTTAACCGGTTTTTTCGAACGGAAAATCCGGTTATCAAAATATTGAACTTTATCGGCTGGGCGATTAGCAGCTGCCAACAGTTTCCCAGTAATCACTTTTGAACCGTTCAAAAAAATGCCTTTTTAATTATATTTTATTTTGTTCCTGGTGACAAAATTGGAGGTCAAGTTCTTTATTAACTATTTTCACTTACCATGTTTACCGTTCATTAGTTATGGTCCTCGATAGATTAGAAAATAGCATTTTATGTTTTTTCCGTGCAATAACTTATGAACATAACAATAAATGAATTTCAAACTTTAATGTATTGTTACTGATTTGAAAATGTTTTCACTTTTAATATAAAACAGGCTATTATTTCAACTTGGAGTTATTTTTAATTATGGAATTTGCATAATTTCTTGTGCTTGAAAATTTTAATAAATTCCATGTTTATTCTGTATTTTAATGTTCTGTGCGGCGCACAACACTTTCTATTACAAAGAAGAATGCACATTTTCAATAGAATGTACTGTGCGGCGCACAACACTATCTATACAAAATACATTGTATGGAAAGTATTATGCACCGCTCAAAACATTATAATACAGAATAAACATGGAATTTATTAAAAATTTCAAGCACAAGAAATTATGCAAATTCCATAATTAAAAATAATTCCAAGTTGAAATAATAGCCTGTTATTAACGATTTTAACTTTGGCCGCTCATGAGGTATGTTTTTGTTTGTAGAAAACTACACTTTATGTCGTTACTTTAATTCGTATTATCTGCCCTCTCAAGTTCAACAATGGCTACCTACAAAATACAGATCACTCGTTGAATATATCTGTTTTAAATGAAAACACCTGAAATGTTTTGCAACAGTCATATACATGGTGTACGGGATACATGTATAACTCTTGATATTTGTCTGATAGGAAAACATTGGTTTCAAACATTAAAATTGTTTCACTGGGTTGAACAGAAAACAGATTTAAGAACATGTCCATTTTATCACAATGTTTTCATAAACATTTAAGCGTTGTGTTTTACATACTTGCAACATTATTCGAAAATTAACATTTAATGCATATCACACATATCAGATTATGACTATTGATTAGCAACAATCAACAGTCGTTTTAAAAATGCAATTTTTGATTTACATCACTTGAATTCGACATTTAAGTTTTCATTGGTCTTTCAGCATGTGACAATTCATTTGATATTCCTTAGTCTCAATCACTGAAATTAAATGAATATGGAATTATAACTTCGAATGTTTAGTGTTAGCAATCTAGTAATACTTAGTAAACGGAATTGAATAATTAGAAATATCCAATCACATCAACCGTGGAAATGTCACTGTATCAGTTGAGCATTTTGTGCTATAAATTAATTTCAGAATTCTGCAAGGAAGTTCAGGACTTACTCTTCGTCTTGAGTCTATGCATGTTGTTGTTTGGCTTTATTAAGTAATGGTTTTCGTAGCTGCTAAAGCTTTGTTGAACGTTTCCATCAAAACGAATTTGAAATAAAGGATACAATCGATACAATTAAGTCTGTTTCATATCTTGACTTAAAACTATAAATTGACAATGAGCGTCAATTGAGAACAAAACTTTACGACTAAAGAGATTATTATAGCTTCCCAGTTGTGAATTTTCCTTTTCTATGTAACTACATTTCAGCAGCGCCTGCATAAGAAGTATATATCTATCAGTTGATACGATATTCCTTGCCTTGCGTTTTCTATCTTGATTTCCATTATAAAGGGTTGCTGCATACAAGGAAACTACTAAACCAAGAGTTTCAAGTGGGGGAGTTGATGTCATCCCTTTGAAATTTTTACTGACGCCATCACGAGTTGGTTGACCGTTATAGAATATCTGACAAATGGCGACAGATACGTAAACACAATCCCGTCCCCCTTTCCTCCGAATTTGACCTATAGAATTCGACTTATCATCAAGTTTGTACTTGCATGAGCAATACGACGGGTGCCATATGTAAAGCAGTATGTGCTTCCCCTTCCGGGAGTAACTTAGATCACTCCGGTTTTTGTTGGGGTTTGTTTTCCTCAGTTTTTAGATTTCTATGTTATTTTTTGTGTGCTGTCATTTGTCCTCTGGTCTTCTAGAAACACAGTTCAGCAATAAGTTTCTATAATTTTGATAGCATATGTTTCATTTCTATATCAATATATGATCATTCATGTAACTCATTCGGATAACTAGTACATCGGATAACTAGTACGGGTATTTACTGGTAACAATTTTTCTCTAATTCTTCGTCAATTTATCACTTTCTGCACCCATTGTATAAAAAAATTTTAATCAACGTGTGGTTCGTTTGATCTCAGTTCTTCATTGGTTAAAATCAGATTATGACGTCAAATTTTCTTGCTTTTCTCTGAAATTCCTATTGTGACGGCATGAAAAAAGGCGACCATGGCTGATGACGTCATATAGAAAGAACACATTTTTTTACAGATCATTTAAAAAGAAGGAATAAGTTTGCCTGCATATTGTTTGAAAATCATTAGAGAAACAGATTACACCACCAAATCTCGTGTAATACGATGTTAATCCACCATCGACAGTTAAATATTAAATATTTAAAACGCTCGGCAAGCCTTGCGTTTTAAATTAGAAAATTTATCTGTCTCGAGTGGATAAATATCGTATCACACTCGATTCAGTGGTAGAATCTATATATATCAAGTTTTGTTTAATCAGGAATTCAATGGAGATACGATTTAAACTTTGATTTATGAGAGGAATAAATACGTCAATAGAAGGAATCAGTTATCCTAGTCGATTTTATATTATGAGTATGTTTTTCCAAAAAACGAACATTGATATTATTAATCTAAATTGATGCTTGGTCAATATCTCTGGGTGCCCAATAAGTTTATTCATGTGTATTGTATACCGTTACAAGAACAAATGAATAAACCAAGACAAAAAGTGTAAAGCTAAAATTTTCGAAGAAGGACAAACTGTCACCTAAGACTTCCAAGAATTATTAAAAGTTAAAACATGGATTATACCTCTTCTTTCAATAAAGGTCAACTTCCATTTTCTGAGTAACATTACTCTCCCATGCCATACGTTTGCATATCTCAATTTATACTTTACTCTCGTATATCGTCACACTTTACGCACTTCATCATCATTGGTGTGCTCCTTACAATGCACATGTTCTAATAGAGTAGTAACAAATGAATGAGGAAGAACGACTTAAATCGACAGTAAGTAAGATTTACGCTCACCATTACGATATGGCTGACAGAATCGATATGTTTGTATCACTTCTCATTATCGACAGTCTTAGATATGTTGAAACCAGAAAAGTCGTCTTATCTGTTAGATATAAATCTACAGATTTTGTCCAATTCCCGATTGTTACCTTTTGACTTTATGTGGATTTGCGTTGCGGGTGATGCATGCATATCAGGAGACGATTACCTTGTCGACGCACTCGTTCCCGCTCCTTTTTTGAGTGCATGTGATTCTCTCAGTATTTGTTTGTTACCTTGATTTGTCTCCTTAATCCATATTTTTGGATTTGAACATCGGGAAACTACTGTTGCCTTAATTTACATAATTTTTGTCATAATTGTTGATAAAGAATGTCTATATTGTTGTAAATGCTCAAGTCAGAAGAAGAATTGAAATATTTATAGCTGACTATTTTGTTTGGTGCAACATAAACTTTATTTTCCTATTATAAAATGTAAAAATTGCATCACTGTGACAAATGATATTCGTTGAATTGGATATTATGTTTTTTTTTTCTCAAAGCTTATATTGATTGAAAGGTTCTGTTTTTAATTAATCGTGAAAACGAAATTGATTTATCTCTTTGAACTCATTTAAATGTATTACATCATTAACAATGAAAAACCTTTAGTTTAAAGTTAAAATTTCTCGTTTAAAAGTCCACGTTTGAAAAAGAGGCGGATAGTTATTAAATACATTCTACTGATATGAAAATTGCAGTAATGAAAGAATATATCATATTGATAATTTTTCAATACTTTGAAGGTAAGTTGTAATTGTTTTATATATTAAAACGCTTAAAGACAACACTTATCTATAAACACAATGTATACTTATGGTTTATAAAGAAGATTGTTTTGATCTGTGTCGACTCATTGGATATGAATCAAAATCTGTGCAGATACATGGGTAAAACAACAAAACATGACTTCATATTAAACCAGCACACATAGAGTTTAACAATATTTGATCAACATAGCGTAACCAAAAATATACTCAGCTGGGCATTCCATCAAATTTTGACGCCAATCGAAACCTGTTTACATATCAAACAACAATATGTAATAATCATATTCATGCAAGCATATACTAAAAGAGGGACGAAAGATACCAGAGGGACAGTCAAACTCATAGATCGAAAACAAACTGACAACGCCATGGCCAAAAATAAAAAGACAAACAGACAAATAATAGTACAGATGACACAACATAGAAAACTAAAGACTAAGCAACACGAACCCCACCAAAATCTCGCTTTCAGTAAATATATAATATTACTCTCTTAAATATGTTTTCATGGTTTTTAACTTTTCCTTATTCTGAAAAACATTTGGCTAAACGGTGACTGAAATATTGTATCAGCATTTCTTAGTATTGTACATACGTCTAAAATAAATTTCTGACAGAGTACGTTCACATTCCTATTATCAATGATATGATCAAATCAGCATTAATACCGATAAATAAGCATGTGCAATACTCATGACGTAAACCTGTTTATATTCATCATGGATGAATACAGTTTTAAAGTTCCGGACGATAAGGAAAAAAACCTATTGACCAAAGGGCTAATACAGGATTTTCAATTCCAGTTCAGAATTATTTAACACGTATTGGACATATTTTTTTTAATAAGATTAATTTTTATCATATTGTTTTTAATTTAAAAGAAAAGAGTTTTAATTATGATCCGTGTTTTGTTACGATTTGAATTGGAAAAAAAATCACTAGCTTTTCAAAGTAAAGTTTTCAGTTTACATAAAAAACAAACATTAACGCAGACTTAAGGAACAAGAATGATCAACTGTTCTAATTCATTCTTCCCGGATATTTTATATTTGATTAATAGAATGAATTGTCTTACACTGTTAAAAAATATTAAGTTCTTTGACTGGAAACTAGAAAATATCGTCAATATGTAGAAAAATTGTGACAGTGAAATGTGAAAAGATAAGTTTCGTAGTTAACTCGAAGAGTAAGAATCATTGAATAAAAGTGTTATAAACTATCTCTGATACAGATTTTCGATCAGCTGTGTTGGCTATCAACTCTTTAAAGCTCGGATCCAATACAGCTATGCTCGAATCGATACAAGGGACAATAAAGAAAAAGCCAGTTGATACAATATATGATTTTGTACGACATTTTGCATGCAGTGTAATATCTAATATATATATTTTTTCTCATATATTTCTTTCGAAACGATTCTAACATTAAAGTAAACACATGGGCCTATCTCACATTTACATAATTTTCATATCCTTTTTCATTGCATTTTAATTTGCAAAAGAAATCATGATTGATAGTTTTTGTTATTATTTGAGTAGCGAACATCCTGAATTTTTCTCAACATAAATTTATATGTTCAGAAATTCCAATTAACTATGCTCTGAATAATGTCCGATGTAATAACCTTTTATTATTTAAGAAGTTGGCCTTAGTTTTAAGGAAGTTCGAGCATGGTCTTATATGCTATACGTTTGAACCATTCATGTCTTATTTTCATTCCCTACGGACTCACCACAATTATGAAGTGTTTCATCTTTTGTTTTAATTTTCTATACTGTTTTCGTCCTTTGAAATCATCACGTGTTTAGCAAACGTCAGGAATCAAATTGATATTTTGGGGTCATTAACCCATTTACAGATTTAGAAGTTTCCTATCTTTAGTCTTATTTGTTAAACCCATTTACATTATTTGTATACTCAAAATCCTTATTATGTAGTTTTCCATTCATCATAATAAACCCATTCGTAAGGTGACATTTAGAGATACGTATGAATTTTATCAAATACTCTTGGTCGGTTGAAGTATCCTTGTTTTTCTGTACATGTTCTTAACATTTATAATTGATATGATTAAGGAGATAATAGATATAACGTTGACGGGTGCTCCGTCAAATACATGAAGAAAAAAGACAGAAGCACAATAATTATTATACTTTATATTCTTCAATAAATAAGCCGTTCAAACGATAATCTATCAGGTGACAGTGATAGACTATGAATTGAATGAATTATTTATCCGCCTCTCCAATAATGGATAAACATGCAGCGTTGTATGAAATTTGTATAGGAGGAGGTGGAGGGAAAAAGGTTTTTTTGCGCCGACAGGACGCTACATTTGAAGATGTTGTCAGTAACGTACTTGGAGACGGAAGCACACAATGTAAATCATTTCAACCATTTTGGATTTCATGGCAAACTGGAAATATTAAGATAGGCAAAGGATTATCTATAGACAACGAAGTAGTGGTTGATTGGAGTGATCCTAATACCTTCATTATCCAGGGTTTAGGTGTGAGAACAGGCATTGGACAATCAGGACAATGGACTATTTATATGAAAGGTAAACATGCATTAATAACCTCACATGAATCAGTTACTTTGGTTGAACTCTATTGTAACGTTTTGATATCAGTCATTCATTTCAAAATTTAGAGAGTGTTATATATGTTTTTCATTGACCTATTACGAAACAAACATCAGTATTGAAATGGTCGTTTTTGCATGAACACTTAACAAACAAAAATGCATATCAAAAATACCGAACTCCAAAGTAAATTAAAAAAGGGCTAAAATATCACAATTTCTGTGCCTGGCATCATATAAACCTCTTTAAAAATCCTAACATTTATGAAAGAGTTGGGTTTATTTTTACCTATGATCCATGGATTTACCTATGTTTGTTGTTTACCAATATACATGAAAAATCAAGATAATTGGTATAAAAGAGTATAACAAATATTACGAACTTCAACGTAAATTCAAAAAGAGGAGTTCATAAAACTGAAACATCAAACGTTATATAAAAAAAGGAACGAGTGAAAAACAACTGTCATATCCCTGACTTGGTACAGGCATTGACCGATGTTGGGTTCAACAAGATTGTATATCTAGCTAAACCTCCCACTTGTATGATAGTTGTTTTTATTGTTCCGTTAAATTGACGAAATTGGATGAGCAATACGAAAATAATTAGGACCACCAAGCAGCTGAAACTGTGTAAACATACATCACAGACGTACAACACAACGAAAAAACAAGTAAAAAAATTTCTAACAGAGCCGCATACAAAACGTTGCTGTAATTGATTGTAAATTCAAGAAAGACGCCGACACAAAAGTATTTGTAGTTTATAATACATACCGTATATAGTATACACTTCCCGATACAGTACAAACTAAGTAAAATAAAAATACAATGAAACATAGTGGAGTTAACACTTTAAAATTCCCTGCATTCAAATTGTACCTCAGAACCAACTTGCACCAGGAAAGTAAAACAAAAAACAGATTGCGGATTGGATAAATACAGAGTCATTTCAAAAGGCATACGACCAAAATAAAACATAATAGCACGAAGGCAAATAAGGAGAAAATTAAATAAAAAGATACACAACTTCAACACGTAGAATCTATAACTCAAGACCATCTTGTATTATTTGTGAAGTTGACACTGAATAGTTGTTTATATGGTCTTGGTACTTTCCGATGAGCTTTTTGAGAAAAAGGACGAGAAGTTCTTTGACAAAACCCTGTTTCGTTAATTTTTCCTCAAACACCAATGACGTTTTACAAAGTCTGAGTAGCATTTGAAAGCTCTTGGATATTGTTTGAATTAAGAAATGAATACTCCATGCGCGGTCGAAGTTTGTATATTACTGCTTAGGTAAGGAAAATTTATAATTTCAAAATTGAAATCGTCTCTTTTGTCATAGAATTTGGTACTGAGATGACCGTTGTGGTCTAGAAATGAGACAGAGGAAGCTGTATCTGTGGTTCCGCAATCTCTAGTTTATGGGGATATATTAGTGGGACCCAATCAGAAAAGTTTGGATTGTTGATGGAGAGAATATCATTAATAAACCTGTATGTGAAATTAAATAAAACTTCTTTGATGTTCTTATTTTTACTAGTGTCTGAAAGCAATCCGACTCAAATGAAAACTAGAAAGGTCGTAAGGGGTGTTCAGTTGGTTCCCATAGGAATGCCAACAACCTGTAGGAAAATTCTATCTCCAAATAAAACAGATATATTGTCAATGAAAAACTCTAGCATACTTATCACTTGTTCTTCGATGTAGCATGTTATATTTTTGGGCTTATTTTTAACAAAATATGCAGAATTATATTCCAAAAACACTACATATATAGCGTATTGTACCATTTTATGGAGGAATGTATTGTGGACTATTTATTTAGGACTGATTTTAAATTTTTCATGTGGTATGGAGGGATAAAGGGTGGAAAATCTATTTTTATTACGAAAATTGCAAGAAAAACGATGTTCGTTTAAACGTGCACTTGCTGCATTTACATGGTACCATTTAAGATAAATTTTAAATTAGAATCTTAATTGACACTCAATAAAAATTCAACGTTGCAAATACGTGGAAACTATTAAATATAAGTTTCCATTAAAGAAGTAAAGTATATGAAATGCTTAAACATTTACTTTAAAGTTATCTGTTCTATTATTTCAGCTCTTGGTTACTTTTGTTTACACACAGAAACCCGGGGTACAATGGAACTAGTCAAGACCACTTTAGCGACGGAATATACTTGTCCTTACTTATGCCATGGAAACCATAACTGCATGGGATTCAATTTTAATGTACATACAAGTGTATGTGAATTGATATCGACTGGAGAGCCAATGCTAACAGTAACGGACTCAGGTTGGACATTTGGTACAAAATGTTTCCAGGGGAAATGTTTTGCTTGTATATAGTACAATACAGATGACGTGTTTCGTTTTGCATAATTTATTGGTGTTATTAAAATATATCCTTCATAATGAAGAATTGTAATACATTCTATGTATTGAATAATGGATGTATCCGGTTAATAACAAACCTTTTCAAAGCATATAAGCCAATTATAAATTACATTGTGAAGAAATCCGTCGTGTGAAAATAACTTGTTTACGATTATCACTTTATACAATTGCTTACGATTGATTATCTACCAACCTATACCATTGACTGTTTCTATATTCATAAATGACAGTATTTTGAATAGACATGATTGACAACTCTAACTTGCTATGTATCTAGTGGTAAACACTAAATGAAAATCCAGTAGTAAGAATTTACATTTAAAGATGTTTTTCATGTTAAAAAGACAACAACAAAAAACTGAAATCAAAGG
Organism: Mytilus californianus; assembly: GCF_021869535.1. Taxonomy (NCBI): domain Eukaryota; kingdom Metazoa; phylum Mollusca; class Bivalvia; order Mytilida; family Mytilidae; genus Mytilus; species Mytilus californianus. Next base: position 66,019,455 of record NW_026262745.1, read on the forward strand.
AATGGAATAAGAGCTAACGATGCCGGTCTAGTGTGTTTCAATTAGTATATGCATATTGTAGGTATTCGAATATTATAGTTCGAAAATAATTTAAGATATCAATTGTAGAATTTTATAATTAAATAGATAAACAATAAGGTTAATGATTATTTAAATTAAAAAAAAAAGGTTTGAATGTTTCCAACCTGTTGACAGTTTCGAATTTTCGACTTTCTACATTGCAATTCCATACACTCTGATCAAGGAGAAATCTGTATGTTTAATCAAATAGACATTCGAAACAATACGAATTTTAATTTATATCTTGTGACTCATAAATATTATACAAATCGTTTCTTCTGTACTCAGAAAGATATTATATGAAAGCACATGTATTCGTAATGTAATGAAATGATTCATTCTGTACATGTTCTTTTGGACACCATCTTTGAACGTTTTTGTAATGATGTTTATCCACATGTTGAAGGTATTTCTATGGACTACAGTTTAATCACTTTAATAGCAGACTTGTTCTTGCATTGCTTTAAATCACAGTTTATGACCAAATTTATTGTTTAGGGTCAACTGAAGCCTGCCTCTTGGTGCGGGATGTTTTGGCTGCGTTGAATACCCATTAGTTTGGACTGTTTTCTGCTCTTTGCTTGGGTTGTCGTCTCTTTGACAGATACCCCGTTTCCGTTCTCCGTCTCAATTTCATTAAATAGAAAAAAATCACTTATCGCTACCTTGGTTAAATTTTTGCTTACACTAATCAAGAGTTTTCAGGTTATATGGAAGAAAATTACATCCAAAGAATTAGCTTTTGATATATATAATATCAACAATAATAACTGACCCTGTTTAATTATGATAATTTCGATTCAACATGGGAACTATATCCTTAACCGTACAACTGATGAAATGATTGCTTGTTCTCTATTGTTGCTTTTCTTTTTTTGGACGATAATGTCCCTTCGGCTCCTGATTGCGGGTAGGTATTCCCTTTACCCTCAGGCGTCAAACGGTCATTTGCGGTTACCGTTAGCGTCATATTAGTCAAAACTTTATCGTGATTTGTCAAAACATCCTTATCGTGATTCGTCAGAGATCCAAATTATTATCCGTTATTATTTTTTTTGGAAAGAATTTAACGTGATTCGTCAAAATCAGTCGATTTTCTATCGTCATAAAGAAAATGCACATTGATCGTCATGTACCAAAAATTACCGTTAACGTCATTTGGCAAGATATTTTCACCGTTAACGTCATTTGGCAAGATATTTTTACCGTTATTCGTCATGAAGGTACCCACATTACGACCCTCCTGATTATGCTAGGCAAATTTCTTTAACTCGTTTGCTCTGCCAGCATCTGTATTGATGGTGCAGATTTCAACGAGCTGGTTGGCCGTTATGGAATAACCGTTTTACAGATGATATCGGATATGTTCCTTATGTCGTAACTACAATACCTTCCCTTTTCACGAATGTGACTTACCGAATTAGACTATTTACCGGATTTGTAATAACATAATCAACACGATGGGTGCCACATGTGGAGCTTGATCTGCTTACCCTTCCTGAGCACCTGAGATCACCCCCAGTTTTTGGTGGGGTTCGTGTTGTTTAGTCTTTAGTTTTCTATGTTGTGTCATCTGTACTATTATTTGTCTGTTTGTCTTTTTATTTTTGGCCATGGCGTTGTCAGTTTGTTTTCGATCTATGAGTTTGACTGTCCCTCTGGTATCTTTCGTCCCTCTTTTTCAATGAACGATATTATGACTAACCAATAAATTATCGTCAGGAACTTCGTTACTCTTATTTACATACAACCTTCAAGAAAGCTTTGTCTTGAGTCTGAAGGAAGCGTATGACAAACGGGATTTACAACGATGTTGTTTACATGGTTTATTGAAATTAACAAATTAATTGTTTATTATTCCTTTGGAATAAACTAAGTCTTAATAGTTATAAGTTTGGCATTTTTGAAGTAAGATCTTAACAAATGTCATTGTCGATGTTACATTGATTTGATCCTCATACATATTTTAGATTAATACATAAGTGTGTATTGTTATACGGGTATTAACACATGTGACCAAACATTCCGTCGATTCTTATATTTTGGCATAGCACAAATCGTCTTTCTTTTTTCTACTTCCTCTTTATCTAAAGAGTCAATATAAAAATCAAGAAATATTGTATGATTTGCAATAAAACAAGTATCTACCAAATTCAAATGAAGTGAATATAAGTTATTATAGGCAGCTGTACGGTCTTCAACAATAAGAAAAAACCATACTGTATAGTCGGCTATAATAGGTCCCGACATAAAAAATATGAAAGAATTCAATGGAGAAAACTAACGGCCTAATATTAATTTATGTATAACATAAACATTTTTAGAGTACACAAATATGACAGACATGAACCAAGGAAAACCACTCAGCTTTAGCTCCTGGCTTGCGACAGGAACATAAAAAATGTGGCGGGGTTTAACGTGTTTGAAGGAGCCAACCTTCCCGTAACCTGGAACAGTGGTGTTACAGTACAACATAACAAAAAACTATAAAAATCAGTTGAAAAGGACTCACTTCATCAGATCGATACAACGCAGAAAAAAATATTGAACAAAAACACAGACCGGACGTGGCAGAGTATTTGTTCATCACTCACAACAAAAAAGTCACGAAGTACAGATCTACGAGTACGCACAGTTAATGACACCTAGTAAAAAGCCCGTTCCAACTCATATATGTTTTGTTTGATAATGTTGTGCTGATACTACAATATCTCTGTTCTAGGAAAGTAGAGCATTGAACAATCACAGGCATTTAAAACCCCGCCTAATTTATTGTGTGCATGTAATAAGCCAAAATTGATATGTTATCCAGTGGTTGGTTGGTGTCTGTCATATTGTCTTTTGGTCATTGATGTAGTATTAGTCAGCCATTTGGTTTTTCACTTTAAACTTGATTAACATTTTGACATACCCGCTTAATTTATTGTGTGCATGTAATAAACCACAATTGAAATGTTATCCAGTTGTTGGTTGGTGTCTGTCATATTGTCTTTTGGTCATTGATGTAGTATTAGTCAGCCATTTAGTTTTTCACTTTAAAACAGATTAATATTTTGACATACCCAGACGTGAATAGCTTTTTATATGGTATGATGTTTACTCATTGTTAAGTTGCTCTCTGGTTACATATAAGTTATTTTCATAATAGGCTCTTAATATTAATGAATAATTTTTTCATCAGTTATCATACTGCATCTCCTGGTTTTTATATTTACCAAATAGCATTTTCAGTTGATATGAAAATTGGTGTTCCCCAAAGAAAGTATAGCAATACATTTATAATATAATATGCATTATAAATGAGTTAATCAATGAATGCATTTTAACATCTTATGTTTCTACAATGGTATATATTTTTGACATTATATGCGTATTCTTTATAAATTGTCATTGTATCAACTTAATATATTCACATTTCAATAAAAGTATCAAAATCTTTTATTTCGCTGTTGAAAAAAACTTTCAATGAATCAAATTCTTACACAATAACCTCACCTATGCAACCAAAGTATAATTACTTGTTTCAACTAAAGAAGTGGTAACCGTGCTTTTTATGATTTGTTTACAGATTAAATGTTTGTAGTTAATACTATAAAACATTTTCAAACCTATAATCAATTTCAGCTAAAAATGATACTTTCTTTGATTAAAAAAATATTTTTCCAAAAGATTTCTAAACAATTTTTTAAAAAGTAATATAACAAAACTATACAGGTAAAATATTTACGGACGTATCACGGACGTTATAAAAAACGTCCGTAAAACATCTGTATCACGGACGTTGTATGTAAAAATAGTACCACGTCAGTAAAACGGATGTTCAGTATAACAGACGTTCTAAAACATCCATTTACGGACGTTCTTCAAACATCCATATTATGGCTGTAAAAGCACATGTTGTGTTGTCATGAAAAAAAAACTTTGTATAACATTTTTTTGTATTACTGGTTTGCTGTTTCATAGTAAAGGTGCCATTATATTTGGGGCATGGACCACCTTTTTTGGCTGCAATGTAAAAAAAAAACAACTTTATATTTCGATACAATTTGTTACCGTTTCTACTATCCACATGAACCACTAAGCTTTTTGTTCACAAGGGGTTCGTGTGGATAGTAGAAACGGTGTTTTAATCGGATAATTATGGATTTTTGAGACGTTGTATTTGTCTACACATTGAAGAAAAATGTAAATATGGAAAAATAGATAGATTTTTTTTATTATATCTCCAGCAAAGAATATTTAATGAGAAATTAGAACATGCTTTACATTGGTAATGTAGGAAGATCTTGTTGGTAGACCTTGTTGAATACGAATTGCCAAGTATATTTTAGTTTATTTCAAATTTTAGAATTATAGTCCTTTGTTTGTTAAATGCATATGTTGACATTGGCTACATATATAAAAAAAATCGAATAAATATACACGGTTTTAAGGTAACACTATATGCTGAGTTACTAAATTTTCGATTTTCAATTAAATGCAAAACAAAAGGATATTTCTTAAAGTTTATCATCTCTTTACAAAAATGACTTTTTATGACAATTTTGCACCAGGAAACAATTTGGAAAGTAGCTATACCTATACATTTTTTGTTTGAAATCCAAACACAAAAAGACTTTTCTCCAAATTTGAGATTTTTTCAAAGCAAGCTGGACCGCATGTGTGCCTTAAAAGCATTTGTGTTTCAGTCTTGTTAGGTTGTTAGCGTTTCAACTAATTCCGTGCTAAAGGTCAAACATTCTTACTCTGTAATACCTATCGACCTCCCGAATTGACAGACGGTCATTATTGGACACGCTTAAATCATGCAATAGGATTGGCTTATCGATTAAATGAAAATATCGTAATTACGGGTGACCTGAACAGTGATTTATTCAAGACGCAGAACAACAAACTAATAGAAATTCTAAATATATTTAATTTACGAAATGTAATTGATAAACCAACTCGAATGACAAATCATAGTAGCACACTACTCGATCCAATTATTTTAAGTGACACTATGTCGTACTATATCTCAGATGTTATACCAACGACTGCTAATACAAGCGACCACGATGCACCAATCATTTTTCTCGAGTGTCCGACAACTGTTACACGTTCGTGTAAAAGAGAAGTGTGGATTTATGAAAAAGTTGATACAGTTAATTTCTCTGAAAAAATGGACGACGTTGATTGGAATGCACTGCTTCCTGATAGTAAAGATGTGGATGACCTATCTGGAATCTTTACTGAAACATTCTTAAATATCGCGAGGGAGTGCATTCCAACTAAATTAGTTACTATACGTAGTTCTGATTAACCATGGTGAACTAAAAAGAGAAATTCGAAAACGAGACCGTTTTAAAAAAAATGCCCTGAAATATAAAAGGGAATCGGATGTTGCGAAGTACAAGAAACAGATAAACAAAGTTAAAATTTTAAAAAGATCGCTAAGGAAAGATTTGAAACTAATTTAGATAATATTATATTGAGTAATGTTCCAAATTCAAAAAAATATTGGAAAATAATGAAAATGTTAATTAAGTCGAACAAGAGTTCAAATAATATTCCTCCTCTTCAAAACATAATAAACGATAAGGATTTCGATCAATGACATAGTTTATGAGGATAGTGAGAAGTGCGACCTGTTGAACAAATATTTTGGTTTGATATCCAAACTCGAGGAAGAAAATATTCCTGTTCCAGAATTTAAAGTAAAAACTAATACTAATATTCAAGATATATACATAAATCAAACTGAAATAATTGATATTATCAAAACTATTGATCCGAATAAGGCATCGGGACCAGATTTGATTAGTCACAGAATGCTGAAAATTTGCCCTTAGAAAGTGTCGGTTCCTTTACAAATAATATTAAATAAATCTTTTCAACAATGTAAGTATCCTTCTAGCTGGAAGGTTGCAAATGTTTTTGCTATTTTTAAAAAAGGTGATTCGTCATTACCTTCAAACTATAGGCCAATCTCTTTAATAAGCTGTGTAGGTAAAATCATGGAACGAATTGTTTTTAAACATGTATATAATCATCTACATATGAATAAGCTAATTTATGAATATCAGTCTGGATTTTTGCCAAAAAACTCAACTGTACATCAGCCACTAGAAATGTATAATTGTATTCTTCACTAGAAAAGAAGGAAATAAATTGATTTGTCTTTTGCGATTTTTCTAGAGCTTTTGACAAGGTATGGCATAGAGGGCTCTTACATAAAATAAAGGCTTACGGAATACATGGTAATTTACTTAACTGGTTTGAGAGTTATCTTTGTGATAGGAAACAAAAAGTTGTGATTAATAAATCATCATCCTCATTTTGCAGTCTTTCAGCTGGAGTACCTCAAGGATCAGTCCTTGGTCCCTTATTATTTATAATATATATATAAATGACATTGCAGAGAAACTCACATCCCTGACCAGACTCTATGCGGATGACACTTCGTTTGATTACTCCGGGCACGACGAAGAACATATAAAAAATGTTATTGGTCGTGACCTCGAGGAGTTGAACGAATGGTCAAGAAGGTGGCTTATGTCTTTTAATCCAGATAAAACAGAAATAATGATTTGTTCAAATAATGACGCTCCAGATCTAAAATTCTGCTTAAATAACAAAGAAATTCCTATTACAAAATGTCACAAACACCTTGGGGTAACGTTTTGCCCTGATGCTCGGTGGAAAAGCCATATAGACAATCTGATTATTAGTGTAACGAAACATTTAAATATACTGAGAAAACTCAAGTATCAACTTTGTAGGAAAAACTTAGAAAAACTCTATATAGTTTTTATAAGACCAATTTTTGAATATGCAACTGAGGTTTGGGATAATTGTGGGATAGGATATGCTAATAAACTTGAAAGTCTGCAGCTAGAAGCTGCTAGAATAGTTACTGGTTTGCCTATATTTACAAAATCTGAAAATCTGTATGAGGAAGTTGTTTAGCTGACAGGAGGAAAAAACGAAAATTACAAATGTTTTATAGCATTCAATATAAACATGCTCCAGATTGTCTATGTAATCTAGTTCCACCCAGTGTACAGAGCACAACTGTATATCCCTTGCGAAATGGCAATGATATCATTGTTCCTTTTCGTAGATTATCCCTTACTAGAGAATCTTTTATACCATCAACTATTAGACTATGGAATCATACCGATTTGTCCCTTCGAAAATCAGACTCTATCTCAAAATTTAAAATCCAATTAAAAAGGCTAAATACTATAAATAAAGATGTACCGAAGCACTATTTATATGGACCGAGGAAACTAAATATAATTCTAACACAATTCAGATTCTATTCATCTTTCTTGAACTATGACTTGTTTAGAGTCAATATAATTGCTGACCCATCTTGTTTTTGTGAATGCAACATTGAGACTGTACACCATTTCCTGTTCGACTGTTCTTTATATACACATCAGAGAGAAATTCTGATGAACAATCTAAGATGGCTCCCTGGCGACCTTATATTAAATGTTAAGTTACTAACATCTGGTAATCCGAACCTTTCGTATGAACAAAACGTCAATATATTTAAACATGTATTCGAGTTTATTAAAAGGTCTGAGAGATTTCTTGTTATATGATACTAATAGTGAATTTACGGTACATTCACGTCATCATCTTCATCATCATTACCAATGTTTCCGTTATTATTGTTTTATCTTTTTTTTTCAATAGATAGACTCTTATAGTATTGTATATTCTGAATTATTGCATGCTCACATTAATATTGTATTGTAATTTATTGTTATTCGGAGCGGACTTCATAAGTATGGTTTACTTGTGTCCAATCCATTTTACTTTGAGTAAATAAAATATGTTTAAACTAATTAAATCCCAACGAGGGCAGTGAGTCTTAACGTTATGAAGTCGAAGTGTAAACGTTCTGCCTAAATTTGAACACAATAATTGATTTATTTGATCATTGTAAAGCCGAATTCATCAATGTACAAAATCAAGTTATAGACTATAGAGTTAGTTAATTATTTTCTTGCATCATTTTTCTCTCTCCAACGAATCTTTTTTTTTATTTATACATAAATTACCTGTTAGTTTTATGTTATGAATCGCATCACAGTGTTCGTTTCATATACATAAAAAGAACAGACGTAAATACAAGAATATGTAACATATTCTCAAATGAACTGTAACACTGGTATATTAATTGAATCACAGGAGCAGCTGGCATTGGGAACAGCTTAATCTTGCAAGTAATTGATAACATACATTTCCCATTGATGAATTAGGAATTAAACATTGTATATAAAAAAACTTATATTCAAATCATCCAAGGTAAAGTTGACCTAATTTGTTGGTTGACTTTTCTATATAGGTTTCTGTTCGACTAGTATTTATACATCCTTTGATTTCATATTTATGAATTTGACCATTCCTAGTTAAGGTCATTTCTAAAAGCGCTTCGGACGCACCCAATGTATTAAGAATTATTTACAACTTTTAAAAGTATTTTCAAAGTATATATATCTCATGTATATATGTATGATACACTACGAAGGTTTTTCAGACCTAGCAGTTGTTTTTAGAATAAAAGCATATAAAGTCTATATATCAAACAAAATATGATGTCACTATTTCTGTTGTGACTTTTGAGTTATTATATATGAGTTAAAGTGTATGTGGACATGCGTCAAAAGAGACAGGCAAAATATATCAAAGGGACATTCAAATTCTTAAGTCGAACATCAACTGACAATGCCATGGCAAAAAAGAAAAAGATCAAAGGAAAAACAACATTATACAAAACACAACCTTGAAAACTAAAGATTTTGCATTATGACACTCACCAGATACCCGGGGTGATCTCATCTGCTCTGAAAGGGTAAGCAGATCCTGCTCCATATGTGGCACCCGTCGTGTTGGTTGTAAGTAGAAACCTGGTGATTTGATCGGTCACCTTTGGGGGAAAAGAAGGACGGGATTGTAGTTACGACGATTGGAACATATCCGGTTTCATCTGTGAAACAGATCTTCCATTACGGTCATCCAACTCATGAGGACGTCCGTAAAATTTTGAAGGAGTGAGTTCAACTTCACCGCTTGGATGTCTTGGTTTAAAAGCTTCCTTGTGAGCAGCAATCCTTTTTGTCAAGAAAACGCAAGCCTAGGAATATCGTTTCAACTCGGAAATATATCCTCCTTATGCAGGCGCTGCTGCAATGTTGCTACATAGAAATGGGAAGTTCACAATTGGTAAGCTGAAATCATCTCTTTTGCGTTAAAGTTTTGTTCTCAACCGACCCTCATTGTCATTTTCTATCTGTTGTAGCCTTTATATCAAGTTTGATGGGATAGATGTGTTTAAAAGGCGGCAAGAAGAGGAGCGCAGTTAGTTCCCATTAGAGAGAAAAGTTAAACTTTCACGGAAGCAACCACATTTGATTTTCGATGGGCGTTACAAAGTTTAAGAAACAGAAAGGCAAAAGATACCAAAGGTATATTCAAATTTGAAATTCGAAAACAAACGGACAATGCCATGTCCAAAAAAAAGGAATAAAGACGAAAAGACAAACAAGAGAACACAAACCACAACACAGAAAATATAAAAAAGCTGAGTATCACGTTACAGAAATTACAGATCACTGGTCTACAAAAGATCTGTAATCTACATCGACACATCGTTTCGGCCGACAAACTAGAAACTACATCATAACTCTGTTGGAGCAGTTTTGTGTAAAAGTTGTATTTTCCTTTTCAATGAAGTACGTGAAATGCAAGAGCATAATGTTACAATTAGGATATGTAATCATTATTCACTAGATGAGTCGATATAATAGTGCAAATAAATAGGATGTTAATATTTTGAAAGATGAAATCATCATGTTTGTCATATCTTCTAGTTTGAGATCGCCCATCTGTATAATTATCGAGGAAAATATAAAGATTTGAAGCAAACCCCTCAATTCAACAATATCTCTACTTTTAGGGTCACTGCGATATATGAGATGCAAGTATTTTACTGAAATGTGGCTTGTTGAGTGACAGGACTTCATTTATATATCTGAAAATGAAATTAAAGAATTTTGCAATGCTTTTTCGTTTTGTCTTTTTTTATGAATTCTGCATCATATGTGTACAAAACAGTCGGGCAGTAGGAATGCACTATTAGTACCGTTAGATAAAATGTGTGGTAAAATATCAATCCGTCAAACTGAACCAATAGATTATTAAAAAAAATTCTAGCACTTTGATAATAACTTCTTCGTTGTACTCATTTTGAAATTAGTGCGGTTTTCACAAAGTAAGATTTGTCATGACCTAAAACAAGAAATCTGTATCTACGATTCTCATTTTTATAGAAAAAGCTACTTACATGATATACCCTCAATTGAGTTATATTGGTCGACATGGAATGATTTTTTATTTCTTTAAAACTGACCGATTTAGTTGTGATTCCATCGGTTCATGCTATAATCATTTTCATCGTTTCGAGTTATCGAGATGATCAGGGACAATTATATATACTTTTAAGAAAGTTGAATGCTTATAAAAAATCCCCCACGATGTATGGAAAATAAACTTTACTCTCTCCATCAATTAGGGGAATAAAGATAGACAATTGCAACGTGCACATCATGATTGTATGACCTGACTGATGCAATTTTGAAACTTTGGGGGCCATAAACAATTATTGAAAAGGTATAATCTATCAGACTTTTAAAAAACGAATAAGTTACGGGACATTGTTTTCCTTCTGTTCAAGCGATAAATAATCATCACCATCTCTGTTAATATCGGTTTTGTTTCTTGTATAAAAACTACGGATATCAGCTTTTGATAAATTTCAAATCGAGTAATCGTTTATGTTTACACCTCGGAAAAAATTCTAGACAATAGGAACACAGTAAAATGCATTTTATGTTTTGTGAGTCGTTTTCTTATTGAAGTTAAATTTATGTATGTGTCTGTCGAAAGCGGGATACTGTAATTCAGTAGCCGTTGCTGGTTGTTGGTTGCTGTCTGTCACGGTTTTTTTTTATTGTGTTGTCAAACAATAAGCCGAAGGTCTTTCGCGTTTCCATTGTTCACATTTCATATTGGAGCCTTTAATAGGTGACTGTACGGTATGGGTTTTGCTAATTGTTCAGGCAGTACGACATGTTCATATTTAATTTTATATAACAGGACGAACCCCTCAAGCATAGGCATATCTATTAGACATATATAAAATAAAATTGTTATCACCTTTATTATAGGTTAATAATATGACTTTAAATTGAAGATTTAAACGTTCATTAAAATCATTCCATTTCAAACGTAATGACAATTGTACAAATGGTTCCCGTGGGACAGCTAAAATAAATAAATTCAATACTGCTTTGATGAATTAATTTCACAGTCGAGAAATGTGATTGAATTTTAATGATAAAGTTTGTGTAGAACATAGAAGAACATCGTTTTTCATATTACAATTTACATAAATAATGGTTAGACAAAAACAATTTTGAAATTAGTGAACAATTGTATGCCTTCGAGTTTCTATAATATAGTTTGAAATAATAAAGTTAAGAATTAATTATTTTTCATATGAATTTTAAACCATTACTTTCTATTGGCATTTTAGCTGTCATTAGTTGATTTTCGCTAGGAAAAGATTACCTTGGCTGTATTTTGCAAAACCTTTCGGATTTTGGCTCCTCAATGATTTTCAACTTCGTACTTTATTTGGCCTTTTTATCTTTTTTTAATTGAGCGTCACTGATAAGTCTTTTGTAGACAAAACGTGCGTCTAGCGTTAACAAATTTACTCCTAGTATCTATGATTATGATGATAAATTTATTTAGATCAGGAATCTACATGTTTATATTGGTATTCCATTTACTTTCTCCAATGCTTTGATACTTCACTTATAGCAAGATACGTTTCGTTTTAAATTAAATAAACGGTTTATTATCTATGTAAGTTAGAGACAAATCTGGCTTCAATTCTGTCAAATTCAGATAACTTTTCTTGTTAATAATGACAATTTAACAGTTTCATTCTATAAGTGCTTAAGATGTCATTTGTTTGGAGGAAGCCGGAGAACCACATACCTTTGGTAGTACAACTGACAATCCTAGTCAATTTAGCTTTGACAATGTTTGAGTCTAGCACACCTGCCATGTCTAGGATTCAAACTCACAACCTCAGTGTTGACAGCCTAGTGATACAGTAGTTGGACTACTTAGACTACTTGGCCACCGAGGTCCCTATTAAACTGGAAGTAGGGTGTGCATTATTGAGACAAAAAGATACGACACAAGAACAAAAAATGAAATTAAGAGGAAAAGTCCGGTCTTCAACAATAAACAAGTAGCTTTACTCAATAATAAGCTCTAAATTGCACGAAGTCTTGACAAAACAGAGTCAGAAGATACAAAGGATACATTTAAACCTCATTCGTCGAGAGAAACTAACAATCACATTTCAAAACACGAAAGACGACACAAAAGTTAAAAAAAACACTACATAGAAACGATATCATGTGCTCCGGAATGGTAAGTAGATTTTAAATATACTTTACTGAACTTAGTTCCATTTAACATACATGCAAACGTTTTCATGATATCTTCTTTTAGGAAAGAGACACAATAAACTTTGTATAAATGTACAAAAGTACTTATATTCCAACAAATGTTTTTTATAAAATGACATTTTTTGTTAACCTTAATTAACATTTCTATTCGCAGATAGTCGCATTAGTACGGGAGCAATAGCGTACATCATCTTTCGGACTTGTTTCTTTATTCATATCAGTCAGATCTATTATTGATTCTTCAATCAAATCAACCAATCCGCCATATAAAGTATTTCCTCTTATAATTGATTTTATGTCATTCCTATTGATGTTCTTCCCCAGGAATAAATTACGTTAGCTTTATTTGGCAAACACTTTCGCAAATTTTTTACCCTCGATGCTTTTCATCTGTGTAATACATTTGGCCTTTTAACTGTTTTGATTTGAGCGTCACTGGTGAGTCTTTTGTAGACAAAAAAGTGCGTCTGGCGTACACAATTATAACCGTATATCCTTGATGAGTTCTTTTTCTCCAACATCGAACATAGATATAACAAATCACACTGAAAGTTTTCGCCTTGCTTTGCTCATCAAACAAGTGTACTTTTTTTTGTACGTTTTATTAATAAACAGAAACTGCTTCATCATCAACAGAAATGAGTAACACTAGACTCTCTTATAATGAATGAAAAATACCTTTCTAAGACTTCAAAAGAAATTCCAGCACAAATGAAATACTTTGTCCAGCTACACATTATCTATATAATGTTGATTTATCTGTTTTAACTCGCTGTGTATGAACTGAATCATTAATAATTACGAAGCTGGTATTTAAATGCATTAACAATAATATGAGATGTAGTGTAAATGCCAATGAGAGAACCTTCCATCAGAGACCAAAGGGCAACTACAGTTCACAATATAGCCCTGAACAATGAGCAATACCATTAGAATAGTAAACTATAAAAGGCCCTCTGGATAACACAGGGTTGGTATTAAATATCTTCATTATAAGATCACATTTAGAACTGTGGAAAATATTGTAGTAACTGGATACATTTTTAAACTTACCTGGAATTATTTAAAAGTGAAACAATGGAATAATATATAATACATACGCAATTTAAAATAAAATACCAACTGGTGTACGCAAAATGTATCCTGTCATTTTGCGCATTGGATTTTGATACCAGAATTGTATTCAAAATTTATTATTCATAAATTGTTAAGTTCTACAAATGAGAGCTGTTATTTCCTTTTCACAAACGAAACGATTTCCACAGGACAGTGTACACGGTTTCTGGATCTTAAAACATTCCTTAAAATGCTTTCATCTCGTATTGTCTTCAATATATGAAAAACAATGTATATAGCCATTTACAAAAACATGGCATCACTCCAAACAGTGTAGATTCGTATACCAATATTTGATAAACAAAATATGTTTATGCATGACATATAGATAGTATATCAGTAATTAAATACATGATGTTACTCTATGCGGGGAAAACATTTTTTACTTTTATTCAGTTTTTGAAATCTTGCTTTCCTGCAGACAGTATTAGCTAAGTAATACTTGTATTTCTCAATACAATTTAAAAGTGCATCCACAAACACTCCCGACTATGTCAGTTTTACACATAGACCTATAATTTTTTCAATAATTGTGATGATTAAAACATTTTGTATTAAAGTCTTGATCCATAAAAATATGTTACTATATTTTTAGCAGCCAACATCCTCAACTTAATTACTCATCTCATTATAATTTTAAATATTTATTAAATCCTCAAAATGACACATGTAATGCCCTTTTCAAAAATGATTGCACTTGCTTAGTACATTGTGCACGGTTTCAGAAACTTAGAGCATTCTTTGATGTGCAATCATATTGTATGGTTTTATATATAACTATCATTTCTTTCTGTGTAATAATGATAAAAGTCTTTGTTTCAAATAAAAAATATGTTAAGTTATTATGTTACTTACCAAATGATAGGAATTTGTTTCGTGTTTTTTCTCTCATTTATCCAATTTAAGATTTTACTATCATTTTTTGTTTTTGCTGAATTCATCTAAATTTTACACTACACGCAACTTGCTGTTTATCTTAAACAGGTGGCATTCAGACGTACATTCTAAATGCAAATACGATTCGACTCGTAGTCAGAAAACTTTTCTTATCAGGGTAGTATTTGATCTTAAAAATCAATTGATTAATCATTCAATTAATCACGCATGGTGTTATTGATGCTTTGACCTAGTTGCAAATACGATGAATCTCAACGATTGTAGTGGAGTGTTTTTACCATCCCATATATATTTTATGATGTAGGATTATCAAACAAAGACCGAAAGTACTATATAAAAATATAATTAGTCAAATGACTTCAATAAATGCATTTTTTAAACGTCTTCGTTCTGACTTTCAAATGCATTATCGTAGGCATTTGCTTTGTTTCATTGTGGATCAAATGTATAGTAGATGGTAACACAAAACAAAGTACTTAAGAAATATTCACTTACGCAGGCTTGCCATTAAAGACTATGAAGAAATGAACACTTTAATTGAGGAGGGAGTATTTCTAGCGTAACTTCAAATATATTTTAATTACGCTGACTCATGACACTGTAACATAAGATACAACAGAACCCATTATTCGCATTATTTTTTATATTTCTGAACAAATTGCCCTACGTCGATCAGGTGATTTTTTTTTACATAATAATCGATTAATTATTGTGCTTTTATACATGTATCTCTGCCTCTGCAATAAGTGAAATATGGATACATAATCCGAATAGGAGAAAAAGATGTGGTCTGGTTTCCCACTGCTCCTGAACTCAGTCACCCTTTAAACCAGTATGGATTTGATGCGTCACGAAAATATTCAATAAACTTTGAGATGCATTAGTAAATAGTCTATTTCACAGTTACCTATAACACAGCGCGCGCTGGCGGAGTTCCGGTAAAATGTAAACAAGGCGGCAAAAATGTAAAAATGTACAACAAATGTATGATATAATATGCGAGATGGCTTCTATCAACAACAAAAAATTGTAACAACATTAATACAACCTCTTCCTGTAACACCTCAAACAAACAAAGATGTAAAGAATTTATATTTAAGGGACTTAAAACGCCTCTGTACTGATACAAACATCAAAACAGGTGCCAGATATCGATATTGACATTTCTATGGTAAAGAAGTACCTCCTAAACTGTCAAGTGTCGAAATATAGTAAAGCAACATTAAGGCAGTATAAACTAACCAGAGCTTATCAGCACCTTGATTCCTAACATCTTTGCAATGTCTCATATAACCCAATTATCAACAGTGAAACATTTTGTGGTGTAAAAGCCAGCTGTGCCATCCCAGAGTTTTGGAGAAGCGAAAACGAAATACCTCCACATAATCTTAGACCAACACACGTCAGAACCATATAATACATTTTAACTTGCACAGTTGGTAAAAATTATTCTGGTAACATGGTTAACTAACTTCATGTACAAGTAGCATACATGTACCTTCTAACCTTTACTCATTATTTACTTTACCAAAACAAAGTATGAGAACGATTTGCTACTATAAATATGAGGTGATGTCTGTCCATGAATTTATTTGATGGACATCACCTACTAGTACATGACATATTTAGATTACTAAATATAATCTTGATGTACTGTTTTATCATTTAATGTTAAAAAAAAGACATGATGTAAATTATAACTATCAACCGAATAAGCATGATCATTACTACAAAAATCCTGAGTCTGATACATTACCTATTTTTCCCAGCAAAGTTGAAATGGTTCCTGCTTTTATTGTATAATCATTTATTTGAATTGTTTAAATTTTATAGAAAATAAGGAGAATAATAAAAAACTATTGCAGATGAGACACCAATTCAACCTTCCTGTATAAAAAAACCCATGCAATGTAATCATCCATAATAGGCACAGACATGCATTGAAATGTCAAAATGTGAAACACAAAAAAAACCAGTCTGATTAATAACATAAAGCACAGAAATAAACTAACATAAATATAATAAAACACCAAGCACTTATCAAACCAAATCAAAGTTCAAAGGAAATAACATTTGTTAAATAAATTATGTTCTCCAAGTCTAATTCTAATGCCATTATTAATAAAGTGTAATTTTAAAGATATAAGCAGATGAAAATACAGTTGAACAGGATGCATATTTATAAATTTTGATTAATTAAAAACTAAATTAATGTTAGTACATGTACTGATAAAATATTATTAAAGATCTTACTGTGGTGTTAAATTGTTTTTTTAATCATTAGTAAAATTGATATCCACATCATGAGTAAAAAATCTTCTATTTAATATGTTCTTTAGTTTTTCAGACTGCCTCAAGCATGTTCCCATTTTGAGCCACTTCTGTTTTTAATTGGCAGAAGTAGTTTCAAAAGGGGGGAGAATTTACCAGAATATACAGCTGTTGCAGAAAATTTATGCAGTTGGACAAATCCAAAAGGTTTTATTATGAGTTCTAAAGACATTGACATTATTCCTATATCATTTCATTCTGACTGTTTGAAAAGATGCATGACGTTTTTGTTTCTGTTTATTTTCAGTTTTGAATTTTTTTAAATATTGTTTTTCATGAAAAGGTCCTCATGATGGTTGGGTTTTTAAACAGACATGCACTTGTGCAGTTGTTTCACCCAGATGTACCATATACTCTCGCTGGCAATTTTTCATGAAGCTCATTTATGTATTACGGGACGAAAAAATATTAAAAATTTCTTCATTAACTTTAACTTCATGCATCTCCATGATCTCTTTTACGCAGCTAAAAGTACATTAGACCTTGCATTGTTCATTTGCCCATAAAATTGATTTTAAACAGAAATCTATCTTCCTTTTGATATCCAGATTTATCATGGTTATTTCTTTTTCCATCAAAACATTTCTCTTTTTTTTAATGATGTCAATGTCTGTTGCATTCATTATAAAGCTAGCAGTTCCAACTTTCCACACTGAGCAACAGGTTTATAGCTCAAACTTATGAAAAATATCATAAATTTACTTTCTATACTTACAGCTTTGATAACAGCTCAGTCTATAGCTAGAGCATGTAAATGCACATTCACATGTTGTGAAGTGGTGATTGAATGTAGTGTACAAATCAGTATATTTCAGAAAGCTTTGATATTGATTCCTTTTTTTTATTGTTATTAACAAGCAGACATGCACTATTGCAATGTTTAACCTTGATCACCCAGAGTGATTAGTTTTAACAATTTTTGCAATCACATAATGGTATATAGCTGCTTTTGTCTGTTTATAGCTCTTTGTTCATGTATCTGTTTTCCTGTTGAAATTTGATATAGTGTTAATTTGTTTTGATTTATGAGTATTCTGGTCAATTTCACTGTCTGCAAGTGTTTACTGCGTATAATTTCAGCACGTAAAGAAAAAAAAAATACACCTTGTAAATATTATTTCTGTTTATCTCTACTTAGTGAAAGGGAGACAACTCCTATTCAAATGATGGTTTTGAAATGGTGCATGGAATTTTTAAGGTGTTCATCATACTGTTTATAGTATACATCATTGTACATGTAGCAATAATGAGATGTGGTAAGATTTGCCAATGGGACAATTATCCATCAGAGTTCAAATGATTTTCATTTAGGCAACTGTAGGTCCCAAAACATGACAAATGTGAAACAATTCGAACAAAAAATTTAACAGCCATGTTTATAACAATACAAGAAATGAAAAAACAAATGACATACATGAACTAAGGACAACCCCAGATTTACAGGTTCCTGATTAGGAAAAAGGCATAAAAAGAATGCACGGTTAAACATGTTTGTGAGCACTCAACCCTCTCATAATTTGGAACAACTTTTGTGTCACAAAGCAATATAAGAAATAACTGTAAAAATCAGTTTCAAATGTGTCAACCCAATAAAAAGGTACAAGGCACAAAAAACTAACATAAAAACAATAGACAATAGACAGAATATACAAGTACTCACAGTTGCTTAGAGCTATTTATAATGAATAGACTTTATATTGCTAATTAGATTTCTATGGGTTTTTTGTTTTGTTTTTGGGTCTTTTTAACATATACCTCCACATCTTTGGTGTCTCCTTTTATTCGTGAATATATTTTACAAATATAAACATTGGGGATGAACATTGAGAAAGGTTAACAGCAAGGTAGATAAGGTGGTATGGGAGTATAAACTAAAAATGATAAAATTTTTACATACTTTGCCCAGATGAACTATGATATGTTCAAACATATAATAAAAGCGATAGGTCACCGAACAGTTGTGAAAAAATGACACATTTTGTATGTATTATCATAATGTAAATAGAAAGTAAACTAAATAATAGAATTTTGAAATAAAATATGATAAGATAGCTTGTAAAATGCTTTCAGAATTTAAAAAGAAAAAATGTGGTCACGGTGCGTTTTTTTTTTCTTGCTTTAACATAAAATAGAAAACTTTCCTTAAGATTCCTTCATAAATTATACTGTTCTAAATTAGTTCCCCTTAATAATAAAAGTTTAAAAAAAATTTAAATCAAGCACAAATATCATACATGTGTGTGTATTGTCGAAAATATTAGTAATTATAACTTCAGATCATATAAGTTTGATAATTAAAATGAGAATTATTAAAGTAAATTGTATTCCTGGATCGAAATTTGCTGACCTATTTAAAATTCTAGACCTATTGTGTTCGGTATTTTTCATTCCAAGATGGTGAAAGACATCCATACCACCATAACTATTCAATTCGTCCCTTTTCCATGGAGTCTTCATAGAGAAAATTCAAATTTAGCACATTTTACAAATTTTATTTCCATAATACATGTATATATATATTTATAATTCTAAATACATTTTCGGGACTTGGGTTTATCATTAATGACAGTACTATTTATATGAAGGAACATAAAAAGGTGAATGAATTGATATCAGGAACCAACATTCCAGTATAAAAACTTATATAAACGACATTGCACCGACACTATCTAAAAAGAGGCAATACCAAAGAACTCTTCAACTGCTATATGACGTCAGGAATGCTTATTCAAAAGATTCTATGCCTCCAATCGTCAACATTGTTGACTTAGCAAGATTTAGTCCTGTAAAACAACAAGATGTTAAAGGACCAGAGTCTCTGCCAGAAACATGTAATGAATTTCATCATGACATTTACTACGCGGAAAGTAACAATGTGGAAACAACACCACCCTCATTAACAGAAATACCACATCAAAAATCTTCAGACTTCTTGGCTTCAGAACTTTTCAACTGTGCTCTTTCTGTACCCTTGAAAGATGGCATGTGCAGCTTAACACCCAAGTCATTCAATATACTACTTATCAAAAACCCCTATCAGCCATTACTGAACTTTTATTGATTTCTAAATTATGAAGTAGGTCAACTGAGTCACATGTGATAAATTTATCCGATGCTCGACCACAGTACATCCTGCTTACATAAGTTATCCCAATCTGTAAACTAACACCAAACACAAATTTAAATGTGTTGTGGTGCTTATGATTCGAGGAAACTTGTTTTCTTGCATCAAGTTTGCTAAGATTTTGTACAAATATTTCAATACAATCTATCATTACACGTACATCTTCAAAATCCTTCATAGCTTGTGATTTGATTTTCATTCAACACTTCTTTTGAAGGTAGTTCACACAGCTCCTTTAGGTCAACATACATTAAATTTAGAGTTGAAGATTTGTGAAACCCAACCAACAGAGATTGAAAACCTGATTGCCAAATCTTCAACCAATAAGCCAAATTTCAGACGCACCATAGTTAAGAGGAATTCATCAATTAAAGAAAGCTTTATCTCTGGACCTTTTTTTCTTATCAGAAAATGTATCAGGCATTCCTGCATCACCTTTCTAATATCTCATGTTTGTAGCCCTTCGTTCAAAATATTGAAATAAAGCAAAGAAAGTTTCATAATTTGAGAATCCTGTCCAAAAAAGCATGCGTTTTGGATTGTCCTTGATGTTTTGTAAGCTTAAAATCTGTTTAGCTTGGTTTTCATTATATTCTTTTTCAAGCGATCAAGTTCATTTATCTTTTCTTTAATTTCAGCTAAATATTCTTTGATTAACCAATAATTTCCTTTCTCAGTTTCTGTATCTATGTTACATGATTATCAACCTAAGGTATTATTGGTTCATATGGCTTTTTATCTAATGGACGCCCTACTTGATTATTGACAACTGTGATATCTTGAAATACTCTCTTTTTTCTCTGTCTGGTCTTCTTTTCTAACTGCCCTGTAGAACAAGATATATGTGTATTTGCTAATGTTATATTAAGGCATAGGATAAATAAGTGAAGATTACCATGTTTTCTGCACATCATTATTAGAAATATCAGATGTAAACTTTCTTTGGACAAGTGAAAACGGTAAACTAGCAAAAAAGAAAGCTTCACATTGTGTCCTATATTATCAACATTATTTACGACTGTTTTTCTATTTTGCTTAAGAATAATCGAGAAAAATTTACTTTCCAACTGCTAGAAATGTTTTAAAGAAGTTGGTTAAAAATCTGAGTTTTTGTTTTTTAACCTAAAATATTGAATGATTTCTTTACATTGGAGATCAACATCTGAGAAATATTGGAATTTTTCTACTGTAACTAATTATTGTTCGGATTATGCATCTTCCACATATTAAGTGCAACACTTTTTGCTCCCCTCACCCAAAGGCCAGATGAAGTTT
This sequence comes from Mytilus californianus, assembly GCF_021869535.1. Lineage (NCBI taxonomy): Eukaryota > Metazoa > Mollusca > Bivalvia > Mytilida > Mytilidae > Mytilus > Mytilus californianus. Next base: position 66,040,800 of record NW_026262745.1, read on the forward strand.
TATTATCACTTGGTGTCAATGATGTTAATATTGTTTGAAATTTTTTTCATTTAATTGGATGTATGTCAAGTATACATTTCATCAATGTGCTTCACATTTTGTTTCTTTTGTCTTAAAATAGAAGGTCCAATAAAGACTTTTTTTATATTAACATGTAAACACTAGGTAATAAACCATAAAAATCAGGTCAACTGTGATTTTGATAGTTTTTGACAATTTGAACATTTACAGTTCAAGAGTTATGCCATTAGCTTAATTATTTTTAAATTCTAAAAAATGTCTGATTTTCGCAATGATTAATAGACCCTTTTGACGAAATCTTTTTAGATTTAAGCGCATAGATTATAAACCATATAATACAGGTCAAATTTGATTTTGATGGGTTTGGCATCTACTGAATAAACGTAATGTCACCCAATATTCTTGATAATGGGATTTGTTTTGGTTTTCATATGATAATTAAAGTCTTACTTGACTATTTATTTCAAGAGTTTAGCATATTGTCATGAACCCTGTACTACCGATCAAGAACCATTTTGAAGGTTTCGGCATTGTACTAACCATCAATTACTTGTATTTCTTTTTTTGTTGAATTGGTTGTTTTTTCTTCCTGATGTTTTGATAAGGGAACAGTGTAGGTGTGTAACCTTGTATGTTGGCGATGTCTGTTTTATGCCTATAAGATATGCATCGATCCGTACTTTAGAAACAAATAAATAACCTCCTGTCAGACTTGAACTGACATCCCTTTATGAAATGGTATCCCCAAGTGTACTTCCTTGTATTGAGAAGGTTTTCTTGAAAATAAGTACTTAATTGATGCAATCTGTGGTTACGAGCAAGACATTTAGTATCTTTGGCCTCCACATGTTACAAAGCAATCTGGTATGGCATTTCACTGATCAATCTAACTGTTCAATGATATCATGAAAAAAGGTAATGAGCAATCAATCAACTTTACAAGATTTCAATTGTTTTAACAATATACATGTATGCATGCAGTCTATGAAATGTGCAAGACAACGCAAGATAGTCACAGATGAATATCTCCTTAACTTTAACTTTCACCAAAAAAATACAAAAAACATTAGATTATATCAATATCACAACATATGTTTTTTTCCGATGCAAAGACCCTATGAGTGACTCAATATTAATTCCAATAAATGCCATCTTTAATGAACTGCCAACAGTATCGTAACTATATCCCTTCTGAATAAATCTGTTTGAAGGTTTGGTTATATTTTGAGGTGAATGACAACATGTTTGTGCTTTGTACAGAATATTACCATAAAAGATAGGATGTGAAATACCTGTACGTTTAAGATGTCTGCCCGTTGATATATAATTACGAAATCAATGATGTCCTTGTACCAATGATAAAGTTATTTCTTAGTCCATTTCTTTTAGACAAAAAAACGCAAAATTAAAAAAATCGCACCTGCTCTATCCAAACAAGATTTTTACAGTGAACAATTTATTACCAGGTTTTTGATTTTACCAAGTGTACTTGTAAGTAGAATAGACAGTTTAGTGGTGGGACATTGTCTTGAAGACGAAATTAATCTATATTTGTAAACATGTTACAGGACATTAGCAATCCGTGATTTGTAGAGTCAAAACAGAAAAAGAGGAGCGACATACAAACTAATAAAACAAGTGAAAAATGAAAAACGCTACAAGGTCAACATGGACAAATAACAGCCTAAAAAACGCAACACAACGAAAGACTTTAAATACATCGCTAGAAAGATATGAAATTAAATGGCAAAATGTTTATATAAAATTGTCTCCTTCCGTATCTTGTAATACGTATTAGCGACAGGCTAACAAAGCCATTCCCATCTTTTACTGCCTCTGTGCGTTATTTATATATATTTTATTATGTACAATGTAATTTTCAAATTGTTTATTGCGTGAGGCTACAACACATGCTAATTTGGAAGAAATAAAAAACACTTTATAATGTGAGGTACGACTAAATTATATGGAAAATACTAGAGAACAGAGAGGGACTACCTACCTGCGAAATACATTGATCTAGAGTGCATAGAGGAATTACCTACCTGCAAAGTACATGGATCCAGAGTACAGAGAAGTACTACCTACCAACCATATGGGAAATACATAGATCTAGAAGACATAGAGGGACTACCTACCTGCAAAATACATTGTCATTATTGAGACGTTGAAATTCAAATTGAAGTAACATAGGTCATACAAATATATGTCTTTTTGATTTTGAAAAACATACGTATAACAACACTGAGGATAAATGACGTTATTAGTTTAAACATCCCTTAATTTTCGAACGTTTTGAATCTAATCAGAAATTTGCAAATTAAACCAGACAGAACATAATCATGTCATTTCAGTGGTAAATAAAGGCGGGTGAACAACTATTTCCTTATTTAAAACAAAACATTCAAAATAGATATATTACCCTCAATGTCGGAAAATTAACCACAACAACAATTCACACATTTAGTTTGGCCTCATAGGAACTCTTATCATTCCTTACAGCTACCATTCTTTTTTCAACTTCGTCTTAAATATTATGTATGAATTAAGGTTAACGATGACAGTGCATATATCATAAATGACGTATACATATAGAAATTTTTGAGTGAAATGGTCGATACTCTAATTCAAAACTTTGTATCCACTGGCAAATGTCAAAATCAGGAACATGACAAAACCGATAACATTGTTAGCTTACTTTGTGTCGTTTTCGTAAAACTGCGTACTCTTTACAAATTCGACATTCTACATATATGTTTAGAGCTAGGGTTAATACATAGTATATAATTCAGAGAATTTTTAAAAAAAGGGGCGAAAGATATCAAAGGGATAAACAAAATGACAATGACATGGCAAAAACGAAAAACGATCAAAAGATAAGCGACACTATATAAAACACAACATAGAAGACTAAAGACTTAACAAAACGAATCTCACCGAAATCCGAGGGTGATATCAGGTGCACCGGAAGGGTTAGAAGATCCGGCTTCACATGTGGCACCCGTTCTGTTGCTCATGTAAGTACAAACACGGTGATAAGTCTAAGTCGGTTGGTCACATTCGAGGAAAAAAGGACTAGATTATGGTATCGTTCAATTAAACATATCCGTCGTCATGTGTGAAACAGATATTACATAACGTTACGGTCGACCAACTCGTGATGACATCAGCTAAATTTCGAAGTAATGATTTTAATTTCATTACCGGGAACTCTTAGTGTAATAGCTTCCCTGTAAGCAGCAATCAATTATCAATGAAATCACATTAGGAAATGTAAGTTTGGAGAATCGTAACGACCCACATTGGTCAATTTCTAGATGCAAATCAAGATATGAGGCAGACTTAACTGTATCTGTTGTTTCCATTATTTCGAGTTCGGTAGGATTGATGCATGTAAAATAGTCACCTAACTGTGAATTGTTATAACAACGTAAAAGTTTTACTTTATTCTGATTTTTTAATTTCGATGAGGGCGAATCACAAGAAAATACTTTGCCAAAATACACATATAGTATATCAAAAATAGGCAGGTTATAAATTTCATATATATACTGTTACATGTAATATTAGGTACTTACATGACTTTTGATTCGTAATTCTTATTCCATAAACCGACGTCTTCAGTATAGAAATAATAATGTATAAAGCAATTTCAACTAAATAAGGTATCACCCTAAACAGTGCACATTCGTATAACAATATCTAATTATAGAAATATTTGTATTTATAAGATATAGATAGGTTGCTTAGCAATTACTAAATACACTATGTTACTCTCTGAAAAACACACATATTTTCAAGGTTTATATTGGAAATCTTATTAATCTAATTTTTATATATTAAACCCCGCTTCCTTTAGACACGCTAGAATTATTTGCTTCTTCTTTAAAAGGTCATTTAAACTGAGAGCAGAGATCTCGTTGTAACAATGTTATTGAATATTGTAATAATGTAAATTTATCACTTATGTTTTTTTTTGTAATTGTATTCAGTTTTGTTGTTATTTTTGTTGTTTAGTGTTTGTTTAAATTTGTATTGTCACAAACATACTGTAAATGTTTGATGACAATAAAATTGATTTGATTATCATGCATGTTTACTTAACTTCTTATCAAATCTGATATAACTACATGTATATAGAGATTATATGGTCCATAATACATCAACTAAACAAAACATGTTTAGCAAATTTATTTCAGCATGATTTTCAGACATGTAATGCACATACGCAATTATATGAGTGCATTTGATATTACAATTACATTAGGGTCCCTCAAAATTAAGAACCTGAAAACTTGCGATTTAAACTGGTAAAATTCAAGAACGTTAGAGTTGACAAAGGTAAAGGAATAGCAACAGAGACTGCGTAGTAATATGTTATATAACCCACAAGAAAAGGACTGCGCGAGTTAGAACTACGCCTTTTCATCAATACATTCTTCAATTTAAAATTTTTCAAAATACATGCAGATGTGCACACAATTACTAGTTGTAACCCAAATTAATCTATTGTTCTTTTTTTAAATAATATAAAGAGGTAAATTAATATTCAGAAAGTAACATGATTGTTCTAATTGCTTTGTTTTAAGTGGCAAATTTAAGTTGCATTTTATAAGAGTCAAAGGTATTGTTTCCTCCAGAATCTATTCCTACGCAATTTCACAATACACCATGTATACCTTCAACTTATTGATTAGCTAGGAGACCTGAAGATAATTGAATTCTGTGGTAAACACGTCTTTGAAAATAAAAGGATTTCTTCAAAAAGAATATCACTCATTTAAGAAAAAGTTCTTGTCATTTTATATAAAGAATGACGAATGACTTATTATGCCATTATTGAATACTTAGGTAATGCCCAATAATTCATCCAATAATTGCTTTTTCAAAATATATTAAATATTTCTTCATAAAATGCTTGTTGAAAATGAAAGGATTTTGATACAAAAAATGTCTTTAATACAAGAAAAGTAATTGACATTTTTGGAATAAGATTGACTGATTATCAAAAACTAATTAATATCTGTTTTGAAGTGTAACATTAAAGAAAAAACTGTAATAAGGGCACTCTATTTAAACACAAATTGCTATGTTTTTCTTATTTCGTCCTGGCAATTGTGTACATTATATTTTTCTTTATTGTAGAAGAAACCACAACCCTTAATATCGTAGGTTATATTGACATATTAAGTGAGAATTCTTAATAACTCATATAGTAAAAATATAATCTTAACTAAAAGGACTTTGCACTTGTAAAAAGCTTATAATAGAAAGTAACTGATATTTTATCTTATCTTTATGACTAGTTCAATACCGCTGGTGGTAGACTGTAAAGCTCCGGAATATAATTCGCCAAGTTGTCAGTGTTTCTACATAACTTATAACATACATCTTTTTTTTTAATTCACTTTTGTTAAGTTAGATATTATTTAACAATTAAGGTTCTAATTAAATAATGCAAAGTAGACAGTTAATGGTTTTGGCTTTATTTTAATGCCCCGTTTTGGCAGTTATTTTTCACTTGTTCCGTTGATTGATAGCATTTAATTTTGTCAGTTTTTAGTTATTTTTTGTCATAGATTACAACAAATATTTATATATTTTTGGCTTTGGTCGTTCCTTGTGGCGGTAACTCCAGAAAAGAGCTTCTGATGCAACACATTTATAAAGAGGTTCTTTTATTTTTCTTATGTTGAGATCTGCCATTTAATATTTGAATATTAGAGTTTTCATTCCCAAAAATAGTTGTCGTATACAAAAATGCTGATGTGACTTCAAATATCATTCTTTGTAAGTCTAATCCTCATATATAACTTTATCTAAAACTGTATGCAATTGGCTTATATACCCATTATGATATATTACACTAGATTAACTGTTCTCTCCCAAGGTGATAATGTTATCATTCCAATTCAGTCCGTTGATAGGGGCCCTGCCGACGAGAGAAACATAAAAGGTGTTCTGATGACTGGAATGAACATGGCGGCTATAAAATTGGAACTAAAGTTGGACAAATAAAGGGATATTTGAGTAGAAACCGGTTCAATTTATTGCAAATGCAACGTTAGATGTGTCTGAAGTCCCAATGAATGATATGAGTGTGAGAGAGATAGTGCGTAAGATATCACTGAGTGGAGGGCAACGTTTAGTGAATTGTTAATGTAAGAAAGGCAATTGCAATTCTGCTAGGTGTAAATGTAGACAAGTGAAAGTTTTGTGCAAATCCAAGTGTCACATGTCTCTGTCTTGTAGCATCAAGTAAACAAAACTGATTTCTAAAATGTATGAAAATGTAGTGTGTTATGCATGCTCTAAATAATGCACCTTTCTTTTATTAAGTTAAAGTTAAAACCATTTTTTTGGGCAATATTGTGTACATGTTATTACATGAACGAGGTACTTTTGTACATGTTATAACTTGTAATTTTGCATTTTGTGAGTTATAACATGTACAATATTTCTGTACATGTTATAACATGTACAAAATTGCAACTTGTACACGACATATACAAAACAATATCACATTTAAATACACATTACATATTCATTCTTCAGAACATGCTACAACAGCAAATATCTGGGGGTAACCATCCATTTAAGAGCAAGCATGCAAGTCCTTAATGATAGCATCACTGGAGTATGCTTGCTCTGCTTGGGACCCTCAATTACAACAAGACATGCATGTATTAACATTGAAAAAGATCAAAGTTTGTTGTGAACAACAAATACAGGAACATGTAACAATGCCTTGAATGGCGCAGCCTCTCTGAAAAAAAAACGATTCACGATTGGTAATGTTATATACAGTAGAACATGAAAAAATTGCGATACCTAAAATCAACAAATTATTTCCACAAAAAAGAAAAACAAGACGTTCAAATTCGAACAGTTTCCAAATTCCATCCTGCAAAACACAGTACACAAAAGATATTGTTCCCGATAAAAATAACCGATGGGAACAAACTATCCAATAGCGTTATAACATGTATAAATTGCACATCAGTAGACTTCTTCAAATCTTCAATCTGAAACATCAATATTAAACCTAGCTGTTCATATCAAACAAATTGTACATTTGTGTTTTTCATGTTTCTCTGTTTTAAATTTGTATAAAACCAATCTTTTTTTTAAGTTATCCTCCTATGACATAATATTTAATTCGTTGAAGGTGGTCACTATATGGTAGAAGTAGAAATAGTAAATAGACGACATTATTATACACTAAATATTCTGAACCAGTCCACATAACGTATGATACGAAATGCCGATTAAAACATGACATATCAATAACGGTGCCAACCTAATTGTATCAAATACACATATGATACCGATTGATTAGAACAGCCAACTTCATTAATATTCGAAAATACTAGTAAATAAACGTATGATACAAATTAACTTGCAGCATGAAATGTAAATAGACGGCACAAATCTAGTTATTATTCATAAACAAATGATGTATATGGTCAATGACAGCTTTAAACATTAATATTAGGAATCAGCCAAGTATTGAAGTAAATAAACGTATGATACCATTGGCCTCTGAAGTATGATAATACTAGTAGTCGGTACCATTTTAGGTGTAGTACATACACTTATGATAACGATAGTCTATAGATGAAAGAAAAAAATATCAATAGATGGTACTTACACAGTGGAAGAAATAAACTTCTGATAACTATGTAGAGAAGTAAGTATTATCTTCCCGTAAAATTATGTTGTAACTTTTTGAACATACCAGTAAGCCTTTTTTACGACATTATTGTTAATCCCCGAGGATATCAAAAGGTCAGTGGCCAGTACTTCGGTACTGGCATAAACATACAGATATTGTGTTATTGAAATTTGCTGTTACAAAATTATGTAACATTTTTCTTGATTAAGGAATATATCTCCCTCACGCAAAAATCCTTGCCCGGCTTGAGGTAAACTTTTTATTATTTTTTTTTTGGTAAATAAGCTCTTCATTTTGTAATAAGTCCTGATTTTCAAATATTCTTCCTCGAGCATCACTGAAGAGATTTTTTTTATTGTCGAAATGCATATGGTGCAGAACAATTTGTATTTTTAATGTTATTATTACATGTACTACTGGGTCGATACCTCTGCTGGTGGACGGTTAGTCCCCTAGGGTATCAACATCCCAGTAGCTAGTACTAAGGTGCTGGCATGAAAATCCGAATATTGTGTAAAATTTGCCTTTAAACAATTGTAAATTATTTTAAATCAAGGAATATATCTCCTTCAGTTAAAGCTCTGATTCCTTGCACGGCTTTGGCTATACTTTTGTTGTCCTATTTGGTTGAAACGCTTATCATTTTTTTAAGAAGTTTTGAATTTTCAAATCCTTTGGTCTCTAGCATCACTAAAGAAACATTTATTGTCGAAATGCGCATCTTGTGCAGAAAAATTTGTACTGTTAATCTTCTTTTTTTTCTGAAATAATACAGTGCAATCGTTTACCTCAAATATCACGTGATTACAGATTTCAAGTTTATTGACAGTACCAGCTGCTGGTGAATTACTATGATCTGAGTAATGATTTGAAATGTTATTGGCTTGCTTATAACGCCCCGTTTTAATCAGCGAATATAACAGATCATAGTGTTTATCTTTGACGACATTTGAACTGAACAATGTCAGACATAAACCAACAATGTTAAAGGAATTAATTTTGTTTGGGTTGTTCAGACCAATGTTAATAGCAGGTAGGTTACCGAATTTTATATTTTACATATAATTTGTACAATGCACAAACATGAGTAATATTCTGTGTACAAACTCACTTAAAGGGGTAAATTGGTACTCAAACGTGTGAGGTTCCGACGAGATTAAAGATAGGAGGGATGGGTTATTTGACAAATTCGTGAAATTTTTTCGTAGGCATTGAAAAGTCTCGATGAAAACTGTAACAGAACATCATTGTACTGGTTTTCTAGATTTTGCAAGAAATCCTGCAATTCTTTTTTCGTATCTGCATTCATTAAGTGTTCAATTTAGAACATGCCTCTCTTTTTGATAAGTACGCTTACAACGTTCAGGAACATAGCTTACTTGTATAGTGGTGTCATATATGTTTTAAGTGACAACTTTCTTTTTACGTCTTGGATAAAATTCGTTCCTCTGAGATTCCTTTTGTCTTCTTTAACAATAACAATAATTGTAGTTATTTTGTTTACGACTCTACCACATCATCTTATCAGATAAACAGAAATTTTCATATTAACAAATGTAATAAAATATGCTTTGATAGAGAAAGAGTGTCATTTTGATTCCCTTCACACATACTTTAATTGAATGTGAAAAAGCACTGTTTAAATCCAATGTTTTTTTTTGTTCATTGATTAGATATAGGAAGATGTGGTATGAGTGCCAATGAGACAACTCTCCATCCAAGTTACAATTTATAAAAGTAAACCATTATAGGTCAAGATACGGCCTTCAACACGGAGCATTGGCTCACACCGAACAGCAAGCTATAAAGGGCTGTCTACTTTTCGTTTTTGATATAAAGCATACAGACAAAAATTGGTATTCAAATAAGTATTGAATGTGTCCCTCTTAAAAGTAATCGAATGTTTACTGTTATGAATCGTAGTTTATTGCTAAATCGTATAATGACCTTACTTTGCACCTCCAGATGTTTAAACATTATCTTCTCTCAATGCATTCTTTAAAGTTTATATACTAAAATCACTTTTACCCACATGATCTTAATCTTTTTTTACCTGCCTTATCCCTTATCCAAGTAAGGTTTTTTTTTTTAAATTCTCATTCTTTTACCAAACGATCAAAGTTTGGAATAAAATACCACACTAGCATTCAATCGCTCATGAAGTCTTCCTCCAAACAATACACATAATAAATTATGAATAAAACATAATACTTTGGATTGATTCTTATAAGTGGTAAATCGATTTTCGTGGTTAACCACGAAATTATATATACGACTACGTATAAGTTTTATATAGGTGTGTATGCTGATTTTGGCAAACCACGAAATCAAATTTCCAGGCAAGTAATTGCATTTTTTTTCAATACATTAAAATAAGTATCCAAGAAAATAGAAAAAAAAATCCACAGTACATAGGTTAAAACTTTTCCTACACATTTCAGCTCTTCTCAGTTTTATAAGATTAAAATTTCTAATATTTCTACCCCAAGCATCATTGAAGACAATAATTGTCGAAATGTGAGTCTGGTACAGTACAATTTGGACTGTTAATGCTATATATATTAAGGCAACAGTAGTATACCGCTGTTCAATTGTCATAAATCGATTAGGCGATAACAAATCAGGGTCAAAAACCAAAACCAAGGGAAACACATCAACTATTAGAGGAAAACAATGGAATAAAAGAAACACTGAACTGCTACAAAAACAAACGCCAACATACATAAAAACCAGACTACTTGATGACAACTGCCATATTCTTGACTTTGTACAGGACATTTTAAGAAAAAAATTGTAGGTATAACCTGGTTTTATGGCTATCACACACAACTACTTTTGGGAAAATGGTCAATGAAGCTACCGAATTAAGGAGTTGTTTTTTCAATTTCATTTTCTACCAAAAACCAAAAAGATTTATTATTGAAGATTATAATTATAATGTTGGTGTTGATCAATAATTGCGTCTTTTCTTTGCATAATAGAAAGGGGCATTGGTTGCCGAGTGGTCTAAGTAGTCGATTTTATGTATCACTAGACTGTCACACACTGACGTTGAGATTTTAAATTCCACATGTGGCAGTTGTACTCGACTCCTATCTCAATTAAATATAATTGCCAGATTTCCTACCGAAAGGCAATGTTTCTCTCTGGGCAATCCGGCTTTCTTCAACAATAAAAAAACTGACTGCCACAAAATAGTACAATAGTTCTGAAAGTGGCCTTAAACAACAATCATTCAATCTTTTTATAGTTGATGTGTCCTTGCTCGTTTAAGTTGCACTTTGTAAATACAGCTGTTTCAGGAGCCCAGTATCTTTTTGGAAGATATATAATATTCATAGATATTTTGTTTTATCTACGTAATGGTTCCCAGATATGATCTCTGTGTTTCATCTCATAGGAGACATAACTTGGGAATGTTACTTGTATAGAAACACATGGTAGTGCCTAAAATTTAATTCTGAGGAAGACCCAAAGTGTTGGTAGGGGTAGTACAGAATTTTAGTATAAGTTTAAACTGTTAGAAGTTCTGGACATATATATGTTGAAAATATGCCGCACAGCCCTATGTTTTGACCTTTGAATAAAATAGTAGTACATATCAACTTTCCTTTCTAGGATATTTTTTTTACAAACCCTTCATAGTAAAAGTGGCACAGTTTTAGCCTCAAATGGATTTCTATAGAAAATTGCATTGTTTATATTGACAGAATGGCAACCTTTATAGTTTGAAACACACAAGATCTGTCTGAGGTTCAATCCTTTTGAAATTAAACATACCTTTACCCTTATATCTCCATAAAAAAATCATGTCTTCTAGTACTGGTTCTAAAGTTTCCGTTTGATTTTTTATTATACAGCAACCGATATTAAAAATCAAAGTTTAAAATAGAAGAGTGAGTGCCCATATTACAAATAAGCTTTCGTGATCAAATTAAAACATAAACTGTTATCGCTTTTTTGTAATTTCGATAATGCAAGTGTTGAAATTAAAATAGCAACACTTTAACAAGTAAGTTTTGTAAATATTCAAAGTCAATGAACCATGACTGAAGGTACATGGCTAAACAATCTCCATGGACATGAAATGTGCCAATGCTAATACAACTGCATACAAAATACCATTGACTTATCATAAGTAGTTCCCTTGAAACAAACCTAAACACAAACTAATACATGTAAACTAAGCAAAATTTCAAAGTCAATAACCATAACTGAGGGGGCGGGGTCAAATAATCTCCATGGTAATGAGATATGCAAACGCTAATACAACTGTATATACCAAATATCATTGACTTACCACTAGAGGTTCCCCATTAACCGACCTAATCACAAACGAATATATGAAAACTAAGCAAAAGTTTCAAAGTCAATAGACCATGACTGAGGAAGCGGGGCCAAATAATCTCCATGGACATGAAATATGCCAATGCTTATACAACTGCATACTAATTATCAATAACTTACCACTAGTGGTTCCCCATTAAATGACCTAATCACAAACTAATACATGAAAACTAAGCAAAGGTTTCAAAGTCAATAAACCATAACTGAGGGGGCGGGGCCAAATAATCTCCATGGTAATGAGATGTGCCAATGCTTATACGACTGCATAACTTATATCTTTGACTTACCACTAGTGGTTCACCATAATGTAGACCTAATCACAAACTTATACATTGTTGACGACGCCGACGCCGGCAACAGCATACCTATGTCTCGCTTTTTGACTCCGTTTAGCGAGACAAAAAACGTGATAAATACATCGGAAAAAAAGAGGTATTGGGTCAACATCATTCAGACAACAACTAGAAAACACAGGCTATATGTAATAAAAAGATGTAAATATAAAAAAGAAGATGTGGTTTAATTGCCAATGAGACATCTCTCCACAAGTGACCGAATGACACAGAAATTAACAACTATAGGTCACCATACGGCCTTCAACAATGAGCAAAGCCCATATCGCATAGTCAGCTATAAAAGGCCCCGAAATGACAAATGTAAAACAATTCAAATGAGAAAACTAACGGCCTAATTTATGTACAAAAAATGAACGAAAAACAAATATGTAACACATCAACAAACGACAACCAACGAATTACAGGCTCCTGACTTGGGACAGGCACATACATACAGAATGTGACGGGTTAAATATGTTAGCGGGATCCCAACCCTCCCCCTAACCTGGGACAGTGGTGTAACATTACAACATAAGAACGAACTATCTAAAGATGTAAACACGTTTTAAATTCCATGCGTCCGACGAATATTCCTTGATTTACCTTCATCAGGAACGCTCACAGTCGAATATGTGATGGCCAAGTATGTGTAAGGACCGAAAACCTTAAAGAGCTATCAACCAAAAAGCACAAAAAAAATAGGTAATAGATATAAGAAGATGTGGTATGAGTGCCAATGAGACAACTCTTCATCCATAACTTGCAAAAGTGAACCATTATAGGTTAAAGTACAGCCTTGGATCACACCGAACAACAAGCTATAAAGGGCCCCAAAAATGACTAGTGTAAAACCATTCAAACAGTAAAACCAACGGTCTAATATATATATAAAAAAACAAGAAACACCTATGAACCACATCAACAAACGACAACTACTGACATCAGGTTCCTGACTTAGGACAGGTGCAGACAAATGCAGCGGGTTTAAACGTTTAAATATGTACCAACATTTACCTTTACCTGAAACAATAGTGTAACATCACAACATAGAAAGAAACACTATAAAATATCAATTGAAATGGCTTAACTCAATCAAAAGACATATTAACACAAACAAGTGAACATACACTGAACGAATAAATTTGATCTATGACACAATGTAAATACAACATCAATAAAATAAGGTGTGCGATGTTAAACGATATCAGAAAGACAACCATAACCTTGGACAACAAGCCGCCAAATAAAACGATGTACACAGGTAAATGAAAATAATTTTGTTGTAAGGTATACAGTAATTGAATACGGAAATATTTTTACAAAATAAATAACTTTGTTGTACATAGTACGAGAATAGAAGTGAAAATTTATAGTCATACCAAACACTTATCAAAACTGGTATATATTTTGAATAAAGAGGCGAAAATGAAGGCTAAAAAAGTAAACATTAAATAACAAAGAAGCATTACAAATTGTATCATCAGGTCAAACTAACACAAAAGTACGATTAGTGAGTACTCGCAGTTACTGAAAGCTAGTTAAAATAGATATAAGAAGATGTGGTATGAGTGCCAATGAGACAACTCTCCATCCAAGTCAAAATTTATAAAAGTAAACCATTATAGGTCACAGTACGGTCTTCAACACGGAGCCTTGGCTCACACAGAACAGTAAGCTATAAAGGGCCCTAAAAAATTACTAGTGTAAAACCATTCAAACGGGAAATCCAACGGTCTAATCTATATAAAAAAAACGAGAAACGAGAAACACTTATGAACCACATCAACAAACGACAACTACTGAACATCAGATTCCTGACTTAGGACAGGTGCAAACAAATGCAGCCGGTTTTAACGTTTAATGGTACCAAACCTTCACCCTTTTTCTGAAACAATAGTGTAACATCACAACATCGAAAGACACATTATTAAATATCAACTGAAATAGCTGAACTCAATCAAAGGACATATTAACATCATTGAACATACACTGAACAAATAAATTTGACCTATGACACAATGTAAATACAAAATAAATAAACTAAGGGTAGAATATTAAAAGTAACATGTTATATCGGTAAGAAATGTTAAACAATTAAAGAAAAACAATATGCTCGAACAAAAATATCAGCCATTTGCAATAACTTTAAACACAGGTAAATGAAAATAATTTTGTTGTTAGGTATACGTGTACAGTACCAATAGAGAAAGGAAATATTTTTACAAAATAAAAAGCCAATTAATAATAAAAAAATCATACTTCAGAGACTAAAATTAACTAAAACACATCCCAGAGATTTAGTAGTTTAACGTCATGGACAGTCAAAGAAGACATGACTTGTGCAATGCCAATTGTGTGTATTTATACATCTCAAAAAAAAATAAACCCCGTATGAAATTAATACAAATTTAGGTATGTTTTAATTTGCTGATGACAAAATCGATATTTGTGCTAATGTAAACTCTACTCAAAGATTTAATTACAAAGTTGGTAAGATTGGGAAAAACCATATAAGGCCAATTTTGCCTACGGGAGTTGCAACCCAAGTTTCTGTTTAATTTAAAAATTATAAACGGGCAATTTTAGATAGTTTGTTATAAATCATGTCAGTACCGAAGTACTGATTACTGAGCTGATGATACTCTCCGGGACTGATAGTCCACCAGCAGAATTATTGACTCGGTGGTCTAAAAAAGTAAAACAAGTTATCAATTGCATGCGTCAAAAGCGCGTTTCTGAATTAACCTTCATCAGGAACGCTCAAAGCTGAATATTTGAATGCTAAGGACACTACAAACTGAAAGAGTCATTTTTTACAGGTTTTACTTGACAAGACTCGAAAAACTCTCGACAATACTTTACTGTACTTAACTCTACTCGACTCTGGTCTTGCCTTTACTTAATAAATAAAGGCAACTCTAATATACCGCTGTTCAAAAGTCATAAATCGATTAAGAGAAAACAAATACGGGTTACAAACTAAAACTGAGGGAAACACATCAACTATATGAGGTAACAACTAAACAAATGAACACTGAAGTGCGACAAAAAAACAAACAACAATGCAATTTACATAGAAACGAACTAATAGATAACAACTGTCATATTCCTGACTTGGTACAGGACATTTTAAGAAAAAATGGTGGGTTGAACCTGGTTTTGTGGCTGATTTAGTACTTCATAATCTTGGTATAGTCTGAGTCGACAAATACTCGACCAGTGTCGACTCTGTCTCGACCAGTCTCGACCTGTCTTGACCAGTCTTGACTCAGTCTCGATCTATCTTAACCTTTCGCGACCTGACTAGACTCAGTATTTACCTTTAAATTTAGTCTCAACTGCTCCAAATCAGCCGATCTAACTCAATTATATATTGATCTTACAAAATCCCAGGTCATTTGGTTCATTGCTTTTAGATTAAAAGATTTAACAAACAGGTAAACTAGCTAGAATTTTTGGTTACGATTAAATTCAGATAGTCACCTTTAATTATTTTTTCAAATCAACTTGGATTTTCATAAATCTCTACATCTATTTCAATTATACATTAATCTTACAGAATGCATGCAGGTTGTTTGATGTATTGCTGTCAATTTAAAAAGATTTAATTAATAGGTAAGAAAAGCTAAAATATTCAGTTTTGACTAAATTCAGATAGATACCTTTAAATTAAATATTTAAATTTGACGGCAATAAACAAAATATTACCAATTAACATGCCATTCTGTAAGAATAATATATGACTGAGATTGTTGTATAAAGATTATTTTGAATGGTTTTCTATCTAAATTTAGTCCGAACTGAATATTCTAGCTTATTTTTAACTTATTGGTTAAAACCTTAATTTGACAGCAATAAACCAAACTACCAAACAACCTGACATTCAGTAAGATCAATATATACTTGAGATAGCTGTAAAGTTTGGTGAACATCCAAGTTTGTTTGAAAAAGTTATCAAAAAATTTAATGTTGACTATCTGAATCTAGTCTGAAACTGAAAATTCTAGCTTTGTTTGCCTATTATTTAAATCTTTAAATTTGACAGCAATACATCAAACTACAAAACAACCTGGCATTCTGTAAGATTAATATATATATTTATATATTCATCAAGTTACACAGCTATCCTATATATATATATATATATATATATATACATAAAAAAAATTGGAAAATTTGCGGTTTTTATCCAACGCAATCATAGGTTTGAACTTTGTTTTCAATTTAGACTAGTTTATATTTTTTCGTTTGGGCTTGTATTATATTTTCCTTAGGGTTTATATGATCCGTTCATCCTATTTCGACTCTTTAAAATTCAAGAGTCTATCCTAAATTTAGGTAAATTATATGGCCTTCCAAAAACCGTTTCGATCCCTAATATCACTGAAGAGACATTAATTGTCGAAATCCGGATATGGTGTACAAATTTTTGCACCTCAAGTTTGTGGAATACCATCTTTCCGCAAGTTAATTGTTTTCTGTCTGGAATTAAATTAATATTAAGATCCATTTTGTTAAATCTGGTGATCGATTTATTTGGCAATCGCCAATGGCAGTCAGCAGGGTTTAAGAACATCCGTTGTTCGACCTGTTAGTCAAATGCGTTTTGTTAAAATATACTTTTTCACTCTTTTTGGTCTTTTGGAAAATGTTGCTTGTGCTGTATATATATATGAGAAAGCTGTATAACTTTATGAAAATCCAAAGTTAATTTGAAAAAGTAATAAAAGATTTTAAAGGTGACTATATGAATTCAGTCCCAACTGACAATTCTAGTTTTTATTCCTATTGATCAAATCCTTAAATTTGACAGCAATGAACCAAAAAGTAAAATGACAAAAATACTGAACTCCGAATTTGTCGAGACCATTTCAGACTATACCAAGATTATCAAGTACTGTATCAGACTTATTGAGTAGTCGAGACCAAAGTCTAGTACAGTTAAGTACAGTTAAGTACTGTCGAGATTATGTCGAGTCCTATCAAGTAAAATATTTGCTCGACTTCACTGATCGAGCTCAAAGTATTGTCTTTTAAGACCCTGTGCATTGAGTAGTGGGATATATAAGGATGTATAATGGTGCAAATGTTAATTAATTTCATGTTTTTCTGAGTCATTTCGAAACTGAATTTTGCTCAAAGTAATCAAATGTAATACGCACTATGAGTGGTATAGCTTAGTCGTTTTTTCGCAATCTGTCGGTCTAACGTGCATGAGGTTGGGAAAATAGGTCACTTTACCGTACAGCCGTAAAAATAAACCTTCACTCAAGTTATCAATTTCCTGACACAGGATGAAGAGAAATCGTTTTTCTTGTACATTTGTGTGTTGCCGTTACGTTAATGATAAAATGTTGGACGGGTCGAATAGCCAAATTCTGTCAAAGCATCGAAACTTTGAATCCTGCAACCTGTTCCAACAAAATCTTTTACTCTATGTAGGGGAATTTTCAATAATGTTTGCAGTTCATGATCTTTTTCATCTTAAACCAAGGTGTTAAAGGCGCTTGCTGACAACTCAAAGTTATTTTTTACGCTATTCATGTATTACGGCTGCAGTGGTAGATGAGTTCACTGTTCGAATTCGTAGATTAATGCCCTGAATTTAAAGATCATGGCTATAAGTCGTTTGACAAGTTTTTCCATCTTTGTGATGGTTATTTGTTTAACAATAAAATTGGGAATGGAAATGGGGAATATGTCAAAGAGACAACAACCCGACCAAAGAGCAGACAACAGCCGAAGGCCACCAATGGGTCTTCAACGCAGCGAGAAAATCCCGCACCAAGAGGTGGTCCTCAGCTGGCCCCGAAATAAAATTGTGTACTAGTTCAGTGAAAATGGACGTCACACTTAACTCCAAAACATATAAATGAACTAAAATTAAAAAAACATACAAAACTAACAAAGGCCTGAGGCTACTGACTTGGGACAGGCGCAAAAATGCGTTAAACATGTTTTGTGAGATCTCAACCCTCCCCCTATACCTCTAGCCAATGTAGAATAAAGAAACACATAGCAATGCGCACATTAAAACCCAGTTTAAAAGAAGTCAGAGTCCGATGTCAAAAATATGTAACAAAAGAAACTAAGCAAAATGACAATGATACATAAATGAACAAAGGACTACTGGCAGTTACTGACATGCCAGCTCCAGAACTCAATTAAACTGATTGAAAGATTATGTCTTCATCATATGAAAATCAAGAACAATCGCTCCCGTTAGGGGTTTAGTATCATACCATCATAAAATATATGAGAAGTACATAACCCGTATCATGCCAACGACTGGTTTTAGAATAAATGTGTTTATTTCGGATGCAAAGACCCTATGAGTGAATCAATATTAATACCAAAATATTCAATCCTTAATGACTTGACAACATTATCGTAACTATATCCTTTCCGATTAAGTCTGTTTAAAGGTTTGGTTAACTTTTGAGGTGAATGTCGCCATTTTTGTGCTTTGTAAAGAATATTACCATAAAATATTGGATGTGAAATACCTGAACGTATAAGATGTCTGCATGTTGATTTATATTTACGAATGATGTCCTTGTACCGTTGATAAAATTTAATAAATGTTTTGACTAGTTTGTGATATCGAAAACCCTGGTGTAATAATTTTTCAGTAATACAGAGATTTCTTTCGTTGAAATCAAATACGTTGTTACATACACGAGCGAATCGAACATGTTGAGATATATAAACACCATAAGATGGCGAAAAGGGAACGTCACCATCAAAAAATGGATAATTAACAATAGTAAAGTATGTTGGAATGTGTTCCAAAGTCGGGAAATGATGCTTTGGGGAATAAGAATTCGTGCAACTTCATTTTAGGTATGCTCAGGCTAAATTTTAACCAATAACAATATTTGGAAGCATTTAAAATTTTTGATAAAAGACAGTCTACAGCCATGGACCTTTAATAAGATGAAGCTCGATGATACATGGGAATTTTATTTCTCAAAGTATGGCAATATAAGGTGAGGCACTGGCTACGAGAACCCGATAAAAGTCAATTTAAAAAAATGTAACGTTTTTGTTACTTCTAAGACTAGTAAACGAAATAAATATCTGGATAGGGATAAATATTGCAGGTAAAACAGAATGTCTTTTTTGTGTGTAGAATCGGGATATTTAGTCGCATTGTACCGTATACGATGTTTTAAATATTTGAACAAAATTATATGAATAGAATATTATTAATTGAACAGAGCAATCATCAATTAAAAGCACATTTATACATATTTATAATTGTTTTAGATATACATTTCGTGGTTCTTCTTGTATATTCATCATGTAGGGGTCGATGGCGTTTTTGATGCCATTACATTTCATTTGGTACCATTCAAGCATCCTTCGAAACAATATATGTACACGTTTATACCGTACGCTTAACAGTTCAATGCTATGCATATTCGTCTTAGCGATAGTAGTATCTTGTTTCTTAAGCGCTTTTAAATTCTTTTTGATCAGAATGTGATTATGCTCTCGTCGCTTAATTTCGTAGGAACTTTGTTCAACTGTGACACATCGTTCCTCTGAATAAGATTAGAGAGCTTTATTTTTAATTGACCCCATTATGGCAAAAGTGAACTAAATCAATACATCTGGAAGTCCAATCATGTTAATGTTTTTACATTATAATTTGATTGCTTAAATCTAAATCAGATTGTCGCAAAGCAAACATTTCTGGGATCAGTGCAAGCCTGGATATATTTTGAGAGCACTAACAATAACTGCAGTTAATTAACAATAAAAAAGGATATCATTGTTGCCTTCAATGCCTGTATGAAATCAGAATCCTGTCCGAAAATACATTTTGACAATTTGTCTCGGAAATAACACTAATTATTTGTTATTGTTACATTTTGTGATAATTCGTTGCCAGAACTATTCTTGTTAATTAGCATTCTGGAGCAGACTTATATGTATGTGACAGTCCGCAAAAAGCGGATCCAGGTATGGTCTAACGCCTATGAAGTAAACTTGCTTGTCTGCCTAAATTTCTTTAAGTCAACTCGGAAAGAAATCAACAAGTCTGCTCCAAGTTTACTTTCGGAAGGTTAGGACTGCACCCATATGTAGGATCTGAGAGAAAGCAAAATAAAACTAGATGTGTCAGAACGACATAAATGGCCCCGTCTCAAAAAGTTTTAAGATATGCAATTTAAAATACACATGTGGACACAAACATGCTTGGATAGTATCCAGCTCTAAAGACCAATACTAGTTTGATGAAAAAATGTCATTGATCAATGAGTAGTTAAATTTCAAACTATCAGCAAACAGGAAGTGGATGTACTGCAGATCTAACAAGATGTGTTGAAACAACATGAAAATAAGCATAGCAGAACGAAACATAAAATTTGATATGTAACTCATTATGGTAGACTCACATATCAAAAATCAGCACAAAATATGGAGGCATATAGAAAATAAGTCGGTATAACTGTGATTTGCAACAATTTTCAAAGGCAAAAACTTTCAGCAAAGATAAGCAGAGCAGAACGAAACTTAAACTTGATCTGTAACTCATCATGGTTAACTCACATACCAAAAATCAGCCCAACATCTGAAGGCGTTCAGAAATAAAGTCTGTATAACTGTCATTTTCAACAACTTATCAAAGTCCAAAGCCCGTAATTTCAGCAAAAATAAGCAGAGCGGAACGAAACTTAAACCTGATCTGTAACTCATCGTGGTCAACTCAAGGCGTTTAGAAAAATATGACGTATAATGGTTTGTTGCGGAATGACAGAATGATGGAATGACAGAATGATAGAATGACGGAATGACGGAATGACGGACAAGGGTAAACCTATATGGCCCAACAACTTTGTTGCGGGGCCATTAAAAAAAGGTATTTGTAAGTTGAACTTACCTTAAAAAGATCAATGATAAAACTGGCCATTTAGATCTACCTAGTTGTATTTCTGTATTTCCTGACGAAACCAGTCAACACTACGATTGTTATCATATTCGAAATGGATTCGAACATTCTCATAAAAAATTGTGTCGACATCATATTAGGATGGAATGTCTGTTGGAAGTACATTTCAATGCTTGATTTTTTTATTTACTGGTATCCTTCTTTAAAATTTGTGACTAGATAATTACATAGAATGTCAAGCAAATGTCTTTTTTTCTTTTAAACATCAAAGCTTTGTCGTTTTAAAAGAATTCTTTCAATATATTTATAGATATGGGTAACACTCATTGCGTAAATCAAGAAAACGATTGACATTTGACCACTTTGCATTTATGAAAACAAACCCAATCGTTCATTAACAATACATTGTGCAAACATATCCATTTTGAATGGGCATTTTATATTATGACATCTGGGAGGGGAATGCCAGCAAAAGTCTGAATAGAAGTTGTTTACAAATGATACATCGAATTTGGCTATACTTTTGGTCCTTTTAGGTTTATCTAGAATATGTTTTGATCTAACCATTTTTCGTTCAAAAAAAATAAAATAAAGGAATATAAATTTTTTTTATTAGTTTGTGTGGTCACGAAATTTTCTTTTCAAACCTAGCTGCTTTAAATTTTATGGCTTCTATGTGAACAATTAAACAACTGTTCTTATTCATATTTCGCCTTTCGGTCTCAAGTAATGAATTAGCTAAACTTCTCTATGAGGGGTGAAGTTTACATGAAATATCTCTGTGTAAAGAAACAAACTATAACCACCAGACCATAGATTTCCAATGACCTTGACCCTAGTATATAAGCACCTCTTCCATAATAACTTGTCATTATTTTTCTAGAAGGTGTGGAGTGAACCCAACAATTCACTTGAATTCTTTTTTAGTTATGTTATTGTTTATCTAAGACTTAGGAACGTTACTTAAATTACATTTATCTTGTCTATGATGCAAGACAAGTGCTAATGTTAATTAGAATTAAAATTTTCTTGTCTACGATGTATGACAAGTATTGATGGAAATGAATTAAAATATTTCTTGTCTACGATGTATGACAAGTGTTAATGGAAATTAATTAAAATTTTCTTTTCTAGGATGTATGACAAGTGTTGATGGAAATGAATAAAAAAATATCTTGTCTACGTTGTGTATTCATTGAAGTTTTTGCCTACGCTGTACGGCACATTTATTACTTTATTCATTTACTCCTGTTTGTTGAACAGGTAGATATTTAAAAGTACTTCTTTTTACCTGAACGTCGTGTGTACTCTTCAGAAATTGCACGTGTTTTACCTGTACAGGTACACATTATTTTATTACAATGGCTTTATTTGATAATGCATATGAATTGCTTTTGCAAGATGTTGAAAATGATTTTGACATTAATTGGGGTGATGGCTATGATTTTCATCACCTCTAGGTTGTTGATAAAATTAAAGATGATGAATTTAATAGGAAAACTAGAGGTAGTTTGAATAAACCCTCTTCTGAAACAGTTGAAAAAAACCTTGTAGATTTTTAAAAGGCACTGCCATTGCAAGTGACCAAGCACCAAAACCTGTCAAAAGGAAGTCTTAAAGTCCAATAAATATAGTAACGAACCTGTTAGAACCACGAGGTGTGAGACAGTTTCTCTGCCTTCCACTCAAGCAGAGATTGTAGTGAACCCTGCTGCTGTATCTTCTAACAGTCCAATTTTGCCATTAGATGCTAACTTTAATGAAGATTTAGTTCAAGATTTTGATCTGGACTACTTTGATGATACGGTGCATGTACCTCCTTCTGGAGTTTGTGCCAGAGCTGATTATAGTCCAGCCCCAGCTGAATTTGATACTTCTTTTGATCCTGCATTAGGGTTTTCAGATGCCTTTAGGGCTCCTCTTAGTGGAATTAATGGTCCAGTATCTCAGCCTGTTGTTGAACTGTTTAATTATGATTTTGCTTGGGAAAAGAAATTAAATACAAAGGAGAAAACTGGGTCTAAATTTTCGTCTGGACTTTCCAAACCTGTTAATACTGCCATGTTGGTAAAAATCAAATCAGGATAGTATCAGGTTGATAGAGGAGGAATACTATCGTCCTGAGAACTGCGAGAATCTTAGTGTGCCTAGGGTAAACAAATAGATCTGAACGGCACTGCCTAGACAGGCTCACACTGGTTTCAAAGATGCAGGAAACCTAGAGATACTTTATTAAGGGGTTGACCGTCACCCCTATTGTTGAGTTGAGCCATTTGATCATGATAATACAAGGAGTTTATTGCCAGATTCTATTTATTTGTTTGTAAGGCCACGGGTTGTGGTTAAACACAAAAGCGACGCTCAGTTATTATCTAAATGATAAGTTCAAACCAATTTGTAATTCTGATGTTTCGGTGGATTCATCACTTTTTTGGTTCTGATTGCATGAAGCAAATGAAGGAACTTGGTGACTATACCAAGATTCCCATAGCAAGTCCTAGCTTCCTTGGAAGAGGTGCCAGGTCTAACAATTATATTACTCCCAGCAGATATGGGAGAGACTAATATCAGTCTCTGAACTCCAGAGACCCTGTCGGTCGACTGGGCTGATGTTAATTCCCCTCATTGAGAGGGAGAGGTTTCCCAACAGGGAGCAGAGGATCTCAAAGAGGTCACTACTCTCAGAGAGGGTTCTACCAAAATAACCAGCTCCTATAGTAGTTAAGGTGCGAGAACTTAATTATTATAAAATTAGGGAGCTATTAAAGAGGTTGAATCATTTGAGAATCAGTTTATTTCAAATAATGTTTTAGTTCCTAAGATGGGTCTTCAAGGCCTGTTATCAATTTGAAAAATTTAAACAACCTTGTGGCTTATCATCATTTGAAGCAGGACCATTTATCATTTGTTTAAATTTAATTCAAAGGGATGATTATCTAACATCCATAGATCTCACAGATGCATATTTTAGTATCAATAATGATTATAACGAATATTTGTGATTCATGTGGAAAGGACATTTATATGATTTTTAGGTTCTTTATTTTGGATTGGCTTTTGCACCAAGAGTGTTTACTAAGGTTTTAAAATTTGTCTACGCATTTTTTCGAAAAAATGGCACTTGATGTATATACATGATATAGTTACATTGATGATTCTCTTATTATGGATCAGAATCTAGATAGTTGTACTGTGAATACAGAAAACAATGGTGCATAAGCTTGATGAACTAGTTTTCAGAATAAATTGTATGAAGTCTGTCCTCGTTCCTTGAAAACACATTGTTTTTGTTTTATTTATTTGTTTGGTCTCATTATTGTTACTGAGTTATTTAAGATTTTTCTGACAGATGAGAAAATAGTCAAAATTATCTCCCTTGGGAAGTTCTTCTTAAACAGAATTGTGTGACTGTATTAAAGATGCTTTACATCATTTATTGGTCTTGTTGTGCATGCTTTTAATGCAGTATCTGTGGGACCGTTACATTGTAGAAACATGGAGAGAAATAATGTCGAAGCATTGAATAGTTCTTACAGTGATTATTATCACACAAGAGTCAATAACTGAAATTTAAACAATGTAAAATCAGAAAATTAAAATTTGATAAGAACCATCCAAATAAGTTTTTGGATTGAAACAGATGTCTCATTAGAAGGTTGGGGGTCCAAATTTGAAGGACAATTTGCTGGTGGTAGATGGAGCTTGTCAGAACGCTCGTTTCATATAGAATACTTAACATTGTTGGCTATATTTTTATTTTAGAGAGCATTTTTTAGTCACAAAGAGTCTTGTCATATTGGTATACAATCAGACAATACAACTGCAGTAGCTTATATTATGAAATAGGAGGTATGACCTCATTGTCACTTGACAGGCTTGCTAAAGATATTTGGGCTTGATGTTCAAGAAAGGATAATTTTATCACAGCTCAGTATATTCCTGGAACAGGAAATTTTGATGCTTATCAAATGTCTAGAAATTTTTACAGATTCAACAGAATGGCAATTGAAAGTAGAAATCTTTGAAAGAATTTGTAATTATTTCTTTGTTCCAAACATTGATTTGTTTGTATCACGTTTGAATTTTTCAAATCTGTAGATTTGTTTCTTGGTCTTTTGACCAACAAGCTCGTTTCTAAGATGCTTTTACTTTTTCATGGTCGGAATTAGGACCATATATTTTCCCCCTTTTTTCCTTGTTGGGGAGAATTATAATAAAAATTAATAGTGATAAAGTTGAGAAGGCTATTTTGATTATTCCTTTTTTGTCTGCTCAGGGTTGGTTTTCTTTACTAAGACCAATTTTAATTTCTTTGCCAGATAAACTGCCTTAGCACAAAGATTTAGTAACGATGTTGTATATAAGTAACAGGAGAATGCCATCCATTCAGGAAGAGACTAAATTTAACTGTGTGTATTGTATTCAGAAATCTCTTATTAATAGAAGATTTTTAGAATCATTTTCAGATGATATCACTTCATCTTGAAGACCATGTCCGTGCATCTACAATCATGCTATATCAATATTTTTGGAGAAAAATTTGTATTTGGTGTGTTCAAAGGAGAACAAATTCCTTATCACCACCTGAAAAGGATGTTATTGATTATGTAAATTGTTTGAAAAACAGAACCTTTTCATATCAGCATGTCAGTATTAAATATTACTCGGTCTATGTCGAAACAGACTTTATCCTTTTTGGAGAAGATGTTACTAAATTTGTTTTGTTTACCATATGTTGAAAGGTTGCTTAAACCTGAATCCGCAATTGAAGAGTTACATACTCTTTGACTTGGGAGGTGAATTTAGTGCTAACTTTTTAAGTTCTTTATATCCATTGGAGGATTTAACATTGAAGACTGACTTTTATACTTGTGTCTTTAGTTGCATTGACTACAGCTGCCAGAGCACAATCTTTATCAGCTCTACATTTACATCATATGCCTTTTAGTCAAAGACAAGGTACTATAGTTTTTCATATACAGGAACTTTTGAAAATTACTAGATCTGGTGTTAGTCTACCGAATGTGGTGTGCAAGTGTTTTGATTAACTAGAACTTTGTGTTGTTAAGACAATGATTTATTATGTTTTGCGTACAAAAGATGTAAGGAAGACATCTAAGTCTGTTTATTTCTTATGCAACTTTTCGTAAAGTTTCAACTTCTACCTTATCTAGATGGTTAAAGAGAGTTCTAATTTTAGCAGACATTTTTAAGGCTCACTAATTTGAAGGGGCCTCATAAGCGGCTTTAGCTTCAGGATGTTCTATTAAAGACATTATGGCAACAGCTATCTGGACATGTGCTAAAACTTTTTACAAGTTCTATAACAGGGAAGTGAATTATATCGGTACTAAAGACTTTTCTTCAGTTGTAATTACTGGATGATCTTGTGATTTGTTATGCTTTATTGAATGTGGCATTTGTGTAAAAAATGTTTTTAGTTTGTGTCCACACTTTAAACAAGCTAATTCATTACTTGAGACCGAAAAGCGAAATATGAATAAGAATGGTCCGTGAATGTGCAGGATGAAGGTCATTCTTAGAATATGAGCCTGAGGCTCGAAAGTAATTAATTCCCACCCTGGGGATTATCTGTCGGACCCACCCTTTTCCTATGGGTTTTATGGTCGACACAAACTTACTTTAAATTATGACAAGTTATTATGGAACAGGTGCTTATATACTAGGGTCAAGGACATTGGCCATCTATGGTCTGGTGGTTATAGTTTGTTTCTTTAAACAGAGATATTTCATGTAAACTTCACCCTTCATAGAGAAGTTTAGCTAATTCATTACTTTCGAGCCTCAGGCTCATATTCTAAGAATGACCTTCATCCTGCACATCTAAGATATGCTTGGATGAAGGAACATTTTGTCCCATGTTGATTGATACAGCTAGATTCGTCCGGTTTTACGAAATTACTCTTTTTGAATTTGACTCTGGGATCAGTATTTTTGCTTTTAATTTTGAACCTGTCTGATTCCTGACTGAATCAGACTTAACTATGGAAATTATTGAACCAATGCATGCATAGATAACATGGATAATGAACTAAGTCCTCTATGCACATTTTTCTACATTTATTACGAATCTGTATTGTATTATTGGCAAATAATGTTTAATTCATTAACTGTTGATTTTTAGCTTATTACCTTGGAATTGTGGGACACGTGATAAAAAGTTGAATTGATAGAGCGATCTTTTGATGTTTCTTTTTTTTTTTTTTTTTTTTTTTTTTGCCTTCCCCCTTATTTATGAAACTTTTCCATAACAGATGTTAAAATGATTTGGTGTAACTAATTTGTTCTTTAAGAATTTACCTTACAGTACACGTTTTCCTCCGTACTTAGGTGGCCAATGTTCTAACAAGAGGTCTCGTAGTGAAGGTCACTCTATATGAAAAAATATTGGTTAATTATAATATGGGAAGTCAATAGCAATGCATTTCTGAAGATTTTGTAAAAAAAGGATTTTCTTTTACAAGAAAATCAACGTATACTAGTTTAAAAATAAATAAAGCCAACAGTGGTATACCGAAGTTCAATAGTCATAAACCGATTAAGCAAAAACAAATTCGGTTTACAAACTAAAGTTGAGCGAAACACATCAAGAATAAGAGGAAAACAACGGTACAACAGAAACACTCAACTGCAACAAAGCAAAACACCAACATATCTAGAAATCAACTAACTGATAACAACTGCCATATTCCTGACTTAATACAGAACATTTGATAAAAATGTTGGGTTGAAACATACGGGTCATAGATGTATTCTTACGAGGAAGCTCCGAGCATGCTATGGTCCCCTGAGTGAGCATTAAGGTATATAAAACATATTAATCTTTTTTCTATATTTTAGGTATCATATGATTTCCATATTATTACAAATAATGAATGTTTTACAGGTGAACTGACCTGTCTAAACACCAATTGGATTTTACATGAGTCCATCTGTTACAAGGCAGTTATCTCAAATTTTGCAAATGGTACACGAAAATGTCACAAAGAGTACCCCGAATCGAAAATTGAAAAACTAAAAACAAGTAAAGAGGCAGATCTGTACAGTTCACTTTTGTGAGTACAACTTTATTTTATTTACATTACGATACTCATATTGTAAATATAACTTTATCCAAGCACGAAGAATACAATTATGGTGTTAATTGTCAAAGTAAACATCCATTTTATGACAATACAGGAATGTTCTGATCAGATAGGCAAATAAAAATAATTCATCCCCAGTCCACAACTGCATGTATAGTTATTTTCTGTTCTTCTCATATATTGTGTGATGGTATTATACTAAACCCCTAACGGGAGGGATTGTACTTGGTTTTCATATGATGAAGACATAATCTTTCAATCAGTTTAATTGAGGTCTGGAGCTGGCATGTCAGTAACTGCTAGTAGTCCTTTGTTCATTTAAGAATCATTGTCATTTTGATTAGTTTCTTTTGTTTGTGACCTATTCTGACATCGGACTCGGACTTCTTTTAAACTGAGTTTTACTGTGCGTATTGCTATGTGTTTCTTTATTCTATATTGGCTATAGGTGTAGGGGGAGGGTTGAGATCTCACAAATATGTTTAACCCCACCTCATTTTTGCGCCTGTCCCAAGTCAGGAGCCTCTGGCCTATGTTAGTCTTGTATGTTTTTTCATTGTAGTTCCTTTATATGTTTTGGAGTTAAGTGTGACGTCAATTTTCACTGAACCAGTACACAATTTCATTTAGGGGCCAGCTGAGAACCACCTCCGGGTGCGGGATTTTCTCGCTGCTTTGAAGACCCATTGGTGGCCTTCGGCTGTTGTCTGCTCTTTGGTCGGGTTTTTGTCTCTTTGACATATTCCCCATTCCCATTCTAAATTGTATAGTACCTAGTATGAAGATGCTTCGACTAAGTATAAGTAGCTCGTACATGTTTGAAATATAAACACTTGCTTTTCCAGAAAATGCTATCAAAATGATTTTTTGATATTCTAATTGGTTGATGCTTGGTTTACGTCCTAAAACAAATATTTAATGCATATGCAGGATGAGAACAATTAAACGAAATTTCAATAGGTACTCACTGCAAAGAAGATTGACAAGGATTGAGAACAGCAAATCTGAACTGTTACTGATAAGAAAAAGTTTACAAAGTATACCTCTGTGCAGACCACATATAGACACTTCATATCATATTGTAATCAAAATAATACAACGATATTAATCATGACAATCATTATGTTGACCAAATATGTTGTAACCTTTCGTTCTTAAATAAAAAAACTGCACATAAGATTTCTGAAGTATTCCAGAGAAATATTTTAACTGTCTGTTAAACAACAAGTTCTGATTTGTATAACACATTACTTAAAGATTGAAGATATGTCAATCCTTCTCCGGTTGACATACTAGTTAAACAGTAACAACTTATGTTTTGTGTTGTGTTAAGGCAGTAGCTTTCAACAAATTCATAAATAGGATAGTTCATTAACAGGCACTTGTAATGATAATGCAAATATAGAGTTTTTAAAAGTCAACTTTGAAAAAAACAACATACAGTCAACACGTTATGACAACAGTTATATCATTTTTATTACCTTTCCATGCATTTCCATGTCGTGTTCATAATAATTATGTTTTCAAAAAGCGTTATTATATATTGTGTTTGTCAACAGTCCAGATTTAAGATTATCGGCTGGACTAGAATTCTATATGGGTTTTGTTTGGAAATGGAAAGATGACTCGGAATATGATGAATATGGAACAATTCAATGGGCAGGTAAGTTCGACAGGAATACACAAAATTTGATGTTAATCAACAACTTCCTCTAGACATTTAAAAACAATAGGGTTAATTTTCCCTTTCTATATATTACACTAGCAAGATAAAGCTGCCGTACACTACATGGATTTGAATAGAAAAGAATATACATTCACACCTAAAACCAATAGTTCAATTTTCCTTTTACAAAATACAATTTTTTTCAGCACTATTTTTACGGAACTTGAAAATAAAATACAAAATAAACATGTGTCAAGATTTAAAAAATTATAGTTTCTTAACTATTTTCTTTAGTCGTTCAAGTACTGATGTAACTTCCGAAACGATTCGACCCTTATATATGGTAAGCCGTTTGAACATTTATTCAATTTCAAGATACCTGATATAATTTGTGATATATCGTTCTTACTTGAACTTGATAAGATATGTTTTTATAGAAGTTGAATATTCTATATAATTGATAAGATATATGATATCATTTTAAAATATATTTTTCCAAGAAACACTTTATACTTGTATTTGATTTATAAGATAGCTGTTATTTAATTTTTTGGATATCTTAAATATATTTTGATATCGTCTTTTGTTAGTAAGATATTTTTGAAAATGAAATAAATATAAAATCGGCTTGCCATATTTATAATTGGACGATGAAAATAAATCAAGTCCCAAAATACTTTGGCACACAGCAGTTTAAATGTTGCTGAATATGATGGTGGGTATATATACAAATATATAAATAAAGAGATGTGAAATGATATCCAATGAAACAACTATCCACTTAAGTTCAAATACAGTGGTTGTTCGCAATTATAGGCAACCGTTGGATTGTTCAAATATGCAATCCCGTGCGTTCAGTCTTCATAGAAAAGGTAAATCTTGCTTAATATATCCCCCAGAACTAGAAATTAAAGAAACAACAGACACGGCTTCCTCCGCCTCAATTTTAGACTTATATCTCGAATTTGACATACACAGTCATCTCAGTACCAGAATCTATGACAAACGAGACGATTTTAGTTTTAAAATTATAAATTTCCCCCACCTTAGTAGCAATATACCAACTTCACCTGCATATGGGATATACATTTCCCAAATTATTCGATATTCAAGAGCTTGCAGCTCCTACTCAGACTTTGTAAAACGTCACCAGTGTCTGAGCAGAAAGTTGATGAACCAGGGGTATGTCAAAGAACGTCTCGTCCTTTTTCTAAAAAAGTTCATCGGAAGGTACCAAGACCTTGTTGATAAATATTCCGTATCAACTTCACAAATAATACATGATGGTCTTGAAGTATAGATTCTGCATACTGTCGTTGTTTATCATCTTAACAACGTGTAATATTGTTCTTTCATTTGTCTTTGTTCTATTATTAATATTACTTTTACTGTTTGGTTTGTTTTCTGTGATATCCATTTGACGTGGCTAGGTACTTATACATCCCGTCAATGTGTTTGTATTATCTTTCATTTTTGCTGGTGTGTTTTGTATATGCGACTTTTTGTGTTTACGTGGTTCTTATAACGTGACTCTGTACTTTAAAAGATCCCGTCATTATGTTATTGTTCTATTATATGTCATTATGTTATTGTTCTATTATAAATTTGAAAATACTTTGAACGACAAACGACAAATTTATTTTACTCGCGTAGTGGTATTTACCATATGTGGATTCTTTAAAGTTCTAAAGAACTTCTGGACAATTTTAAATCTCGGTCTATTTCTGAAATTAATTCTAACATAACTTTTGATTTTTTAACCCTGTATACCAACATTCCCCATGTGAAATTATAAAATTGTTTTGAATAAACATTGAATGACAAACTTTTTTCTTATGTGACGTTTACATTTTCTGACGTCAGACACGCGAAGCAATGAATGTGGTTTTTAATTTGATAGATGCTTTTGTGCTTTTTTTGTAAATAATTGTTTGTTTTGATATTGTAACACAGTGATGACTGCTGTACCCATATTTTGACTATTTTATTTATAATGTCTGTTTTGTTCACGCATCGTTGTAAATATAACGGAATTTGATAAGACTGTCGTACAAGTGAGAGGTTAAGCGCTATAAAACCAGGTTCAATCCACCATTTTCTACATAAGAAAATGCCTGTACCAAGTCAGGAATATGACAGTTGTTGTCCATTCGTTTGATGTGTTTTGTCATTTGATTTTGCCATGTGATTAGGGACTTTCCGATTGAATTTTCCTCGGAGTTCAGTATTTTTGTGATTTTACTTTTTCCATGATGGCACAGGGTTGCACCGCTATGAGGAAAATAATCGTTGTTGAAAGGCCAATATGTGATTAGTTTCCTATCAGAATTTCAAAAAGTTAGGTCGAACCACTCTGCAAAACAAGTTTTTCAATACGGAACAATTCCTAACAATGTCGTGAAATATTTTATAATATTTTATAATATTTGGTTGAATTCCTTGCCTTTTTTATTTTACACAAATAGGTGGTATTTTGAGAATGGAATATTGTTTTCTTGAATACAATACAAAATATATTTTTTTTCTACAGTACAACCATACAATCCCTCTCTATGTGTAGGGATAGGATATTCTACTGGCTTGTTATATGATCAAATATGCTCGTTCCATCAAGGTGTCCTGTGTCAGAAAGACGTTGGAAATACGGGTAAATAAGATCGGATTTTCTTATTTTTGTTCTTTCAGAATAAATATAAAAAAGTTAGAGTTATGTATTTCATGCATTTCATCTTATTCATTGTTTACAATAAGTTTGTACTCAAGTTCGTTCTAAATGATCGTACATCTTTATGTAATACTTAGTTTTTTATCATTAAATTGACTCAAATCACACATATACAAATAACTAAACAAAAAATCAATTTTCCTTTTGATTATTTTTAATGTAATACCATTAATTATACGATGCAAATGCATCTATTTAATATAGGATCTTGCGAATACGGATGGGTAAAAGGTGGATTTTTGTGTTATAAACTCTTTCGACAGAAATCTAATGGTGAAATGTATAATCAAGCATGGCATATTTGTTGGGGAGTCGAAGCTGAACTTATAATGCCGAAATCAGTTGAAGTCGGCAAATGGATCAGTAACACATTCAGTTGGTTAGTAATAAGCATATTATGTTTCCTCAAATGCAAAAACCGAGACCTCCTTGATCGTCTCTTGATATTATGTTCACCTTGATGAACCGTTAAACCATTAGACGAGCTGCAAATTAAGGTCACAGTAGTATAACACATCAAATATAAGAGGAGAACAAAAACACAACAGAAACACTAAAATGTAACACACACAGAAACGAACTGGAAGATAACAATAGCCATTTTCCTGACTTGGTACATGATATTTTAAGAACAAATGGTGGGTTGAACCTGGTTGTGTTGCTAGCTAAACCTTCCGGTTTAATGGCAATGTTAAATATAACACTAAAATGACAATATTACATGACAGGACTACAATACAAATAAGTGGAAGAACATACAGGACAGAGAAACACACAAATAAACAATACAATAGAACATTACGACAAGATAATAGTTATCAAAACTGCCAGGCCTAAAGGTGAAGAGCATTGATGACCCAAAATTCCAAAAAGTTGTTCCAAATACGGCTAGGTTATCTGCCTGGGATAAAAAAAATATTTAGTATTTAGAATAATTCATATTTTTGCAAACAGTAAATTTATAAAATATAAAAATGACCATATAATTGATATACATGTTAACACCGAAGTGGTGACTAACTACACATTAAATACGAGTACGTAAAACAACCTAGATCAGCACATAAAACCAGCACAGCCGAACAACGCATTGTATGTCAGCCGAATAGATCGACGCACAAAAGTGACGCCACAAATAAATTTCTAAAAATTTCCAAAAAATAGGATAGAGTTCAAGATTAGATTTGTTATACTGATATTACATGAATTTAATAACAATGAAAATTACAATACTTATTAATATAAAATTGTGTTAGTAATTAGATAATAAATTGTATTATCTAGCTATGTCGGTATTTCAAAGAAATCAAACTGAAAACCAAATACATAGTGTAAGTTTAGTTGACCCAAACTAAAATCTTACAAATGATAATAAATCGTATATATCGACTGCAACCCAGTCGAAATCATGTGACAAACACTCGATACTTGAAAGTGACCCGAATTGTCCAAATTATTTTAAAATGATTTATTGGCGCGTTTATTGGGATATTTTTCAAGGTGAAATATATATGTTTGGGATATATTTCATCTTTTTATTTCGCATTTGTACTAAGTATATCTAAAATGGATTGAATATGGGCCACAAGCAAATTGCCGACTTTTGGACAAATTTAATGGTAAAATATATATTCAACAAGCCAATTCCTTTGTAGTTTAGATAATCAATGTCATTTCATAAAAGTTATTTTCTACTTTTGATCAGTTCGAAAATAGCAAGGTGTGAGATGTAGCCAAAGTACTACTAGGATCTGGTCAATATCTGTAAGAAACAATGCCGCGTTATATGATTCAGATAAACGTTGAATATGGACTAAAATCTGTAGTTAATATAAATAGTAAAATCACAAAAATACTGAACTCTGAGGAAAATTCATAAAGAAAAGTCCCAAATCAAATGGCAAAATAAAAAAGAACAACATCAAACGAATGGATAACAACTGTCATATTCTTGACTTGGTACAGGCATTTTCTTATGTAGAAAATGGTGGATTGAACCTGGTTTTATAGCTAGCTAAACCTCTCACTTGTATGACAGTCGCATCAAATTCCATTATATTGACAACGATGCGTGAACAAAACAAACAGACACAAATATTAACCGCACAGGTCGTAATGTGAATTATTTTGGTTCAAATGAATGACGATGACCAAATTTGTTTCAATAATACATGTCTACACTGTCTTGGTTACATCTGCTTCTTCTATCTTTTGACCCAATAACATTGTTATGTCACATCTGCCTATCAGATTATTATACAGTGATGTCCACACACGAATGACTAATCTATCGTGTTTTATGTTATAGCTAGAACAATATATGTTCTCAAATCTATATCAGCCCAATAAAAGGGTGATTTATGTCATGATGAAAACGTAATTTCTCTTTTAAGATTTGCGTTGATGTAAATGAATCGCCTGTGTTACGCTTACAAACAGTTAAGATGCATGTTTCCAACCAATGCCAAAGGAACGAATACATTTCAATGTGATCGGTTTTAATACATACACTTATACATTGGGCATAAATAAAGAAAACAGTTAATTATCGCTCTTCATATTAATATTTTAACTTGAATTTTAAAATATAACTAAAACTCTAAAACGTTATTGCAAAAGTTCAAATGTTAAAATGTAATTGAACTTGTTGAACGAATACATTTGTTCAATATTGAAGGTACTGAGTGATCATGACTTCAGCAAGAAGTGAGAGGTTTAGAAGATATACTTATGGAATAGATATCCTGACTTTTCACTTGTCAAAAAGTCGGCAATTTGCCTTGCTGCTATCTTCAATCTGTTTTCAGATATACTTAGTTGAAATGTTCAAGAAGTTAGAGGTTAAGCTAGCTAGAAAACGCCTGTACCACGTCAGAGATATGACAGTTGTTATCCATTCGTTTGATGTGTTTGAGCTTTTGATTTTGCCATTTAATTATGGACTTTCTATTTTGAGTTTTCCTCGGAGTTTGGTATTTTTGTTAAATTACTTTTTGTGTTACTATCAAATATAATGACATGAATGATGTATTGTGTTTCTGTTTCAAAGTTCCTGTTGGATAGGACTCACAGATTATGACGCAGATGGTATATATATTTGGAATGACGGAATTCTTGAAAACATTTCAGATATGTACTGGTCCTTACGTAAGTGTTTCACAATGAGCTAACTTTTCATGAAAACATTGAAATGCATAGATGCTATAGTTGACACATACGGCAGCAATCACGAAATTTTCTATAAATTAATATACTTCATTTCGACACGATTTTGGAAAATGGGACATACAGGGTAACCAATTTTGGGAAGTGGGACATACAGGGCAGGCATAGTGCGAATTACATTGCAATGTAATGCATTATATTACAATTACTTTGACAAAACCATGCATTAAATTACAATTACAATTACATGCATTTATCAAAGAAATGCATTATATTACAATTACTTTTGCAAAGTGATGCATTGAATTACACATTACATTTGTAAATGTTTATTATTAATTGAAAAAAAATCAAACATTTTGAAAAACAACGTTAAGTCACAAAGGTTTCTTGCATATGCAATAACTGTTCCATATACATTTTAAATTTAAGTATTATGTAAAAAGTCTATTCAATACAACTATTACATTTTAACATCATAAGTGTTCCAAGGTATACATCACTGTGACGGTGGTTTCTTTATAAACAAATTACAGAGATAAAGTTAAATAGTTATTTAACTAATGTTAACTTCACTTTAAAAATTTACATTTTTTTGTTTTATTAATTCCAATTAAAAATATTTACTGAGAATTTCTTTCCTAACTAAATAATAAACTTAAAGAGCTTAATTAATGACCAAGTGTCAAAATGGTAAAATGATTGATTGTAAAACAAACTAACTAGTATTTTATGACAATGGTCAATTTTCTATTATTTGATCATGACAAGGTATTCATTGATGTTTTGACAACAATAAAACACTTTTACAGTACTGCTTTTCAAATAAAAAAAAATCTATATCCAAATGATTAATATGTTCTTAATTAATCCAAAAATAGTATATTCTGCTATAGCTTAATCTCCAACAATCTGTGAAAAATATATAGTATGTGAAAAAAGTAATACCATGTAATGCAATGTAGTGCATGAAGTTACACAACTTTTTTCTCATGTAATGCATAAAATTACAATAACATGTAATGCAAAAATTGCTACATTACACATTACATGCAATTACTTGGACAAAATGTAATGCATTACCATGCATTACAATTACAAATTTGCATAACCCCATGCCTGATACAGGGTAATCAATTTTGGATGTAAGACATAGGTCACCTTAATTTAACACCTGAATCAAAAGAAGGATGTACAAATAGGTATAAAGAGTTGTATCCACATCTTAACTAATATTACTTTACAATATTATTACAATTTTACTTAAAAGTAGTATGGTTAAAGGATGCTAGTTAATATCCAGTCCCTTAAAGCAGCGATACTAATCTACCGTACAACTAGTTACTTTTTACGGCTGAGGAAAATGGGCATGCGTTTTATATTGCAATAGTTTCTTACTAGTACATATTTATATACTTGTAAAGCTAAACAATTTGTATTATGTACAAGTATCCATCATATAGCAACAATATCTATTTTGATATGAATACGGTGTTACAAGAAACCGAGAAAGGCCCGCTTTTGTGGTCCGTTTCTTAAAATGTGTGTGTTGTTTGTTGGTTTTTTTTTCGTTTTTTCACCTTGAAAAGAGGAAAAGATAAAATATCCTTGGGCAGGCAGTTACAAATCATAAGTACAATAAAAACGGACCACAAGAAGGGTAAAAAAAACAACGAAGAAATAGACTACAATAGCAAAACATTACATCTAATACTTAGATTAAATTTGTTTTCAAGCAGTTCTATCATATAGTATCATTTTTTTACTTTTATATTAAAGACCAATCACAGCCAGATCGTCGTGAAAAGAACTACATATGTGCTTATGTATTTAGAGGAGAATTATATGACGACGATTGCAGTTCTCTAAACTATGCCATCTGCCAGGTAAATGGTAAGTTAAAGAGTAAATAAACTAGTGTAAACCAGCAACAGAAATCAAGCCATGAATCTTTGAATTGAATTGTCAGGTTTTGTTTTTTTTTTCATATTGAGCCCTTTCGTATTCTGCAATGAATTTTGCGCATTGTTGAAGACTGAACGATGAACTATAGTTGGAATCTTCTAGTCAGTGGTCTGTGGTGCATATTTTGTCTGATTTGCAAATAACCACATATATTGATTCTATATAGGTCTTATTTGATTACTTGGAGAAAAATTGAATACGCAAAACATTTTTTTTAAAAGTCATCCTATGTGTATGCCTGCGGTAGATAACCATGAAATCCAGTTGTTAGCATTAACGTCATTTGATCTTTGAAGGAGAGTTGTCTCATTGGCAATCATACCACACCTTTTTTTTTTGTTTTTTTTTTCTTGGTTTGCTATATACCTCAACAAAAATATACATTTATTTATGTCATGCATGGGACGGTTTTCAACGTTGAGCAAACGCATGTACTTGATGACAAGCACTGAGTCGAATCTAAAGAAGTCATGAATACTGAATGCCTTCAACTGACCAAATGTCACAACACTTGATGTTCAAAGTACATAATTATATAAAGGCGACATTAGTTAATTGATGTTCAAATCTCACAGATCCAGTCAAAAGATACAATTTAAGTGCAAAGTGAAACAAATCAAAACATATGGAATTGCATCAGTTTCAAAA
Organism: Mytilus californianus; assembly: GCF_021869535.1. Taxonomy (NCBI): domain Eukaryota; kingdom Metazoa; phylum Mollusca; class Bivalvia; order Mytilida; family Mytilidae; genus Mytilus; species Mytilus californianus. The sequence goes on from NW_026262745.1 coordinate 66,079,352, forward strand.
GGAGTCAGATCGGATACGTCCAAATGGTAAGAGTCTCCTGTTTTGTCTGCAAATCATCGTGTACTCTTTCCCTAAAATAAAACATCAAGAGTGCACACGCTGAAATGTCTCGTCTTCTTTACTTACCATTGATTTTGTTGATAGCCCTAAACATAAAGTATCACATAAACTTAACATGATCCAGGAAAATGAGGCCAAGGTCAGATAAACCACACAAGAAATACATGTACACCTTAAAATATTTCAATACACCAAATATAATTGACCTATTGCTTATAGTTTCTAAGAAAAACAGACCAAATCACAAAAACTTAGCACTGAGCAATGAACTGTGAAAATGAGTTCAAGGTCGAATAAAACATGCGAGACATGTACATCATATAATAGTTCCATACACCAAATATAATTGACCTATTGCATATAGTATTAGAAAAAAAGATCAAAACTCAAAAACTTAACTTTTACCACTGAACCATGAAAATGAGGTCAAGGTCAGATGACGCCTGCCAGTTGGACATGTACACCTTACAATCATTCCATACACCAAATATACAAGACCTATTACGTATAGTATCTGCATGATATATGGATTGAAACACAAAATTATAACCTTGTTCACTGATCCATGAAATGAGGTTAAGGTCAAATGAAAAACTGTCTGGCAGGCATGAGGACCTTGCACGGTACACATATACTAAACATAGTATTACTCATAATAAGAAAGAAATTAACACTACAAAAAATGTTAACTTTTTTTCAAGTGGTCACTCAATCATAAAAATGAGCTCCAGGACAATGGACAAATGACAGTCGGAAACTTCGTAACATAAGGCATCTATATACAAAGTATGAACATCCAGGTCTTCCACCTTCTTAAATATAAAGTTTTTAAGAAGTAAACTAACGCCGCTGCCGCCGCCGGATCACCATCCCGAAGTCGAGCTTTCTGCGACAGAAGTCACAGGCTCCTCAAAAATTATAATGTATTGTAAGTAATAGCATACATGTACAGACGGTGCATTGCCAACTATTTTGAATGTGTTTTACTTATTAGCTTTGAACCCTCAGTGTTGACAGGCTTGTGATACAGAAGTTCGACTACTTAGACAACTCGGACACTGAAGCCATTACTTAATTATCTGGCATTTTTTGCAAACATATAATAAGCTATTTTTTATTTGACATGTTATATGGTATAATAAAACTCGTCAATGATACAAGGCATCTTTGTCTTATTTTATAAACATATAAGGAAACTATTTCAATGACTCATTTATAAAATTCAAGATTTTACAGGCTAAATAAGATTGTTTAAAGATTTACCCGAATGTAGTGTTAAAGGTGCTTGGGTTGTTAAATATTACTTTCTATATTTGCAGCAACTGAGCAGCTGTCAACCTTATTTGGTATTAGTTCTAATACCGCAAGTAAATCATTTCTTGATACTTCAACCACAGAAGCCTCACGTACGTCGTCTATATTGTCATTAGTGCCTGGTGTAACGCCAATATCTAGGGAAATGTCGACTACACTAAGAAAAACATATACTAATGGACCATCATCTGCTGATGAAACAATAAATGTGGCTAAACTAACCCAACATCGTGTAACTTGTACAAACCAATGTAAATGCTTATGGAACTATACAGATCACTCAGACAACAAACAAACGTATCTCCCATACAAAGTAGATAAGAAATCTTTATCATCATACCGTAGAAGAAGACAGTGTGCTCGAGACTACAGAAAATCAGCACTTTACCTTGGGTGTGGGGGTATAACAGTGCTTGTATTGTTCCCTTTATTCATTATCATTTTGGATATTTTACCAGGAGCATGACAGTTAAGATATCGTTATTAAATCTATGCTTTGCTACACAACTAATAGAACAAAGAAAATGGCAATAACTAATGTACACCCTGCCTCTTGATATGTTCTCAGTCTCAGTTTCAAGTCCGTTGATACCATCATTGAACCAAAAATTATGCTTTACACATAATGGTGGAAAGGTTTTGGCGCTTCGAGAAAAAAACTGCCAACACATTGCAGGGAACGGTGACAATTATTTATTCCAAAATGGTTCACTTATGTCATTTAAGTGAAATTTTCAGCTAATCTAATAATCAACTTGACTTTTCGCCGACGATCAATTGGAATTAAAAATGCACATCTCAGCTTAAAATGTGTTTCCTTCTAAATGTTTACCAAAATACATATGTTACACACTTCTTACTTTTTCCTCAAGACTGAAAAAAATGTCTGAACAATGTTCTTCAACCTGTTCTCATTAAACAAAAAGATTTTTTTCTCTCTTTCTACTGTTGGATATGACAAACAGCTATTAGTTTTAAGTTGAAATGTTGATCAATCATTTCTTCTCTTTAATTTTTCATTTTAGTGTGATTTGAGCTTTCTGTACATAATGTAGTTTAACTTAAACTTTAGAACTGTTTCCATAATTTTTTCCTATTTTTCCTATTTTGTTCATTTACTTATTTTGCCATTTCGAAAAAAAATATTTGCAAGTTAATAAAAAAAATAAAAGTTAGTTTTGTTCGTTAAGGCTACGTTTTTTTTTTAATCAAATTATTGCTTTTCTTTTCTTAATTTGAAAATTAAAAAAACATGACTGCAAAGGTGTCTGAACATTTGAAATATGAATGAAAAGAGATGTGCATGAATCTTCCATGATCCTCTGGCAGCAACACCACGATATAAAAAAAACTAAACGTGACCTAGAGGTTAGAATTCAACACCTAGTACCATATTCTAAGCTGTATATCGGCTCGAGTTCACGCAATGAGAAACGTAAAACATTATACCAAAAATGTACCTTCAACATAAAAATCTCTATCGGACAAAAAAAAAGAAAAAAGAAGATATTCATCACTTAGAACAGACGGGCGGAATTTATAGTTAAATAATGCTCAACACATTTTTTAATGCTAGCAGAAGCGTACCAAAAGTTACATGGATTAGTGATTGATTGTTGTTTGCTTAACGCCTAATGACAAAGAGTTTATGACAAACTAGTAATGATAACAATCATAGGTACGTCCTTTAAAAGAGTTCGATTGGGATGAAAGGCGGGAAACATAAGCAAACATGTACAAGGAAGACCGTGCGATACAATCTAATCAGAAATAGTGTTTTACTGTATAACAATAGTATCGCGTATCATAAAAACCCGTTTCGGGTGGAGGGGGATGGGGGAGGGGGGGGGGGGGGCAGTTAGAAATCTATTTTGTACATTTTCAATGTTTTAATAATAAATTATGCATATAAATGCAATGGACGTGGTCACCACAAAACCGTGCAACATACCTTATGCCTATATCTGTGGTCGTGAATTTTTGTTAAATGCACCCAACTAATACAAAGCAAAATAATTCTTCAATAAACCAATTTGTCCATGTCTGAGAATTTGAAAGTCATGTCTCTTTCATCTTTTCATCCTTTAAGGTAACATATACGTAAATGTATGAACCATGGAATGTTTGGAATTTTGAATGCAACTAGCGCAGTGTTTCAAGAAAAAAGGTTAATAATCAAAAGTAAAATGTTACATTATTTTTAGCGATATTTACGAGGGAGGTTGGTTTCCAGAACGGTTTAAAAAATCTTACCAAATAAAAAAATTTAGGCAATAAATTTATTGGGGCGTTAGTATCCTGGATCTCGGTTCTTTGACAAAATGGCTAATTGTTAGACAAACTATAGATCTTTTTCTTAAGATTCCACCAAATCAATTTCAACGTCACGATTCTGCGCGTAAGTAATTCTTGTTTTTAGCAGATAAAATAGGTTTTTTTTGTAACAATGTATTGATACTTAAAAGAACGACCATTAAGACGATTGTGGGAAAATGCATATGGGAGATCGAAAACTTATTCAGATACTTTCTTACAAGATTGATCATGTTCTCTAGCTTATACACTGCAAATACAAGTTAAATCACCAAAATACTGAACTTCGAGGAAAAATTATAAAGAAAAGGTATAATTTTAACTAAATTGACCCATAAGTTATCACTTGGCGTCATATCCGAAACACTTCTCCTCTGAAACTACTCTGTCAATATACCACATTTCACTTGAATTGAATCTAAACAGACAAATTTCTTTATTTTTGAATGCTGTAGTAAGATAACTACTCCCTTTGAATAAGTGATAATGTTTTGCTGTTACGAATTTGCTTTCAAACACGCCTTTGCACTTTTTACAAGTATAATGTTGTTGTTATTAATAAATTTATTGGTAACAGCATAGACATGACAAAAGGGTACCCACTATTTTTTTTCACTAAATGTCTTGAATTTTCTTTTCCCTGCACTGTTATACATGAAACGTGCAATTTTAAGGATGCTTTGTGCTTTTGAAATAATCACCGAATAGTTCCTCAGGGAAAAAAACATTTAACGTTTGATTTAGTAGCGGTAACTGGATAGACATTCATTTCATGTATGCCGATGGAATTTAGTTTGTAGAAAAAAATGTTACTTTGAACAATACAGAAGCTGTGATTTTTCGTTAGAGTTATTATTTACATTTTAGAGTAATTCCTTTTGCTGATAGCAATCAATCAGAAAATATGGAAAAAAATCATTTTAAATGTGTTACCCTGACGTTGTACGCATATAAATTACTCAAAAATCCGACTTAAATATATTTTAACCTTATCAAAATAGATCTACATCGTGATGTTCCGATTCATCAATCCTACAAACTTTCATTTAAACACTAGCAACTGCATTTATTTTCTTTAAACATATAATCTTAGGCTTAGGTGTACTGAAACTCAACATTTTTTCAACGACCCGTGTATGTTTTCTTATAAAGTGTAGTTTACATTTCTGAATACTAAATTAAAATCTATATAATGTTTTAATAATTTTTCGAAATGCGTGTTATATCATTTTTTTTTTAATATAATAAAACAAATATGGGTCACGGAGCTTTTTCTCAAGCTGCATGTTATGCAAAATTGTACACGAACACAAAAAAGTTTTGCGTGATAGAAACACAACTAAACGATAGAATTGTAAGGTAAAATATGAGAAATAAGTGTGGTTTCAGAAAATACAAATTGGGTCAAGGGCTAAATAGGTAATTTCCCTGGGTATTTTAAATATAAGACGATATGATACATAATACTAACATAAGTACAACATATACCATTACTTGATAACCATCTGTTTAAAACATTCACGTCACAAATACAAATACAACATTTGACGGTAAATGTCGTCCGTAATTTTCTAAATGTCAAAATAAGACTTTGCATTTTACAAGTTAACTGTCAATTGGGAGTCATTTAATATAATTTTCGATTTCTGGTACATAATGAAGTGCTTTTTTGCGTAATTGTACTTAGACCCTACCAAAACTTAACTTACTTTTTGATTGTTTAATTACGCAGTAAGACTCCGCTTATATTCTTATAAGTTTGTCAACTCAGCGGTTTTCACATGAATTTTGTTTTGAACGTTGTCAGTTTGGGACGTTATTAATGTCTTTTCAAAATAAAATCGAAAGGTTTTGATATGGCTTTCTGAAAGTTTTGATTTTATGTTCCCAGGATTGTGTCTTCTTATTTCTTGCCTTTTAAAACAAAATTTACGGTTTTACCTCTTTTTGAGATTCAAGGACAATACATAATAATCACTTGTAAATTTCTCGACATATCCATGTGTCTAAATATCTAAACGTTTATGTTAAAGTATGCAGATGGCAGAACCGAAGATAAAAACAACGAAGATTATTATAAATATTCAATTTACTAAATAATTTTGACAACAGCTTCAATGATGTTTTAGAGAATACAAGAAAACACAATTCATTGGAAATTTCTGAAACAAATGATAATTATTCAAACAGTGTGTGACTCGAAAACGGTTACAAGTCGTTGAAAAAGACATGGTAGATATAGTAGAGTTGTCGCAGGACTCGGGTGCGTATCCGTATATGAAGAAATGTACTTTGAAGTATTTGGGAAAATACTAAATGGAGTATAACACGTATTCTTAATATATACTAGTTTGTCAATTTCCCTTATCCTGACATATAGGGATGAAGTTCTATTAATATAGGTAGTATTTGTTTTACTATTTTACAATGAAAAGTTTTAACGCAGTTTGAACATTCTTGTATAGTCCGTAGTCCGTTTGAATTCTATGAATCTTCAAAAATGAACGATCAAAAATCAATTTATTTAATAACATGGCTTAGTTTGCGGTGTATATTTATCTATGTAGTAGACGAATCCGACAGTTTGCATAAGAAATTAAGTCGTCATTTAGGTCTTATGTTAAAATTTCTTTACGAGGTAAATAAACGGTAACGGAGTATACGAGTTGACATAAAAACACATAATTTAGTGAACTGAATAATGTACCGGGGTGTATAACATGAAATGATCGATTGATTTATTGATTAATTAATTAATTAATTGATGTTAACGCCACTTTCAGCACTATTGGCCACTTAATTCTCGTGGCGGCCATTTTTATTAGAAGAGGAAGTTTGAATGCCCAGAGAGAACCACCGACCTTCGGCAGGAAAACTGACAATCATAGTCAATTAAGAATGGAATCAAGTGCATCCGCCACTTGCAGAGATCGAACTCACAACTTCAGTGTTGATAGGCTAGTAATACAGTAGTTGGACTACTTAGACCACTCGTCCACCAGGGCCCCTCAAGTGATTCAAGGTTACATACCTGCATGAATTATAAATAACCGTTTTAGATAATTTAGATAATCTAACATTTGCCAAGATCTTTCTTCTCCAAATGCCCAAAATGTCATTGTTCTTCTCAACTAATTTCATTTAATACATAAGTCCAACTGCGGATATTTTTTAGATACACGAGCTACGGAGTTTTCCTAAGTATTTAACCGGAACCACAGATAGTAAGGTACACTCGAATCTCGATATTACATTTTGTTCTGATTTATATCTTTAAAAATCAGTTTTCTGTACATTAAAGTTTTGTATATGAATAAACAATACAGCAGAAAACTTGTACACTTTGTAAATTCCGCTTTTCGATTTAACCGATACATCAATAGAGTCATCGGGGTTAGCACAAATATAATCATTTTAATTTTATCGCACGTAATACTATGTGAATACGTAACTAAAAACTTCTTTTCTGCAACAGCTCTAGTTGGGGTTTCAGCAGATGGTCAAAAGTATAATTTTTTTCTTTTAAAAGTAACAGTTATACCATAAACGATCGCAGAAAGTATTTTTGATTATTATGGCCATTTGTTAGATCGAGGTTCAAACGTTGTCAATTCAATAGGGTTAATGAAATCATGCATTCTTGCATTATGTCGGCCATCGAACATTTAAAAAGATTTTGATATGCATATGTGAGAATGAGTGGAGGGCGGTTACATATTTGAAAATTAATTGTTTTAAATCTTTCCATTTTATTACCAAGTCAATTTGTTAAAACACGTGTTCTGTTTTTTTTTTTTGTTAATTATCAGCAAAGTTGAAAATAATTTAAAAAAACTTAATTGTAAATTAAAATGATTATTTGATTAGTTATCCCTTCAATCACAAAATCAAATGATATGAATCGTTTACCAAAACGTAAGTTTTTTTTTTAATTTGCATCTCAGTGTTTTCAATTTAGCGCTGAAGCTTCCGCAAACACTTCCACAATCACTATAAAAATGAGAAGTAACGATTTGCTACCAAACAGGACTGTTCCTTAAATGAAAATTGTATGTTTTTCGGATTTAAAGAATTTGATGTTGAATATATCTTTTAAATAATTTGTTACACAGTAATGAAATAAGAATGAATTACAAAAATATGCGACAATTAAAACTGTCTTGTCAATTTGACACCCGCATCTGTTTGGAAATGATTAAAGCACATTCATAAATAGATAAATAAACCTAAAAAGTATATTTTCTGCGCTAGACTCCATTTCTTGCGAAAAAAAAAATACTCGACGCTTGTGCTTCACTGAGTACATTTAGTCTAGATGTTCTAAGATTTAGCAAATTGTTAAAAAAAAACAAAAAAAAAAAACTCATCGGAAATATTCCTAGTGGTATCTTCTAAGTGACTAGAATCAAAGTGTGTCATAAACATGATACAGTTTAAAGTAATATATTATCATTTTATAAAATTGATTATTTTGAAGTTTTAAAAACAAATGTCAATAAGGGAATTATACATGGTTTTTTTTAATTTTGCTGACATATGAAAAAGACTGCTCAATTGATTCATTTTTAAATTAATAATTTCACGGTCTAAAATAAGTTTGAGTAAAGATTTACACGAGTGTAATGATAAAGATGCTTGTATTTTGTCGGCTATAACGTTTTTTTTTTTTTAAATATATTTCCAGCAACTGAGTAGCTGTCAACAACATCTAATACCCCAAGTAAATCATATTTTAAAATTTCAACTATAGATATCTCAACCACTCGACACACGTCGTAAAAATTATCATCAATGTCTGGCGAAACGTCACTATCTGGGAAAAAGTCTACACTTAGGAAAACATCTACTAATGGACCATCATCTTCAGAAGAAACAACGACTGTGTCTAAACTAAAAAAACATCGAGTGACTTGTACAAAACACTACTATCCAGATCGCAAACCAAAGTATGTCCCATACAAAGATAGGAAATCTTTATTACCGATAGAGCACTCCAGACAACAGACACCGGAAAATCGTCATTCCTCATTCGAAATTCGGATGTGTTGGTATAACAGTGCTTGTATTGTTCGCTTTATTCATTTTACTTTTGGATTTTTTACCAAGAACATGACATTCTTATTATCGTCATTTAATTTATGCTTTGAAACAGATAGTAATATACAAACAATTGCAAGTATACCTTATTCGTCCTGTATCTATTGAGATCTAGAAATGTTCTTGATCTGAGGTTCAGGCCGTATATAATAGCTTCATCAAACCAATAGTAAGAGCTTTACGTGTTGTTGGAAAGGGTTACTCATTGCATGCACCGTGCAGTAACAACTACTTCTTTTCAAAATGGTTTAATCGTGTCATTTTTAGTGTACAAATACATCATTTCTAATTAAGGATGTAGTAAGGTCAGGTTTAGGAATTTTATCAGATGTTTGGACTCCTTGTTTTTTCCCTACGATACAGGGTAAAATATTTTGCCCTATAACACCCATTTTTCTTTCATACAAGACTTTAATAGCTCATAAAAGGTCATTTACCAAAATTAAAGCAGATTCTAGATTCTAACTTTTCTTTTCTTTCGATTTGAGACCCAAATAATACCAATGCAAATATAAGGTTCAAGTCCGAGTCTTTTCCCGCCATTTAAAAAAAAATATCTCGAAAAGGAGATCCATAACCTATCAATATTTTCAGCTTATTTTGTTCCTTAACTTATGCTCTTCTGACCTATAGTATTTGGTCCGGGGACACAGTTATCGACCTTTAACAAATAGAGTCCCTAGTGTGGACAGTGTAAACCTTGAAAAAAAAATGTTCATACACATTCCAAATGTATTTCTTATATATTATGCATAACATTGTAAGTAAAGGAATGAAATTACATGAAAAAAAAATTGGGGTATGAATTTTTAGGTAAAGCAGTGATTTGATCCAGTTTGAAAGGGTAAAAAATTAGTATTTCTGATGCTGTCAAACTGAATTACAGACCCCCTTAACATAAATTATCCATATTTTGAGTTAAAGCCGATAGACTTTTCTATAATTTTGATATAATTTGTCCCAAAAGTAGTACACTTCACTGTAAAAATCTTTTTTGGATAGAGCAGGTGCGATTTTATAAATTTGCGTTTTTTGTCAGAAGAAATGCACTACGAAATAACTGTGTTCTCGGCCAGAATCAATTATAAATTCCATATATTTCATTTCACCTAAGTATATCATTAACAACAATATTTTACAGAACTATATCGATCGACATAATACATTGAAATTCTCGTCTGTAAATATATTAATTTATTCTTGAAAAAAAGAAGATGTGGATGAAACTTCAATGAGACAGCAACCACAAGACACAAAAACCAAAAGACATCTTGAATCAAAATTCGGTCTTCAACACTAACTAGTATTATGATCTTAGTTGTTAATCGGCTCGGGTTTCGAGGATAATGTGACACATTATACCAAAGATCTGCTTTCAACATAAATATTCATAGAGGACAACAACAACATAAACATTCCTAGAGGACAACAACAACATAAACATTCCTAGAGGACAACAACAACATAAACATTCATAGAGGACAACAACATAAAGAAAATTAAGATATTCATCGACTTGGGACAAGTGTGCGGAATTAATAGTTATAAAATACTAAACATTCTTTTTTTTCAATTTCGATCAGTAGCTATTTAGAATAACACAAGCTACATGGATTAGTTATTAATTGTTGTTTGCTTAAAGTTCAACGGTAAATAGCTCATGCATGTTGGGGACGAGAACAAATTAACAATAAATACAATGTTAGGTATAGGTTTTGTAATAGTGTTCGACCGTGGTGTTGAATGGCGTGAAACATGAAGAGAGATAGATGTAAGACCGCACAATACCATAAATGTTTGAAATGTACAACACGTGAATCATGATAAGAAAAACACAGGTGCAAGTATAACAGTACGAAGTATTGATTATAATAATTGTTCTTTGTTTTCGCAGGCAAATATCAGATAACTGCCGATATAGAAAAATTACTCACTTATATATATTTCCGAAAATATTTCATTTGGTAATGTAATAAAAATGCAGTTCACAAAATGTATTAGTACAGACTTGATCAAATTATTTTATCATAAAAACCGGATGTTAAATATTAAAATAATATTAAATTCATGCATGTATCATCATTTTTTTCTAAACAAATCCCTATATCGGCAATATAATTTAGTAAATTTGTTTAATATATCTGTATCCATGTTGAAAAGGTGTAAATGAAAATAATATTATTATAAAAAGAGATCGAATGCTGTGTGTCTTCACATTGCGTTTTTACTCACCTGGTCTATTTTTCACTCGCTTTTCTTGCCTGTCTGTGTTTTTTTCGGCATGACTGTTACAAGCTAGTGCGCTATATTATATCCAACGTCGGTGCCAACAAAACTGTTGGTTTATACAAAAAACTTTATTATAAGAGTGCTGAATTTATAATTTCTAGCTTAATCTTATTGACCAAATGTGTATATCTACAGGGGTATTTGTTCCTAACTAACTCGGATAGAATAGAGAATGGAAACGAGGAATGTGTCAAAGAGACAATTACCTGATCAAAGAGCAGCCCAAGGCGATCAATGGGTCTTCAACACAGTGAGAAAATCAAGCACCCGGAGGCGGGCTTCATCTGGCCCTTAACCAATAATGTATACTAGTTCAGCGATATAAACGCCACACTAAACTCCGAAACATACAAAATCCGGTCCGTGTTTTTGATAGATGTTTTTTCTGCTTTATATCGATCTGATGACTCAAGTCCTTTTCAACTGATTTGTATAGTTTGTTCCTATGTTGTACTGTTATACAACTGACCCAGGTTAGGGGAAGGTTGGCGCTGTCAAACATGTTTAACCCCGCCTCATTCTATATATGTAACTTTCCCAAGTCAGGAACCTGTCGTTCGATAGTTGTCAATGGTTCACGTCTGTCATATTTATTTTTCTTAAATTGTTTTGTTATAAATAAGGCCGTTAGTTTCCTCGATTGATTTTTTTCATATTTTTCATTTACGGGCCTTTTAACGCCGACTTACGGTATGGGTTTTTCTCATTGTTGAAGGCCGTGCGGAATGCATATCATTGCTTACATCCACTTCATTGCATCATTTCAAATGAAACAAAATTAAAAAAAATAACACACAGGACTAACAACAAATGTGTTAGCGTACTTTTATTCAGGGGTGTATTTTTACTGGCATGCCAGATATCACTGGGAAATTCTTTTTGTAAATAGTGTAATAGAATTCCTATTAGTTTTACACGGGTAATGGTTATTTACTTTAATCTGTTGCATCATGTTAACAGTTGACTGAGAAAATGAATTAAAATTTTACGATAACCATGTATATGTTGATGGTTTAAATATTGCAGAGGGAAAATATAACATTTGAAAACGAAAATAGAAGGATCAGGTCAAGTCATTTTAAGATCATATTTGCATCAGAGACCATGATGGCTGAATAATAATCTTATACTGAAGGGAAAAAAAGCGAATTTGTATAGATACGTGTCATAAATATTCTGTCACTCATCTAGGGGTGATCACTATCATCCGGTACTGTAACACAATTTACTGTTATTACCCCCCAAAACGCCTAGCCACTTTATTCGTAAATTCCCTCAAGAAAACCCCTCTGTCGAATTTAGATTTTTCAAAATTGTTACATACATAAGTTCCCTAGAAACGGAAAATGTTATAGAGGGTAAATTGTCTGCAGAATGATTTACTCTAGGATTATTTTACCTGCTGATTAAAATAAATAATAGTTTTTCTTTAATATACTTGTAACAACGGGTACATGCTAACTCTTCCGGAGAACATGTATATATCACTTTCGGTTTTGATTACTATAGGCTAAAACGTTTGGTTAAAGTGTTCGCTGTTCGTATCAGTTCGTATAAGTCTCGTTCTTGTTCTTTTATACAACAGAGTAATTATTCTAGTGTAGAAGATTCTAGAAAGTGGCTATTGGCCGGAGTCTCTATACATATGTCTAACTACTTTTGTAATTTTTTGGCTAATGCTAATGAAGATTGTGGTCCCTTTTAATTTTTTACATATTTACAGGTTGTTTTTCTACTAAGATTAGGGGACTCTGTGGCCGAGTAGACTAAGTAGTCGAACTGCTGTACATGTATCACTAGCCTGTCAACACTTTTGTTTTGAGTTCGAACTACACACGTAGCAGGTGCGCTCTGTCAATCTTAATTGACAAGGATTATTAGTTTCCCTACCGATGGTCTGCACATGCTTCTGTCCAGGCACTCCAGCTTCCTCAACCTATAAAAACTGACCGCCAAGAAATAATAAATAGTGCTGAAAGTGACGTAAAACACCAATCAATCAATCTACTAAGATTATGACGAACTAGTCTGTTGATTAGAAAGTATCGATTAACAAAACGCTGAATTGTGTCAATAAGACTGGTACACTTTTTGACATTTAGAGTAAAACTTTGATCCATATACCGTAGATAAAAATGATAAAAACTTTTATTTACAAAGGTTTCTCTGGGCTTTCTATTACGTAGCATATATCATTGGGAACACGTTGTAAAACGAGTGATTTGATCCAACAGACAGAACTTATAAATTATGCAAGAAAAATAATTTATTCTGGGCATTTTATTTTTAGGTCAGAGATATACTTGATACTGTGAACGTAATTGTTTGTACCATCCCATAAACTATAGAAATCTGCTTGTGCTAATATGTCAGGATTTTGAATCCTTAATTTGAGACATAAATAAATCAAAATTTTATACATATTAAATTAAATGTTTATAAAATATAACCAAACCGTTTTGTCCATACAAATGTCCAGAATTGTCACCATATGGCCGTCTATTTCCCAATTGATAATTTTTTTTAAACATTTGCTGCCAATGAAAGAATATCATATGATTTTATTGCGGACAATTATATTTGATAACGTCTCCAAACACATTTACAACTATTAGCATTTTTCGGTCTTTGTCATAGTGCATGCCGACTACATTTTCAATACCATCATCTCTGCCAAGCAACTGTCTTCTTTGTTTTCCATCAGCTGATATAAAAACGACATTGTATGAAGTTCGTCCTAACACATAAATGTTTCCATTTGCGTCCGATGTAATGTTTGCAGGCGTGAGTAATACATTTTTGTCAACGAACTTCCAAAGGATGTTTGCTGATGGATCCAAGAGAATTATTTTGTCTGTCTCCGAGTTGCACACACATACATTACCCTTAGATAGGGTAACACCAAAACCAAAATTCACGTAGTACCCTGGACAATAAAATTCATATACCGTATAATCCGAGAGTTTTACCATAAACACACCACGACCATATACGCAAAAATATAGAATTCCCTTGTGATGTGCTATTCCCATAGAGTTGCCTGTCCTGTCAATATAGCTATTCGTCTTTTTTTTAATATCAACCAGACAAACGTATGACCATCCATTTTCATCAACGTTACACGCAAGAACAGTTGTAGAATTGTCTATTGATACTATATCTTGTGTGAACTTACAATTCATTGAAAATCTATCCTGGAATGAACCATCCTTATTACAGATTGTAAAAAATCCGGCTCTATCAACAAATACAAAGTCTTTATTTGGAAGTAAGCAAAATGCACAAATTTCAGGCTTTGGTGAATCTGCTTTCGCAACATTGAATTTATGCACTATTTCTAGCTCCATATTACGACTTCTAATTGGTATTTGAGCCCCCTGGTACAACTCTCCTATGGTTGTTGTCTTGTGATTAATTGCCTCATTCGATATGTTGTGCTGATACCTACAAACACCACATAGACCCTTTTACATTCTAGACACCATATAATTGCAACTTTATTTTTTCCATTGTTTAGACAAATACCACAGCTGGCGCCAGTAAACGTACATGTAGCCATTTTACCTGGGAATTTTTTAATATCGTAACATTTCACAGCCGAACAATTTCAAAGGTTTTTTAACCACGTGTATATATTGAAGGTGGGGAATCTAATGTCAATATTTACATGCATCAGTTGACAAAGATTTCCTCAGTACAAACACGCTATTAATACAATTTTTAAACATGATAAAGTGATATATATTTCATAAAATTTTAATGAATTATAAATTGTGTATATAACTGGTTATCAAACTATTAAACTTTTTCGACTATTAGTAATTAGACAATCAAAATATGTTTGACACACATTTAGTAATTTGTATCACAATTTCAAATAACAAGAATGTCAGGATACTTCAATTAGACAGAAAATCAACGAAAAAAAGAGGGAAACAAAGATGTATATGCATTTATAGGTCAATATAAAGTGGTCTTCTTTTACCATAGACTGATATTTATACAATATGTCAACATTAAGATATAAAATACGGAGACCCTTAAATGCCATGTAAATATAGATATTTTTGTTTGCCGGAGATTTAATCTGGTGCGTATAACTCCTAAACTGATGCGCACGACTTTTAAAAATAGTGCACACTATTTTAACAATGGTGCACACGACTTTCAAACTCGTATTAAGTCAGTGAAACTTTTTTAAAGTCGTGCTTACGCGTTTGAAAGAAGTGTACTATTCATAAGACGTGCACACCAGTCTGAAAGTCGAACACACTAGTTTGAAAGGCATGCACACAAGTTTCAAAATCCAACGTTATTAGTTTTTCGGTGACCCTTTGATATAAATATTTTCGTTTACCAGAAATTCAATCTTGTACGCACCAGTTTTAAAATGTCGTGTGTATGGGTTTGGAAATCTTGCGCACCAGTTTTAAAATGTCGTGCGTATGAGTTTAGAAGTCATGCGCACCTGTATTTCAAGGTTGTGAGCACGATTTTTTAAACGTGTGCGCTAAAGATTGAATATCCGACAAACTTTAGTTTTAGATGCAAGATTTTTTTAATGCTGGCTATTTGCTTTGAACTAGCTGTCAGTAACTGCGAGTACTCTCAGATTTTACTTAGTGTCTTTTTGTTTTGGGGATGTACAAGTAGCCGTCCACGTTCACCACTGTCCCAGGTTAGAGTAGAGTTGGTTTTCCGCTTACACGTTTAACCCCGCTACATTCTGTATGTATGTTCCTGTCCCAAGTCAGGGGCCTGTAATTCAGTGGTTGTTGTTTGTTGCTGTGTTACATATTTGTTTTTCCTTCATTTTTGTACATTAATTAGGCCTTTACTTTTCTCGTTTGAATTGTTTTATATTTGTCATTTAGGGGCCGTTTAAAGAAGACTATGCATTATGCACTTTGTTCATAGTTGAAGGTCGTACGGTGACCTATATTTGTTAATTTCTGTGTCATTTGGTCTCTTGTGAAGAGTTGTCTCATTGATAATTATACTACAACTTCTTTTTCTATAATAAATATTTATATGTACATGGCACTTAAGAAGCTCCGTAAATTACGTATAGGTAAAAAGATTCAAATTTGAAATGTACACAAGGAATGTGTTAAAGAGACAACAATCCGACCAAAGAGCAGAAAACAGCCAATAGCTTACCATTGATTATCTACACAGCGAAACAAACCCGCAACCGGAGGCTTTGTCCGTTTGCTAGCAATATGCAGATTACAATCCATATCCATATACTAAATAAAAGTCGATATATAATGTTTAAATAAATTGTCAAATATTGTTTAAATCATGATTATTTGTATACAATAAAAAGTATGGGTCACGAATCTTTTTCTCAGGCTATAGGTTGAGCCAAAGTGTCAGAGTTTGTATTGACAATACACGAACAAAAATGTATGTGATAGAAATAAAATTAAACGATAGAATTTAAGATAAAATATTAGATGACACAGTCATTGTCCGTTGAGAAAATAAAAATCAAAATTGGGTTAAGGGAATAGATTGCTACAAAGGAAAATATGTAAATTCCAAGGGTATTTTAAATGTAAGACGATATAAACATATGTAAGACGATATAAACATATACAATTACTTAGCAACATTTATGTTGCAACTATAAAAACGCAACTACTTACGGGACTATCTTAAGAGATTTTCTATTGTCGAATTTCGACATATTCTACAAGTTAACTTTTATTTAAGATGTCATTTAACATTTTTAATAATAGTTTCGATATAATGAAGTGATTTTGCGCCTAATTATTAACCTTGAACCGTACCAAAAAGTACACAGTACGACTCCACTTGTATTCTTGTAAGTTTGTCCAGTCAGCGGTTTGCGTGCGATTAGAATGTTGTCAGCTCAGGACTTTTTATACCGTAATATTTTAATGTTGCCATCTGAACATTTTAATTTAATGTTTCCAAGATTGTGTCTTAGTATTTCTTGACGGTTTAAAACAAAATGTACAGTCCTATCTTATTTTGAGATTTAAGGACAACGTTTCAACACTTTTTTTCTGCAATCGACCTTTTTACTATACAAATAACATGAACTGATGAAAGTATAGTAGACATATATAGTCACATTGTATCCTGCTTCTGATGCGAGCTTACGAATATAATTAAATTACCGTTTACATTACAGTTCAATTTTGGGTCCTCAGTGCGGTTTTCGTTTAAGTCAGGTCGATTTCATGGAACATGGATTTGGATGAAATTAAACTATACGTTTAAACTCAATGTTAAATTGCAGGATAAAAACAACATTCGTGCTGTGTAGGAAAATATAAAATGTATATTTGATCAATGTATATACGTTGGCCTTATTTAGCGGAGTGTTATCCCCTAAATCTACAAAATGTTCTTTTTGTTATATACAAACGAGGGAGCGTGGCATTCTCTTAAATACATATGGGTCAATGGAGTCTATCTTTTCGATGTATTCTATTCTATAAATTTTGACCACAGGCTTCTATACTACTAAAGGAAGAGACCGATTTCATTGAGCCGCAACTCCTCTGAAACCAGACAAAGTCGGAAATATTTGTGATATGACGTGTAAATGTTGTGTTTTTTACTTTATAACTTTGTCTTTGAAACAGTCTTTTTTCATCAGAAAACACCAATTTTTGGAGAAATTATCACAATTCGAAGACCGTTATCAATCCGTGTCTTATACGCTTTCGCGCATGCTCATTCGACGTACTGCCCTCGAAATCCAAATTTTGATCCCTTTTGGTAATGTCAACGGATTTTACGTAGCTCGTACGGTTATTGAGGTAAAAGGGTAAAAGAACTACTGAAAATCACACTTTGTCATACTTTTCCTAGGGTATTTAACATTTTTATTTTCCAACCGAGATGAATATGGTCTCAGTTTGCATTATGTTCTTCATTTTCATCTCTTTAAAGAAACAGAATTAAATGCATTAACCGTGTTCAAATCCTTACTGTGTCCACACTCTTTGTTTCAACACTTATATCTTCTATAGTAATTTGTTAAAAAAAACATGTCCAAAATAGATAAGTCATGCATTTTAAATTCTTTAATTGACTTGTATGGTTTGGTGTATTATAAATTATTGATAGGAAAATGTTTATTGCTCTTAAGTCAACACAAATTAAATAAGATGTACTCGTACTTTGACTAAAATCAATAAAATATCAAATATCTGACACAGTACTTCCACACTAAATATATTTGTAATAGCTTTAAAGTAAAAGTTAAGAATGATTATGATAGCTTTATCCGTGCTGTATAATGTTTTAAGTAATGTAAATATTACTTTTAGTTTATTCTGAAAATTCCCAACTATAGAAGTTAACTTTGAATATTGTTTATGAAGTTTAGTGTTTTTGCATCTTATTGCTTCTTTTGTCCGTATTTCATGTTATGCACATTGGCCAATGTGCCTTCTTTCGTCATTGTTGATAATATTTCAACACTAGAGAAGCTAAGTTTCTCATTTTTGTCGAGCCTGCGACTTTTGTCACAGAAAGCTCGACATAAGGATAGTGATCCGGCGGCGGCGTTAGCTAACTTCTTTAAAGCTTTATATTTTAGAAGGTGGAAAACCTGGATGCTTCATACTTTGTATATAGGTGCCTTATGTTACGAAGTTTCCGTCTGTCACATGTCCATTGTCCTTGACCTCATTTTCATGGTTCAGTGACTACTTGAAAAAAAAAGTTCACATTTTTTGTAATGTTAATTTCTCTCTTATTATGAGTAATAGGATAACTATATTTAGTATGTGCGTACCTTGCAAGGTCCTCATGCCCGTCAGGCAGTTTTCTCTTGACCCCGACCTCATTTCATGGATCATTGAACAAGGTTAAGTTTTGTTGGTCAAGTCCATATCTCAGATACTATAAGCAATAGGTCTAGTATATTTGGTGTATGGAAGGATTGTAAGGTGTACATGTCCAACTGGCAGGTGTCATCTGACCTTCACCTCATTTTCATGGTTCTGTGTATATAGTTATTTGATCTGTTTTTCTAATACTGAATGCAATAGATCAACTATATTTGGTGTATTGAAGGATTGTTAGGTGTACATGTCCAAATGGCAAGTGTCATGATCAGACCTTGACCTCATTTTCATGGTTCAGTGGTTATAGTTACGTTTTTGTGTTTTGGTCTGTTTTTCTAATACTATATGCAATAGATCAACTATAGTTGTTGTATGGAAGGATTGTAAGCTGTAAATGTCCGCCTGGCATGGTTCATCTGACCTTGACCTCATTTTCATGGTTCATTGATCAGTGTTTAGTTTTCTTGGTTAAGACTGATTCTTAGAAACTATAAGCAATAGGTTAACTATATTAGTGTATTGAATGATTGTAAGGTGTACAATGTATTTCTCGTTAGGTTTATATGACATTGACCTCATTTTCTTGGATCATTTTAAGTTTATGTTATAGTTGTAGTAAAGCTTTCTATTTAGAACTATCAACAGAATATCTATGGAATGTAAAGAAGGCGAGACATTTCAGCGAGTGCACTCTTGTTCATGTTATGGCCTGTAATAGCCGACTAAACTGTCTGTTTCTCCCCTTTCTCTCGTTGTTGAAGGCCGTACGGTTCAAGCAACGAGCCTTACGACTGTTGGTATTTACATATTCGAAATAGCATAATCAGTAAAGTCAATTTATAGGGAAACAGTGTATTACACAGTCATATATATATATATATATATATTGTTATATAGCAGGCATTGTACTTGTATTGAAAGTCATGTTTTTTTAATGTCACCCTCTCGTGGAGATCAGTTAAAAATCTATAATTTATAGAACAGTGAAAATTTTACGTTTCGACCTCAGACCTTTTTTCATAGACTTTCAACATAAATTAAATGCATCTTGCTCCATTGCTTTATAACTGACATAATTTTGTTATTATGTACATCACACCATAGTGAATTACTTCAAGTTACAATTTGAAAAGACAGTATGATAAATTAAATAACACATATCTGAGAGGGTGAAAGAGCTTGGCTTCGCCTCGGTTGACAATGCTATCCCGGTGAAACTATCTTCTCTATCACTCTCTCGTCGATTTTCAATTTATTAATATATTATAGTCATGTTATGGAGCAGGCAGTGTATTATATACAGACTCATGTTATATACAAGGTTCTAGTATTGTGCAGTCATGATACTAAATAGAACGCAGTTTACACGTCATGTACAGTCATGCTATACAGCAAGCATTGTTATGTATTATACAGTCATTTATGTAGAGGCAGTGTTATATACTAGTGATACAGTCACATTATATAGAAGACAGTGTATTATACAGTCATGTGGTATAGGCTACTTCGAAAGGAGGGTAGTATACCTTACCTCATAATGACTTCAATGTTCAGCTAGCAAGCAAGCTAACAAAAGATACTACCTCTACCTACACACTCAATGCAATCTGTAAAAGGCAGTATATAATATGTAGCCATGTTTTATATTAGGCAGTGTATAAAACAGTCATGTTATTATATAAAGAAGACAGTGGACTATGATTCCGGTTTTTGTCATAGTGTAAGCCGGCTACATTTTAAATACTATCTTCTCTGTCAAGTAACTGTCTACTGTGTTTCCCATCAGCTGATATATAAAAGACATTGTAAGATTTCTCTCCTAACACGTAAATGTTCCCATTTGCGTCCGATGTAAGTTTGGTTGGTGACTGTAAAAGTTCTTTGTCAATAAACTTCCAAATGATGTTTGCTGATAGATCTAATAGAGTAATATAGTCTTCATACATGTCGCTCATGCATAGGTTGCTCTTAGACATTGTAACATAAGAAACCGACACATACTTTGGCGAATAGAACTTAGATACCGTGTAGTTAGAGAGATTTATCGTAAACAGACCATGACCATACACGCAAAGATATAGAATTCCCCTATGATGTTCCATTCCAAAGCATCCTTCTTTCGTCGGTATTTGTTCGCTCTTTGCCTTTTTTTCAATGTCAACCAGACTAATAGAAAATTGTGCACCGGAAACAGCTACTGTAGAATTGTCTATTGATGTTATTTCTCTTGCGGTAAACAGGGAAAATCGCTCCGTGAATGATCCCTCGTTGTTACAGATTGTAAATACGCAATCCCCACCGACAAACACGAATTAGGCAGTTGGCAAAATGCAAGAAAAGCCGGCAACGTAGTAATAGACTTCGATTTCTTAACAGTGAATTTATGGGCTATTCCAAGCTGCGTATTACGACTTCTTACCGGTATTTGTACCTTTTGATACAACTCTTCTACTGCAGTTGTCTTGTGGTTAATAGACTTATTGGATTGATCATGTCGATCTATACACGTATCACATAAAGCACTTTCACTTTCAGGACACCATATGATCGCCGCTTTATCTTTTCCATTTTTAAGACAAATGGCACAGCTGACACCAGTAGACGTAGCCATATTCACCTTTACATTTATTTATTCAGTTACGCACAGCCGAACAGGAAGTAAACAAGATTATCGATCTTTTAATCGAATGTGGTGAAATTCAATTGTATTACATTAAATACCCCACCTCCAATAATCTAATCAGTCTATTCGCCGCATTATTCAACCGGAAACCCGCCTGAAAAAACGTACCTCCCTGACGATCCCTCCCACCTTATGCATTCGTGCCATTAACCTTCATAATTTTACATATTCAATGGTTGAAGTTGCACCATTTTTAAAGGGAAAAGTTTTTTGTTAAACCACGTTTTTTTTTCTTGATAGAAAATTTCATAGTTATATTATTTTTGACAGTTTGTTGTATTATTTATTTGTTTTATTCCGATAATTTATTTGTTTTATTCCGATAATTTATTTATTTTATCTGAATAATGGATAAAACACCATATTCGTCAACGCAAGAGATAAGTGACACACACACACACAAGTGCCAGTGGTTTTTTGTCCATTTGGCGTGCGGCAACTTATTCGGAAGAATTTTGGGATAGGAGTATGGATTTTTCCCTGGTTTGTATGGTTTGAATTTGGAACACACACCCAATCCCTGTTAGGACTTTGCCTTTCACTTCTTGGGCTAGTCTGTTGGGGTTATCTAGGCCTAGCAGGGTATCGTTTACCGTAACTAAGCATAGGATGCTGAGATACCAATGTCTTTTGTTTCTTGCACAACAAGTATGCATGAGACGCTACCAGCTGGTATCAGGAGTGACCCCTTTTACAGCACTAGATGGTCTATGAATTTTGGCTACCCTCCCATGTCTATGGGTATGCCCAAATTGCCTCATTATTATCTAGTCTTCGATCCGAATTCGACTCAGTCAGTTTTGTCTGGTCAATGGTTCGGTGGAAGTAGTTATCAAAGGTACCAGGCTTATAATATAATACGCCAGACGCGCGTATCGTCTACATAAGACTCATCAGTGACGCTCATATCAAAATAGTTATAAAGCCAAATAAGTACAAAGTTGAAGAGCATTGAGGACCCAAAATTCCAAAAAGTTGTGCCAAATACGGCTAAGGTAATAAGATAAGATAAGAAAATCCTTAGTATTTCGAAAACTTTATACTTTTGTAAAGAGGAAATTTATAAAAATGACACCGTTTTCAGAATCATCCTCTTGTTTATAAAATGAAATGAAGACTCTGACTACTTCTATATATAAGACACAAGTAACTGTTCAAGCAAAATTCATTGAGTTTGTTAACAGGCTTTCCTTATGGAGTCTAGGGGCCTGTCTCATGATCCTCCACAGGACCCACTCAGACATCCTAGACATGTGGTTGAAGATGATTATGTTTCTTTGGCTCCAAGAAGTGAGACCAAGGTGCTTCTTCTGATAATGACAGTGTTGATAGCACAGAGGGAGATGTTACGATTTCTAAGGGGCCTTCAATAGGCGACCCCTATGAACGTTATAGGGGTCTAGTTTATTCTATTCGCTGGGATATGTCGGATATGCCTATGTGTTTTCCATCAAGGGTTTCGTTAGTCCTTTCAGATTTTATGACTTGCTCTGGTTTAGTCAAGACAGATTTGAAAAGATATCATTCTTTTCCAGAGTCGGGTCATTTCACAACAGCTTTGTCGTTTGTTAACTCGTCTTTGACTGCGAAACATGCTAACACTAGCAAAACTGGTGGTAGTAAGTTCTCTGTTTTCCTGCCTCCTTACGCAGAGAAATGCAGACCTAAGGACTTTGAGATTAATAGATCTTCCTTGGGTGTGTATGCTCCTATCTATGATCAGGCTTATTCTGGTTTACTGGATTCAAAACCTATGGACGGTCTCAGACTTTCTAAGAATGTCTCAATTCCTTCTTCTTGGAACTTTGGCTAATTTTACTCTTGCTAAGAGACAATAGACTCTTGAAAAATCGACTGTCTCTGAAGCTCTTCAGCAGAGACTTCTCATTTCTCTTCTGTCTACGGACAATTTGTTCTCTGTTCCTTTGGATCAGCTACAGGAGGAGGTGAATCAGGCTCCTCCTGGAGTCAATGTGAATGTTAAGGTCACTGATGGGAAAAAAATTGTCAAAACTTCTCAGATTAACAAGACTACTTCCATTCATCAGCTCAAGACTTCTTCTTCCTTTTCTTCCTCACAACCTATGGAGTGATCAACTATTTCTTCTCCTAACCATTCAGGTGGAAAGAAAGCCAAAGGTGTAGAGGTTAAGAAGGGTAATTGATGTGTTGTCCTCTCCGTTAAATCCATCCCCACTGGAAGACAAAAATTATTCTACTCCTCTTCCTCATCTTCCAGTGGGGACAGGCTGTCCCAATTTCTAGATCAATTATCTCTGATAACTTAAGACAAGTGGTAACTTATGATTTTACGGAGGGGATTGGAGCTTTAGTTTTTGATATAGCCTCCTCTTTCAACTGTTCCAATCAATCTGTCAGTGACAAAGGATTCTCAAACAGCTTCAGGTCTGTGGTTAGGTTCTCAATTTGAGTAACACCTCAATTTTCGAGAGATGAGAGCTGTGTTTCTCTCTCTCCTTCATTTTCAGGCTGTGATTAAGGATCAGTCATTTCTGGTTGACACAGACATCTCCACAGTAGTGGCTTATCTTCAGAATCAAGCGGAAACTCATCTAGCCTCTTCTTTGCATCGTCTAAGCAAGGAACTCTTCTTCTGCTGTGTCACAGTCTCAATATAATTCTGTCAGTAAGACATGTTCCAGACAGTCAAAATCTTCTGGCGGATTCTTTTTCGCGTTCGCGTGTTCTAGTGAACACAGAATTGGGATTTCATCAATTAGTGTTTCAGGAGATCATTCTTCGTTGGGATCGTCCTCATATAGATCGTTTTGCCATCAGTCTGAATTACAGACTAAAAAGCTTGGGCAGTAGATGTTATGACCATATCTTTCAAGTACATGTTCCCTCTCTTTTGTCTTCGTCTCAAAATCTTGTACACAATTCAGAGGGATCTTTGCAAGGCCGTTCTTATTGCTCTAGCTTGTCTAAGGCAGTTTTAGTTCCTAGAACTACTTTCGACTTCCTCTAAGGGACGATCTACTTTTTTAGTTCAAGGAAAGAAAGATTCATCAGGGTCTAGAGAATTTTCATCTACAACTATGTTACTGTCAGGAATTCCCTCAAAAAGGAAGGGTTTTTTGAAGGAGCAACCAAGCGTATTGCAGGGTCAGTCAGTCTATCTACAGGAGCCGTTTATGATTCCAAATGGTCAATTTACTGGTCTTTGTGTCAAAACAGATTGATCCTCTCCCAGTGAACAACAGTAAGCGGATTTTATTCTTTATCTTTTTGAAGAAAAAGGTTACACTCCATCTACTATATAAAGGGATATAGATCTGCCATAGCCAGAACAATATGTCTTTTAGGAGGCTCAAATTTTGGTGATAATGAGTTTTGTCCTTGTTGATTAAAAACTTTTGTCTTAATAAACTACGTCAAAAGCGTTTGGTTCCTTCTTGGAACTTAGGTTTAGTCTTGAAGTTTTTCAGTTTCCGTCTTTTGAACCTTTACATTCAGACACCTTCAAATATTCATCTTATCATTGTTGTTTTCCCTTAGCATTGGCTACTGATTGTAGAAGGTACGAGATCTATACCTGGTCTATTTCTGAGACTTGCCGCCGCTTTGCAGCTGATTTAACCTCAGTTACACTTCTCATTAGTCCTTCTTTTCTAGCTAAGAATAAATTACCTGGTAAAGGTTCTGGGTTACTCACTATTCCTGTCATACCTGCATCTGCATTTGTTGTGTCCTGTGCGAACCTTGCTTTTGTACCTAGCTTCGTCAGCAAAATTAAGATCTGCTGGTTCTTTTAGGTTGTTCATTAAAAAGGAATTTCTGACATTTCTGCTAAAACCATTTCTACCTGGATTTGTATTTCGGTCTTATTGGCTTATAAGTCTGAAGTTTTAGCTAAAGATCAAGTTAAAGCTCATAAAGTAAGAGACTGAGCCTCCTCATGGAACATTTTCAATTCCTCCCCCATGTAGGAAATCATGTCAGCTAGTGTTTGATGTCAGATAGTGCCTCTTATAACCAAGTTTTACGCTCTATGCCTCTTCATTGTGTCAACCTCTAATTTTTATGACCCTTAGTTGCTGCTCAACAGGTTGTTTTTCCTCCTCCTAGTGAGGGGAATTCAGCGTTTCGTCAAAATCTGTTAATCTGCATTCAGTAAATTCATGGGGGTGAGGTATTTAATGTAAAAAAATCAAAGTGTTAGAATCTAAATTTAGTTTTGTAAATTAAATACTCACTTTCATAAATCAGAGGTTCCGGCCCCTCCCTTTCATACCCCTTGGTGCCTGGAAATTCAAGAAACAAATGATGCGGATTTATGGCGCGCATGCATTAGTGGGAGATGTTTTCAGGGGGGAAAGGTTCTTTTATCTGGCTGGTTTCCGGTTGAACAATGTAGCGAGTGAACTGATATCTAAAGTTATGAAGGTGAGTATTTAATTTACAAAACTAAATTTTAATTCTAAAATTTTTATTTTTAAATCATGCACTTGCATGCATGGGTTGGCCAATATTTCCGGATGCACTTTACCAATATATATTTGAACTGGTATCTATAACATAGATATTTTCATAAACTAAACTATTCAAATCTATATTATCGTAGATTTACATATTTCGTTCACATTTTAACCGTTTTCGTGTTAATTATGAATTTAAGGGATGTGAGCCAGTCATGACCAATATAGATATTAATAGAACATTAATGAATTAGTCCTAAGCATGATGAGATCAACAAGGGCACTTTATTACTCGGCAAATTAATATCAAATCGTGGAGAGTCGAGAAAAAGTGTAAATGAATTTTTAAAAAAGATTTCCTAATATTATTCATTTACACTGGATTTGAAAAAACAATGTTCTTAGGCAAGCTAAACTCGTAGTTTAAAATGCATCATTCATTAATTTAAGAAAGAATATCAAGAAGTCATTCAGGACAAACATTATATTAACTTTAACGGTTGATGTCCTTTTAATGTTATACCGGTCAATCAGTTTGATTTAAACAAGCTTCGAAGTAGGATTTGAAACTGTATATCCGTGTATAATCTTATTATTTTGGTAAAATGATACCTGTTGTTCAACTACAAATAACAAATCTTAAGCCCTATTTGCAACTCCGTCAAACAAAGTTTACCATATATTGTTTTTCAAACACCAAGTTAATCATTTTTGAAAACAACAGATGTCTCAACTACTCGATATGTGTCCTCTAAATTTTGATTAGTGGCTGATGGACGTCCCTTTCTTGGTCAACTTCTACACTTTACATCTACATTTGGACAACATCTGCATATGAAACCACGAATGTAGCTAAACTGTAGCTAAACTAAAACAACATGAAATGACATGGACAAAACCCTGAACATAAATATGGAACGATCACGTTCATTCGGACAGCAAACGAACGTATATCAAATAAATAGTAGACAAGAAATCTTTTACATTATACTCTTAAATACGCGGTACTCGAGACTACACAAAATTTTCACTTAACCTTGGATATATTGGTAAAACAGTACGAGTATTTTTCGTTCTTTTCATTGTAATTTTTGTTAATGTTTTTTTTACCAAGAGCTCATCACTTTGAACAGATGGGCGGTTTAGAGAGTAATATAATGCTCAACAAAAAGGGAAAAAATAGCCAAAGATAAAATTTCAGGAGGAGGATTTACAAACAGAGGATTTTTCCTGTTGAACAAAAAAACAATCTGGTGAAATAAATCTGATTGTTACTACGGGTACATTTTAACATTTTCGATGCATATTACAATTTCTATTTCCTATTGGTCAAAACGTTAAGTTAAAGTGTTCGCTGCTCGTACAGGTCTTGGTCTTCTTCTTTTATACTACAGTCTACTTATTTTAGCATAGTAAATTAAAACAAGCGACTGTTGACTTAAACTGTTTTCTTTTTTTTCTATATAAATGTGTCAAGTTTGTTTTTTTAACAATTTTTATTTGTCTGGTTAATGTAAAATAATGAATATAAAATAAATGGATATTCATTCTATTTTGACATGTTTGTTGGATATGTCTATACTTTCATTTTTATATTGTGCTTAACAAGTTAATAGGTTAGAAGATATCGTTAAAACTCCATTGAATTGTGTCTATAAGAGCAGTCTTTTAACATTTAGAAGAATATGTATCCATAAATCATATACATGATGGGGGGATATGCAAAAAAACACTTTATAAATTTCACGCGTCCAATGCAGTTTTCGATGTTAACCTTCATCAGTAACGCTCAAAGCTGAATATTTGAAAGCCAAGGATTATAAAAACAGAGACGTGATATCGACCCACGATAGAGTAAAAGTCAAAAGGTTTTTTTGCTATCCAGTAGCATTGAAGCAATTTTGTTTAAAACTCTTTTCAGTAGTTTGCATAATTGAAATATAAAAAGCAGTCAATGTTAATTTCGTTGATTTCATATTATGTCCTACTGAAAATTCAGTATGAATAATATTGAGACGAACTTGGAAAACGAGTAATTTCTTTCAAAAGGATTAATTTGTTTCACATGATAATTCAATTAATTAATTGAAGGCATTTCCTTTTTCAGTTCAGATGAAAAGTTGATGCTGTGAACTTGAAATTATGAAACATCAATTAATATGTAAATCAAATTAATCAAAACGTCTTGTCCAACTTTTTGTGTAGATTCAAGAAAGATGATCCATAGGTCGTTAGTTTCCTCACTGATAACTGCATACATTTTTACCGCAAATAAAGCAATATTACTAGTAATATATATATTACGGGCAATTGTAGATGACAACGTTTCCATCTGTACTTACAGTTATAAGCAATTTTTGTTCTTTGTCATAGTGTAAATCTGATACCAATGCTTCCAATGCCATATTCACTATCAATCAAGTTTCTACTTTGTTTTCCATGAGCTGATATACAAACGACTCCGTTATAATTCAATACGTAAATGTTTGCATTTGCATCCGAGGTGAGTCTATTTGGTGAGCATAATAATTCTTTGTCGAGAAATTTCCAAATAATGTTTGCTGATGGGCCAAAAAGAGTTATAGTGTCTTCGCAACTATTGCTCATGCATACATTATTCTTAGACGTTGTTACATAGAGGATAGAACCAGATATTGAAAAGAATTTAGAAATGTTGTACTCAGAAAGATTTTCCGAATACAGACCACCTGCATAAGTGCCCATCCATAGCAATCCATTGTTATAATCTAAACCATAGCATGCATTCCAAGTTGGTATTGTTCTTGTCATTTTTTTCTTTTGAATAATATTGACCAGGAAAACGAGATATATTCCAGCGGCAACAGCAATTTTAATGTCGTCAATTGATGTTATATCTCTAATCATCTAAATCAATGGCAAATTGGTTCTTAAATGAACCGAAAATATTACAGATACATGCGTCATCGACAAACACTAAATTTTTTGTTAGTAAGCAGAATGAAATAATTCCCCGCGATTGTTCAGATTCGGACATTTTGACATTGAATTAATAGGCTATTTCTAGTTGCGTATTACTACCTCTAATAGGCATTTGTGCCGTCTGGGACAACTCTTCTACTTCTGTTGTTCTATGATTAATTGTCTTATTGGATTGGTTATGTCGGTCTCTACAAAGATTACATTACGCACTTTCACATTTAGAACAAAATGTAATAGCAGCTTTGAATTTTCCATTTTCAAGACAAATACAACAGCTTATACCAGTCGATGTCGTCATTTTTCATCTGTAAGTTATAAAATCAATGTAATACACATGTTAGACAAATTCAAAATGTTATAGAATTCTATGAAAGATGGATCGATAAATCAGACGAAAATGTACCGTTTTTCAAATTTCGTAAATCCGTTTAGATTTAAAAACATCAAGGAAAAAAACAAAATACAAAAATAAAACTGAGAAAATCGCATGGACTCCAAAAGGAGCGCGACCTAAGTCTGCATCACATGCCAAGCGAATCCACACTCAATCACAATTGAAAAATAAACAGTAAATCCACAGATCAGACGACCATTCTGGTATCTGAAGCAATAAATCAGTAAATGATATCGCTGATTAGTTGAAACACATACACCCCATATTGGTCTCTTCGTAATCACGGTGATCAGAAATCTAATAATGTAGAGGTGTTGATTTCACTTATTTTCCTCGGAACTCTGTTGAGCAGTTTTTGTGTAAGGTCTTACGAGACCACCCCTGTTGATGAACTCTGTATTTTAGTGTGAACATGCGCAATCGTAACGTTTTAATTGGGATATGTTTACGCAATACGATAGGTCAGTTGGTTCTTTAGAAAACGCGATGGAAATGTATGATAAGACACCTTGCAGGATATAACCAACATGCCGATCGTTTTCATCAAGATACATATTATGCATTTCCATTGATACGGTTTCATTACTATGCATGTTTAACGAACTTCTTTTTAAATCTGATCAACATATATACAGATTACATGGTCCGTGATGCAGCATATTGTCTAAAACATTCATTCCATCCTGATTTTAGGACAAGTAATGCATATACGCAATTATATGAGTGCACTTGATATCACAATTACTTTTACACTATTAGATTATTCTACAAAGATAGGAGGTACTAATAATATAATGCGAAAATCAACACACATGACTTGAACATGTGAAATTTGTTAATCGTCTACATTCTACAAATGTGCGAAAAATACTAAAGGGAAATTGGAACTCATAAGTCGAAAATAAACTAGCAATGCCTTGTTAAAAGAGAAAGATACTACATCTTCTTTTTTAGACATACATAAAAACAACAGTACACAATACACAGCATAGCAAACCAACGACTAAGTAACACGAATACTACAAAACACTGGGGACCATGTTAAGTGCTCCTTCGTGTTGCTCAAGAATGAAAAACCCGGTGATGAGTCTATCTAGGTAGGGATGAGGAAAGGGATTGTAGTAGCGACATCCGTAGTCATCTATGAAACAAATAATCCATAACGGTCAACCAAGTCGTGATTGCGTCCGTAAAATGTAAGAAGGAATAATTTCAACTTCATTACGTGGAATTCATGGTTAAATAGCTGCCTTCAACTTTGTACTTGTTTGGCTTTATAACTATTTTGATCTGAGCGTCACTGATGAGTCTTATGAAGACGAAACGCGCGTCTGGCGTATTAAATTATATGCCTGTTACCTTTGATACTAGCTATTTACACCACTGGGTCGATGCCACTGCTGATGGACGTTTCGTCCCCGAGGGTATCACCGGCCCAGTAGTCAGCAATTCGGTGTTGACATGAATATCAATTATGTGGTCATTTTTATAAATTTCCTGTTTACAAAAGTATACATTTTTCGAAATACTAAGGATTTTCTTATCCAAGGCATAGATTACCTGAGCTGAAATTGGCACAACTTTTTGGAATTTTGGGTCCTCAATGCTCTTCAACTTTGTACTTGTTTGGCTTTATAAATATTTTGATCTGATCGTCACTGATGAGTCTTATGTAGACGAAACGCGCGTCTGGCGTATTAAATTATAAACCTGGTACCTTTGATAGCTATTCCTTCATAGCAGCAACCCTCTATCATAGGAAATACAAGTCCTCAAGTATATGGTATCTGGGAAGACATATATCCATTCTCCATTTCCATTTTCTATTTTATACAGCAGTCAACATTTAGTTATATTCTTAATAAATATAAAAACAAAGGTTTGTAACAAAGAATCACAAACGGCATATAGACAAAGCACATTTGTGAAAATGAAGACAAGAATACAAAATGTTCAATAGAACAATAACCCAATGAAGTGATGTAAAAGTTCAGAGCCACGTCGAATGTATCAATGAAACACAAGGCATATAGACAAAGCACATTAGAAAAAAAGAATACAAAAATTATCATAGAACAATAACAAAATGGCGGGATGTATCAGTACAGAGCCATGTTATATGTATAAAAGAAAAATAAAAAAGCATATAGACAAAGCACATTAGCAAACATGAAAGACAAGAAAACAAAAAAATATCATAGAACAATAAAACAATGACGGGATGTATAAGAACAGAGTGACGCCAAATGGATATCATCAAAAACAGACTAAACAGTAAAAGTAATATACATAAAGACAAACAAAAGAAAACTATTACACGTTAATAAGATAGTAAACAACGTCAGTACCCGAAATCTAACTTCAAGACCATCATGTATTATTTGTGAAATTGATACAGAATATGTATCAACAAGGTCTTGGTCTTGGTACCTTCCAAAAAGGATGAGAAGTTCTAGTACCCCAGGTTCTTCTTTTCTACTCAGACACTCTACACAGATGATTTACAAAGTCTGAGTAGGACTAACAAGCTCTTGAATACCGAATAAGTTGCGAAATGTATATCCCATATGCAGGTGAAGTTGGTATTTTGCTACCAAGGTGGGGGAATCGTCTCGTTTGTCATACATTGTGGTACTGAGATGACCGTGTATTTCAAATTCGAGGTATAAGTCTAAATATAAGGCGGAGGAAGCGTGTCTGTTGTTTCTTTAATTTCTAGTTTTGTGGGATATTGCTACATAAAATTTAAAAGTTATCAATTAGGGAGCTGAACTCATCTCTTTTACGATAAACTGTTGTTTTCAACCAACCCTCATGATTAATTTCTAGATATAAGTCAAAATATGAGACAGTATAATTTTTATCGGTCGTATCCTTTATTGCAAGTTTAATGGAAAAAGTATGTTTAATATAGTCATAAAATTTCGAATTATTTAGTGAAAGAACATCATTTATATAGGAGAAAGTGAAGTTAAAGGATAGTGCTTGATTCTTTTCCTAAGAAGTGCTTGCATGAAGTCAGCCTCATATTATGAATACAGAAATCAACCGGCTAGAAGAGGGACACAGTTTGTACCCATGGAAATGCCGAGTGTTGGTTTCTCTATACGTAACAAATATTTTGTCTATGAAGAAATCTAGCATCTTGATAATGCCAGTTTCCGAGATATTTTTTTTTTTAAATCAGATTGAAAATAGATGTCATTTTATTGATTCCAAAATTATTAAAAATCCTAAACTTATCAATAATATGAAGAACCAATAAACCTAAAATGACAAAAAAGATAACCAAATTCGTGAAAGGAAACACCGCTGTATTGATTTAAACAATTCTAAAACGGCAAATTTTAATTCTACACAATCTGTATTTGCCTGCAGTAGTAGTTGTAACATAAACGGTACCAATTTTTCCGAACCAGATGCGCATTTCTGCAATTAATGTTTCTTTAGTGATTTTCGGGCCCAAAATATTTGAAAATTCAAAGCTTATTAACAATACAATGAGCTCATTAACTTAATGCGTATTATGCGTTAGATACATGTAACTTATCATATCTTATGAATTTGGTGTCAATAGTATGAAATTTTTATTTTATTAATTTACCAATGTGTTAAGTGTTACTAATTTCAAAATCATTTTGAATATTACAACACTGGAAGTACATATGTACATGTATATGATATCACTTAATCAAAACAAAAAAACATCCTTTTAAGTTACTTCATATTTAAATACCATTTTAATGGGATCTATGAATAGAAACGAAACTAGATATTGTGGGAATCCCGTTACCAGGATTAATAAAGTCACAGATGTAAACCAAGATGGCAGGTAATACCCAATGAATAACACATTTACTCCACTTCATTTTTCAACAAACCTTCGCTTAAACCTTTTTACAAATAAAGCAAATGGCGATATGCTAAGCATATCAAATAATTTGCTGACACGAAATGTTCTGTAATTATCAATATTAACATACGAATCGATATGTGCTGTTACCAACAATATCAACACATGATCAGAAATATTTTGTAACCAACTCTACTAACACGCGAATCAAACCGTGATTAAATATAGTAACGAGAATCACGTAATCTGTAACCAACACTACAAACATAACATTCGAAATATATAAGTAAAAATATTTCTATATGATCCAAACTTCTCTGATACTGATATTATAAACACACAAACCGAAATGTTTTGTAACCAAACTTTTAACACAATAACTAATATTATTAACACACGATCCTTAATGCTTTTTTTTTTAACACAACTGTTCGAAAGCGAAATTTTCGTTAGCAAGCACTATTAACATTCGAAACAAAATGTTCTGTAACCAACACTTTTTAGTATTAATATCGAAATGTTCTATAATAAAGACTATTGATATACGAATCTAAATGATCTGTAGCCAACAATTTTAACATACGAAACTAAATGGTCTCTAACCAAAACTATTAACATACGAAACTAAATGATCTCTAACCAAAACTATTAACATACGAAATTTTCGATTACAACCACTATGAGCAGACTAATATGTTTCCATCCTATAAAATCCATAAACACAGCAATGATGAGCTTTTGATTTTGCCATTTGATTAAGGAATTCTCCTTGGAATTCAGTATTTTTGTGATTTTACTTTTTGTAATCAGGGGTTGTGTCTAAAGTTTAAATGCTTAAAACTTTATTAAGAAAATTGGTCTAAATTCTGGAAATAAAAAATGCGGCACCATTTAGGTGATTTGACATCTAAATTGAATATATGTTGTGCAAAAACAGAGTTTAGTTTGTATTCCAAATAATATAACATTATATACATCTAAAGGTTTTAGTTTTTGACCAGATATGATACAAAAATTAATCTTTTGGTAAATTTAACCCTTTTATAAATCTACTTCTTTTATCATTTTTACAGAATCAGTATCTCAAAATGCGTCAATTTTTTTGAATAACATTGAAAATATTAGTCAAAATTCAGTTTTGAGATAATTTGATCAACTTTTTTTTTTTTTTTTTTTTTTAAAGGTTATATATATATATATATATGTAACTGTTGATAAATATGGTGTTGAAGTACTATTATGTTTATTGTGATTTTTTTAGAACATGTGCCCTCACTAAAGCCGATAATGTAACCTAGAACATGTATGCTCAAATGCACCTAGGACTAGACACGCACATCACATAACTGTATGTGTTTTGCTTGAATCATTAATGTCAGCTTATGAAAGCGTAAACGCAGAAAACATAGCCTATGACTCTGTGAGGTGCGATGATTTAATAGATTGGTGTAAGGAAAGAGAGTCATCTCGACCACAGTTTCTGGCGTTCAGTTTTGAATTAAAAACTTCTTGTACCTTCGGTAGTACGCTAATTTCATGAGTCAGATATCGTACTTTACAAACAGTCCATATCAAGCTTGATACCGTATATTTTAGGTCTTGATCGTTTAAATTATGCTCGATGGCTACCTATCCATCTCCGGGATATCGCTTCTTTTCACGAATATCACCCACAATGGCAATTGCAATTGGTAATTTCGCTGTATGTTAGACCAGCAAGTTGTTTTCTAATATCACAATTGATCAGGCACTAAAACAAAATAATGCAATTGTGAAGGGCGATGCTGGTTTAACCGAAGATCCCTTTGAGACGATGAATGGCAGCTAGACCAGAAGTCAGTAGGCTGGTAGATGAATTTGAAAGATCTAGTGGTTTGAGTTGACATTTTGAAGACTCTACGAAAACACAAAAGGATTTCTTCGAAAAGTTTAAAAGGCTTTCTAAAGTGATAAACTAGTTTTGAAATTCATTTTTAGAACAGTCGTCAGATTTGTTCAAAATTGATTCGTTTAAGGAAATTGTTCATTCAGAAGCAGGTAAGATATATATAAAAACTTCAAGATACATTGGGTACAAACCATACAAAGGTCTTTTGAAACACATGCAAAACAAAGGATAATCTGCGTTTTGTAACCAAATAAAAAAGATAAGTTTTCTATTACAGCTGTAAAATAAAACTGAAAACGTCCTTGTTAAAAACAAAGCTGGAGAACATGACAAGTGATTGCAATCTCTTTTTTAGACTTTTCCTTGTCAAAGAAGACAGTTCGACTTTGAAGATTTCTTTAGCAATGAAAACCAAATTGCTCCTCCGTCTTTGTCTTAGGATGTCACTTTAAACAGTGGTATTAAATTGCAGCAAATGGGTATACTTGAAACATGTTTGATTTGTTATCAACTGATTCAAATGCTGACGCATTTAGAGTTGGTGGTCAGGCCATCACGTGGAGCAAACACATTTGATGATTATGCAAATGATGTCATAATGCCTTACATAAAATCTTGCACTGATAAGTATTAAAGAGTAAACATTGCATTTGATGTATAAATCGATAATTGAAAGGATTGGATAAGAAAAAGGCAAGGTGCTAGTGCTAGACGGAATGTTGGTTCTGGTAGAACACCAAGGGTTTGGAGTATTTTTTTTTCGTGAAGCCGACAACAAAACGGAATTGTTCAAGTTTCTTGTCGACGGAATTGCTTCTTTAGAGACTAATAAAAATGCTTATGTTAAGGAGAAAATATTCTTTGCAATTTCAATACGGATACTTCTCAGCTATCCCCTTGTAACCGCAAAGAAGCAAATACACGAATGTTTGTCCATGGTTAGCATGCTGCTGAAAATGGTTGTAAAAAGTCATTTTAAGTAGTTCTGACAGAGATGTAGTAGTATAAGGTATTGCAGCAATCGCTAGATAAGGTGTGGACAAATTGTGGATAGGATTTTGAAGAAATAAAGACGTTTGATGGCTTCCTGTACATGACATATCAAATGCAGTTCGTCCTCGGTATTTCGTGGGAACATTAAGAGGTCAGCTTGGCAGACATGAGAAGTATTTCCAGATGTAACGGACATTATTGCCCGCTTTAGTATGAAGACACAGACATGGAAATCTTAGACGCATTTGTTTGCGTCATGTATGGCAACATCAACATTTGCTGTTATCGAGGCACGATTTGAATCGTTTGATATAGGGAGCAGCGGCCATATGATGCTATTCCGCCCACCAGAGGTTCTCTTCCAGAGCACATCAAAAGAGAAGCATATCATGTTGGACATGTTTGGGCTCAACCGGATTAATGCATTTGAGAAGAACATTACCAAGTCATGAACACTGGGGTTGGATGAATGAAAAAAAAATTAGAATTGGAAACCAAATTGGACTTCTTTGTCTGCCGTTCCATCCTCGTGTCAGGAACTTGTGAAATGCGGATACAAGAAATCCAGCTGTGTTGGTAACTGTAAGTGCTACCGTTCTGGCCTTCCTTCTATAAGTTTTTGTATTGGCAACTATTATATAATCATAGATAAGCAACCTATTTTTCTACCCATACTAGGCATTTGAGCTCAACAAAGTAAGTGATATCTCTTGTTAACTTGAAGGAAATGATAAAAATTGACATTTTCTACGTTTTTGATGCCATTTTGGAACAGGAAGTAACTTTTTTCGTCATTTATGTATTGTTTTGTCGTACTCAAGGAACTGATATATACGTTTTATCAAAACTAACATTGGATTATACCTATAACACAGCTTTCAAGGGATTTACGAAATGTAGCCAATTGAATATGACACCATTTGCAAAATGACCGGTGGCCATCTTGAAAAAAGAATTTACGGCCAGCAGCTGTTTTTTTTTTTTAATTATCATTTAGTCAACCTTTATACCAAATTTCATGCTTGCACTATTTGCACAACTATTTCCATAATATCTCCCACTATGAAAACTTGATAACTTTTTCCTATGGTGATTTTTACATTTTTTTCTGCTACAGCAAATTCATTACTTTCTATTGGTTTACAGACTTAATTGTTTTTTTCATTTCTTGTACGAATTAACTTGCGTAGTCATTTGCTACTGGGAAAAACCTCTCCTGATTGTCTAGCTGCTTCAGATGACATCTTGTTTACAAATAGTTTTTGATTGACAGGTTACCTGAAGTCAATTCGGGGGCTCGATATGGATTTCGAAGACTAATATCGATATTGGCCCCCGAGGACAAATAACCAGCCGTGACTTCCGGGTATTTTTGGCCATGCAAAAACGTACATATTAGAACAAAATGTGTGATAATAAATTATATTAAATCCGCAACATAAGTCAGACCATTGATTTTACAATTGGGTTGCCAGGTCTTGTTTTGGTTTCATCATATTGAAGCCTTTCGTAGCTTGCTTTGAATTGTGTGCACAGCTGAAGACTGAACGATGTCCTATAGATAAAAACTTACACGGCAATTGGTCTTTGGTGGATATTTGATTGATTCATAATCATATCACATATATTTCTTCTATATAGATCTTATTTGATTACTGGAAGGAAAATTTTATACGCGAAATATTTTTTTTTTTAAAAGACATCATAAGTGTATGCATGCAGCAGATATCCATAAAATCCAGTGGTTAATATTTACGCCATTTGGTCTACGGAATAGAGTTGTTTCATCGGCAATCATACCACATTTCCTGTTTTTTTTTTCTTGGTTTGCTATATACATTTATTCATGTCATTGTATGAGATGATTTTCAACGTTTAGCAAGCGCATGTACTTGATAAGAGGCTGAGGGTCGAATTTAAAGAAGTCATGATTACCCAAATGACCAAATGTCACAACACTTGATGTTCAAATTACATACATAAAGGCGACAATAGTATACCGATGTTCAGATCTTACAAACCCAATCAAAAGATACAATTTAATTGCAATGTAAAACAAATCAAAACATATGGAATTGCATCAACTTCAAAAGGAGAAAGATCGGGTACGTTGACAGGTTATGAGTCTCCTGTTTTGTCTGCGAATCATCATGTACTCTGTAACTCACATCAAACTAATAATAAAGTGTATTGGATCTATCTTGTTGTATTTTATAGTTTTTTATAAACTTACAAGTAACAACAAACATGAACGCACTGTGCATTGTCAACTTTTACAGACAATACTCTCATTTTTAATGTCATTTACTTAATCTGTGTTGCTATTAACTTTGTTCACTATTGGCCACGGCAATATATGATTTTTGTGTCGTTTCATTTATATTTTATCAAATACAAGTACAAGTACTTGAAAAGTAAGGATTAGACATAAATACCCAATAATAATGTAGCTATGGAAAATACAGGACATAATGCATACGCAACTTAATTCACTGATTTATTGATTGGTGTTTAAAGCCACTAGAGTGATACTAAGTGGTGCTTATTTTAATTTTTGGAAGGAACTGGAAAGCCAAGAGAGAACCACCGAGCTTCGGTAGGAAAACTTATAATACTAGTCAATTGAAAATGGAATCGAGCCACGTGTGGGATGCGAAGTCACCCCTATGTTGACAGGCTTGTGATATTGAAGTTTGCCTACTTAGACAACTCGAACACCGAAGTCTAACCGCCTTTGTATCTGGCATGCATCGTATACGTACATGCATAATAAGTTACTTTTTATTCGACATTTATTCTGGTAAAATAAAACTCATTAAAGATACCAAGCTGTTGTACGTCAGACGTAGAGAACTTTATTCTTGTCCTATTTTACATGTATATGAGGAAGCTATTTCAATGTCTATTTTTAAAATTCATGATTTCACAAGCTGAAATAAAATTGGTTTAAGATTTACACGAATGTAATGATAGACTTGCTTGGTTTTTGTTTAATTAGTTTTTGTATTTGCAGCAACGGAACAGCTGTTAACCTTATTGGATATAAGTTCTCATACCCCAAGTAAATCATTTCTTGATACTTCAACCACAGATGCCTCACGTACGTCGTTTAAATTATCATTAGTGCCTGATGGAACTTCAATATCTGGGGAAATGTCTACACTAAGGAAAAAATATACTAATGGACCATCTATGCAGATGAAACAACAACTGTGGTTACACTAACCCAACATCATGTGACTTGTACAACCACATGCGAATGCTTATGGAACTATACATATCCTTCAGACAATAAACATGATACATAAACAAATCTCCCATACCAAGTAAATAAGAAAACTTTATCGTCATACCGTGGAAGAAGACTACAGAAAATTAGCACTTTACCTTGGGTGTGGGGGTATAACAGTGCTTGTCTTGTTCCCCTTATTCATTGTCATGTTGGATTTTCTGCCAAGCGCATGACAGTTTAGATATCGTTATTAAATCTATGCTTTACTACACAACTAATAGAACAAAGAAAATGGCATTAACTTATATACACCCTGCATCTTGATATGTCCTCAATATCATTTTCAGGTTCTTTGATAGTTTCATTGAACCAAAAGTTAAGCTTTGTACATCTTGATGAAATGGTTTTGATTTTTCGAAAAACAAAACTGTCGACACATTGCAGGGAACTGGGACAATCTTTATTTTCGAAATGGTGCACTTATATATGTTCAAGTAAAAATACTGAGCTAATCTAATACTCAACTTGATACTTTACAGATAATCAATTAAAATATAAAAAAAAAACCTTCTCATCTACATCTTAAAATATAATTTCTTATCAATGTTTACCAAAATCCATGGTTCACACTTCTTACTTTTTCCTCAAGACTGAAAAAGTCTTAAAAATATCTGTTCTAATTTTTGTGCTATTTTCACATTTCTTGAGCGGTGTGCGAAAAATATATATTGTTCGAAATTCAATTATGACGTTAAATTTTCTTGATTTCTCCAGAATTTCCTAATGAGACGTCCGGAAAAAAGGCGACTACGCTTGATGAAATCACATATGAAGAACACAACTTTCTGCAAATCTTTGAAAATGACGGATAAAATCATTAAAGAAACAGATGCCACCACCATAACTCGTGTATTACGATTTTTCTCCCCACGCAACAGTTTTATTTGAATTATTTAAAGAGCTTGGCTAGCCTCGTGCATTAAATATCAAAATGAACTATCTCGAGTTAAGAAATATCGTAACACACTTGTTGCAGTGATGGAATCTATAATTTCTACCTGTTCTCATTAAACAAGAAAATGTGTTTTATCTCTGTGTACTGTTGGATATAAAAACCAATTAATAGTTTGACTCGGAATGCTGATAATGCATTACTTCTCTTTATTTTTTTTATTTTTGTGTGTTTTGAGATTTCTGTACATAATAATTCAGGTGATTAAGACCATAACATATTGTAAAGACACTGTATTATTGTTAAATAATGTGTGTTAACTTCTGAAGACTTTTTGTTGTTTGGTTGCTGTCAAATTGAAAATTTTGTAATTTAACACAAACTTTAGAACTGTTATTTTGAATTATTCCTATTTTCCTATTTTGACAAAAAAAAAATATTTTGCCATTTCGAACAAAAAATTATTGCAAGTTAATAAAAAATTGTAAGTTTTTTTCGTTATGGCCACGTTTTCTTCAATCAAAAAGACTGCAAAAGTATCTAAACATTTGCAATATGAATAAAAAGCGATGTTGATGAACCTTCAATTAGCCTCGAGTAGCTATTCAACGGCACCAAAAACTGAGCGTTATCTACTGGTTAGAATTCGGTTTTCAACAATCAGTACCATATAATATATTTGGTGCGAGATCACGA
The DNA here is from genome assembly GCF_021869535.1 of Mytilus californianus. Taxonomy (NCBI): domain Eukaryota; kingdom Metazoa; phylum Mollusca; class Bivalvia; order Mytilida; family Mytilidae; genus Mytilus; species Mytilus californianus. Next base: position 66,120,348 of record NW_026262745.1, read on the forward strand.
AATGACTAACGTAACACAGTATACCAAAAATATACCTTCAACATAAAAATTTCTAACGGAAAAAAAAAGATTAAAACCAAGTTATTCATGATTTAAGACAAACGGGGGGAATTTATAGTTTAATAATACTCAACACACCTTTTTAATGCAAGCTTTAGCGTACCAAAAGGAACATGGCTTAGTGATTGATTGATGTTTGCTTAACGTCCAATGACGAAGAGTGCATGACAAACTAGTAATAAATACAATTCTACATGTTACAGGTACGTCCTTTAAAATAGTTTGATTGGAATAAAAGGCGGAAAACATAAACAAACAGTTACACTGAACACCGTGTGAACAATCTAATCAGAAATAATGTTTCACTGGTTCTTTGGCAGGATGTTTCAATTAGTTATACACTGCTTTCAAACGATTGTTCTCCAATCTCAATCAATTGTCTTGTAAATGAAAAAAAAATCAATTATCATCACACGATCCTCTTGCTCTATTACCAGATGTCCTCTTTCGATTTCAAATTCACTGGTTTTCACATGAAAGTTCTCCTGTGCTTTGCGGTATTGTTCTTTTATGCGATTCAACTTTAACTGTAATGTTTTAATTGTCGGGCTGTCATTATATACAACAGAAGAACCAGGATATTGTATAACTCTACGTGATTTCACCGTTTGCAAATCTGTCAACAGTTTTTCTACCTGCATTTGCACGTTGCTAACTTCTTCCTAACTTAAGTCCATATCCGACAGGTCTTTATTATATCGGATCTTCGTTTCCATAAGTTGATGTTTAACACACTTCAGTTCAGCTTTTGGTCCAAACAGTTCGAAAATTAAAGGAAGTGTTCTATATTTTTGAAAATGATTATTCTCTTATTAAACCTTTGCTCTCTATATGTCGTGTCATGCGGGAATCATTGCGCTTCTTTTTCTTTTTTGATTGTTCCTATATTTTTGTTGCACTGGGTTTGGAAATTGCTTGAAACCGTTAATTGGCGCTCCAAACTTTAAAAAGCAAACACGCGAGAAAAGTCATATTCTATGAAAGTTAAAACACATAATGTTTCTTGCATTACATTTAAGTTTTCTTGCATTAAAGTCAAATCTGCCGTGTAAAAGTCGACACGTATTGTGGTTTTGAGGAGACGATGTCCCTTGATATTTCCAATTCATTCTATTGTAACATCTACTGTGATCTGAAAATATGGACGTGTCTATAATGATCCATTGTGGGTACCATCCAAGGGTAAAGAGCTCGAAAAAAAGTTTTATATGCAACAAACAGAGTTTGGTTTGTACAAGTAATTGATCGTGTGGAGGGTCGGATGGATATAGGAATTATCTTACTCACCAAGCAATTTTTGAAGAAAAAAACGTTGAAAACGATGTCTGACAAATATGTTATATCAGAAATATTGGGAAAAATATTTCGTATAGATATATTACAGAAGAATTCATGTAGCACTGTCTAGGGAAAATCTTTAAACCAGATGCATGAACAATGACAAGCCTGATGTTTTGAAAATGTTGTGTACTTTGCATTTAAGAGCCAATCCGCCAGAAAAACCATGCAATATTCAGAAAATCGTCCAAATCGGCAATCACAACTTGACAAATTTTATACATCATCTTAATCCTTGACATAAAATAAAAGAATTTGACCACTTAATTTTTCCCAGAATCGTATCTATTTTTAGTAACAGCCTCATTTGCATAATTATGAAAATTCATAATGAAACCAAGGAAAAATCCAACTTTGTTATGCCTTTTAAGAATAACCCAGAAGGATATTAAATGGGGTAGTTGAGTTTTTAGAATAATGTCAGCTGAAACACATCCATTTTACTATGTTATGATCAATACAAATGAAAATTTAAACGATTTGGCACATTGCCAGGAGCAGGGACACAAAGGCGGGGTTTTTCATACATGAATTTACGTGGTTTTTATTCGCTTCTATCTTGCAAGACCCATTCCGGATTTGTTTGCAACTTATATCGGTTTTAACTATGGAGTATGTTTTATATCAAAACAAAATATTAAGCTTGGCAAATGACTATTATATGTTAATTTATGCCTTGGAAGAATGGTGATTTTAGTCCCAAATTGACACATTTTAATTTTGATTTTAATTAAATTCTAAACACAATTGGTACTAAAATGGCTCATAAAATCATTCGAACAAGTAAAATAAATTTGTCTGAAAAATGAAATAAGACGTATTTGTACTGCAAGTCCTAAAATCAATAAATTGTCTGAAACCAAGCAGTCCATCTTTTATGCTCTTCCATTGACTTATCTCCCTTGGGTAAGATCTCAAACATGTCAGCTCCCAGTGATGGTTTGGCAGACAAATGCTTACAGTGAAGTTTGTGACTTTAATAATCTAGGATGAGCATGTAGGCTATCCCAGCCTTATACATCTACATATTACAAACTATTTAAGATATCTGAATGCACTAAAGTCCAAAATAGCATTTCCAAAAAAAATAATTACTGCCAAGAAATTTGACAATCATGACAATAATTTAGTGAATAAACATGATAAATATTGATTGGAAAAATAAGTCCATGAACAACAAAAAGTGTTTTTAGATTTCAACGAGCAAAACAAAAGTATTCTAAATCATTCTTCGTAAAAAAAAAAAGGTGAGCGAGTGGAACCACCTTGCTTGCACCAAAATTGAGATTGAGAGTGTCAAAACTGCTCTGGCGCACCATCAACAAATCAACGACACTCTCTCTACCGAGGTATTGAAACCAGCATTGGTAACCAAACATATTCATACAGATACAGACTACCATTCATCTACATTTAGGAAGTCTGAATAATACTAAAAACTATGGTGTAGAATTTCCAACAGGACTCCTTATTTTATATAAGACAAGGAGTGGTTTATTTTCCCATGGTTGTTACATCATCTTGTCTTTGAATATGCTCGAAATACAGGGACTTTTATGGAATTCATTGACATGATAGTCAAGCAAGATGTCAACATCTCGTCCAACCCTCTTCCAGCAAAGCCAAAGCTGACCAAGGATCTTCACCCTTTCAAAACAGGCTGTATACAGGACGAGTTATTCCAGTAGGAACAGGTACATATCTTACAATCAATTTTCATTTGTTCCATATAGTCAATCTGAAATTAGGGGACCAACAATTGATACATTAGCTAGATTAAAAAAAGGGGGGGGGTGGGTGTTAAAGGGGCATGTGAATATTCTTTTACACCTGACCTGTTTCTAAGACATCTTATTTATTTCCTATGGCAAAGTGCAAGCAAATAATATATATCCGTATATACATTGTTCTGTCTTGGGACCATTTGATTAAAAAAGCAAGGGGGAGGGTTAGAATGGTCAAAATATTTATGTCCTTGTCAGCTTAGGACAGAATTTTAATTTTCAAGCTATTAACCAGGGTACAATATATATTTATTTTCTGCTTTAAAAAATCAATTTATAGACCAGAATCATGATAATAATCAAAATCTATTTCAACATATTCAACGTTTAGCAGGTCAGGTTTTTATTCTCTTCCCCTAAGTTATAATTTCAGTTCTTACTGGAAGCTGTTCAGCTCTTTGTCTACTGAAAAAACTTTTATATTATGGAAAAGCCTCCTACAAATACATGTTTTACATACAACATACTGTACATGTAACAGTAGACAACTTTATCCAGAGAATAATATTTTTTTTTTAACTAATAGGCCATGGAGACTTAAAAAATCAAAAGCATTGCAAACTTTTGTAAAGTTCAATTTTAGGACCCTACATGTACATGTATGTAGATTACTTATAGAGCCCTTTTTAAAAGAAAAAACATACATTTAAAATGCATGCACAGTGATGCTACACTACCCTACATTTCCTGTCTGATATATTTTATTTCATGTAAAACAAAATTGAAGAATTATTTTATAGTTTAACACTTTTTATTTGTAGGGCTATATATATGCAAGCAATGCTCAATTAAGATGAATTTTTGTAAAAGTGACAATAGCCAGGTCAAACTAAATACATGTATAGAAGAAGATATTGGTAAGTTATTATTAACTTATATATTAATTAAACTGTTTGTATAACATGGTAATCATACAAAGTATATGTAATCACTTATATAATAACATAATTATACAATTACATGTTATACATTTGTACATCAGTTTTATTAAACAGGTCTTTGTTAACTTGGTTTTCCCATTGAAAAATCACTCTGCTAATTTTAATTTGTAGTACTATATTGGGCGGCTCCTATATTTTCCATTCAATAACTAACAATGACTAATGAACTGTTCATACATTCCATTTAAATTATTTTATTTATTAATAAGTATTACTTTTACTGTTAAGTCTGTTTTTTGTGATATCCATTTTACGTGACTCTGTATTTATGTACTCCGTCATACTTTGAACGACAAAATTATTTTATGTCTACCTGTGCGAATTTCAAACGCGCGATTTTACGCCAGTACTTAAAACCTTCCATCCTTTATGGGTGGATTTTACATATATATATAAAATCGTATAATATAAGCAAAATGAGGATGTTAAATTTGATGTATGCCTTTTTGTGCTTCTTCGTTACATTTGTTTGTTTTTATAGTGATTAAGATGATAACACAATGTTGACTGCTGTACCCCTATTTTTGACAATTTTACCTATTGTGTCTGTTTGTTTTGTTCACGCATCGTTGTCAATATATTGGAATTTGATGCGACTGTCATACAAGTGAGAGGTTTATTATCTAGCTATAAAACCAGGTTCAATCCACCATTTTCTACATAAGAAAATGCCTGTACCAAGTCAGGAATATGACAGTTGTTATCCATTCGTTTGATGTGTTTGAACTTTTGATTTTGCCATTTGATTGGGGACTTTCCTTTTTGAATTTTCCTCGGAGTTCAGTATTTTTGTGATTTTACTTTTTCAAATATAAAAGGGGGAGATTTTTATTGGTACTTTTGAAGATATTTCACCTGTTCGATTAATTGTTTGGTTGTTGGTAATGCTAATGTCCAATGGCAAATAGTTCATGCATGTTTAGGACAAGAACAAATTAAAATAAATACATTATTTGGGTTCTTAATATGCTAAATCTAACAATGTATTTAAATAATCTAAGATGTTGCAATTGGGCCCCATTTTAAATTGGTTCACATTGATTTCAAAATGGTCCAAAATTTTTTTTCTTATTTCTACACAACTTGAATTCTTGAGGTTCTTTTGATATACAAAATGCAAATGTTTTATATTTAGATTTTTATTTTTGGTCCGGTTTTCAAATTTGTCCACATTTTAAAGTCCAAAGGGTCCAAATTTTAACTTAGTTTAATTTTAACAAAACTTGAACTCTAATTACAATGAATTAGGGTTCTTTGAATGATAAATAGAAATAATCAAATATCCTGAATATAAATATGTACTTAGATTTATGATTTTGGTCCCTGTTTTCAAGTTGGTTCAAATGGGGTCCATAATTTAACTGTGTTTGATTTCAACAATAATTTTAAAGATGCTGATTCAGCCTGAATCTAACCTGTATTTAGTTTTTGTGCCCTATTATGAAATTTTAAATCTTAATTTGATCTTGGGGTTCTCTGATATGCTGAATCTATTAAACTTTATCTTTATACCATATTTATTCTGTGTTAGAAACCTATTCTTTGTCAAATATTTAATCCCATTACAAATTTAGAGCTGTTATAGCTTGAATGTTCTGTCCAAACTTTCATTTTTTCTTCATCTTCCACAAAATTTGTCCTTTTCTGAGATAACTGGTGTTAACTTTTTAAATGAAACTTTAGTGAAAAGAAAAGCACAATATGTGGATGATTATCTGATGTCAAACATTTTCAAGATGGCCACCAAGGATGGCACAAATTTCAACACTGGTTAATTTAATGAAAATTGTTAATTAGGGATAGTCGTGGTAGTTTGACTTGCTAAAGAAAGTAAGGTTGTAACTTGTTTTTTCTTCCAAAATGGCAAACATTTTCAAGATGGCCTTATATGAAAATTGACATTAAGGAATTATAGCACTTTTGACATGCCAACAAAACAATGAAATTGTTTTTTAAAGATGGACACAGCAAATAAAGGGTAAAATTTTCAATTTTGTTGAGTTTGATTTTAAAGAATATTGATATTTAGCTGTAATTTGACATCGAGAACAGATATAAAGATGGCCACCATTTCAAAGATTGTCACTAAAAGCGGTCAAATTATCACCATTGTCTGTTTTCAATGTAAAATTGTATTGAGAGGTAATTTGACATGCCAGACCAAATGGAGGCAATTTTTATTGTTGTAAAGATGTTAAGGGCTATTTGGACATGCTTAAAAGGAGTGGATAATAGCTATTCTGCAAAAATGATTTGGCTTTAGTTGGGAGAATTTTGTAACTGCATCCACTTACAGTAAAGTTGTCAATTTTATTTCCTGTCAGTGGTATATGTGAAATTAAAAAAAAATGTGGTATGATTGCCAATGAGAACAAATGACATAGAAGTAAAGCTATACGTCTTCATACGCCATATGGCCTTCAACAATGAGCAAGACCTATACTGCATATATATTCAGCCATAAAAGGACCCAAAATAAGAAAATGAAAAAATATGAAAACTAACAGCCTGATTTATGTATGTATGTTTTGTGGTTTTCAGATCTAGACTCGCAGCTAACATTTCTGTCAGTGTCAACAACAACTGAACTTTCACAGCAGTCAACATCAGACTGGGAGACTGATAATGCTTCTAACAGAAACAATTTCAACCAACCAAACAAGCAACAGAAACTTTCCAACTTTAAAACATCAGTTAAATCTTCCATGGGATGATGTCTCAAAAAATATATATATATATATTGATAAAAACTATCAACATGACAAAATCTAAATAACCAAAATTTTTCTGAAAAATTGGACATAACATCTATGAGCTATTGTCCCTGAAATGTGTAAATTTACAAATTTTCACAGTTTTCTGCTACTATCCGACAACTATATCAATATATAATAAGAATAAATTGCAAAAGTGGTCAGAAGAAACTTTTTTTTTTACAGTCTGTACTTATTCTGAATTGTTTAACTTCTAATTTAAATTGATTGCGTTTGAAATATGTGTTTTTTATCGTTTTAGGTGCACAATTTGTCAATACGATCTATTTCGGCTCCTGGGAGCCTCTAGATTTATAATGAATAATTTGTATTTATGTATGATTATTTCCTTGATGTATTAAATGAAACATTAATTATTCTTTTCCATTTGTTGTTATACTTATTTATAAGTCCAGATTCTATCATATGTCAGTAGTTACAAATTAGACGGCAAAATTGAGAAAATTTGAATATGCAGGTTACCCCATTTTGTTGTGGCATATACCAGACACCAACATTATTTGCCGAGCTTGATATTTTTTTTGATTGGGTATATATAGTTATACTTTGAAAGTAGATATGTTGTTTTACAATAATAAACGGGTCTTGGAGTATTTTGGCTCTGAAAGATGACCAAAATCAGCCATTTTGGACATGTAGCTAAATAAGACATATTGAAACAGTTAGATTATACATACACTTAATAGACAGCATTGTTAATTCTATGCATTCTTACACTTAAAGTGATGTATTACTAGGAACAACTATCAAAAAATTATAAATGTTACCATATTTTTTTATTTAAACCAGCGAAATATGCCAAAAAAGGCTTATTTTTGCTGTTTTCGAGCAATTTCATCTGTTAAAACATGGCGCTCAAAAAATATCCAGATCAGTTCAATATTTTCCCAAAAAAATTTGTGTGGTTATTTACATTACTAAGGTGCACCAATATGCCAAATATGAACTCATTTGGAAAAAATGACATTCGGACGGTTTTGCATGGTTTTCTGGCAGATTGGCTCTTAAAGGACCCTCGAAGCAACTCTTTCTGAGGGGCCCAAAGTAGGCTGCTGATGGCAAAATTCCTGCCCATACAATCTAAATATTTCTAACAGAAAAATATATGCTAACATATCAGTACTACATTTACACCATTTTATTCAGTTACTTAGGGAAATATTTATTGCCGGCAACTGGTTTATATTTAAACAGAAACTAGATTTCATATGATTGTTTCTTCAAAAATCGTGAAAAAATCAGAAATATATCTTTAAATTTTCCTAAAATGAGCATTTGGTGATTATTTTAAATCAAATTGACACGAAAATGAGTTGCTATTATTTATTCTTCATTCAAAAGAATAAAAGAGGGATAATTTTTACTAATGGCATTTCATATATTTATGTATTTGTTTCTTATATTATCGTGTGAAAATATAACCTTGAATAAGCGTTTAAATGGGAAAATAATAGAACATGAATTTATATGTTCGTTTCTTATGACTTATAAACATCATTTAATATATAGTTACATGTCTTTTTATTTTTTTTTAATTTTCAAATATGATGTCAGGGCGGATGTTGGAAAGTACATTTAAAACACTTAAAAGTTCTATGAATATACTACTTGAAAGGGCATGCAATAAATGTTCAGAAGTTAAAGACTAATTATAACTGAATACACATGATACATTTAAAGAAGGATTGTTTAACGATCAAAAAGTAAAATAAAACTTTCGTCATGGGAAAAAGGTTCAATGAATGTCCAACTTTTTTTTTATAGCACATTTTTCACGAATATGATAATTAATATGCAAACTTTTTATTGTAATGATTTTAAAACAAAACAAATACATTTACGAGTAAGAAATGCACTGCACAAAGTATAACAATTCAACACACCTACCTTAGAATGATGACTAATAACACAGATATTTCACTTGACTCAAATATTTTGTTTTCCACTAATACGATTTTTGAATAATTGAAAAATAAAAATTTAGCTTTAGTATCATACATCTATTATTTTTAAAAGACAATGCAGTGGTCTTGAATATAAAAGATTCACCTGAAATTTAATTCATGATAAGACTTATTCAAATTTTCAAGATCATTTAACTTCAAACTTCTGTTTCCTGAGACAGACATGCAAGTAAATGATATATATTACCTTTATGTGAACATTTTTTTCTTCGATTAACTAACATTTATGCATTTTCAAGATAAAAAAATATTGGTTTATAAGTAATGATAGCAAAATAAAGGATTTTAATCAATTTGAAAATTGCATTAAAAACAAGGTCAGACAAGCATAATAGTATTAATAACATTGCTTTTTTTGTTACTGCCTGCGTGTCATCAGCGATGTTTCTTAGCTTATTTTGACAAAATTGAACCAAACATGCTGCAAACATTGAAAATAAGCTAAGAAACATCGCTGATGAAGTATTCATTTGCAATTAGATTGCGTGTAGACAAAAATACGAACGAAGTGTTTCTTTGATACATGATGCCGTGACTCTTTTTAAGAAGAAATACACAATAAGAATATAGACAAGCGACAAGAAGAACAAGGTAAACTTCTAATTTACATTCTGCAGAGGATATACCTAAAAGAACTATATACTATATTCTTTTCATACTTTGAACGAAAAAATTATCTTATATATCTACCTGTGTGACGTTTACATTCTGACGTCAAACGCGCGATTCTACGTCAGAGCTAATGTTTTAATCTAACCATTCGGTCCAAGTACTTAAAATCTTTCAACCCTTAATGCAAATGTAATAGTGGATTTAACAGACATAAATAAAATACAAAAATAAGAAAGCAATGATTGTGGTTGTAAAATTTAATATATGCCTTTTTGTGCTTCTTTGTTATATATTTGTTTGTTTTTATTGTGATTAAGATTATAACACAATGGACTGCTGTACCCCTAATTTTGACATTTTTACCCATTATGTCTGTTTGTTTTGTTCACGCATCATTGTCAAAATAATGAAATTTGATGCGACATTCGTACAAGTGAGATATTAAGCGCTATAAAACCAGGTTCAATCAACCGTTTTCCACATAAGAAAATGCCTGTATCAAGTCATGAATATGACAGGTGTTATCAATTCGTTTGATTTGTTTGAGCTTTTGATTTTTCCATTTGATTAAGTATTTCCGTTTTGAAGAGATAAAAGATACAACAAAAACAGTTAAGTCTGCCTCATCTTGACTTACATCTAGAAATTGACAATGAGGGTTGATTGAATACACAAATGTACGACAAAAGAGATGATTTCAGCTTCCCAATTGTGTCTTTTCAATTTTTAACCAAGAGTACCAATTGAAATCATCACTTCGTAAATTTTACGACGCCATCACGAGTTGGTTGACCGTTATGGAATATCCGTTTCACAGATGGTATCGAATATGTTCCTTTTGTCGTAACTACAATCCTGTTCCCTTTCACGAATGTGCCCCTTTAAATTCTTCAAATATAATTAAAAATGAGATTGGTTTGTTAATTTATTACTAGTGTTTAAAGAATCTTTTAGCAATCGTTGCTATTTCGTGGTTTTTATTTCATTTCGTGAAGAAGTCGAAGTTCCGAGAGAGAATCCTCGAAAGGCGAAAGAAAAATTGCAATCTAGTCAAATAAGATCCAATTCGAACGTACCTGCCATGGGAGAAGTTAAAATGTACAACTTAAATGTACAAATAGACTACATATTATACTACACGAAAACTGGGGTCACTATTAGAAATGAGAACAATGTTACACAATTTATTAAAAAATAATGAAATACCTTCGATTTTGTGCACGCACTTACCAATTTGTATTACAAATATATATGTAGAATGTAAAATAAAAAAAAAATTTGGATTCGAGCGTTACTGTTGAGTCTTTATAGACGAAACGCACGTCCGGCGCAAATATAAAATTTCAATCCTGGTATCTTTGATGAGTTTATTTGTCATTTTTATCATTCTCGATTGCTATTGTAGATTAAAGTTTGCACTAAAAGTTAAGAACATAAAATGAACTTGACAGGAAATCTTATTGGAAATGATAAGATTACGAAAATGGCATGTAAAGTGTGCCTCACTTGCCAGTAGATCACGTTTATTATATTTGTACCAAGTACTTACACGGTAAGACGGCATACATTTTATTTTTTAAGTGTTCATCCTTTATGTGAAACAATGAACTCAAGTAATTGTTTTTATTTTCTTAATGAGCACCTTTTAAAACTTTCTCAGGAAATTGTTGATTTGCAATGTAAAAAGGAACAAAACAAAGAGACTATAAACCTAAATATACAAAACTTTTCTTGTTTTAGATGTTTTTGAAATAATGTCGTCCATTTAAATTTTAAACGATATTTCATTGCAATAATAATTTCTGCTTTTACACACTATTTCATGTTTGTTGAATTGTAAGTTTGCACTGTTCTTTTTATTCATCGAAACCGTCGTTAGTCTGTTCGACTTTTTTGTCATAGGTTTGTTCAAAATTTGTTCAATTTGATGATTTTTAGTGTCTTTTGGATACTAGTATCTCTTCATATTCTTTTTTTTTTGTCCACTGTTAACTTATTTGTTTAGAATGATCTTTTATTTTTTTTGATTCGAGCGTGCCTATGAGTCAAATATAAAGAAAACACGCGTTTGGTGATCTGAATATTATGACTGGTAAATCTAATCAGTTGTAATATTATAGTTACTATCATTATAGTTAATTTATATTATCTACACCAAACACTAGATATTACTGCTTTTTCGTTATAAAATGTGTTATGTTAGGTCTTTAATGACAAGGATATGCAACTAAGTGAGATTTTTAAAGATAAAAAGAAATAAAAATGGTGCAGGATTTGACATATATCTAAAGGTCTCCCTCGCTATGCTCGTCCGAATTTTTTAAGTATTTCTTAATTCCATCGTATAAATATGACAAAACTCTAAGATAGGTTTTGTAACTCGCAGTAACTTGTTTCTTTTTGCTTGTAAACAATGTTTAATAACATAATAATCTAATATGATTTAAAACAATGTTCAAATAGACATACAAGAAAGTTGTCCAATACATCATTATATAACATGAGTTCAAACTCTATATAATCCGTATTCACATATTTGACAATAAACTATTAACTGTACGTTGTAGTTTCTTCGATGAACTGACATCTCAACTGTTTCTTTAAAAAATATAACGGAACGCTACCCTTTTAACCGCCAAAGGATTTCACGTGTGTAAAAAAAAACAATATATCTAAATCCAAAATAACAATATCTCGTTTTACAACTTCTCCAACCAGTTTTATATATGTTTAATTACATTTAACACAGGGGAAATCCTTCAAGTCAAACGGAAATAAATATATCTAATAAATCTGAGAACAAGATGGTGTAAAATTCAATAATGTGTATTGTTTATGTGGAATAGTCTTGATTGTGAATATTTAATTTAATGAGTCTGAAGATTGGGTTTTTTTTTCAATTTTTCTAGGTGACATAAGCACATATTGACAGATGTGAATTGACTCGTTTTGGAAAGAAAAACTAATTTTTCATAACGAGTGTCATTTTGAATATAAACAAACCTATTCATTGTGCCGGATCCTCAACCAATCTTATTGTTTAGATAATATTATGATATTGGATCTTTTTCATGGTAGGTAAAATTCTTCTTATTTACTATGTTAGCTTCTTTTTCTTATATAAAGTAACAGTTAGTTTTTAAAACTACATACAACACCTCTAGGATTACTAACTATATATATCAGGTGGTTTAATTTTTTTTAATTTATCTTCCTGCTTAAACTTAGTTCAATCTCTAGTACTATTTATATATTATGATAAGACCTTCATAAAAAACATACGATAATTGCATTGCATTTATTCATATTCATCTGTTTAAAAGATCTCTCTTAAATTTTGACAATATCTAATCAAAGATATTACGGTTATTACTAAATATGACACACGTGCTTTTCTGTTAAGTATAAGCATTTTGTGGGTCTCGACAGTTTCACAAGTAAGTGGTTTTACTTGTTAAATGGTCATTTTAAACTGAACAACTCTTAAATATAAAAAAGAAGATTTACCGCAATGAAACATTTCAAGATTTTTTCAGTTGATCAGTACATTTTCGGTACACTAACTATTGCGATCGCTTGAATAACAATCAGAACTGATTCAGGTAATTGAGAAAAAACAATGGGGTTTCCGATTAATGAAAAATTTGTTCGGAAAAATGAGACCAGACCAATCTGAATAATGATTCAACATTTTAATGCAGTAATTAGACACAGTTTTCCATTGGTTACAATAATATTTAACATTATAAGAATAAAATAAGAATAAAATAAGAATAATATCTGTTTATTAAAATGTCACATATTGATTGAAACATGACATTCACAAAATATTCATGTTCACAAAAATAACAATCAGTATCCAGCCAAAAAATGACCTATGAGACACTGATCCATAAAACCAGAATATATACAAAAACATCTTATTTAAACTTGTTAATAATCCCGTAAACTCAGAATGTGAAAGTCACGTAAAAAATAAATAAATCTATAATAAATAACATTCTAACATGACGTTCTTCAAACGCTTTGAGTACACACCCGTGGTAAAATATGAATATATTGTTTGGGCTGTTCCTATCGTACTCCCGCGTCATATGCTTTTTTATGAATGAGCTACCCGACGTCATAGAACGATGACGTAAGAATATAAGCATTTTACGGGAAAATACACGGTTGTGAAACCGAAAATCATCACAACAAGGAAACGTAAACAAACGATGCTAAAATGTGTTATAATCCAATTTTTTTATACATATTGGACATATAAATAAAATTCTTATTTAAATTCATCCAAACCTATTTAAATACATTATTGTAAATATTATTAGCATGTCACTAATTCAGTTTGCTCCGTTCTTTTACGTCAATTGAATAGTGCGTTTGTTTATGGGAACGGCAAATATTTGCCTTCACCTAGAGCGCTTCGATCCAAAAGAATTGCCGTATTTGTCCTATTAGAATCGAAATAATTCATGGGGGCTTGAATATATCGTGATTTTACCACGTGTTGTCCCTTTATGCCGATATTTTACCCCTCGCTATCGCTCAGGGTAAAATATTTGTCATAAAGGGCCAACCCGTGGTAAAATCACGATATATTCAAGCCCCCATGAATTATTTCTTAAATATATATCAGCTAAAAACTGTTATAAAACGAAGACAAGTAGGTAAATTCTGACAATTTTAAGCATCAAAATTCATTATAGGAAATTCTAATATGAAGTGCTTCTTTCGATCTGTAACCAACACCGTGATAAAATTCTCGATATATCTATACTTAGTGCAGACTCAGAAATATACATAATAATGGATGTTACAATATACCACCCACCCACCTAAATCAACATGTATCGGAACCTATTTACAAACGCTTTACCAATGTTATGTTTTAAAAATTGCAATTAAAAAAGAGACTACAGAACTTTTATTCTTATTCGGATGCATAACAAAAAAATTAATGCACAAATGCTTGGCAAAATCTATAAAATCCAAATAAAATTAAAAACCAATTGTTCAGAGAACAATTGAAGGTCTTTCCACCAGGAAAGATCTATTTTGATATGAAAATATTTAAATTCGGTTTAAAATGTCATTTCCAGCGTCAAATGATGGCCAAAAATATATGGTTTCTATACAAAACAATTTAATAAGTGATATTATTTGCGACAGCCGGTTTGAAAACTGACAATTAAGCTATTATTTAATAGTTTACTTGACACTGATTCCAAAAATATATAGTTCTATATACTTTTACATTAGATATGTACATAAAATATCAACTTCCCATTTACACAAGGTCACTTATGATTGGCTTTCCATCTTCAAAAGATAATACAAAAAGTCCCATGACATTATCATCTATACATATGACGTAAAAGCAAATGTCAAAATCTAGAATGCAAATTTACAAATGACCTTGAGCTCAATTTCAAGGTTATAAACCAAGGACCTCAAATCAAAAGACCCTAGGTCTTAATTATATATGGTTAATGAGTTATATCACCATACGTGTTATTTTAAATATAGAGAGGGAGAAAACTCCAATTTTATGTAAGCATAGCCTTTCAACCAAAATTTATGTATTACGATATGTCGCAACTAACAATTGAGTAAAAATATATTGTCGATATCTAATACGGTTTTTGAAAAGAAGTGAAAATAAGCCAAAATCAAAATTTAGATTATGACCTTGACTTTCGACCTTGATCTAATTTTCTTTTTTTTTTACCAAGGACCTCAAATCAAATGATCCTAGGTCTCTATCACTAATGGTTTACCAGTTTCACATGCATATTACTTATATTAAATGCATAAGGGGAAATAACTCTCATATGGAATCTCATTACGGCTTCCGTCAAAATTAAACAAAACATTCTGTGTATATAATGAGCAATTTTGTAAAATAAATTTGTCGTAATCTTTTACGGTTGTTAAGGAGTAGTATACACAAGAAAAACAGTGTTCGGGGAGATTACTCTTACAAAGTAAAGTTTTTTTGTTTCGCGTTGTCAGTTTCAAAAGTGTAATAACTGTACGATATCATATACCAAAAATCTAAGCGACATATTTGGGAACATCAATACAGCGGAGGGAAAATTTTAGGCGGAAAAAAAATCCGAACAAAGCTTAAGGTCTTTCTACAATAAAGTGGAAAGACCTTATGAAATTCCTTGAAAATCCATTGATGCTTTAGGCACATTTTAATCCTTTCAAAACATGACGTCATACAAATGAAACGCTAAAACTGAAGGGTTTTCCGTTACGTGACCTATTGAAATTCGTATAATATTGCATTAAAATGTTTTGTTTTGTTTTCTATTCTATTGCATTATTCGCATATTTACTGATTTCAGCAAGTCATCATGGCGGCTCATTAGTTACGAAATGTCAACTTTGGATTTGACGGTAGCTTAAGTCATGTTAAACATGTAAATAAGAAATGGCAAATGTTTGGTTTGAAAATTTAAACAATTAAAAAAAAAATTTCCAGCTGTAATTTACGAAATAATTGATGCAAACTACAGATTTATTAGAATGTTGTAGCTTTATCTAGCAGGGAGTAAAATTGAACAGTCCCACATACGGGGCATACCCACTCTCGCTTCAGTTTTTTAATGACCATATTTGTCCTATTAAAATCGAAATAATTTATGGAAGCCATATATTTTTTGTAAATTTACACATGGCCTAGGGTGTGATATTCGATAATTTTTAACGCTCAGGATAAAATTTAAATATCACGGTCCAGGCATTCAGTAAATTTTCAACACATCTATGGCTTCCATGAATTATTTCTTAAACATTATATTACTGTCAACTTGTTTTTTCTACGCATTTTATGTAAAAGATGGCAAAAATAATACAGGATATTCGTACAATTCATAATTTCAATAAATTTTCTGTTTATAATCGATGCTTATTATTATGCATATTTTCCTGAAATAATAACTATAGGGCTTAAAATTTATCCATGTTTTAATAATGATTTGCAATGTTTCTATATGTTTAATAATCATATAAAAAAAATGTAATTCTATAACTAGACATACATGTAGCACTAAAATTAAAAGAACTCATTTTAGTTCTTAAAAGATGTAATTAATAAATTTAACAAGATTTATCAAAGATCTGCCTTTAATAGTGAACCTAAAGTAACATTACAAAAATACCGAACTCCAAGGAAATTTCGAAACGGAAAGTCTCTTATCAAATGCCAAAATCAAAAGCTTAAACACATCAAACGAATTGAAAACAACTGTCATGTTTCTGACCTGGTATAGGCATTTAATAGACAATCACAGACGAGGTTTCACGACTGAAAAAAGAGAAATTAAATCGGCAGTTCGTTTGTTTTTTAATAGGCACCTCCTTTCTGTTGACCCCGGTAACAAAAAAGTACTTTAAAGTATTACAAAGAACCATAATAGATATGTGTGGAAAGTCAATGCATGTAGAATAACAGAAATATTATAGTCCATCTTCCGCCTGCCACTTAGAAGTATATGTATTTTGCAAACACGAAATTTGCAAAAACGAAAGGTTGAAAGTCAACTTTGATTGTATTATGTTTAGTTTTAAGACTCATGTCGGTTGGAAAATAGGACGTTTATAAGGATATGCCTCCGTGTTATTGGTAATGCCAGTTTTTTAATGGTGTATGTCCGACGTCTTCCATTAAACATCTTTTCTTTATGTAAAGGGACGTCGTCTGTTTAATTGTTTGCCTTACAAAAATTACTTACTGGCATACTTGTAGGGATAGTGAGGATATCATACTTATAAAGAGCGATTAACAATATTAAGTTAGAGACACTACTTTTTTATAACAATATCACTTTATATTGTTTAATTCGAACAAATATAGAATACTTGAGCAATTTTAAGATATGAAATTAAAGGTATTTTGGGAAAATTTTGTCGATTGACACATGTTCAATTGTTAGACATTTTACAAGTGTACTATATCTAATCATAGGTCAATGTTTTCACATGGGGTTAGATAGATAACCTAATTTTGTAAGTCTCCTTTATGAAGCAGTCGTGATATTCAAATCTGAAGTCATGTAATAGGAACTTTTACCGTTTTTTTACCTACACTCCGGCCTTTTAGACATACAAAATTGGCAATGTCAGAAAGAGAGGATGCCCCGGACCACTTGGTCTCCACAATGTCTGGTTGTGAATTGGAGGACCCTTTTAGCAGGTTTGAATCATAGAAAGAAGATGATGGTTCAAAGCTGAAAGTTAGAGAGGGAACCCTTAGTTTGATGCCCGCAGGGGAGATGGGAAACTGGGCAAAAAGAGTGGAGCAGGCTGAGGCAGAAGCTCTGATAAATTGAGAACAGTCACAGCAATGGGACCCTGGCATTGCTTTCATAGAACATAAGGAATATCCCCACAATCAGCAGTTGCTCACAATGCATTCACTGTTAGAAAATAATGGCATATGTGAGACTTTAGGTACAAGGGAAGGAAAAGGAGTCATTCAAAAGGAGGGCCTTGAGGGGATACTTCCAACTCAGCCCAACCAGTTAAAGTATGACTTCCAGTTGTAGGGAGGGGAACTAGTGGATCAACTAAGTACGGTACATGACAGCAGTGCAGGTTGATCCTCTTTGAAGGGAAATAGGGAACTTTTTTTTAGAAGGGGATGATGAGGAGGGAGATATAACCTTGAAAGATGGAATAGGTAAGCTGTTTATTGTTTGACCATCCCTGGCTACTCTTTGCCTGGGGGACCGGGGACAGGTTTAGACCCTCCAGGCCAAAGTAATGGTTCTGGCTACACAAATGAACTGTTTGGTGTGTACATAAATGTAAATACGTTTTTTAATGTTTCCGATTGTTATGTATTCTGTTACATTGTTTTATTAAGGAAGGGCCTGGGAAAACATCTAGTTGTGTATTCATCCCCAAGAGGACCCAAATTTATACGGGGGGTTTTTATTGATAAAATTGGGGGGGAGTGTAGTACACCGGTAGGTATTTAGTCATACCGTCTTAGGAAGAACTACCGGAAGTACCCACAATCCCCCTCTTTAGAATAATGGACCCTTAAAGCAGACGCTACAGAAGTATCCCACAGAGCCATCCGAGAGCATCAGTGTGATATGCACTAACCTAAAGTAAGCAGACGTGACAATTCTTACAGTCATATAAAAAAATCCTTGCATTATACATATATACTTATCTCCTTAAGAAGGGCAATTCCTGTCCCCCATTTCCGCCTTTGGTATTCTCTTGAACCCACCAACAACCAACCTTTTGCCAGAAAATAGAGAACAAATTATATTATTTTCTAACTAAAAACAAGATCAGTATGTGTTTAGCAAATAAGACAAAATCGGGTCTAGCTGAATAAATGTTTTGAGAGGATGTATATATCATTGTACATGGAGAAGAAATTTTTTCTGATATGTCAAAGTTTTATCTGTACAGTAAATGTACATTTAAGGTGAGGAAAATGTATAGTTTCAAAATTACAATCGTCGTGTGTGTCATAGATTCTGCTACTGACATGGCCGCTTATGTCAATTTTTAATTAACCATCGTGATGACTTCCAAAGACAATCGCTGATTAAATAATCCGATATAAACAAAAAAGTAAATCTAAACAAACAGACAAGCACGTGCATTGGATCAATTGCGATATTTCGACCTTCATTTTATTTCTTATCAAGGATTAAATCATTTTACCTCTTAGTGTTTTCGAAAGAGGTTTAGTAAGTCGAAAATGTCAAGAAAACGGTCTTGTATTTCGTCCTTCCAACCCCCTTTTTAGCAAATGCCTTAACCGAAGCTGATCAATATACACAATCGATAGGAACATTAAAAACCAATTGAAGATTTTTCCACAGAACACATATAAATAATTGATAAAAAAAAAAATTCCAGGTTTACTCAAAGTTACTATTGGTATCCAATCATATGTTTCATCATACTGATTCAAAAAGTATATGATTTCTATATACCTTTGACCTTAATAAGAGAGATTATTTGCTACTTCCGGTTAAGAAAAGTCATTCCCGGCCTATTATGGTGTGCATTGATTCCACAGTGTTTCTATATACACTAGAAAATAACCGCAAAATATACTTTGGTTCATAACTTGAAGATATATAGATTTGGTATAAGGCGATATTAAGATCTTAAATCTTTTTGAAGCGTGTCACAGACGAATCACCACCACTCAATAAGACATGAATGGGGGTTACTTTCCAGCCGCTCTTCTGTACCCGTTTTCAACCGAAAACCAAAGTAATCCCTCCACCCTTTTCATGTTGAATTGCTAAGTTTCCCCGGAAGGAAAAGCTCTTGACGTGTTACAATCTGTTGTTAAATTGCTGAGAGCGTCAAGGGAATGTGTTACACAAAGTGTTTCGGTGTAAGGTCAATCCGCATCTGATTTCAGGTGTTTTCGTGTTCAGACACACCCCCATATATGAGTGGGCTGACAATTTTATGCATTAATATATGAATTGGGATTCACATTCCAGTCGCACTTCTGTACCCATTTTTAACCGAAAACCGAAGACCGAAGTAATCCCCCCACCCTTTGTGGTATAATTTTTGCTGAGCGGACCAAAATACTTGCATACAAAGAGCAAATGATGACGGCACGTAAATTTTTGCTAATTTACCCAAACATATTTTGCAACACGTTCCGCAGATTAATATTGTTTGTATCCCCCCTCACATTAAATACTGGATCTTCATCTGATATCTGGTGTTTCCATGCTCAGGCCCCCCCCCCCCCCCCCCCCACCATATATGAGTGGGCTAAAAATGTTATGCATTAACATATAAATGGGGGTGGGTCACATTTCAGCCGCACTTCGGTACCAATTTTTAACCGAAAACTGAAGTAATCCCCCTCTTTTTCATGTTGAATTGATGCGGTTCCCCGGAAGGAAAAGCTCTTGACGTGTAAAAATCTGTTGTTAAATTGCTGAAACCGTTAAGGGAATGTGTTTCACAAAGTGTTTCAGTGTATGGTCAATATTTACCGTATCTGCTACAAAACAAAATTTAATTTTGCCGGGCGGATGTGCAATGACGGAAATGATACCACATAATTTTAAATCAAAAAAACAAATCCGGGTTACAAACTCAAACTGAGGGAAACACGTCAAATATAAGAGGAGAACTACGACACAACATGAACACAACATTAAAATGTGACACACACAGAAATGAACTATGATATAACAATGGCAATTTTCCTGACTTGGTACAGGACATTTTAAGAAAAAAATGGTGAGTTGACCCTGGTTTTGTGGCATGCCAAACCTCCCGCTTTTATGGCAATGTTAAATATAACATTAAAATGACAACATTACATGATAGAAAACGCGACACCCAACTTCAACTCTAATAATATAGTTAAAAATAATATGGGAGATAATTTGCTACTTCCGGTTAAGAAAATGTCGCTTCTTGTTTCATAAGATACCTTACTTTCCACTGATACCGAAAATATAGGGTTTCTATAAATTTTTGTTTCAAACAAGGGAGATCATTTTCTACTTCCGCTTGCTGAAGGCGACTTCTTATATCATTAAAATTTTTCGTATGCCATTTCTTAAGATACATAGTTTCTTAGAATTTTTCCTTATGCATTTCTTCAAAATTAGCTACTTCCGGTTTCCACAAGGTCACCTTTGGTTGATATTTTTCAAGGTCATGTGTCACCTTATCCTTTGCAAAAGACACTATAATGTACCAGAATGAAGTTATAATCGATATACCTTAAATAACTTATTGAGATAACATCAGATCGCTTTGGACTGAATGTACCATTTCTTCGTCTCAACAACCCAAATATTTAGCATCAGTTATTTTATATGTAGCTATTATAGTATAAATAAAGACAACATTAGTATTCCACTGTTAAATAGTCATAAATCGATTAAGCGAAAACAAATCCGGGTTGTAAACTAAAACCGAGGGAAACCCATTAACTTTAAGAGGAAAACAACGGAACAACAGAAACACTGAACTGCAACAAATACAAACGCAAACATACTTAGAAACGGACTATTTGATAACAACTGCCATATTCCTGAATTGGTACAGGACATTTTATGAAAAAAATGGTAGGTTGCACCTGTTTTTATGGCTAGCCAAACCTCCTGCTTATATAGCAATGTTAAAAATACCGATAACATGACAACATTACGTGACAGGAATACAGTACAGATAAGCGCAATAACACTCAGGACAGAGAAATACATACATAAATAATACAATAGTACATTACAACATGTAAACCACAGAATAACAATGAACACCTACCTCCCATTGACCTTAAGAGGAAAACAACGGAACAACAGAAACACTGAACTGCAACAAATACAAACGCAAACATACTTAGAAACGGACTATTTGATAACAACTGCCATATTCCTGAATTGGTACAGGACATTTTATGCAAAAATGGTAGCTGGTTTTATGGCTAGCCAAACCTCCTGTTCATATAGCAATGTTAAAAATACCGATAACATGACAACATTACGTGACAGGAAGACAGTACAGATAAGCGCAATAACACTAAGGCCAGAGAAATACATACATAAATAACACAATAGTACATTACAACATGTAAACCACAGAATACCAATGAACACATACCTCCCATGAATTAAAGACAGTACACCAGTACACCACAAACGAAGTATAAACTGCACGTGACACGATTGTATCAACGACACAAAAATACTTAATTTTATCACCGGTAAATTTCTAAAAATAGAATAGATTTATTTTTATTGAAGACACGTACAAGAATATAGATTTGGAATTGAGTTTGTAATAGTGTTATTTTATGTTTATTCTAATCATGACAAGAATATTAAAACTGAATTGGGGCCTCGGTGGCCGACTGGTCTAAGTTGTTACTACTGTAATCACTAGCAAGTCAACACTGAGGTTGTGAGTTCGAACCCTGCTCATGCAGGTGCACTCGACTCGAATCCTAATTGACTAGGATTGTCAGTTTTCCTATCGAAGGTGTGAGGTTTTCTCCGAGCACTCCGGCTTCCTCCACCAAAAAAACACTGACCACCACGAAATAGCCCAAAAGCGGTGCTTAAAAGTGACATTAAAATACCCCAAAAAATCAAATCAAATTAAAACTGATGTGTGTTTGTAATGATGTTATTATTAGTATTTTCTTACCATGTCGGTGTTTCTTATAAATCAAAACTGAGTACAAACCAATTAAAACATGTGCATATAGAAGCGTTAAACTTAAAATTATGCAAATGAAATAGCTTATTTATCATCTTTATTTTTACATACATATAGGAAATAAAAATAAAAATAAAATAACTGTAATATAAGGCAAGATGATGTATTAAATACCAAACAGTAAACACACTTGAAAACAAACAACATAAAACAAAAACACTGTAGACAAACCACGAGTAACTCGACTATACTGACAAATAAGACATATGTAAAATGTACCGAAAATACAGAATTTTTACAACAAACGATAACACATAAAACAATATCAAACCAGACTTACAAAAGAAACATTATAACTAGATACATACATGTTGGATGTATCATTACCGAGATACGTCGTATAGCAATGCAAATTCACACTCGGCAAACAGTCATATTCGGGTACTTAGCAGACAAGACGACGTAGATGGTAAACAACAATCTAAGACGTTGTAAATATGTCGTTAGTTAATTTAGACATAGCCACATCGTATAGGTCAACCGATTCGTGATGTGTCCATACGCAGTTTTTCTGTAAGGAGAACACTCCTGTTTATGAAGTCAGTATAAGGTGAAAATACGCGTGCATAACGTATCAATCAAGATATGTAAACACCATATAAAGGAGCAGAGGGTATGTTATTACTAAGAAAATGGAAATTGATAATAGGGAAGTTGAATTAATCCCGTTTGTCATAGATTTTAGTGTGAAGTCGTCCCTCTGTGTCAATATTAAGGAAAAGATCAAGGTATGACGCAGTCCTTCTAGTATCAAAAGTATCCATAATTTCAAGTTCATTAGGATATATGAGATGCAAGTACTCACTGAAATATGGGTTGTTCAGTTATAGGACATCATCAATATATCTGAAATTTAAAGAATATTGCAAGCTGCTTTTTCTTTTTATCTTCTAGAAGGTTCTGAATAAATTCTCATTCATCAAGTTCAAAAACAAATCGGTTGGTAGGGGTGCACAAATAGTAACCATTGGAATACCGATTTTGTTAAAATATCAATCCTTCAAACTCAACAAATATATTATATGAATATCAAAGGTACCAGAATTATAATTAAATACTCCAGACGCGCGTTTCGTCTACATAAGACTCATCAGTGACGCTCAGATCAAAAAAGTTATAAAGCCCAACAAGTACAAAGTTGAAGAGCATTGAGGACCCAAAATTCCAGCAAAAAATATAAATAAGTCCAGCATTTTGACAATATCATCTTCAGTGTATTTTCTGATAAAATCAGTTTGGTTTTTCACAAAGTAAGAATTATTATAAGAAATAAGAAATTTATATCTATGATTCCCATTTTTATAGAAAAAGCTCTGTTTTATGGCGAAGTCGATCTTTCAATTGAGCATGGGAATAAGAAGTGTAAAGCGTAGAAAAATCAAATATCTTAATGTTGCTGCAAAATTACAGGGATTGTGATCTAAGATTTAGCAGTAGATCTTTAGAATTTTTAAGAATCACATCTGCTTACACCACTGTAGTCCAGTCAAACTAAGTTTGAACCTCAAACGAATTGCAACACAAAATGTTTTAGTTCTAATCTATAGCATTAAGCCCCAAACACATAAAAAATACACAGAAAAAAGTCCAATAAAATCTAGCTTGAGGAAAACTCAAATTTTGCATTTTTAATTTCTTTAGGAAACTTACATTGGAAAGGGAGATAACTCCGCAAAAATTAGTCTTTTTTGTCCATTTTTTGTTGATTTTGTTAAAATCCATGTAAAATATGATACTTTGATGGGGTTACAAGTTCGTATTTGACTATATTATATAATCTTCTGTTCATGAAATGTACAAAACCGAAGTGTTATGGGTATTTTTTTGTTTTTGTTTGCACATTGTTCATTAAAGAGATTGCAAATTTATGGCTTTGTGACCATTTTGAAAAAATAATGTGAACATTTGGTATTGTTTATATTTGTAAATTATATCTACCTTGTTTGAAAAAACTTCAAATCACAAAAAGAAGAATATATGCATAATTAGTTTTATTCAATTTGAAATTATTTACCTTGACATGCTGAGAAATCTAATAAATGGTCAACTAATGAATTATGAAATCTTGATTGTAGCTTTATAAAAGATACGAAAATACATTTAGAGTTGATTGTTATACGCTAAAGACGGCTAAAATATCAAGAATCATTACATTCTGTTGAATAGAAGCGGTAAAGTTATAATTTTGTATCAATTTTTATTGATATTTCTGCCTTATTTGCAGAGTTATCTCCCATATCAATGTAAATCTCCATAGGGATTTTAAAATCATGAATATTTAGTTTTCCTAAAGTTAGATTGTATGGGACTTTTTTTCTGTGTATATTTGGGGTATAATGCTAAAGATTAAAACTTAGAAATCTTCTGTTGCAATTACTTCAAGGTTAGGGTCAAATTTATGCTAGATTGACAGGACTATGGTTGAATATATGCCATCACAATATTTTAAAGGCCATCTTTTACTGAAGAAAGAATAGTAGCCGGTACTATAGAAAGATGTTTAGTCGAACATTTTGATGATCCAGCTATGCATCTTTCTTTATAAGGAGTATTGGGAAGTTTTGTTATCCAGTATAAGGACGGCAAATTGTCTTCGTCTTCTTTGATGTTAATACCAAATGTAAGATGGATAGGTTTTTGATTTTTTTTAATTTTATCCTTTGTAAATGATGTTAAAGGATAAGCAGTATTACCAGTTGGGCTGTTTATTCCAAGTTCTTTAGTGCGACATTGCTAATCATGCTATTTACATACGATGATAATATTATTGGAGGCTTTATCTGCTGGAACAACGACATATTTGTTATGAAAAGAGGATAAAGCATCCACATGACATCTTATAAGATAGGTTGCAAACGCAAGCAAAAGGCAAAATTTAGAAAATGACATTTGACCTTGACATCCTTTTCTTTTTGGTAAGCTAAGGACCTCAAATCAAGATACCCTTCGTCTCGGTAACTTGCAGTTCACTAGTTACATTTACATATCACTAATGTCAAAAACAAAAGGGAAAATAAATCTCATCGATTTTTTTTGCAGTTGCGAAGGAGATGCGCAGTGTTTTGGAAATACCTCTTACAAAGAATATTGTTCGGTTCAGCAGGGTGAAAATTAAAAGTGCACAAACTGTACGATAACATACAAAAATTTTTAAGCGACATGTTGCGAAACACAAATTTCACTCAAGAAACAAATTTGAAGGAAGAAAAATAAATAATAATCAGAACAAAATCAATAGGTCTTTCCAAGGAAAACAAAATGGGAAAATGGAAAGGGACCTAATAACAAAATAAACTTTCTGGTTAACCTTCGTCTAAACCGCCCAAACATAAACATTTGCCAACCATGGGTGAAAACATTTGTAGTCACGTTAGGAGCTATATGATAAAATAGTAATCTAAAAAGAAAAGTCGAATGCATCTTCAACCATTTTACATTTATTTTTTAGAAAGCCACTTATAGGAAACTTGCTCATATTCGACAATGGAAATCAAACATCAAATCCTGTGTGGTATTGTAGTTGGAACTGTCGTTTTACTCTGGTTCACAGATCATCAAACTTTAGGAGTTATAACAATATGCATGGCATGTTTTGTAATGGTTGTTGTAAATACTTACACGGCAACATCACCAAGATCAGTTGACAGGCCATCATACTCTGATAAAGTAAGAGATAATTGTATTTTCATATTCCTATAAAGTTGTTTTTGTAAAATAAAGTACTGAGAAAAAAAGCTTCCAACTCTAGTTGCCCTTTATTAATTATTAATAAAACGTTTTTTTTTTTCATTTCTAAAGAATTTGTGCCGTGTAAGTGCAAAAAGTTCCGATTAAGTATGGTTGTGATGATATAAGCTAGTAAACAAACTTGTAGAACTCCTTATCACTTAGTGTATAGGCGTTTAGCACTTTCTTGATGTGAACATTGTACCTCTACATAGATTAAAATACTCTAGGATATTCGATACTTCAACTGCATATTAATACAAATGGTTATGGAATAAGGTTATGAGTGCGAATATGAAAGTTATCATTGGCAAACTAGACATTTCAGACAGAGAAAATAAAATTTTCCCGCGTTTCGATCAGTATAGCAGGAAAATGTTGTATTCCCGGTATGCAATCGTTAATTTTCGATGTTGAACTGTCCAATCAGGGGGCTTATTTGTTGTCATTTTAAGGTGGGTTTGTTTGGTAGGTTCACTCCTAGCCGTCGTTTGACCGAGTAACCTCCATTATTTGAAATGATGTTTCAATATATCTATTGTTAGACAAACATTTTTGATTTTCGTACACATTTGCATCGATGAGGTCTAACGTCATTATCCTGAGATAGGCCCGAGCATTGATTACGGATACAGGTTACCATGATGCAGTTTTTCCTGGTCGGCCTTGACTATCAACTAGGGGTTATTTATCTATCAAACATACAGCTTCTAATATTTTGCTGTGTTTTTACATTTGATTGGTGAATGAAAATTCAATTGATTATTGTTTTATATGTTTATTTCATGAAATGTCACGATTATGTTTTATATACAATTATATCGGGCGTCCATCAGGTACGACGACGAATGTGCGTTAGAGTTATTTATTTTTCTGCCATGCGTAAGAATTAAGTGTTGTTGGTGTGCTGACATTGGCAGAAAAGGGTGTCTTTGTTTGTCTGTCGTCTGTAGTAAAGAGAATACTCATTTATTTTGTTAAGTATTCTTAATCTGTATCTATTCTTAATTATATAAAAATAAAATGTGGTATGATTGGACATGAGAAACTCTCCACTAGAGACAAAATGACATAGAAAATTACTATAAGTCACCGTACGACCTTCAACAATGAGCTAAACCTGTACTACATAGACAGATTTTATAGCCGATTTGGTAAAAAATGTGTGTATGCCTATGATGCCAGAATGGGGATTATTTAACATTATTGCAGCCTAAAATTTTGTCTAGTAAATGAAATATCAATTTTGTTTAACCTTTCCGAAAAACATTGCCATTCGCAGTAAAGATAAATGCATATTCAATGTTCTGAAGTCGGAATTGTTCAGTTATTTCACATTCAATTTTTTGTAAACATTATATTTATGTTATATAGCAATAATATACAGAGCTCAACTTGAAGACCTTTTATTCAAAAAATACTTCAATATTCATATTTGATTTTCTTTCCTTTATTCCAGGTGGCCGGTTTAGGTATTTATTACTACAGTTATATATCAGCTATTAATTTGTAAGGTATTTTTTCATGTCATGCAAATGCTGTACAGGTACAATTAGGATCAGTTATAACCTTGTTTCAGAAGAGGGACGAACAGTTGTTTCAGAACTGTCACAATAATTTGTCAGAGTATTCAACATTTTTTCGATAGTTCTACCCTAACTGTCGAGATCTAGTGTAGGATAGAACTATTCAAATCTATTAGGGTAAAACAGTTCTCAAATTCGTAAATTACGATGTCTCATCATGAACAGTTCTTACTTGTAGTCGAGAAAAGTTTGGTAGGAAACCAAAATGTTCGTAGAAGACATATTTTACATAGAAGAATAGAGAGTGAAAATAAATCGAATTTGTTTTCGTTTGAAGACACATTTTTACAACGGATAACATATTTTGATTAGGCAATAACAATATCATGGTAATGCTATAACAAAAATTTGTTTAAAATACAGATTACTACATTAGACTTTTCTCAGAAGTATTCATTAAACCGACCAATAGAGTGCACATATTGTTGGGTTAAAAACAACATTCGAATTTATTCGAATTAATTCTTCAAATGCCCGAGCAACACGTAGAAATTAATATCTGTTTAATTGAGTAATCTTGTCAAATAGATATCGACAAGTTTCAGACGTGCCAACATAATAGATTTGATATAAAACTGTAACGAAATGATTTAAATGCTTATGATAACATGGATAATATGAACAATCCGGGGGGAAATATATATTTCTACAAGTAGAATAAACATATCTAAACATGGCACTTTGTATGGTGGTTATTGAGTTCACTCTTTTAATTTATAATATCTTTTATTTAGTTGCATTATTTTCTGATTCCAGAAAACAAAACACTAGCAGAAAACGCCACATTGAAACTTAGTGTCATCTTTAAATCTTTAGAGGAAATGATAACAATGGAAGAATTTGACGAAGACCTTCAATCTGAATTGTCAGCAGCTTATCCAAATGTACGACCTGAATTGTCAGCAGCTTATAAAAATGTGCAACCTGAATTGTCAGCGGCTAATCCAAATGTAAAGTACATGACTGTATTGCAAAATGCAAAACATGATTTGCAAAGAAAAGATTGTAGCATTGTTATAACAGGTAATTTTTTATTTGAATTATTTTTCCATTGTTTTGTGCTAATTTTAAACATGCAGTTTTTAAAAAATAATAAAATTAAAATTGTTATTGACAAACGGCATTTGTATACAAAAAGGTATGCTTATTAGGACTCCCTAAATGTATGCCATAAGACTTTTGAAAAAAGTGTTTATATCCTCAATTTATGCATGTAGTTATGTGTTATACTCTCAGTCCATTCCATTTTTTTTAAACATAAATGGGGAAAGTAAAGATTTCTAACGGGACTCTGGTTTTTTCAAATTCGACAAATATTTAGAGAAGCAAACAATTAACTCTTAAAAGAGTATGTTCACGAAAGGTTATAATTGGCCCTGAAATGCGAATGTTGTTTTAATAGTATTATGTCTGTTAAAAAAAGGCATATCAAAAATACAGAACTCCAAGACAATTTTAAAAAGGGAATTCCATAGAAACTGAGGAAATTAAGCGCTATTAATCAAAGGAACAAGTGAAAAACAACTTCCATATTTCTGATTTGGTACAGGCATTTGCCGAAAAAATTGTGGATTTAACCTGGTTTTATAGCTAGCTTAACCACCAACAGCAACTAAAACAAACATAATATGTTGGTGTGACAATAATTGGGATCCAGCTGCCAAAACTGTGTAAACATACATCACAGGCATACAACACATCTGACTAAAACATTTAAACAAACATATTAATTAATCTAAAGAAGAAGCCTACAAAAATGATGTAGTAGAAAGTAGAATTTTAAATTTGACAATGACGTCAACATAAAAATACTTTCTTTGGCACATCACCTTATACGTTACGAAGTTACGAGTGCATAAATTGTGTTTTAGCGTTAGGGTGGGTCCACTTTTTCATTGATTTGTGAGTTTTGAGGTAGTTGACTTCATTTGGCCTTTTTAACTGATTTTGATTGAGCGTCTTCGATAATGAAAGAAGTGGAAAGATTAAACCTTAAAGCAAGGAGTTATGCCTATATAACGACAAGTAAGGAATGGTAAACTTATAAAATGATTAAGTGAGGTGACATTTGTTTACTGGTTTTCAAATAAAAAAATAAGCGAATTGCATGAACTCAAAAAGAGTACATCATGACCTAATAAATTGAAGTATTTATCAACGCGTCTACTTAGTATGTTAAAACTATGAATTGAAAAATCACCACTAAAATATTTTTTTGTTGCCTTAAACACAAAAACCCTAACCAGATGTCACACTAGCTCCGTAAGTATTACGCTAATGCACATTATCTGTAACAAATGTTTTCATTGGCTAACATTTACCATTCGATCCACGGTCAACATGTCGTAACTAGAGAGTGAGACGATACATTTAATTGCTTGGTTCAACACATGCTTGATAACGAAAATGTAATCGAAAAAAACACAACATCTACCCCAAATACGCCGTTTTGGAGTGATTTAATCTAAAATTGAAATGTAAAAATCACGTGATAACCTTAAATTGGAACGTTGTCATTTGAATGACGTCACTTTTAGCCCTGACAGTGATGCGCAAAATCATTTAAGAATTTTTGCGAAATTAAACTACATTTTTAGTTTATAGATATTTTTCAATTTCTAACGTATTATATTTTTTGTAGTGCTTTAGATTCGGAATAACAGAACTCTAGTTGCCGCCGTCAGTCGGCGATTTTATTGTCGCAAATATCCATTTTACCGGCATAACTACGCGTCATTAGCAAAACTGCATTTGCAACCTTCAAATCGCAAACTGACGACTGCGACTTAAGAAAATCGAAATAAACCATGACACATAGGCTTCTATATAAAAAAGGTCAATACATACTCAAATATATTCTATGGTTACTAAACATTTTGCATGGCTATATGCATTAACATATTATAAAACATTGTTTCCAATAAGATTCTAAAAATAAACTTTTCTTATAATAATTACTTACGCTCAATTGGCAATTGAACGAAAACATTAAAAAAACTCATCAAATGTAGCAGGTTTATAAAATAAGCACGCTGGGTGCGATATTCGTCTACATAAAGCTAATCAGTAGACTTCGTACCAAACGAGTTAGAAGTTCAATTCAAAACCATAATTGAAAAACATTTAAAAGTGAATTTTCTAAAACGTTGGGTCAAATGCGGCTACGGCAATATATTTCTGGAGGTCGAAAACATTTAATTTAGTATTTGGTTAGTTTCATGGGCTATTTTATGGACACATGCATTTTGAATATGTTGAAATTGTTGCAAGTGTATTAGATTTTGTTCGTTGGTTAAATATGACAATATTATTACTACTTCACGTTCAATCTTCTTTTTTTTTTAACAAATGGTAAAATAATGCACTGCAATATAAAAATAAAGGGCTGAAATCAAGGTTTTCTTTAGGATTTTCAAAAATCGTCAAACTGAAATCTTTTAAACGACGATCAATTAGTTTTTACGTTTGTTAATTTTTTTAGATTTAAGGCGTCTTCCATTCAGTGAATTCCAATATAGAACGACTCTCTTTCGGATAAGGTTATACTAATAATTTGTGTTGTAGTTCTTAAAGGATATTACGGGTTTAAACGATATATTTGTTCTTATATGAATCTTGGTAAAACATCCTGTATTATTTAAATATTGATCAATCAATTGCATATACGGTTCATTTTAAAATAATGTCGAATTGAGAAATTGCAAAAATGAATAAAAATTACTACTTAAAACCCCCTCTTTATAAGCAAATCGAAACAAACAATACTTACGGAACAACGTATAAACAAAAATGCAATCTTAATAATGTAGCACGAGAACATACTGAAACATTTTGTCTCTCCGTATTACCATGTTCAAAGGAAATTTTGAGTTATTTAGATTAGATTTCGATAGAATTTTATGCTTGTTTTTCATGGCCAATAAGATGGTATCAAGGAGTAAAACTTCTATATATTTTCATTCTCTGCCATTAAAGATTATTCGTCAATTTTCCATTTAGTTTATCTTTCTTATAAACAAACATCAAATAATTCCTTCGCATGTTGCTCTACATTTCATGATTTGTCGTTTTATTTTTGGTAACAGGAACGTATGTTGATGATATACATGTACTAGTATCACATTATTAAGTTCTATCATGTTTTCGTTTTGTGTTTCTGTCTTTCCTGTTGAACTTTAAATGAGTTCAAAGAACCAAACATTTCGTTATGTGTACAATATATGCTGTTGCCGTATCAGCCAAAGTAACAGGATAAACAAATGACAAGGTTCACTTTAGGCCAAATATAGCCTTGAATTTTAACTTTATCAGAAAATTCAAAATGGCCATTTTATGCTTCTTAAATTGATCTATTTCAAAAGCCTTACATCTTTGTTAAAATAAATGTCTTCATAAGAGTACAATATCGGCTTCAAAATCACCTCATTTTGGATATATTGTCAAAATACAATAATTTTGTGCATATTTTGGACCTAAAACCTTGAGGAAACCCTTGGCCCCAACCTAGGATCCAAAATGTCTTGTAACCAAAAGTTGCAAATGATGACATTGAATTCCTAGACACAAAACCTTTCTTGGTCGTTGGTGACGGCCAAAGTGAATTATGCTAAACACTGTTGAGAATTATTGAAAAGTTTACCTAAACTGACGTTACACCACAAATAATGCATACTTAAGGAGTCAATACTTCCACCGCATGTTTTTGCCAGTCCCAAGTCAGGAGGCTCGGGCCTTTGTTAATCTTGTAGTTTTTTTTTTAATTTTAGTTCATTTATATGTTTAAGAGTTTAGTGTGAAGTCCATTTTCACTGAAAAAAAAACACATTTTGTTTAGGGTCCAGCTGAAGCCCGCCTCCTGTTTAGGGATTTTCTCGCCGTGTTGAAGACACATTAGTTGCCTGCGGCTGTTTTCTGCTTTGATCGGGTTGTTGTTTCTTTGACACATTCCCCATTTCCATTCTCAATTTTATTCGTCATTTTTAATTTGATGTGCCAGAATGAAATTATTTTGTATTGATAGTAATATCACAACTATTTTGATGTGAAATTTGTAGTATTTTGACCTGATTAAAAAAACATCAAAATCTTACGGCCAATTTTAACCCTTCATGAATTAACACAGGGCTTGTATTGTAAGTTTCTTACTTAGCATTTAGAGGAAATAAGAATTAATCGATGGGCTGGATATTTCTTAACATGATAAGGCTTGTCGTTGCCTTGTTAGTGACATGAACGAAGGCTTGATTCTTCTCAAAAAAGCCTTTTTAATGTCTTTTCTTTTTTGAAAAATGCGGTATCTTTCTACCTCATGATTTGAAAACAAAGTACACCTCTGCAAAACTACAGCGTAGGTTAGTAAAACATTATGGGAAATCAATTGTTATTAAGGCACATATGGACCAAGGCAGATCTAAAATAGTATCAGTAGATCAATTACAATTTCTAAAGCCAACCAAGCAGCTAGCAATTTGAAATATAAATTGAAACTGCATAAAGCATTCAATAAAATCTACGGAAAAGTCCATCGCACATTGTCATTTAGAGCTAAAAAAGTGTATCAAGTAATCGAAGGAAGAGCAATTCCAGAGTTTCTGTGTAATGCAGAAAATAAACAATCACTGATCAGATTACCTGGTTGGTATTTTGAAGAATCCTTTTAGAGGGAGTCGCAGTGTTGTTGCCCGCTGGTGTTTTTAATAACCTAGATGTAGTAAAAAATATTCATGTGACGGTGTGTCAAAGTCTGTTGCTTTATACAGCACACAGGAAGAGGCAAACTCTCGAATACTTTTACATTGGTTGTATGCAGATGATAAAATGTTCTCAAATAGAAAGGAGGGTCGTATTATTGTACAATCATCTGATACTGATGTGTTAGTGCTCTGTGTTCACTATTTTGCTAGAATTGCAAATACCGAGGAGTTGTGGTTCCAAACGATATTCGTATCAAATATAGAGACGGAAAGCGTTTCTTACCAGCACATTAAATATGTCGGTTGCTTGGACATTCAATCTATAATCTAATGCCAGCTACCCATTCCCTGACAGGCGACGACACAAATTCATCTTTTGTTGGTGTATGTAAGAAATCCATGAACAAGCTTTTGCAGAGAGATGCAGATAAATATCATACTATTTGGTATTTAAAGGGAGATCAGGAATTCGCCGTTAAAAATGAACGTGCATTTGTCGCATCAATTTATGATCACAATGGAAAGTTATGGAATCTACATGATGGTCTAAACAAGCTAAGGGTGAAATCTGCCACCACAAAAGATGCTAATTTTATGAGAAATCCCCATGTGAAATTCTACGTGCATTACTACAAACGCAAGTTTGGATGAACTCTCACATTACTAATTCAGCGATCAGACTTCCCAAAGACTCTGGTTGGCAAGAGAGTAAACACAATTTGCTTTGAGGGACATATGTCAGCAAATTTCCTCCAAGACCTTGTTTGTACGTGCAAGGGTAAAACAGCTTGCAATAAAAACTGCGTATGCAACCAACAACATTTGGTGTGTACCAGTATTTGTTCATGTTGAAGGTTTGATAGGTGTAAAATTTATCTAACTCACCGAGCAATATCAGAAAAAAGACGACGATGAAAACGATGACTGTTGTCAGGTATTAGAAAAATGCCATGCACTTTGCTTGTACAAGTACCCTTCCAGTCACTTTTTCTGAAGGGTCGATATGTGCTTCTGTGAGGCGCAATCCCATATAACCTTAAAGTTCATAGAGCCAGAATTTACGGTCACCCTTCAGTCCGTCAATTAACTCATTCAATTCAATCGCCTAGTGAAATATTTGTCACTGACAACCGATAAACATCAAAGCCAAAACCAAATTGACTTCGATTATTTTTATTTTTCAGAAAGCGTTAAAATTTAAAAATATATTTTAGATGTATATGCGATGTAAAAAAATCAATTGAAAGTCGATTTTGTTTCGGTCTTGTATTTTCTTATTCTTGTTAGTCTGAATTCCCTTTGAAATGGGCATTTGGTGCTTTTAATACTATCAACTTTACTTGAAAATGAACTGTTACGGTTTATTCCATCATTGTTTTTTTTTTTTTTTTAGTAAACAAATCAGTCATTATTCACTGACTTTGTTTTACCTCGTGTGTAATAAATGAACACTATTAAAAAAAACTCAACCACTAACCTTTGACCTTATTGTTTGAAAGTTGCACCATATTTCGATTCTACGACAAGGCAAAAATTAAAGTATAGACATTTTTCTAAACGAAAAGACATGATTTAGCCTGCAGGTAGGGTGTTCCATTAAAATTTGTTGGCTTATTCCCTCCACTATATTATTAAAAATACAGGATCTATAGCCGATGTATATAATGACATTCAACGTAATGTTTTAAAAATGTAAAACCAATTTGATAATTACATTTACCATGGATCTTGACAACAAATAGACCTGAAAACCAACACAATGAATAAGTTATGTTTAACGAAGATCCTTGTACAATTTAATTTATCGTATCATACATTACTTCCTATACAAAATACATTTCTAGTGTGTCACTTTGTCTCCAATTAAGTACATATCTTTGTAAGAAACATGCCGGTTACTGTTGTTTCTCTATTCATGACCTGCCTTTCAAATGTCTTTATATCAAAAAAAATTAAGACGGTATGGTATGGAATTAATTTTCATATATCTATTTTCTTTTATTTTACCCTTTGTTGCCATGGAAACCATCCAAACACAGTTTGCCTCAATACGTTCAACAAGTAACCTCTGAAAATTAAAATTAGGGAAAGTTAAGTACTATGAAGTTTATCAATATTAAAATACACACATTTTTTTAATGCTGAAAACAAAGCACCAAACTATTTAAAAATGTAAAATAATTTAAAAAAACGTCATAGAAGCAGTTTATAATTTTATGATAAAAGTTCAAAAATCGCCAAATTGTATTTCTTTTTGTCTTCTAAGGCCAACAATAGCTTGTCATTGAGAATTTTAAAAGACAACATATTAGATATTTATAAATTGTTTTTTTACAATTACTATGTGGTTTGCAATGTTTGTGTTTGCAATAGCAAAATCATTTTATGAATATTTTTCTCAACAGTTATGTTTATTTAAAAGAACAAAAGTCCCTTTTGACTTAAACAAAATTTGGTTATGTCATGTCAGAGTTATTAGACTTAAGTTGTCAGATTTAAGGAAATGATAAAATTGAAGCTCTAGTTATTTAACCATTGTATTTAGGGCAATTCAAACATATCGCACACTAACTTAAGTGTGTTTGAATATATTTCTTCAAAACTTAATTTTATTGTTGGCATTGATCAAAGGACTGGTTTGTTGCTCTAGAGTTATGGAACTTAACTTCAGACTAAAGTTTATATTTCACAGGATGTAACTTAACTTGAGTATGATTGGTTTGATTTATTAGAGACCTTAAAAAATTGGTAAAAGAAAGATATCATTTGATTTAAACATTGTAAATTGTTGTCCGGATAGGTGAATGTAGACTTACTGAGGATTTTGAAAATTCTCTGGTATGTTATGTGAAGTATGAGACTTTTAACAGTCATGTTTGAAGCTATATTTGTACACCTAAGAAAGGAATATTTTACTTTGTGGGGGTTTGTGTTGATTGTGATTTCTAAGTATCAGTTCATTAATTATTTCAGTTGCTAATTTCTTTTACAAAGCTTAACATAAATTTTAATGAAAAATCTCTCATTTAGAACATTTATTTTTTCTCCTGTTCCCCGGTCAATTTATATATTTCTTCAAAGTCGTGAATCATTATATTTTGAAGCGATAAACTATTACCCCCACCACCACCACCCCTTTTTCAGAGTTATATGTTCGTTCTCTTAAGAAAATTCTCGTGCAAGTTTTGTAACTTAGCCATTTTAACAACTTCGTTAAGAAGCCTTTTTCTAAATATTTTATTTTATTCTAATAATTCATATGAACATGATGGGTGTATCATGAGCTCTATGCGTAGCTGCTTATTATTCTGCCAGTAACAAAGGTAGGAAAGATGAGACG
This sequence comes from Mytilus californianus, assembly GCF_021869535.1. Classification (NCBI taxonomy): domain Eukaryota; kingdom Metazoa; phylum Mollusca; class Bivalvia; order Mytilida; family Mytilidae; genus Mytilus; species Mytilus californianus. The sequence goes on from NW_026262745.1 coordinate 66,157,414, forward strand.
TAGTAATCAGTTATCAGTGTCAATAATAATTTTAAGTCTGTGGTTACAAGGTTTCTTAGACATCAGCAAGACCCGAACAAAATACCTGCTAGTTTCGACAAAAATTTATGGAAATCTATGAAACTTAAACTTAAGTTGTTTATAAAGATAAAAAAAAGCAATATTTAGAATGTCGTTTTATTTACCTCATATCTTACATGCTATACTAGAATATAAACTTCAATTTTGTGTGCTTACATTTGTAAACAGATCATACAGTCTAGGGTTAAAGTTTAAAAAAATCAATAATCTGTTTCAAACTGTCATTGAGTTTCAGAAAACTTTTATTGTAGCTTCTTCTTAGCCATTTAGATGAAGAGTAAAAACCATGATAAATATAGTAACGTTGTTCTTTTTCGTACTAAATATTGATATAAAAATGAGAATGTAAATGGGGAATGTGTCAAAGAGACAACAACCCGACATGTTGGTTCAGTCTGTGATTAAAGATTTCAAAATTTGAATAACAATATTAAACAATCCGTAAAGCACAAAGCTTGGATAGAAGATTTTTCAAAGTGATAGTATCCTTAGCAAATATTTGTTCACTTCATTATGTTTTGTTTCACTAATAAACATGTAATGTAGATTTATAATGGGTTATTTATATCCAAATTAAACTTTTACACTGACAGCATCAGTCTCAAGCAAGAAAAAGGGTTATGTATAACCCTTAACTTTTTTATATATTTCTGAGAAATGTTATGACTACAAAAAGAGGAGGGGTACATTTATAAATGCCCTCAACCATTGAAACATTTTTTTATTGAAATGTTAAAAATGTTCACAACGAGGCACAATTATATACCACCTTTTTAATTTTCTGATTTCTTTTCTGTCAATGAAGAAATAACATCACAAAGGTGGTGCTCACTGAATACCTTGCGTACCATGAGTTTTAGACTTTATCTAAAAAAAATCATAATCTGTTAAAATAGAAACGAAGTGAGACAATTTTAAATGCAACCTCGTTTATTTATTATTTATTTCAAAACCGATATCAGCTTGTAAACAAAGCTAAATCTTCATGTCACATCAAATGCTATGCCTTGTTAAAATCTTTTCATTTTCAATTTTGACATCAATATGTTCTTAGGCGAGACCAGTGCTGGAAAATCATCATTGATGAACACAATTGTTGGAAGGAAAATCTTTCCAGTGAGTAATGTTGCAGCAACAGGAAGGGTGTGCAGATTAAGAAATTCCAAAAGACTTTGTGTAAAGACATTAGATAGTAAAGAAAATTGTATATCTAATGAGGAAGCTAAAACAGAATCAGAATTGCAGGTTCTCATACAAAAATATTCTCGACCATGCGTTGCATCAGACAAAATGGCAAACTTATATTATGTCGATGTGTACCTGCCATTCGACATTCTTAAGGTAAGTGATCCCAAAGCGTATGTTTCAGATTCATTGATCTTGACAAGTGTTCACCGTTTTGAAAGCGTCCTATGGTAATAGGGTTTATGAACCAAAATATTATATGTGCCTGGTAAAGTTAAGGATTCGAGCGTCACTGATCGGTCTTTTGTAGACAAAACGCGCGTCTGGCATAAATAAAAAAAAAATCCTGGTATCTATGATGAGTTTTTTTTACAACCACTGGGTCGATGCCACTGCTGGTAGAGTTTTAATTCCCCGAGGGTATCACCAGTCCAGTAGTCAGCATTTCTGTGTTGACTTGAATTATCATTGATATGTTCATAATTATAAATTGTCAACAAAACTTTGAATTTTTGAAATACTAAGGCTTTTCTACCTCAGGAATAGATTACCTTAGCTGTATTTGGCAAAACTTTTAGGAATTTTTGGTCCTCAATGCTCTCCAACTTCGTACTTTATTTGATTTTCTTACATTTTTTTATTCGAGCGTCACTGGTGAGTCTTTTGTAGACGAAACGTGCGTCTGGAGTTAATAAAAAATTTCAATTCTGGTATCTTTGATGAGTTTATGGACAAACATATTATTTGCTTCTCTGTGATATAAAAAAAATATTGATTTCCACAATTTTTTAGGAGGAAAAAAAGTTCAATGTTAGTCCGACATGATTTCTGGTATGTAGTATTGAACAGTTATCCTACTTCAGACATTCATTTTTAAATCATTCCCTTTGGAAGTGTTCTCATTTCAACGTCCATTGGTAAGTGTAATAGTGCTTCTGTTCTTTTGAATCAAAATATTTGTAGAATTATGTGTTATGGCTGCAGAGCGGTTAGGTCTATATCAACCAAAGGTAATGCATCTTGTTTCTTAAAAAAGATCACATTACAGAGGACAACATGCAGTCTTCTTCAAAAGAATGCTATCTATCTAATATGTTCAAACCATAAATCGTAATGAATCTCTAAAAGTGTCGTGAACAGATTTGAAAAAAGAAAGATTAACACCAATGTCTTGAAATAACGGGGGGGGGGGGGGGGGGTAGGTATGACTCACGCCATCTGCTGATATGGTTTCTAATTTGGGACAGGCACATGAATACCTGGTGAGATTCAACTAGTTTTTCGATAACTCAAACCTCTCTAGGCTTTTAATCTCGATGATTAGGATTTACCAAATTGCAAAAAACTATGAAACATGCATACCGCATCTATCAACAATAACAAAAATAATGCAGAGAACACCGTGTTTCGAATGTCATTGCTACACCTTTCGAAATGATAAGAATTATCGACTTTTTTTAATTATGTGCTTTGTATGGTTTAGTCATTTATTTTGAAGCAGTTCTATGATTTTTAACTATTGTTCGAAACTGTATGGTTTTATTCATCTTACACTATTTCTTGTAATTTCCAATGTTTAAACTTGTTATAGCATACCAAAAATGTGTATCATTAGTAGGTCGTTGGAACCTGAGGTCAATGTCAGTTTGATCTAAATCTTTAATTTTCCGCTTTTTCATTTATTTTTATAAGCGACATGAGATGGATTCAACAGTTGTTTGCCAAAATGTATGGGATGCCTATGTGCTGATTTGATACATATTTTCTGAATCCTTTCAATCACGTTTTAAAAGTTTTGAAAAACATATTACAGTAAAAATATATTTTACAATCAGTTTTATCTTGAGCATATTTGTCTCAAGTTTAGGGTAATTTTAACCATAGTTTTTTTAACAGTTGTGACAAAGACGGCGTAAGGACTTTCAATTGTTTCCTAAGTGAATGTTTTGGGATTGTCAATGGGACAAATATCATTTTAACCAAATGACAAGGATACGAGCCATTACAGGTCATCGTACGGATTTCAACAATTAGTAAAACGAATGTGTTAGATACAATTTAAAGTTAAAAAGGATTTGAAAGCACGAAATTATACGAAATGTTATTTGAATCTACATGTGGCCGCGGGAAGTCATAAGTTGATACAAGGTAAAACAGAACACCAACAGCAGGATTTATACTAACACAAGGATTTATGACAATTACTGGATTCCAGGTTCCAACTTCGATTATCATGACGAAAACGGCGGGACAAACAGGTTTATGGGTCGATGCCACTGCTGGTGGACGTTTCGTCCCCGAGGGTATCACCAGCACAGTAGTCAGCACTTCGGTGTTGACAGGAATATCATTTATATGGTCATCTTTATAAATTTCCCGTGTACAAAATTATTTTTTCGAAATACTAAGGATTTTCTTATCCTAGGCATAGATTACCTTAGCCGTATTTGGCATAACGTTTTGGAATTTTGAATCCTTAATGCTCTTCAACTTTGTACTTGTTTGGCTTTATATCTTTTCTGATCTGAGCGTCACTGATGGGTCTTATGTAACCGAAACGCGCGTCTGGCGTATTAAATTATAAGCCTGGTACCTTTGATAACTATTATGGCTGTTTTTATGGTATGAGTTGTGTACATAATTGGAGGGCGTACAATGTCCTGTAGTTGTTACACTCCCGTCAATTTTTTGTCAAGTGGATAGTAGGTTCGTCATTGTTATTCGTATCACATATCTTTAGTTATATATTTCGAGCCCACAACCCTCACCTATCTAGAACATCGCTGTACACAAGAGCACACTGTACAAATCTGTTTGAAATATTTTGATTCCTCATATCGATATTATGTACAAAAACAACCAATTCTTAAACAACCAATCATACAAAAGAGATAATAAGACAAAAAAATTAAATAAGGGTTTTTTAAAAGAAACCAAATATCAACTTATAAATACATCATGTTTTTTCTGGATAAGGTCTTGATCTTTAAAAGCAATACTGTTCATGCTTCAATGTAAGTATAAACAGGATTTAGGTTGCACTTTGTAAATACAGCTGTTTCTCAAACCACACCTCTTTTAGGGAGATATAGAATATTCATAGATAATTAGTTTTGTTTACGTACTGGTTCCCAGTTTTGATCTCTATGTTTCATTTCATAGAGACATAACTCGGGAATGTTACCAGTAAATATACATATGCATATTGTTTATATTGAAATCTGTGGTAATCCTACAGTTAAGGTAGTGGTAGTTAAGAAATTTAGTGTTAGTTTAAACTCTAAGAAGTTTGGGGCATATACACGTTGAAAATAGGCCGCACAAACCTATATTTTGACCTTTGAAAAAAATAGTAGTGCATATAAACTTTCCATTCTAGGATATAATTTTTTTCAAAACTTCATAGTAAAAGTGGTACAGTTTTAGCCGTAAAAGGAGTTCCTATGGGAAATTGCATTGTCGATATTTACAGAAATGCAACCTATATTGGGTGAAAAAAGAGAACATACAGAATGTAAGCAAATTTGGTTTATCTCACAGATTTTAATGTTAATAACTCAAATATGAAGTTTTATAAATATTTCATGAAGATTGAGAAAATCCTTGGCCTTAACTATGATGACTCAGCATTAATTTACAAATTATAGTATGCATAGTTTACTTAAATCCCTGAATGCAAAATAAATTCATAATATATGCATATTTGTAAGTTAAATTGTTTAGAAGTGCTTATATTTACTCTTCGCAGTCATTGAAACTCATAGATCCTTCCTGAATATTATTAGTGGGGTGTTTTTGTTCTGTCGATAACCCAAAAGTAACCCGTAACTCCTAAATCTGTTTTTTTGTCACCGCCGCTTAAAAAATACAAACTAGAAATACAAAAATATCTCAACAAAACTTACAATAGTGTGTTCTATCCTGAATATGTACTAAACTATTCCATATTGCTAGAAACCAGAATAATTTAGAACATTTGAGGTCCCAGGGGCAAAAAACAGAGAAAAAGGCCTACCCCCTGGGTCATAAAACAAATAATTTAACTTGTAAATGCTATGATTTTATGATTTTAAAGGTCTTTATAAAGAAAACAATAACTGTGCTTGGAAGTTATGCAAAAATCAGATGTTAGCAGTCATTTCTATAAAATTTTAAGTGAATTTATACATGAGACTGGTATCTGCATACATACAACTATTGCAAATATGGCTTTGTTTTAACACCACTAGTTCATATATTAGCTAAATTATGTCAGGTATATGGTTAGAGATGATACTGTTGTGAAATTCTAAACTGACCATTTGAGGCAGAAATTGTGAACTTTAATTGACAAATAGGCATACAGTAAGATGTGGACTGGAGAAAGAGGCAGGATTTGATACTTTATATAGTCTTGAATGTTGGAATGATTGACTGCTAAACATTACATTTACAGTATTCTGAAAAGCTTTCAATTTGTTATCAGAACAGTTTTAAAGAGGTTCTAGGCATTTCATGTCAGAAAACATGCAAATAGGGTTAGCTGGCAATAATTAAAGTCTTGTTTTCAAATTCTTTAAAAAACTGAAACAGGGGAGGAGGTATAAAATGTACAGTAAAAGAAAACTTAGAGTTTATGCAGTGATTTCTTTAAGGCTATAATTCTGATAAATAAGTATTAATGTGCGAAAAAGTGTTTTTAGAAAGTTTTCTATTTGAATAAATGTTTGTATAGGTTGCACTTTGTAAATACAGCTGTTTCTTAAACCACGCCTCTTTTGGGGAGATATAGAATATTCACAGATAATTAATTTTGTTTGCGTACTGGTTCCCAGTTATGATCTTTATGTTTCATCGCATAGAAACGTAAATTGGAAATGTTACCAGTAAATATACATATGCATACTGTTTATATTGAAATCTGTGATAATCCTACAGTCAAGGTAGTGGTAGTTAAGAAATTTAGTGTAAGTTTAAACTCTTAGAAGTTCGGGGCATATAAACGTTGAAAATAGGCCGCACAAACCTATATTTTGACCTTTGAAAAAAATAGTAGTGCATATGAACTTTCCATTCTAGGATATATTTTTCAAAACTTCATAGTAGAAGTGGTACAATTTTAGCCGTAAAAGGAGTTTCTATGGGAAATTGCATTGTCGATATTTACAGAAATGCAACCTTTAGAGTCATTATAGTTGATTACTGGGTAGCAATAAATGTTTAGTTTTGTATGTAATTATTAAAAAGAGACACAACAAGATTATAAACCTATTCAAATGACTAATAATTTAATATGGCTCATGTCTTCGTTTTCAAGCTGTATAAACAATATTACGATTAACACGTACATTGATTATCAATTTAATTTTATCTGTGCTTTTCATTCATCCATTAAAGTTATACATTAAGAAAATCGTGGTAAATTTGTTTTTCAGGTATCCTTTTTAATGTCAATCTATAAAAGAACAATTGGGAAATTATACATGGAAATCAACTCCTATTTTTCAAAAATTTCACTGAAACTTAACTTATCAAAATGATGAATATTGTTGATTTACACCAAATTTGTTACGTTTAGAAGATATGCTTTCAACACAGACAATCGGCTTCCTATGGAAACATAGAGTATATAAAAAAGAAGATGTGGTATGCTTGCCAATGAGACAAGTCTCAACAAGTGATCAAAACAGTAAGAACATGACAAGACCTTGTACAATGCCAAGATATAAGTATCGACAGATTGTAGAGCCATGCATATGCATATGTATATAAAAATAATATTTAGTTTGATTTTAATCTACTGATAACAAAAACAATATTAATACCAATAAAAACAATATTCAAAGATCTAACAGTGTTGGATTGATAACCTTTTAGAATAAGTTTATTTAAAGGATCGACAGGTTTACCAGGATGGTTTCTTAATTTTCGGGCTCGGTTAACAACATTTTCGTAAATATTAAATGCTATTCCGTTTCAAATAGTTTTTCTACAAGTACAACCAAACTTCAAAACCAAATTTTATATCTATGGGAGAAATTAGTAATAGTTTTAAGTAATTTGTGGTAAATTCCCTGGCTTATTAATTTACCAGTTATACATAGATTACGTTTATTGAAATCCAAAAAGTCACAACAGACAGGGGGGAGCGAACCAGTTGTGATATATAAACACCGTAAGATAGTGCCAAAGGAACATCACCGTCCAGAAAAGGAAAACAACAATAGGGAACAAAATATCGTCCCTTTTGTCGTAAATTTTAGTGTAGAGTTTCTCGTGTGAAACTGAAATATCTAAATCTAGTGAACGACAGTTATTACCATTTATATTTGATCTATTCAAAGTAAGTTCAATTTGATAAATTTCGGCAGTATTTGTTAAGCTCTTGGTTTTTTAACGAAAACATATCATCATGATAACCATAATAATAAGTTTTGTTGAATTTATCAATTAAATGCAATTTAGATGGGTCTTTATTAAAGGGAAAATTCGCGATTTTTTACTTATCATCTAATTATGTTCATAATACCATAAAAAACATATTCACCAAGTTTTATCTGGATATGAACACCAATAAAGAAGAAAATTGGGAATTATTAATTAAATTTATTCGAACTTCCTGACTTATGTGACGTAGTTTAAGTCTTTTTGCATGCCGGGAGTGGAAATAATCTCATTTTAAGTCTTGTTCGTTAATCATCTTATAACGCGATTTAAAGCGCATCGACGATTTTTGGTGTAGCCATTAACCAACTAATAATTAAGAAAGTAAAGTGTCAGCCGTGCAACTTTTAAAACTAAAAATGTTCTATTTATATTTAAGGATTTCTGATATGATTTTAGTAATAAAAGTAAATCATACAATAGAATATTTCTATGATTTTTTTTCTGACGGATACTTTGAACAAACATATATATCTGATAATGTATTACAAATGCATGCTTGTATTCTGACCTTTTACTTCAGTCTAGCAAACATTTCCCGATAGTACTGGGTAAATACAATGTGTATTGTACTGAGACACTTAGTGACTACCTGTTGAATGCGTGGTTAAATTCCAGTTAATTAAAAGATTAGCATTATGTAATTCTACTCTTTTGATCTTTACTCAGTGAATTTAAGCCGTCACGGTTCACCGTTCCAGGTGTGAACAACATTTCGTATGAATGATAAACGGGAGAATTTTAATATTTTGCATAAGCTCAATTTAAATGTATTATGAACACTGAAAACTTTTTGTAACAATGAAATACTGAATTAATTTAATTGAATGAATTTATGAATAATAATGTCCTTATAAACACGAGTAAATGAAATAAAAAATAGTACTATTTTAAATTAGAATCGGTGACCTTGAATATTTGAAATAGATAGTAATTACCAATTGCAATTACATAATTTGGTCCGTCCAAAGCGATCTTTATTTACATATTCAGGAATTAATCTCCTTATCAATTTTTTTAATTCTCACCACGTACTAATACGTCTGCTATTTGAACAAAGATATCAAAAAAGTTAACAGAACAATTTAAAAGTCAACTTTGTCTTATTGGAATGGAATCGAATAATTACGAACAAAAATTATTATTTTTTTTTTATTCTTTGTGATTAAATCTGGCAAAGTGCTGTCTATTTTATTTCAATCAATGTGTGGTTTCAACCCCGAGGCCTTTAAAATTTAACATGAATACACAAATATTAGTTTGGATAATCTGGAATTTCAATAATGGAATCACCATTGTTATAAATACACAAGCTCATCAAATTATAAAGAATAACTTCTAGCTAATTTTTATACTAGATCAAATGACGTCGAATTAACTTATTCAATTAACTTTTTCTCAATTTCTTGTTTTCTTATGATTGGAACGTGGTTGTTTTTGTAAGAAGAAAAAAGTTTTATATATAAAGCCCTTTAAATAAATCTATACTATTAAGCTGAAATGTCTCGTTCAGAGAGTGAAAGTTCTGATAGTGTATCCAGCTCCCCAAGTGAGGCAAATTTTGACGAGTGGGGTCAATTTGGGTACATATTAGAACCAGAGTACACTGAAGAAGAACTCCAACAAATTGAAGCTGCAGAAAATTCTAGACAGCAGGATATTATAAACAACCCTCGCCAGTTTGACACCAATTGGTGTTCATGTACAAACTGTATAGTCATGCCATTGCCGGCGGAATGTTTCTGTTGCCACGAATTTACGCTATTTGACGAAAAAATGAAATTGGGTGAATGTGTCACTGAAAATACAGATTTTAGAATAGTTTGTCTAAACCCCGTTGTTCTGGAAACAAGCTACATTAGTTTCCTGAGGTACAAGCGCCATAGAGGGAGAGCTCCAGACGCACTTACTCACAGGCAAAGCAGACTAATGGCTTATCGTCAGTTTGTTTGTTAGGTCAGGAAAGGTCAACCACTTGGCAAGAAACACAGAATTATCCTACCGGCTTGTGTAGTTAACATAATTAGAAACGAGTTTCCGTCACTGGATGGGGTATACGAAGGATTCAAAGAATGTGATAGTGACACGTCAGACTCTGAATAGTTCTAAAATTGACATTTAAACGATTAACCAATACAATTTTTCACAGAATGTTTCAGATTAATTTTATTATTTGCGTATTAATAAACCTATATATGAATTCTTTCACTTTGATGTCTAATTTATAGATTGCTTGTTGTATATAACATTAAGATTTGGTTTACCACAGTACCACGGAAAGTTGATATGATTTGACCTGAGATCATCCCCAGTTTTTGGTGGGGTTTGTGTTGAGCCAGTGGCGGATCCAGAGCTTTTCATAAGGTGGGGCCCGCTGACTGACCTAAGGGGGGCCCGCTCCAGTCGTGCTTCAGTGATTCCCTATATAATCAACCAAATTTTTCCCACGAAAAGGGGGGCCGGGCCCCCAGCCCCCCCCCCCCCCCCCCCCCCCTGGATCCGCCTATGTGAGCAATCTAGACCAGTTTTCTATGATGTGTTTTTTATCCCTTTGTTTGTCTTTTGATCGTTTATTGGTTATTTTTTGCCATGACGTTGTCAGTATGTTTTTTTACTAATGAATATGACTATCCGTTTTGGTATCTTTCGCCTTTTTACAAACAAGACCATGGAACTGGATATTGGAAATTTATCATGCTATTGCACAAGGTAACAAGTTTGTAAGAGAACATGCCACTCTACCCGGATACGTTAATCTGTCGACCAGTCTCCGGGCCTGTCTCTCACCCTTATACATATTACCTTTATAAATGACTTACAAATCATTGGTTGTCGTTTGTTGCTGTGTAACATATTTGTTTGTCGTTCATTTTTTGTACATTGATGAGGCCGTTAGTTTTCTCGTTTGAATTGTTTTACATTTGTGACTTCGTGGCCTTTTACAGCTGACTATGCGGTATTGGTCCTGCTCATTGTTGAGGGCCGTACGGTGATCTATAGCTGCTGTGAAATTTTGTCTCTTGTGGAGAGTTATCTCATTGGCAATCATACCACATTTTCTATTTTATATTTTAATGGAGGTAATTATATCGTTTATGGTTGTTATACTGCTCAAACGTTTTGGAAAGACAATGGAGTTTGAAGTACTTCATACAGGTTTATTCTTTTTGACACAATCAATAACAAATTAACACACTAATAGTTATTCATGTTACATTATAACTTTATACGATGCAGAAACCTAACATTAATAAATCAACGAATTATGATACTGTACACGATTCAAATAAAGATATTACAAAGGTAAATACTTAGTCTCTCACAAAGGTTTCATTTTGCATATTTTTACTATCTGACTCTCTCGATCTCCTCTCATTTTACAAAGACTTTGTTCACTACTTTCCTGAATTTATTTATACATGTATATATATTTATGTACGGATTTTGTACTATCCAGAAACTTACTTCAATAAAGCAAGGAATTCGACTTGGTACATGATTAAAATATAGATATTACAAATGGAAAATAATTCAAGTCTTACACAAACGTTTTCGGCTTGCATCTTTCTTCCATCTGCCCCTCTTGATCTCCTCTAATTAAGCAATGACTACTTTCACTTCTTTCCTCTATTAAACTTGTTTATACATATATATTTATAAGACTTCATATAAAACAAAATAAAAGCATCAATAGGGATAGTTGATCAATTAATGCAACATCACGCTCAACAAACTGTCAATTTGTCAGATATTTGATCAAGAAAAGCGAGACCTGTGATCGTCAACCAGGTCTTCCTTACACGGCGCAGGGTCCTTGCTTATGTTTGCTGGCAGTGACAGTGACTTAAGCTGGTGAATTGTTTTCCTGTTGGTTCCCTCCTGTTGGCTGGTGACTGCAAACTGTAATATATCGGCTTTGAAATCGTAATCCTTCTTTTCGTATATTTTGCGGGCCGTCCACCTTCCAGTACTCTTGGGACATCGGGTTGCGAAAGACAGTTTGCCACTGGCATCGGTCTTTTGGTTTCTTCCGATGTTCACATTGTTGTCTACCACTGCCAACTGAGTACGGGCAACCATGGATGCATATTCAAACTCGATTCGCTTGGGACAGTATTTCAGCATCATGGAGTGGTACGTTTCCAATGCTCCTGTGTGGCAAAAAAGATCTAGTTGACGTATGTCCCGCAGAATAAGCTTGTCTGTGACAACCTTCTCTAAAGCAGCATATACTTGGCTGTCTTGGTTCAACCATTTCTTTTTCCTTATATCATCAGGGCTCAGTGGGGGGTGTCCACATTGTGTTACAATCTTCCCAGGAAATGTGTGCCTATTGGAAATGTGAAAAAGCAGGCTTCTCCATGTCTCTTCAAGTTTATCAGGATCACCATCGGCTTGTCGGGAGCAGTACCAAATATGATTACAGATGGAGGGGATCCATGGCTTAACCTCATTTAGTAGCTTCTTTGGCTTTATGGCTAAGATCTTCTTCTTTATTGACTTTGAAAGGTGTCAAACGTCAAACTGATGTTTCTTGTCACTGTGATCTGTTGCCATGGCTTTGCGGATCTGGACATGTCTGTCTGTAACTACGACTCCAACGGTAAGATCTGCAGCCTCAATGCTGGCAAGGGACCGCTGAAATCCTATTAATTCCATCTTGTTTGATGATGTGGTCTCGGAGACTTGAACTAAACTGAAGTCTGGTATGACGCTGGTGGCTGAGTCCATGAACGTATATGTACAATACTTTGCTGAAAAGCCCGGACTGTCACAGCGTCCATCTCCACCAAGGATGAGATGTTTACCATGTAGTTGTTGCAGAATGACGTCTCTTTGCATGGTGTAATAGCGGTCAATGGCAGGGATGGCGACGTCTTTCTGTAAGCTGTAAAATTGGGTTGATCCAATAAACTTTAGTGAAAGTATTTCGGCAAAGTGAGATACTCTTGAGAAGGTTTCACCGGACAGGATAATAGCTGTAGCCACCATCATATTACCTGCAGGTTTATTGTTGACCAATGGTTGTGACTCCCACGAAGTTTGGTGACCTTTCATACATAGGAACTTTACTTTCATGGCAGTACCGTTATAGATTATCTCGGATTCGTCAGCAGCAATCGGTTCTCCACAGTCTGTGCAAATAACTCGTGCAAACAATGACTTCAGGCAGCTCTCAAACGCAATAACCTTAGGTTCTGTGGTGATGTGTTGCGAGGAGTCAGAAGAGGATGACTGATTTGAGTCTCGGGATTCGTCGCTAGGTACATACGATAAGTCGCTGTCGGGCTTCTCTGGGCTGGATGTTGGTGTAGGCGTGGATGCATCGGATGCATCCTGGTCTTTCAGAGGCGAAGTAATAAAAGCTGTGTCAAGTGGTTGTGATGAGGAGATAGGGACCTGTAAGTAGCTGTGGTTTGTCATGGATGTACCGAAATCGGTGTCAGTTTGAAGTTGTGGTTGTGGTAATGTCTGAACCCCGACGTCAACCATTAAGGGTTTCGACTGTAAAGAAAATGGGGATATAAAATGAAATTACCATACTCGTTTGAATTGTTTTTCATTTCGAAGCGTTTAAGTTGACATGCAATATGGGTTTTACTCGTTGTTGAAGGCCGTATGATGATCTATAGTTGTTAATTTCTATGTCATTTGGTAGCTTGTGATCTGTTATCGCATTGGCAATGATGCCACATCAAGGATCTCCGTTTTTTATATATATAATTCAACTTGCATAGTGCCTTGAGGTTCAGATTTAAAAAAAAATATAATACCGATATGCATATCACTTTTTCCAGACTTTCAATGACGGAAATACTAAGAAAATATAAAGAAACTTAAATAAACCAAATCTATTTCAGTCAAATTGTTGAATACTCCTTAGTTGTGTTTGAACTAAATTGGTTTTATACATAAGAGGATTGCACACTCAGTACCAAGAAATGACATTACTTAATCGAATCAGAAATGTTACTTGTTCTTCATATATCATGGTTCATTCAGCATTTGTAGACAAGCCAAAAACATATAATTTCTAGGCGGCATATGACCTATTATATATTGATGCATGAAGATGTCAGTATTTCCAAAAGTTAGAAAAATTAAATTCCAATCAAAAAACCTACTGACTATCTATTACCATAACATCTATGAAATGGTCTCTTTACCTTGTGAAATAAAAAAAAGCTAAGAATACATACCAATACATCGACCTTTTCCCCTACAGCTTTCACAGCATGTCTGGTTTTTTTCTGTGGAATGTTGTTTTCTGAAATAATTTTACCAAAGTTAGTTCAAAGACAAAATTGCACATTTGAAAATTTCTAAAAAATTACACCTACAAACACAATAAACATCAGGAATTCGTTCGTCAGATTGATAATTGATTGTTGGTTGCCTCGCTTCAAGTGGCAAATGTTTCATGCATGTTCAAGACGTGACTACAGATTAAATAAATACATTATATAGTAGTTAAACTCGAAATATACAATGCAGAAAAAAAAATGAATATATAGAATGACGGTATTATGATGATTTCCAACGTGAACACACGAGGACGTCTATATCGACACGAGTCTAGGTGCGTTTTTATTTTTTTTAATTTTTTTTTCTTTCTTTTTTTTTTTCTTGCAAGAAGAAGACATATGTACACCCAGCTTCATTTCGGAGTCTTTGTTATCACAACAGTTGGTTAATAAGTTAACTTGTTTTAAATTATGAAAATAATAATTAAACATGTATCCTCTCCATTTCAATTAGACTCGCATGCAAGTACTGGAAGTTTTATCTATAGTTCCTGCAGATTTTCATATGGAGTTAATATGTGTCTTTAAATACCTTTACTTTCTGTCACAAATGAATTCCCTCTGTAATCGTTGCCCCCACTGTCAATTGGTAGTGGCATCTGTTGGAATAAAGTAGAACATTATAAGGCAATGATAGTAGATGTACAAAGACCATTGGTAATTTTTAAAATGAAACTAGTCTGTTCTACTATTCAAACCGGGGTATGTAGTCAAACCTTTAAGACTTGAAGTTGCTTTATATAAATAAGAATGTGGTACGATTGTCAATGAGACACATTTTACCAAATTTAAAATGAAGTGGAAGTGTCTGGAAGTAGAATATTGTGTTTTTACGCTAGAATTAGTTAAAACATTTCTATTTTAATGTCATTAATTAAATATTTGGAAGCAAAAACCAAATTAGGTTCCTAAAAATTAGTATGAAATAGCTGTTATTGTACTCCACTTCCTTTAAAATATTTATTTTTGATCTGCCAACATCGCATTCATTTATAAGTCAAAAAGATTTGAACATGGTGAAATTTTTACCTCATGCAACACTCTTTTTCTTGTTTGTGAATTATTGTCATCTCTTAAGCCTTGGTTGTACGCAAAAACTGTTGGTACTGCATCTGACTTCAGTCTTCGTTTTCTAGGTGTGAAGCCTATCAACCTGCCCTGAAATATAATAATGTAATTCATATGTTACTCTGTCTCATTATTTTCACTTCTGTCACATGGCTAAGTCTCTGTTGTCAGTCTAAGCAATGAAGAAATGCTTACGTAAAAATTGTATGGAAAGCCATAGTATACTGCATGATGGGATGAAAACGGGTTTGCACAAGTAGGAATAGGTAGTTCCCCTTTTGTAATGACTGTATCACAGAAACAAAGTCACAGGACAAAAAGTCACATACGAAATGGCACGGACAAAAAGTCACAGACAACAAGTCAAGGACAAAAAGGTCAGACAATTAGTCACGGACAATAAGTCAGACAATTAGTCACGGACAATAAGACATTTTATTTTAGTTTATAACTCTTTTATCTATAATACTTAAGAAATCAATCGAATACAGGTTTCCTAAATCATTTAAGATGTTTTGATAAAATTTGATATTGATCAATTAAATGCTGTTGAAACTGTTTTTGAATAACTGGTTACATGGTGTCAAACAATCTATCATTTATAAATCTTCATGTTATACAATATAAAAAATAAAAAGATGTGGTATGATTGCCGATGAGACTACTCTCTACAAGAGACTAAATTGCACCTAAATTAACAATTCTGCTTTTAGATGCACCAAAGCAGTTGCGGAACCAGAGGGGGGGCGCAGAGGGCGTACGGCCCCTTATTGCTTGCACTTTTTTTTTGTAAAATGATTAATCAAACTAGACCGTGAACTTTGCCATGTCCCGTGTATTTAATGTTTATGCGACAATTCTTTTCTTATAAAGATATTTTCCATGTCCATTTTTTACTGACAAGTCCCACATCAAATATATTGATTGATTGATTATTGTTTGCTTTACGCCGCATTAGCACAGAAAGGCTATATCGCGGCGAGAGCTAATTCGAATATTATAACAATTTAAGGTATATTTTTAAAATCAGACAAAAGGTCTTTCAATAAACTAAAATTCTAGACTAAAGCAAATTGATTATTTACAAATAAAATTCAACACTAAGATAACGTGATAAAAATTAAAATCGTTTTAAATATAACAACATTTTTTATATTTTATAATATATTCCAATTTCTTTTAAGAATGAAACAATATTTGTAAATGGAACATTATTAAATAAATCATACATATTATTGACATTGAAATGCTTCTTCCGAATATCAGCAAAGTCAATACAATTAATTAAAACATGTTAATAGTATACTTGCAGTTGCAAGGTACAAATTGTGGTTCATCTTCATTTTTTAAAAGATACTCGTGTGTCACTCTAGTATGACCAATTCGGCATCTAGAAATAACACACTGATCTTTTCTGCATCAAATATATTAATACTAAGCTTTGGATCCATCCAATCATTTTATAATGGACAATTAATGGGGAGAATACAGCATAAAAAATGTCCAACCCTTACACTTTGACTATAAAATATACATGCCCTACGTCAGGAACCGTTAAGAAAGTGCATTTTACACTTATCTTATGTTTTTTAGCCAAAAAAAGGTCCAAAAATTTTTTCGCCTCGCTCCGCTCGGCGAAATTAAATTACTCATCCCTCCCCCATTTCCAAAATCCTGGTTCCGCCTCTGCAAAGGACAAATTTAAAAAATATTCAAAGAGAAAAATAACGGCCTTATTTATGTACGACCTAATGAACAAAAAACAAATACATGTATGTTACACAGTAACAAACACCCAACACTGAATTACAGTCTCCAGACAGGCACATACAGAATGTGGCGGGGTTAAATTCTTTTGAATGCAGGGTAATGCAGATTAATTATATTTTGAAACTGTAAAATGAATTTGTCATATAAAAAGAAATTACTTCAATATATTTCTAATATAAATATATAATATTTTATAAGCAATTGCGACTTGTTGGTCTATCAGTTATGTGACTTTCTTTCCGTGTACCTTGCAACTTTTGTGCGAGGGAGAGAATTTAGAAGATAATACATATATTCATGGGGACTCAATGCTCGTCACTTTTGAGAGCCATAAACTATTTAGGGTATTTTCTTCGTAAATTATAAATATCGTTAAAATACTATCACTATAAATGTTCTGTGCACTATATTTTGAAAGTAAATTCGTTCAACAAATATACTATTTGACCAGGTATATCAATTTGGAATGGCATTATAATTATACATATTAATCTTACGTGAAATCCTAGCACGAATAGATAATTATTTAACCATACTAAGTTTGTCATGGGAAACAATTTTAAATAGTAAATTGTACCTATATATACATTGGCCAACTTCTGTCGCGAAACAAGCACACAAAGGTCGGGTTTTTTTCTTAAAAAATTGCTTTAGCATATTTAAAAAAAAATGGTCAAAATATGATAAAGCAAACCTACATTTTATACACCAAAAATCTACATCATTCCATTTAATTCTCAAAATCTTATATTGATAAAAATGACAACTCCTATATTGAAATAATTGAATGTACAGAAAGACAAATGATTACCGCACGTCCTCGATGCAGGCCACGAACTAAGTATCATCTTGATGTCATAATCGTGCATGCATGTCTTTTCAATCCAAGTATACGCAAAGTTCCTAATAGCCAAAATATTTCGTAAATGCGGCCGCTCATATTGGAAATAGGACAAGAAAGTATGGCTGACAGTTACCCATAATTTCTCGGTTAAATTCTCTAGGATTTACTCAAAACAATGTTGTAAAATGATGCAGTATGATTTTTTCTTAAATTATTTATCACAACTCAAGATCATAACTAATTATAAACATTTGCTAAGCAAATAAAACAAGCTGACAAATTATTATGTGACTTATGGTGTACAAAAATAAATTCCTTGTACAATTGAAATTTAAAAAAAAAATCATTTTATAATCTTCTATACTTAATTTTGAAACCGAAGTCAAAATTAATAATTTACGGTCTAATTATTTCTGTCTTTGCACATGTTAGAATTAACCAGCCTGTGGATATAAATTTTAAACTCTTAATTTCATATTTGTACGGTTTTGTGTATTTCAATCAGATTAGGGACACAAATTGTAAACAGGATGTATAATACACCTGACAGCATTTTCGATGGCATTTTTACCTGTGCACACCTGGGTCACTCAGCTGGGAAGAGCTGCGTAATGTCACCAGTTTATGAGCCCTCCAGGAAGTCACTAGAATACCTGAATGTGACACTTTTACATGACCTCTGGCAATAATTCAAATTAGGAAGAACCCGAAATGAATAAAATGTATTACATATGAAAGATAGTTTTTGGCATGGCATTTCAAAAAGTCGAAAATCGCTACAGACACCTTTTAATCTCATTATATTTAAGCTTTTACAACTTCCAAATTAGTGTCCGCCCCACTAGATGTATTCCTATATATTAACTTGTTATCATAAATCTACGAAGAAAAAATACTCCTTCGATTGACCATAAATCATTACAAATATCGCTAGCCGACCTGTCGACATTTTCTATCACGAAACTGCTTAGCCTTAACTTGTTAAATTACCATCTTCTATGACTACGCAACTGGATTGGACTAGTAGACAGCTAAGCATAACGAGGGGCGATAAGACCTATTAAGTTTCCCCACGAATCCGGGTTGACATACGCTCCCACCTACCCATCACCTCTTGAACCTTTTATATATCACAGTATAAAAAAGTGGGGGGGGGGGAGGGGGGTAAACAGCATCTGTAATTATACTACATAAGGTTCTATATTATATAAATAAAGCCTTATTTTTAAAGCATTGTTATATTAAACAAATGAATCTTTAAATGCTTTACATAATTATATATGTGTACATACGTTTTTAGCACCTAAAAACAAAAACATACTTCATTGAACTTGTGAATGTAGGACAGAAAGTCACAAGACAAAACGTCACAATTCAGTTTCGTGTTTATTTTTCTTTGAACGATGAAACATAAATTAAAATTTTTAGTTTTTTTTGTTTGTTCTTGAAATATTATATTTGAAGCAAGTTTGTTACTGAAATTTATTCAATAAATATCAATAATGATCAAATAATTGTTATAAAATCAAAATGTCAAAGTGGCTAGGTACCTTACATGGCTTCATTGTGCCAAGAAATATATATCCTTTGCATGATTAAAATCAAATAACTTTTTATTTTTAAGGCTTATAATCAATTTCCTAAACTTAAAAATGAAAATATGTAATAAAAAGATAATATTTCAAGATTTTTCTCTTGTATATTCAAATAATTATCAACAATTTTTTTGTGACTTTTTATCCGTTTACCAAACGTGTACATGAAAACAAGAAATCGGTTACTAATGCATGAATGCAGAAATACTGAACTATATTAATCTGACAATTTCCATTCAACAAGGTTTTTTATTCAACCAGGTTTAGAACGAGATAACAATAAAAACATTCATGAATAAAAATCATAATTACCATCAAATTTCCATCGAAACAAGATGCTTCAAAATGGTCTGCACACACCTTCTTGAACTTGTTGTGAGTGAAGCTGGTTGGTGTTAGGTTAAGGTTAATCATCCACGTCTGGTACAACTCTTTCTTTTTTGCAGGATCCGGGAAAGTGTGTAAGCTTATGCCATGTGAACTCCGAGTTGAACATCCGTACGCTTGACAAGTCATTTTGACACTGAATGTACGATATGCCATGCTTGTTTTTTGGTTTTGTGGTATTAAGATATTTTATTCAAATAAACTCATCACGTGACAATTTGTATCGGAGATGCCGTCAAAATGGCGATAAGTCCGGAAGTGATAGTGGGATTTTAATTTTTATTTTAATCACTTATCGAGAAGAATTAAACATTAATTTTAATGAATATATGAATATTTATATCAAATAAACATAATATAAAATTTTCATTTTTTTGCGAAGTTTCCCTTTAAGTGTGGTCATAAATTGTGTTTCATAAAATTACAAGAACAATAGATATAGGAAGATGTGATATGAGTGCCAATGAGACAACTCTCCATCCAAGTAACAATTATTTTTAAAGTAAACCATTAGTTAGTCTGCTATTAAAGGGGGGCAATTGGTGCCAATAGAAAAACCTACAACCTGTCGATAAACTTTATTGCCGAAACGTACATAAATATTATCTAGCAGAAGATTAACAGCTTCAATCATCTCATCACACCTCCGGTAGGTATATTTCTCATTAAAAAGAAGGCTTTAATTGAGTTAAGCAAATATATGTTCGTTCAGATTTACCAAACAAACATTTAATTAAATAAGAAAACTTCTGATTGATAGGATTGTGTGGACGTGTAGTGTAAAGAGTTGTAAAAGGTCACAACTGTCATCAGAATCAAAAAGACAATCAAAAGCACGTAATTTGTCTAAAACACTCAAAGAATGTTTTACATTCCAAAAAAAAATGTATTCGACTATTTTCATGTATTTTACTACAAAAGTTATTGAGAAGTTCTGTGATAGTAGTTAAGGAACTAGTTAAAGGCACCCACAGATTAGTTGTAGAATACTTACTAGAGGCCGTGATGAAACGATGTTTTACTGGGGTTTTTTTTTCGTTTGAGTAGTTCAGGTAACCAATACATAGGAGGAACCTTCAAATGTTCAGAAGAGGCCTTAAGCTGTTACGTGGTTGCGATATGTTTGTTTACTATATGACTATTTGTGGAGCACACAGACTTGCATGTAGCCTCTCTGTCGGCCGGTTCAAACACACACCGCTTTGAAAGTACTTGAAGTTTGCTTCGTATTCTAGAAATAAGCGTATTATTTACTCTTTTATTTATTTCTAAATTATTTTCAAAATGTGATATTCGAATATCCACAACATTCATAAATTTATTTAAATGTGTTAGAATCAAGAGATTTTTTATCCGATTTTTGTCGTTTACACCAATTTTTACAATACGATGAAAGAGCGTCTTTTTTTATCTGGCGATACTGTTTCCGATCTAATTTAGATGGATGACGATATATTGGTCCTTTTTTTTTTAAAGTGTTTAACCTCTCGGCCGTCCTGAACGACATCGAGGTCCTCGGTAATAACATTGTCATAGGGATCATATAAATATTCGACGATTCGCAGTATCAAGTTAGAGGAGTATTATTTTCTACATTGAAGTGTAATTTTGCTGACGTATAATTGAAAAAAATTAAACTTCTGCGGGTTTTTTTTTTTTTTTTGTATGCATACGAAATAATTAGTGGTTCTGTGTTTTCAAAATAGGAAGCTATAAAGTCATGAATGCTAGAGTCATTAAATATACTCGATAGGTTGAAGAAATCAATACCTCTGTTAATTCATTTAATTTTCTGAAAATACCGTTTATGATCAACTGTACCCATCTCACGCCTACTTGATCCGTTAATTTTATGAGCCATGTAGAAGCTTCTCGATAAAAGTTTATAAACACTGGAGTTATCAGTTAACTTCAATTTCGCTACAGAGATAGTTTTCTATAAATGAACAATTGAATGTTTGATGACTATGTTTAAGATATCCTTACCAAATTACATGAGATAAAGCATATTGCAAGTTAGGTCTCCTTGATATCATAGCTTTAAGGAAATGAGGGTCGCTTAACAACTCAATTTTTCAAACGTTATGATTTCAGTTATCCAATTATGAACTTTTTATTTTTGTATACCAATATTCCAACAGAATCTGCATATTAAGTATAAACAATAATTTAAATTATTTCATTATCCCTGAGTTAGAGTTTCCTATCACGATTGCCTTGAAAGATTGTAACTGCTTAAAAGGAAGCTAGTGCATCAAGTTAAGGCTTTCAAATGGTAAAGATGGAATCATCCATTTGAATGTTTTATGGTCATTTTAATAAATTGTCTTTTCATTTTTTTAATTTTTCGAAAAACTAAGGATTTTCTTATCCCAGGAATAGATTACCTTAGACATATTTGTCACAACTTTTTGAAATTTTGGGTCCTCAATGCTCTTCAACTTGTACTTGTTTGGCTTTATTACTATTTTGATCTGAGCGTCACTGATGAGTCTTATGTAGACGAAACGCGCGTCTGGCGTATTAAATTATAATCCTGGTACCTTTGATAACTATTTTGCACCACTGGGTCGATGCCACTGCTGGTGGACGTTTCGTCCCTGAGGGTTTCACCAGCCCAGTAGTCAGCACTTTGGTGTTGACATGAATACCAATTACATGGTCATTTTAATAAATTTCCTGTTGACAAAACTTTTAATTTTTTGAAAAACTAAGGATTTTCTTATCCCAGGAATAGATTACCTTAGCCATATTTGGCACAAATTTTTGGAATTTTGGGTCCTCAATGCTCTCCAACTTTGTACTTGTTTGGCTTTATTACTATTTTGATCTGAACGTCACTGATGAGTCTTATGTAAACGAAACGCGCGTCTGGCGTATTAAATTATAATCCTGGTACCTTTGATAACTTTTTACAGATACCATTATAATATGTGAATATTATGGAATAAATGTTTCTCAGATTACTATGGTAATGTGCCACTTTAAATGTACCCTCAATTTATGTTATGCTCAGAAATGCTCCCCGTGAATACAATACATGTACATTAGCTATATTTAGCAAAATTTTTCTGAGTGATGGGTCTTCAATGCTATTCATCTTATACTATACATATATAACTATATTTTGACTTTTAAACTTTTTGTATTCGAGCTTCACTGGCAGGGGGGTCAAGGTAAGGGCGTTATGAGCGTACGCCCCCCCCCCCCCCCTTTTCCGAAAAAAATAAAATAAAAAACTATCGTAATCTGCTAATATTGTACTGAATATGGCAATTTTTCATATTCATTAATTAGATGTTTGGTAGCATTAAAACGTTTAAACCCGTTGCAACTGTTTGCACCTGTCCTAAGTCAGGAATCTGATGTTCAGTAGTTGTCGTTTGTTGATGTGGTTCATAAGTGTTTCTCGTGTCTCGTTTTTTATATAGATTAGACCGTTGGTTTTCCCGTTTGAATGATTTTACACTAGTAATTTTTGGGGCCCTTTATAGCTTGCTGTTCGGTGTGAGCAAAGGCTCCGTGTTGAAGACCATACTTTGACCTATAATGGTTTACTTTTATAAATTGTGACTTGGATGGAGAGTTGTCTCATTGGCATTCATACCACATCTTTTTATATCTAATAAATTGAAAACAAACGTTCAAACCTATGATTGCGTTGGATAAAAACCGCAATTTTTATACGTGTGCATGCAAAACAAATTTCTTGGTAAAGGGGTCTAAATACAACAAAAACAACATTTTTCAAAAGACCAAAACAGTGAAAAGGTATATTTTAACAAAACGGGTATTCAAAAGATCAGAAAAAGCTATCGTTAAAGATTTATTTTTCATTTTTCATGCCCATTTCATATAACCTTTTATCTGAATTTACAACTTCTTCCAAAGATTTGATATCCACATGTTAATCAATACATAATTTGAATGATCCGAAGGCAGACTATTTTCACCAATTTGTCTATCACGGAGTCTGTTATAATGTTGTAAATACGGCGCGAACACAACGCGGGAACGTCACTTATTTCTTATATTGTAACGTAACACTTTGTGACGTGACACTTGTATACTTGGGTATTCTATAGATCGATTACATTATTATAACATGCAACGTTTTCTTACTTAATTCACGTATTCCCGACATTTTGGTGCCGTGCCCAATGGATTTGAATAAGCTGAAATAGATTAGGAAAGCGAACAGAAGTGTAGTTACAAGACATTTACGGAAAATCGACGATTTGAAAAAAGAAGCGGAGTTAGCCAGTGTAGATCTTTTAGCAACATTCGAAAGTGTAGAACAAAAGAAAACTTTTGGAAGATTTAAATCAACAGATTATAAGTGCAATTGATTCGGATGATATAGAAGAAGAAATTCTAAATACAGATGAGTATACCTTAGACATAGAAACTAAACTTAAGCACTTGCGTATTTTCATACAAAGTTTAGACAATTCGAACAGTCATAAAAATCAACAGTCTACTTCATCCTACCAAACATTAATTATGAAGCACCACCTTTCATTTCAAGTACATTTATTGAAAATCAACAACAGAGTTTTATCGCACCATCACGGTCAACGTTTAGCAATCAAACACACCACCTTCCGAAATTAACTTTGCTCAATTTCAGTAGAAATATTCTTGAATGGCAATCTTTCTTGGATTCTTTCGAATCAGCAGTACATATGAACCCGAGTCTACCAGATATTCTGAAATTCAATTATTTAAAATCACAACTTGGAGGTGAAGCATCACATACTATTGATGGATTCGCATTGACAAACGCTAATTATAGGGTGGCAGTTAACGTATTAAAAGAAAGATACAGACAATCGAGTAAGATTACGCAAGCACACATGAAAGCATTGCTAGACATTACACCCGCAAATAATGATTTAGCTAGTTTACACGTCTTTTTATGACCGTTTAGAGGCATCCGTACTCGGATTAGAAGCTTTAGGACAATCGCAAGACACATACGGCACACTACTAGTCCCATCTATTTTGAGCAAGCTTCACGGAGAAGTAAGGCAACATTTAGCACGAGATCATGGATCAAATACTTGGACTTTATCAGATTTACGCAAATCTTTTCAGAATGAGATCAATATTATCGAAGCAGATCAGGATTATGGTATCCGAAAAAGCTATTCCACCACGCCTACTTGTACGTTTCTCGTTGAAACACATGCACAATCTTACGGAAAAGAGTTATATACGCCAAGAACAGTCGATTATGTAAACAGTAACCAACGTGTTCTAACCGCGAGACCATGTATATACTGTCAAGAAATTCACGCACCGGTGAACTGTACACGGATTACAGACACAAACGAACGAATGAATATCGTGAAACGCAGCAATCTTTGCTTTAATTGTCTCGGTACGCACCGAGTCAATGAATGTAACTCTAGACATACATGCCGTCATTGTAAGAAAAAGCATCATAGTAGTTTATGTAATGAAGCAATGGTCGATAACAGAAGTACACGTGTCCAAAATCGAAATGACATGAATCAAAACGCCAATCGTACCGAAAACGAAGAACATGAACACGGACATTCTACTTAACCATCACTATCCGTAAAGGTAAATATTGTAAATGATGCAGAGGAAAATCAGGACGACGACACAAAAATACTCCACTCATCGCATGATACCAGCGTATTATTAAAAACCGCAGTTGCACCCGTTTGGTCCGAAAGTATAGGTATCGACGCAAATATACTTTTTGATGAAGGTGCCCAAATCTCATTCATCACAGAAGACCTAGCAATAAAACTAGAACTTAAAGTGTACAACACAGAACCATACAACTGTAATGCTTCGGAGACACAAGTAACAATATACGTAACCTAGGTAATGGTACATTACTAATCGAGACAGAGACGAAACAGAAAATACCACTTGATGTACTTGTCGTACCGACGATAGCCGTTCTGTTAAATAATCATATTAGAAAATTAGACTTGACAAACAAGTACATGTATCTGAAAGGTTTGAATCTAGCATATCCGATCATCAACGAAAATATGTTCGAAATTGACGTTTTGATAGGATCAGATTCGTACAAGACGTCAATCAAGTTAAAAGGCTGGTGAAAAATCCGCAATTGGTTGAATCTACCATAAAATCGAGTTGATAAAGGACAGATGTGAACTGTTAACTACCCCTTTTCATATGAACTGTGAATCATTATTAAGTGTTAAACTGTCAAATTTTAATACGACTATACAGAGACAGTAATTATTTTCTATACATAGAGACTTTAATTTTCAAGCGTAAATATTTTCAATTCGAAATTTCTTATTCACATTTGAGATTGTATTGTATATAGAATTTTATCTTTTTGCGGCCCCAAGAATGTTGTAAATACGGCGCGAACACAACGCGGGAACGTCGCTTATTTCTTATATTGTAACGTAAGACTTTGTGACGTGTCACTTGTATACCTTGGCATTCTATAGATCGATTACATTATTATAACATGCAACGTTTTCTTACTTAATTCACGTATTCCCGACATACAATACTTCATAATTTGATGCTAAATTGTTAAAATCCAGGAGCTTCTGACCTTCTCCATGGACCCTATACCAGGGCAACCGGAATTACGCCTCCCGTTCATAAAATCCTGTCCTAGGACTATTGAAATGTAATGTAACGCCTTATACCCTAGAATTTGGAAATTCTCGTTATTGGTCTACTGCTGTTAATATCCATCCAATCATTTTAATATACCATAGACAATTAATGGAGAGAATTCGGCATAAAAAATATCAAACCCTGACACTTTAAGTATAAAATATACATGCTCCAAGTCAGGAACCGTTACATTAGTGCATTTCACAATTATTTTATGTATTTTAGCCAAAAAAGGGTAAAAAAAAATTGGATTGAATTATACGCCCCCTCTTTCAAATATCCTGGAAACGCTCCTGAGTCTTTTATACAAAATTTTGATCTTTGTAACTTTACATGCATAATATTTCAAAGAGACATAACGCCTGCAAACAATATCCATCACCGCTGATTTTCGAACTCGCCTAGGACATTGCTGATATAACCCTAAGATATAAATTTTATAAGAATTGTAGAAAATGACATCGAAAATCAAGAATCGGCAGCCAAAGAAAGACTGGTGAAGAAGATGAGCTTACTCGAAAATTTGGACGCACAGATTTTAGATGGAACATAAGTCGGAGATAAGGAACACGTATTTTTGATAGTGATGAATTCAATTTAAATTTGGAAGTGTCAATACACAAATTCAAGGACATTATATCAAACTCAGGAGCTAGCGTTATTAAACCTACGGTGAGGTATTTATTAAACCAAGGTCCAGTAGCACATATTTCAACACTTCCGACAGCTAGCAATATTAATCACAACACAAATCAGACACAGGATGCTATTCAAAGCACTTTTGTAAATGACGGAGCAAACGCTACTTATAACCCTTCTACGAATTTCTATCACAGATTACCAAAGCTTTAACCCATTTCTCTGGCGTCAGTCTATTGTTCTGACTGTAGATTATTTTTCAAGAATCCACTGACCACAGTATTAACTTAATAGAACTTATATTATAACTTTAAACCTTTAAATTACGATCTTTTATCCTCTCAAAAACGAGTCGCATGTGTAGGATTCGAACCCGCGCGTATTTTCCTTCATAATCAATAGAGTCTTCAGTCTATGCATGATACCACTAGACCACGATGGCTGACATCAATCATTATATGAATAGTACTCTTAAAGCGCTTACTTGTCAATACATGTCAATACTTATTATTTTAGTATATAGATCTTATTAAATATAACCTCCTTTTAATGTATCTTTTATGCATATTAAAAAGCAAATTCAAATGAAACATATTTTTAATTATAAATAAAACTGAGATACATACATACATATAAGTGAATCTACTTGTATGGTAGACTAATTTATAACAAAAAGGTCCATGTAAATATGCCTTGCATGACACTTTTATTGTTTATTTATATGTGCTGTACATATGTTGGAAAAAGAACATTTTTGTTTTATCCTTTTAAATTTTAAAGTTAAGGCAAAACTCCATACATATTTGGAGGTGCTCCTAATTAAAGGAGGCTGATACTAAGAAGAAGAACATGTCATTTAACTGTATTTCTGTCTCATTGATAATTCGCTTTTGTAATCTAATGAAATATATATATATCTTGGTTCGTTCATGTTTATTGAATTTGTTTTATTTTGGGTGTTAATTTTTTTAAGAAATAGGTTAAAACTACTTCTTTGACAGTAAAAAAACAGAAACAAAATCATCGCCATTGTATGAAAATGAAATATATAATACTTCTACATGTTCTAGGATTCAAATAATATTTTGGTCCAGAAAAAAATTACAATGAAAAAATTTCATTCCGGATACAAGGTTCGAACTTTCCACTGTTAATATCACCGTTATGACATTCGTTACCAACGACTAGACGATCACGGCTATGAACAGCTCGATGGTAAGTTTATGAAATTAGCATAATTATTCATTGTACATCCGTAGCAGAGCAATGTTGATGGGGATTCAGAATGCGTACCACAGATAAAACAAGTGTATTGACCGGTGAACGATATATGCCAAATGTAATAACGTTAAAATAATCTTAACTAAATGAAACGG
This sequence comes from Mytilus californianus, assembly GCF_021869535.1. Taxonomy (NCBI): domain Eukaryota; kingdom Metazoa; phylum Mollusca; class Bivalvia; order Mytilida; family Mytilidae; genus Mytilus; species Mytilus californianus. The sequence goes on from NW_026262745.1 coordinate 66,185,732, forward strand.
AAACAGTTTAAACAAAATTTAAATATAGTTGTTCATTTTAAATCGTAAGAACATAATTTTAATACTTTAGAAAAACAACACGAATTTGAGCATTAAGAAATGGCAGATGTATGGCATCAACGATAATAATATTTATTTGACTAAGAACAGCTTAACGGTGGTCAGTCTTCAACATACCAAATCAAGTTGCTAAATATCATATAAATAAATTTTGATGGTTCTAAATTTTGGTAATTCAATTTTTTTAACTTTTCAAAACAAGATAAATAAATTCTGTATATTAATATATGTCTTTTTGAATAAATTAAATATACCAAAATCTATTCAATTTAAAAAATTTGTAATGATTAAACATTAAATGAAATATGTTTATACAAATATAAAATCTGGTGTTAAAAAGGGGAGGTAACACTACATTATAGTTATCTTAAACTTATGTTAACTTGTCAAATGTCTAAATATAGATGCAAACCGTGTGGATATATTCATTTCCAGCTATTATAGAATAAAAAAAGACAAAATACGAAACTATTTTTATGAAATATCGTTGATTCATTGTCAAAACGTAAAACAGACAGTCGTTTTACTAGAAATGGGTTAAGCTAGAGAATTGATAAGAAGTAGTGGATTCGGAAACGATAATCAACTTGCGACTAAAGTCGCTCGTTGATTATCGTTTACGAATCCACTACTTCTTATCAATTCTCTACTAATACTAAAGTCGCAAGTTGATTATCGTTTCCGAATCCACTACTTCTTATCAATTCTCTACTACAGACTTGATTTCATTTTCGGGAGATATTTTACATTGGCAGACATTTTGGGATGGTTCGTTTGAATCAACCGTACACCAGAACTCTGTTCCTACAAACATACAAAAATTTAGTTATTTAAATTCACAACTCCATTACGAAGCAGCACAGTGTATCACAGGGTTAGCCCTCACCAACGCAAACTATGACAAGGCAATTAATTTACTTAAGGAGCGTTACGGTCAACAACAAAAAGTTATCAGCACACACTTGCAAAATCTTCTTGATTTACCAAAAAAAAGCCAGAAAAAACCTTTGTTTCAATTGTCTCGGAAATCATAAAGTTACAGAATGCCGTTTAAATTTAAATGTCGTAAATGTAATAACAAACATCACACAAGCCTATGTAACAAAGAAAAGACAAAATTACACGATGATCAATACAGTTGATATTGAAGAGGGAAATAGTAACACATCTATATTTTACACTTCGTCAACATTACCCATGCAATCTAGAACTGATGTATTACTGAAAACAGCAATTTCACCAGTTTGGACAGGAAACCAGACCTTATCCGCAAATTTACTGCTAGCCGAAGGTTCACAGAAATCTTTCATTTCCGAATACTTAGCTACAAAATTACAAATTACACCAAAGGGAACCACCACAGTCAGTCTAGCTGCATTTGGAGACGCTAACAGGAACGTACGTAACCTTGATAAAGCGGTTATTGAGTTGGAAACCCAAAAACGGAGAAAGAACACCAATGGAAGTGCTTATTGTACCCACAATAGCTGCACCTTTACAGAATCGAATGAATTACGAAGCATCTAAACTGCCTTATTTACAAGGTTTAAGATTGGCACACCTCGTATGTGAAGAAGAGAAATTTTAGATTTCTTTGTTAATAGGCGCAGACTACTATTTGGGGCATTGTTGAAAACAATATAATCCGCGGAAATGTTCCAACAGCTGTGAAATCAAAGATTGGGTATTTATTATCGGGACCGATGATCAACACAACAGGTAATACAGTTGCAGCTTCAATGATGAATATTGTGGTGCAGCATAAGAAAGAGGAGATTGATTTAGAGCGTTTTTGGAAACTGGAATCCATGGGAGTTACAACAGACGACGAGTCAAAACAGACAGACAGAGATTTTTATGAAACATATCAGAATTCTAGTACCGTAGAACGGTTTTTTTTCGAGTCGGCTTTTTTTTCGCGTTTTCATGACAAAATGGGCATGTTAAATTTTCACTGTGTATAATTTTCGCTGAATGAGAAAACACACGCGAAAATATAACTGTATCGCATTGTTAAAGATGAAAGTAACACAACATTGATTTACTGATTTACTTAGGTAATCGATAACAAATATATAATTGTGACACGTATGTTTAGCTGGTTTAATTATTGTGAAAACTGAGATTTTAATCAAGTTTGCTCATTCTTGTGATCTATTGAAACAAACAAAACACTATGATTAAAAGTATAATATATAAAACTTTCAAGTTTTGATAAATCTGGGAATATGTAGGGAAATTTACGCGGGGTCAAAGTTTCGCGTTTCTTTATTTACCGCGAACAAAGCGAAATTTAAACAAACGGGAAAAAACCCCGATATACGGTATTATGTACAAATATAATCGATATATCGCCAAATAACCGTGGAAATACGATTTTCAGGATTTACCAACTAACTACAGTATCACAAAACGTCGTACTAAAAATATAATAAACAAGCTCAGTAAGACCAAGACATGCTGACAATATACGGAAGTATTATCCAAGATCAAGAAAAGCGTGGATTTGTTCAGAAGGTTAATGAGGAAACAGACATAAGTACAAGAAACATTATATTCCGCATCATGCTGTAAATAAAACTCAACAACAACCCCATACGCATAGTTTACGATTGTAGCTGTAGAGAACCACCAAGCAAAGCCAGTTTGGATGATTGTCTCGTGTCAGTACCACCACTTATGAATGATTTGACAGGAATTATCACAAGATTCAGACTACACAAGTTCGCAGTAATAACGGATATCGAGAAGGCGTTTTCACAGATCTAATTAGACGAAGAAGACCAAGACGTAACACGATTTCTTTGGTTGAGCGATTCAAGCGACCCTACTAGTTTACTAATCACATATCGTTTCCGAGTAGTTCTATTTGAAACAACTTGTTCTCCATTCATGTTGAATACCACAATCATGAAACATCTGAAAAAAAATTTGTCAGATACTGCTAGAGTATTGAAGAGAGATCTGTATTTGGACAACGTTTTGTCGAGCGTTCATAGCGAGGAGAATTTACTATCGTTTTATAAAGAATCACGTCAACTTTTATCCAAAGGCGGATTTAATCTTAGTTCTTGGACTTCAAATAATTTGAAACGAGTCGGAGGACCGCATAGACAAAGATACAACTATTAAGATTTTGGGACTTTGATGGAACACTGAAAATGACACGATATCGTTTCAAAACAGCATTAAAATCAAAAAGGCGAAATATGTTGCCAAGAGAGAAATTCGCCAACAATCGTCAAGGATATTTGACCCGTTAGGATTATTGAGCCCAATCACAGTACGAGCTAAGATTTTAATGCAGACTATATGGGATAGGACATTTGACTGGGAGTAGCCCTTACCAAATGATATAAAGAGTAAATGGTACGATTTATTAGAGGATTACCAAAAGCAGTCACACTTGAAGTATCGAGGTTTTATTTCGCCAATGAATCATCTATAAATATCAACATCAAGGTAAGGAAATTACATGTATTTACCGATGCTAGTCAAAGTGCATACGGAGCATGCGCATACATTGTGGACGAAGATCAATCAACGCTGGTTATGGCGAAAAACAGAGTGGCCCCTTTAAATCAAATCACATTATCAATACTTGAATTAATGGGAGCATTAACAGGAGTGAGACTAGCTAATCTTTTACAAGAGAATTTAGGAGATAATGGAAGTAATATTTTGGTCCGATAGTCAAATTGTTTTAGCATGGATTGCGTCGATAAAACCGCTGAAGAAATTTATTGCTTACCGAGTGAATAAAATCTAAGAACTTGTTAAAAATCAGCGATGGAAATATTGTCCGACGGACATGAACACTGCAGATTAACAAACTAGAGGTACTTCTGCAGATAAATTTCTGAACAACGAATTATGGACACACGGACCTAGTGGATTATCAATGTAACTGAATGGCCCACTTGGAACGGAAACACAACCGCATTGCTAAAAAATGCTGAATATGACATTGAGCAAATTTTGTCACTACTCACATCAACACAGAATCAGAATGAAGAATTTGGACCTCACTAGATTATTGATTTAGAACATTTCAGTAGTTTAAGGAGACTTTTGAGAATTACCGCATATATATTAAGATTTATAAGGAATTGAAGAACGGAAAAGAAAAACAGAAAAGCTAACATCGTTAACCGTGGATGAAATTCAAGACGCAACAATCTTATGGATAAAGAATGCACAAGAAACATACATAAAAATGACGGTAAACGATCGTCAAAAGTAAAACAATTAAGACTGTACAAAGATGAAAATGAAATATTCAGACGTAGAGAACGGATCGCTAATGCATTAATCAAGGATACCGCAAAACACCCCTACTTGTTACCTACCAAACACCAATTTACATCTCTTGTAATCATGGACGCTCATGAGAACCATTTGCACAGTGGAATAAGTAGTACCGTTACACATCTTCGTCAAACATACTAGAAGGATACGTCAATGCGTCAGGTCAATTTTAGGAAAATATTTTGAATGCCTTAAAGTTATAGGGAAGGCTTACCAGAAACCGGACCCGCCACCACTGGCAGTAGATAGAGTTCAAGCTACAATTCAGTTTACTGTGACAGGCGTAGACTTTGCAGGACCTCTTAATGTAACAAAATCGATAATTCAAGGGCTAAAGTTTACATCTGTTTATTTACTTGCGCCTCTACTAGAGCCGTACATTTAGAGATCGTTTCAAACTTGACAGAGGAGTCTTTTATTTTAGCATTCTGAAGATTTGTAAGTCGTAGATAGTTACCAAAAACACTTATTTCAGATAATGCACCAACCTATATAGCCGCCAGTACTGATACTCAACGGCTAACGAATTCGCAATCTTTACAAGAAAAATTACAAAATCAAGGAACAGAATGGAAATTTATTCCAAAAGAAGCACCTTGGTACAGAGGATTCTGGGAGCGTATGATCGGACTAACTATAACAAGGTAAAAGTATTAGGGAGTAAATATATACGCATGGAAACATTACAGACAGTCATCACTGAGATTGAATCAACATTGAACGACAGACCAATCACGTATGTGTCATCATATGTCAATGAACCATTGACACCTTCTCATCTTCTTTGTGCCCGGAGAATAACATGTTTACCGTATCCGGCTACAAACACGAACAATTTGATTGAATTTGTACCAATTACACATAACAACTTGAATCAACGTCTGCAGGATCAACATAACATTATTCAACATTTTAGACGAAGATGGAAAAGATGGACTCGTTAGAGCAGTGAATTTGCGTACAAACAATGGACATACAAATTGTCCAATTTCAAAGTTATATCTGATAGAGGTTTACTACGATTTGTTTCAATCAACATATGACACCTAAGGACGTAAATCAAAGAAGGACGTCAGGGAAAAGATTCGCCAATTGATGTCCTAATTTTATACTTATACAGACTTTAATTCAAAAAGAGATATTTATTTTCTACATACATGGACTTTAAAGTGATTTTATTTCATTGTGAATATTTGAAATTTTTGATTTTATTTTCTTAAGTTTTTTCCGTTTCACTTTTCTGTGGCCGGAGTATAACGAATTAGCTGCAATACATAGACACTTTTACTTATGTTGTGACGTATTGTAACGTCATATCATTATTACGTTTTGTATGCATAACGTCTTCAGTCGGAATAGTAAACAGTAAAAATATATACACGTCTTTCTATAATTTACACAATAAGCGAAGTACTACCACTAAACCGAAACAGCCATATATACTTTACAAATTATTAATCAGCGCTGACTTTCGATTTTGCCCTAGATATTGCTAAAAAAAACTGTCGATATCAATTTTATAATTATCCGACAGAACAGTTCTCTGGCACTAGTTTTCGAAGTGTACTATATCAATTTCAGCAACATCTGTCTTCAACCGAAGATGTAAGACCAAATGACAGGACGGACGAACGGAAAGACAGACAGACTTCCTGTTTGTCTATGTCCCATGCAATGCAGCTCGCGGGGAACAATTAATTTCGTCCTCTCTGTATCGATTGTGATCTCAGCATATGCGAGCTATAATGAAAATGTGTTGCCATGAGTAACACGACGACTATAACTGGTGAAACAAGACTACTTTTTCTTCTTGTGCATCTAGATTCACCTTGATTTGTTAATGTACACTTGCGGGCTCTTTTACTAAAATTTACAAATATGTTTTTAGGGACATAACTCCTGTCAAGATCATTGGTCAGCCTAAATGTTCGAACATATATCAAACATTGCCGATAGAAACCTTTGATTTATATTACATAGCAATCCTTCAGGAAATGTAGTCTTGGAAGCTATTACAATGCATTTTTTCAATAACATTAATATTTCCATGACTCTTTGGAAAATTTTGATTAGTCAGTGTATCACAACACACTATTATTTGGAACAACAGCTTATATAATCCGGTCTGAACCAGTGTCCATAACGGACGGTCTCCTCTCAACAGTGCATGCAATAGTTTATTTACAATTTCATTTGAATATAACAGTTTATCAAAATTTCTATTACTTTGACAATAACAGTTTTTATTCTAAAGATACATAGATGAATATCTATCAAGCTGACTTTAATTGACATGTTTGACCAATCTGGACAATTTATGGTTGTGAATCATTGCGTATATCCAGTTCATTAATTAGTCGTTATTATACCATGTAAGCATATGGCCTTCATGTGTACATGTACTTACATTAACATGTAATTCTAACCTTGAATTAAACAATCAGCTAGTCTTCAACTTATTTGTATAATTTTCTTGGTAGATATTTCCCTGTGTTATTTTAATCAATGAATTGTATTAAACATTTTAGAATATATAAGTATATATACATGTATATATATTTTGAAGCCCATCATATTGTCACATCAGCACTGATTACCGAACTTGTTCGATGCAATACTAGAATATACCTTTGATATAAATCTTGCAAATATCTGAAAGCGCTTACAATACAATTTTCTATAGAAATAACATTTTAAGGGCCATATATACTTTACAAATTATTAATCAGCGCTAACTTTCGATTGGGTCCTAGATATTGCCAAAAATAACTGTCGATATAAATTTCATAATTATCAGACAGGAATTTAGGTTTGAGATGGCCTATAATCCAATTTTAATTTTTTCATAATTGTTATTCCCAGGTTTCATAACTCCTTTAAAAACGGTTCTTTGGCAATAGTTTTCGAGGATTACGATGTAAATTTCATCAACATATGTCTTGAACTGAAGACGTGAGAGCAAATGACAGGACGGACGAACAGACAGACAGATTGACTTTCTGATTATCAATGTCCCACGCAATGCGGCGCTCGGGAAACAATTTATTTTGTCCTCTCTGTCTCGAATGTGATATCAGTAAGTGCGACCTATAACGAATCGGTGTTTCCATGAGTAACACGGCGACTATAACAGGTGAACCAAAACTGCTTACCCTTCATGTGCGTCCTTAATTTGTTTTAAAGTTGTTCGTAAAACCTTTGCTCTAGCTTTAAGTGTTATATTTTGTTTTATTTATTCTTTTATATCAGTGATGTTTCTTCCGGTAAGAGTTTGCCTATCTTTTATTCTTGAAAACAGCATTTTCTTCCCACTCTTATACTTTTTGTAATGATTTTAGAATCCAGCTGAATATTGGTTTATGGATTTTATGATGTATTAAGTGAGATAAGAAGTATACAATTACGCTATTGTGCGATCTATCATCACTGAATATGAACAATAAATGCATTTAATCACCGAGTAACAACTGTCAATATTTGAGCAAAAACTGCTAAACCTTCGAGTGCATATGATTTATGATGGATTCATATTGTTCAATCTGTCATTTTATTTTTTTTTTTTGCAAGTATATTGTCTTACTGTATAAATTTATGATTTTTTATAGCCCCCAAGATATCCTCTCTACCTACATTTCCGAACAAATACAGCTTGAACTAGTGAGGCAAAGGAGGAGCTAACTTGCTAATACCCTTCTGCCATCATGTGAATGTCTGTAAATTTGTGACAATGATACATAATATACATACTAGTAATAAATTAATAAATGACCGGTAGAACCCTTCATTTGAAACTCATAGATAACATATCTAACATTATTCGATATAAAAAGATTGCAAGAGTCGATTAGATATGTCTGTTTTGAATAAGTCATTCAACTCATTTTATACGAAATTTTTCTAGCATTGTATAAGATTTTTATCTTATCGAAAACTAGCCAATCCCCTGTCCTTTTTCTCCTACCTGTATGAGATGCAGAGATACAAAATTTACATTATAAACGAGATGGTGAAGTTAAAGTAAAAAAAATTCTATTCAACCACATTTTTGGAAATCTAGATTTTAAAAACAAAACAAAATCTTAGGCTAATAACATACGCAAAAAACGATGACCAAAAAAACATAAAAGAAAAAGTAAAATTGACAATAGGTCATTAGCGATTTCAATATTTGACAACAGCATTTTTCTATTTCAGGGGAATGTAATTATAGTTGATACACCTGGTATCGGAGAGTCTGAGGAACTTGACAAAATGTTAATAGATTTTCTCCCAAGTGCTGTATCGATGATTTTTATGATAAATGCGCAAAATGCCGGCGGAATTCAAAAAGGCAGGGTAAGTTCTAATTACTGCAATCATTAAATGCTCATATGTCATGGACAAATGTTGGCAACGCCTTTTTCTCTGTCGACTTAAAGAGGCTTTTGGTTACCTTTATTGGCAAAAAGTAATAAATATTCATACTATGCATTAACGGTTATATGCGGTTGTGTACCATAATTGACGAATAATGACAAAATAAGCATCTCATATTCACCTGGGTAACCAAAGACAAAAACATATGCAGTAGCTGCCAGACTTTGGTCGTCTTTTTGAATAATATAAGTTGCTTTCTTTAAGTTGAATGTTAAACGTCTTATGTTTTACAGAATTAAATATTTTCATTATATATCATATAAATATCGTTATATATATATATATATGTATTTACTCTAAATATCAGCACAACAATGTTAAATCTGCAAATTTGCGGAAGCAAGTTTTTGTTCTTCCCACGCCGGGATTCGAACTTCGTACTTTATTTGGCCTTTTTAACTTTTTTGGATTCGAGCGTCACTGATGAGTCTTTTGTAGACGAAACGCGCATCGGCGTGAATACAAAATTTAATCCTGGTATCTATGATGAGTTTATGGTACAGGGATATCGAGACAACAACACCTGCAATGTGTCCAGCGCTCTAGACCACTCGGCCACCTAGACTGAACTAAAAATTCAGCTTTTGGTGGCCTAGTGTTATCTTTCCTCGTCAGCATAACATAGAGTTGTAACACAGTAGGATATATTAGGCATACAGATGCAATTGATTGCAGATTAGCTAAATTATGTTTCGTAAAGGATCGTAAGATGCAATCATTAAGATATATATAAGTGCTTGACATTTTTTTTTTTTTGTATCTTTATACTACAGAAGGTACATGTTTATACCTAGGTAATGTCATCTGTTTCTCTTATAGCTTTCCTTAAGCATTTTTCAAATAAATGTACAATGTGCATCTGATTGAGGAGATAATTTTGTGTAATCGTTTCATCCTACAGCTTTCCTCCAGCATTATTCCTACATTGCAGAGTGATACGCATAGTTATGATTTGCACCTCAAATTTTGGACAAACATGTATAGAGTTGGATTTTAAGTCAATTTGCCAGTCGGGCTAGTGACGTCATGACATTGTCACGTAAAATGTCAAAGAAAAGACAAGATAATCTGCGCATGCGTAACGGAGGTCACGGTACCGGAAGAGTTTTACGGAGACCTCCATCTTGGATGTAGTACTAGAAATATGTGACAGGAATTTACATTTGTTTATATCTTTTTTTAAGTTTGACGTTTGAATACATATTTGTCCTGCCTTTTGTGTAAGGATCCCTTATTGGAGCAGGATCTGCTTACCCTTCCGGAGCACCTGAGATCACCTCCAGTTTTTGGTGGGGTTCGTGTTGCGTAGTCTTTAATTTTCTATGTTGTGTCATCTGTACTATTATTTGTCTGTTATTCTTTTTTTTTTTGGCCATGACGTTGTCAGTTTGTTTTCGATCTATGAGTTTGACTGTCCCTCTGGTATCTTTCGTCCCTCTTTTATTGTACAAGTAGAACGTATGTATGTATATATGGTTTTTACCTTGGATATTTTTGTTATTGTTTCGAATTGGAAAATTGTATGTTTCGAATGTTGGAGGACGTGTTTTTCAATAAACAATCAGCATTCTCATAGGAACCAACTCCTCTTCTTACCAAACTGTTCACTTTATTCATATAATGCTGAGTTCATACAGGAATGTCTTTAGAAGAAGGAAAAAAAGTTCGTGGTATCCCTTCACTTCTCTTTCCGCTATATAGATGATGGTCTCTCACTAAATAATTCAAAACTTGATGACTGTGTTGAAAGAATTTATCCCACCGAACTCGAGATAAAGGATACAACAGATACAGTTTAGTCTACCTCATATCTTTATTTACACAATCATGTTACATCTAGACACTGAAATGGAATGTCGGTCGAAAACAAAACTGTACGACAAATGATATGATTTCAGCTTCCAAATTGTGAACTTTCCATTTATATGTAGCAACATTCCATCAGCGCGTGCATGCGGAGTACATATATCTCTTAGTTGTGACAAAGTTCTACGGCTTATATTTTATATCCTGATTTCCTTGATAGAAGGATGTTGCTCACAAATCTAATAAACCAAGAATTCCAAGTGGTGAAGTTTAAATTCGTTCATTTCAGTTGGTTGGCCGTTATGGAATATCTGTTTGACAGATGACAACGGATGTGTTCCAATTGTCGTAACTACAATCCTGACCCCTTTTCCCCAAATGTGACTTACTGAATTAGACTCGTCGCCGAGTTTGTATTAATATTAGGAACACGACGGGTGCCATATGGAGCAGGATATGCTTTTCCTTCTGGAGCACTTTTGATCACCCTAACTGTTTGGTGGTGTTAGTATTGCTCAGTCTTTAGTTCTCTGCGTTGTGTTTTGTATACTGTTGTTTGTCTTTTTTCTTATTAGCTATGGCGCTGTCAGTTTATTTTTCGACTCATGAGTCTGTTTTGTATACTGTTGTTTGTCTTTATTTGACTAGAAACTCTGAAAAGATTGTCACTTTTTCTTTGGTCCTACTTATATCATAGTATGCATTTAAGGAAGAAGAAAAAAAAACAACAATTACATTGTATTTCTTGTACATTTATGTAAACATGATGTTACGTTATGATGTACTTGATCTTGATTTTGAAATATATGCTAATTTTACTTTTTAGCTGTCGAAAATTTTCTATGAAGTTCTACGGAATCTAGATAAAATGCCATGTTTTGATCCAAAAGAAGTTATTTTCTTAACAAACAAATGGGATATTGTTGAAAAAAATGATACTACCGGTGTTAATGAACATGAAATAACCTGGAAGAAAATAATTGAAAAATTGAAGAACGAATGGCCATTTTTGACAGAAGAAAACGTTTTTAAAGTTAGCCTCAAACAGGTAAAATGATATATATATACTAAATAGTGTTGTAAAATCGTACAGTTTTGTCTAACCGGTTACTCGGATAATCGTTCGACCGATTAACCGGTTAACCGGTAGTTTAAGTTGATGTTTGAAGGCCTTATCTATAGTACCCTACAAGTGTTCGTTTTTTAATACGATGAATTGAAGATTGTCTTTTGGCATTATAAGGCGTGTCTTTGATGATTCCTGGCGAAGTTTGACTTTAAATAATTCAATACACCGTATCTACTATGGCGTTTGTAATAACTTCAGATTGAAAAATTAAAAACCTTCTTGATCTCGTCAAATTGAAAATGTCTGAAAGCGATGTTTCTTTCATTTTCTCTTTATGTCTCAGAAAATAATGTGGATTGTTTCAACTTGAAATGATCAAGCCTGTTACTCGTACTACCAAGTATACATTAATTATATTCACGTTGAATTGCATTTCACAATTTTTGAGTTGACATTTCGTTAAGAGTATGACAAAGCCTTGCACGATGGAGGTTGCACATTTAGATGAGGTCTACGTAATATTACATCAAAAATAAAATACTGAAGTAAATCGTAAAATTCAATCGGACTACTGATTTAAAGTGACCGTTTAAAAAAACATGTATACTAATTATGTTTACTAAAGATCTTCCCCCGAGCTGATAGACAAGTTGTCTAAGTTCTAATTAATGTTATGTTATTTTTATTAACAATAGCAATCAATATACTGGACAATTGATCAAATTGATAACAACGACGACAATTTTTAAATAGAATTAAATTTTTCAATGATTTCAATACACATTTGTATAAAATCTAACAAAATTAAAAAAAGTCCGGTTAACCGGTTAGCGTTTTTGGTATTCGATATTCGGTCCTTCCGACGGTTAACCGGTTAACCGTTGACAACACTAAATTACTAAATGAATTGACTTGGACACAATGTATGCAATAAATTATAATTTGGAATACACTATGCACAACATGTTTTGTTTGACTACTTATAAATAAAAGGAAAAATGGTTAATTAGCCTATCATTTTTGACGAAATATGCTTCATGGTAAACTCTACCTTTCATTCTGTGCTATAACAAGTTTCCTGCATGCTATTTGTATTTCACTGAACATTGTTCTGTGATTTTTGGAATTCTAATATATGTTCCTAATTAATATGTTTTTCATAACTCTCGAAAAAATGTAAAAACGTAAAGAAAATTTGTCAGAATAATAGTATGTATTTTTAAAAAACCATGAATGGCATAGTAAATAAAGATAAGAAAAGACTAGCATTATCTGTTTATTTGATGTGATTGTATCGATTAACTGTTTACATTATTTCTATAAATTGTTCTATTGAAAATTCTGATGCCTTTTATAGATAAGTAATTTTGTAGAAGAATAATTATTTTGCTACTTTCAATACTTTGCGCCAGAAGAAGTGCACTTGCTAAATCAATAATGGTTATTTCGGTGTCCACATATATACACTATTTATATATAATTTAGAAATAAAAATAGATTTTGCCATGGGTAACAATCCGATTAAAACAAAATATCGATATCAAATTGTATGTTTTGTATTGTATGTAGTACTTTCATTCGCACAAATTATAAAAAAGGAAAAATTTACATTTGGCAATCTTTAAGACATATTCAGGACATTCTCATTTATCATGAAAACAAACATGCAAACGTTAAGGGATTTTATTAACGTTCTAGCGTCAAATAAAACAAAGATTACTCACACTCATATGCATTGTTCTTGCGAAAAAAGCAGCAAATACCCTTAATGACTGTTTAAATAGATCTTTTTTAGTCTTGGCCCTTGGAAGTTAGCCAGTAATTTTTCACAGTTATATCAATTTTCTTTTCAGGGTAAAAGTGGTTCCGACACTTTCTCAAAAGAATTAAAGAGGTTTGAAAAATTGTTGCATAAAACAATAAAACAAAATCAAAATAAGAGGATAATGCATCATTATAGGTATGAAAATATATGGTAACAAAATAATATCATTCATATCAGTTCTTTAAGTGGTTTTGTTTGGTATAATAGGCCCCTTTTGACATAAAATGAATACAAAATCGGCTATGTTAAAGACCGATATCCTTCTGATGGCTTCCCATCGGGTGTCAGTAGTGGCCAAACTATGAATTTCAATTATTGTGACGTTACATATAATAACCCGGGGTAGTGAATGTCAGAAAATGTTATCACGCAGAATTATTTCACAACAGCTTGTGTTTGTAGTCAAAAACTTCCATTATGACAAGATACGATATGTGAATTGTTCAAGTCAAATATCAAAGTCACGCCAATAGAAGTATTATATGTGGTATAGTGGCTTTTGTCCGTCCGTTCATTTTTCAAACAAATATTTTCCTCTGAAACTATTGAACAAATTTTAGTACACTTCACATAATTGATTCCTAAAGCATCCGAATTTAAGTTTGTTAATTTTGTTTGGTTTCATCAGAACTAACATGACAAGCATGGCTAGACATTGACATAAGGATGAAAACTCGGGTAATTGTTTTGAATCTGGAAACCCACAACGGATACAGAACATCTGAGGAAAGAAAAAAAATAAACCTACTCCGTACCTAAATTATCAGATGACTCATTACAGGAGTATTACCCTTAAATGACAATTTCTCAGAATTTTTAGCTTTAAATTTGTGCTTTTAAACTTTTAATCAGAAAATATTCATCTTAGATATCAGTCCACAGAAATGTTAATATGATTGAAATCATAAATATGTTTGTGTGCCTATAACCTGAAAATATAAAAAAAAAGTACTAACAGCAACGTTTCTGGAAAAAGAGATCTCTAAAACCATTTAATTAACCCTTAAAGAAGTTACTGCTCTTGAATGGCGAAAATTGACGAATTGCAACACTTCCGTCACTTATCTTTAAACAGTAACAGAAACAGAGAAACTATAAACCTCAAAATGATCAGTAATACCACATCTACAAAATTAACTTACATATGATACATATGAATCATAAATTGACCCCTTTTATAGAAGGAATTTAGGTGCTGTTGTCATTTTTTTTTATATAATTTTAGCAGTAAATAAGATCAGCAATACAAGATCAACAAATTTGAAATGACTGACACCGAACATAAATTGACGATTTACATAAATAGATGTTCTTAAATTACCTGCTTAAGAGGTTTGCAGTTTACCTTTTCTTTGGAAATCTGTAATAAAGAGACAGAATCTGTAAACAACAAAAATAAAAATGCCAAAATGAATGAAGTTGTACAGTAGACTACTTAAGCTGTGATATCACAAAACAGATTTATTATAATCTCATCGCACGTTATAATAAAAGCAAATATTATATTGTATTTTTTACATTTTTCAAGACGAAGAACAAAACTAAGATCTATCTGTTGTATCATTTAAGGAACAATATAAAATAAGGAGATGTGGTATGATTTCAAATAAGACTACTATCCACCAAAGTTCAAATGAAGTAAATGTTAGTAATGATATGCAACCGTGCGTCCCTCAACAATGAGAAAAAACACATACCGTATAGTCGGCTATAAAAGGCCTCGACATGAAAAATATGAAACAATTCAATAGAGAAACGGCATAATTCATAACAAAACAATTTACGAAACACAAATATGACAAGCTTGTACCAAAGACAAGCACTGAACTACAGGCTCCTGACTTGGAACGGGCACATAGAGCATGTGGCAGGATTAGACATGTGTATGAGTCCTCAATGCCTTGAATTGCTAATTTTGAATAGAAACAAAACCAAAACGTTTAAGGTTGCATTTTTGTAAATATTGACAATGCAATTTCCCATAGGAACTCCTTTTACGGCTAAAACTCTACCACTTTTACTATGAAGTTGTGAAAAAAATCATATCCTAGAATGGAAAGTTCATATGCACTCCAATATTTTTCAAAGGGTCAAAATATAGGGCTGTGCGGCATATTTTCAACGTTTATATGCCCCGAACTTCTAAGAGTTTAAACTAACACTAAATTTCTTAACTATCCCTACCTTGACAGTAGAATTACCACAGATTTCTATATAGACAATATGCATATGTATATTTACTGGTAACATTCCCAAGTTATGTCTCTATTAGATGAAACCTAGAGATCATAACTGGGAACCAGTATGTAAACAAAATTAATTATCTATGAATATTTTATATCTCCCCAAAAGAGGTGTGGTTTGAAAAACAGCTGTATTTACAAAGTGCAACCTATAAGGTATTAGTGAATCCTTTAATTAAGTCAATTAAAATGTCAAATGAATTCACTATACAAATTTAAGCATTCTCTAGTATATTGATAACTGAATAAATACAGATTTCATATGAAAACAGAAGTTTTTATTCAACAGAAAATTAGACTGCCCAATAGAATGAAAATAATGGCGGACTTACGACGATCATTGTCCATCATTTAAAGGAAAATGAACACATCTATGAGTTTTTTTGTGGAACCTGCGATTTCTGTCGCAAAAAGCGAGACATAGGGATAGTAATCCGGCGACGGCGGCGGCGGCGTTAACAAACTACTGAAAAGCTTAATATTTCAGAAGGTAGAAGACCTTGATGTTTCATATTCTGTTTATAATAGATGCATTGTGTTATTATGTTTCCGTCTGCCATATGTTCATTGTCCTTTATCCCATTTTCATGGTTCAGATTTTTAGTAATCTAATTTTTTTCTCCTATTACATGTATGAGTAACATGTTAACTATATTTGGTAAGTGCGTACCTTGAAAAGTCCGCATGCCTGTCTGACAGTTTTCACTTGACCTCGACCTCATTTCATGGATATAAGTGAACAAGGTTAAGTTTTCGTGGTCAAGTACATATCTCAATTCTTATAAGCAATAGGTCTACTATATTGGATGTATGGAATGAGTATAAGGTGTACATGTCCAACTGTAAGGTGTCATCTGACGTTGACCTCATTTTCATGGTTCTGTTGCTATAGATAGTTTTTGTGTTTTGGTCTGTTTTTCTAATATCGTATGCAATAGGTAAAATATATTTGGTGTATGGAAATATTTTACGATGTGCATGTCAGTCTGGCACGTTTTATTGCTCAATGTTAAGTTTTTGTGTTTTGGTCTGATTTTCCTTAATACTATATGCAATAGGTCAACTATATTTAAATCATTGAATGATTGTAAGGTGTACATGTTTGTTTGGCAGACTTCATCTGACCTTGATCTCATTGTCTTTGAACATGTTAAGGTCTTTGGACATGTTAAGTTTATGTGATACTTGTAGTAATATTTTATATTAAGGACTATCAGCATAAAATTAATGATCAGTAAAGCAGTCGAGACATTTCAACGTGGACACCCTAGTTTACTTGTTTTTTTCTGTTTTTTTTTTTTTTTTTTTTTAGTTTCCTAGAAAAATTCATACAGAATGCAGAAAGAGGGACACTTGCACGGTTACAATTGGTTACAAAAATGAACAAAGAACAACAAGACATGATATTGACAAATATTGGAAGGGTTACTATTCTACAAGACATCTTAAAGACAGTAAGGTCATTTAGCATATCCCATTGGAACATATTTAAATATCAGAAACGTAATCAAATACTTCTTACTTACTTTATTAATCATATTCCAAGTTTTTATGACAGCAAGGCCAGGTTTACACAGAACTTTATGTTGATACTTCAGGAGCTTTTGTCTATGATTTTCTTCTCCAGGTTCTTGTTTAATATGATGCTTCAGAAGATAATGATGTCCTTCAAAACATTATAGTGTATTATTTATACACAATCAGCGGTATAAATTAGAAAACAGGGTTCCAAATGTAATCTTTAAAATTAAGTTACAGTTTTGAGTTTCTTCTAGTAGAAAGCATACTTGAAAAGCTATTACTTCTAAATGTCAGACACCGATTTTGCAATTGGTACATAATCGCCTTATGTACAAAAATGTATGGAAATAGATGAATGTATCTATTTTGATAACCTTCATATCCATTTCAAGTTTGTTGGGCATTGCTTTCTGCATGTGTCATCATAATTATCGAAGAAACTGAAAAGTCTTTAATAAAACGCTACGGTTAATTTTAAATCATTTTGTAAGACATTGAAGTTGAATGTGAATTTATACTAAATGAATGTCGTAAGTTTTTTAAGAAAAAAAATTTCGCTATGTCCGTGGCTGTAGTAATGTTTTAGATTTTTTTGGAACGTAATATATGTAGAACTAGCAGATTATTAAGTCAGGGATTTCTTTATCGTAACTTACTCTATACTTTTTTTCTGAATTGTTCCATGAATACAAAGATTAGTTTTGATCGTTTGGTTATACATTTAGAATTATCATTACAAACGGGATATAACAATGTTACTAGCTTTTAGTAATTCCAATTACTTTTACATCGGTACTTTTTTTCCTTTGATTGTAGGTTTTTTTTTCCAATATTATCAATCAATCCATTTCAAACAGGATTTTACATTTTTTTCTAATATTATGCTGCTACATCTTGTACGCTCACAAACATAATTATTTAAACCCATCATATTCTATATATACCTGGCCAAACCCAATTAAGGAGCCTTTAAGCTTTAATTCAGTGGTTTTCATAGGTTGCTGTCTGTCATATTTATTTTCCATTTATCGTTTTGTCTTAAATCAGGCTGTAGCTTTTTTTATAATGGTTTCACATTTTGTCATTTCGCTGCTTTTTAAAGCTGACAGCACGGTAATTCCGAATGTCCTTGGATATCGACAACAGCTGTCTTCCGCGTTTGTAGATTAAATTTCGGCCTTTAAATGAGTGATCCACATTTAATACGATGTTGCCAGTCATTGCTTTTTTGCATGTGGACTGTAGTGTCTAATTATACTTTAAACTTTAGATAAAAATGCTCAACTAAAACCATTAACAATATTCAAGTACACATTCGTCAGGTTTTATGAGTTTTATAAAAAAAAAAAAAATTAGCGACGGAGGTTTTAAACAATATTGCCTTGTGATCAGAAAAAAAAAGTTATATTTCTATTTTATCACATTAAGAAAATCATACACAAATACCGCATGAATAGTTATTTCATATGGGGTTAGTAGGTGTGGTTTATTTCAATACAAGTAGCGGTGTTACGTTCCTTTATAAAACAAAACGGCGTTAGGATAAAATCTTTTTGTATAGACCAATGAAAGTAGGTTCTTTATATTGAAGACTTGATCACTCTGATAGGTCACTAGTCCCACATGTTAAGATAGTCGGTAAGATAAATTTAATACACAGTGTGCTAGTGTCCTAGTTCGATATATATGAGGTTAGTAAATTCCATATGGGGTTCGAGTTTCAAAATGCAAATATAAATCATGGAATCGAATAATTAAGAGTAAAAACTTTGATTGTAATATGACAAGACCAATGAATAACGCATCGAAATTATTTTCTTATATCAAGTTCACAATACAAACACTGAGTATGGTTTGTATCCATCCTCCTTTTCCGTCAGTTTCTAATCGTTTCTCTCTGACAAAAAATTATTTGATTTTCCGTTTAATAATATGAGTTGAAATTAAACATATTTATTTATTTATCATTTATCATCTTCTGAAAACGTATTTAAAAAAAAGTATCGGTGGAAATAAATAAATTTCATAAGAAAGGTAGGCAAATGATTGCTAAATATTGACTTGATAATATGCATCCGTCTACATTTTGATAGAATAGGATAATACATACAGGTTGTGGCCAAAATGGAAGTGATTTTTTACAAAAATACACATAAGATGGGTCCGTTTTTTCATGCGAGCAAAACTTATATTAATTAATTTGATGTATTTATTTTCATATTATATATTTCAATGTTTCATAGAGGTTAACATGGTTAAAGCTGTGTTGAGTAATGTCACCAACATAATTATCCTTTTCTTACGTACCCAAGTAAACTAATGTCTATTTCTTATTTTACCAATTTACTTGAGGGCTGATTACATTCATCATCATTGTTTTCCCTTTTTCTTCTATTATTTTATCACTCGTCCTGTAATATACAACATTTGAATATTTGTCAGTTCACCCGATAAAAAAACTTTATTTTAACTTCTTGATCTAATCTTAAAATCAGTATAATGTACACTTGTCTGTTTTATTGCTTGACTGTTTTAAGGTGGCACGGTTACGTAGTACATTTGTATTTCCTGGCCCATAGGGATAATGATAGCCTTTTTAGAATTTTCACGACTTTCTAACACTGTCAAAAATTCTACATACACAGTTAACTGAAGTACCTTCATTATAATAATCAGAAATTAATTTGAATATGTATCATGACCGTTTACTTGGTTTGCTATTTTATGAACCTAAGGCCACAAGTGCTTTTATGTCTTTTATCATGCAGTAAATACAAAGTTTAAAAAATATTCTCAAAAATTCATTTTCACTTGCATGTAAAATTATTTCATATTTTTCTACACCTGATTCATCCCTTAGTAAGTTAGGGAAAGTATGTTCAGTAGATACTGCATTTTTTGTCCAATCACACTGTTTAGATACATTGACTTAGGTACACAAAGGAGTAACCTAAATTCCGGAATGCAAATACTACCGTGCCACCTTAAACTTCAAAATGAAATGACTGATACGTACATTTCTTCCATAAATCTGCTTTTAATGATTTATTAGATTGTGTTTAACTTCATGACATTTGAAGTGTATTTAAAAATTATTATAATAATAGTTTAAGATCATGCGAAATGTATATTGTTTTCATATATAATCATTTTGTAATTTGCTTTCTTTGTCATTTCTACTATTTATATCCATACATTTCTTGTATGTTATTTATCGCAAGTCAAATTATATTTATTGAAAGTTTCACAAGTTGTTTGACAATGAAAAATATGAAAAGTCGCTTTCATCATTTTTCCAGAAAAAAAGAGAATTTGAATGGGACAATCAAAATAAAACCAGTCAATTGACAATGATGCTCCACCAGTTTTTGAACTCGGAAGCAGTGAAAGAAAAGATTATGACACCAACAGATGATATTCCAATGTCTTCGGTCCCAATCAGATATTTGAAAAGCAAGCTAAATGCAAGATTTGAGAACGCTATCCAAAGTTGGCTTAATGGTGACGAAATGAAGTCTATAGTTAATGATGTCGACGTGAAGATCAATGATCTTTTAAAAGATATACAATCAAGATTAAATGAAATCGAAACAGACATGACAGGCTTAAAAACTCCACTGCGGTCAAATGATATAGGTGACAATTTTATGTCTCAATCTGTTCGCATTGTTACAGCTTTATCGAGGGTCATTTTTTTTCAAACTTTAGTTGTTTCATACTTTCGTATGGCATTTGTTGGGCTCTTTAACACCGAAAAAGAAAACACACCATTAACAGATAGACTGTTCAGCTCCCTTTTAGCATCTTTGTCGCATCAAAGAATCGGTATATGTTTTGAAAACTCGTTTGAAAGCGAGTATGAAAAAACAATTACGAATCTGTATGACCACAAACTGAAGCAAAAGGTTGAAACTCTAGAAAAGACTAACTTTCAATTGAATAGCAAACAGGAAACGATAAGGAAAAAACAATCTGCATATAAATGTTTACAAGATGTAATACAGAAAATCGAAAAAGAAAGGGATGAATTCGTCGAAACCATAAAGCATGGAGAGCACATATCAAACAACGAATAACAGAATTCTTTGAAAATATTGGACAGTACAACAAATCACACAAACACCTGATTTTTTTGGAACATTATACGTACAAACAAAAACAAACAACACAAATAGCCTGAACATATACAGATACAAAATTAGATTGGGTTTGATAAAATAACGATCGCATAAAACTCCCCCTTTTTAAAAAGGGAGTTGTGATGTGATTGTCAATGAGACAACTTTCCACCAAAGACCAAAGGACGTTGATGTAAGCACGCATAGTTAACCTTATATAACCTTGGATAATGAGTAAAACTCATACCGTGTAATAAGACATATGATATCAGGGCCCGTATGCATAAAGCTACTTAAGTTAAGGAAACTCCGCCCTTTTTTCCTAAGTGGTATGCATAAAAAATCTTAAACTAAGTATTTCCTTAGTAAATTCTTAGTTGGTTTAAGTCACGCCCACACAACTTAAGTGGTATGCATAAAACACCTTATACTAAGAAAACGCCTAAGATTATACTTAAGTATAAGGTACCTATGGAGCTACCTTAACTTTTCTAAAATATATAAAATCAGTCGACTGTATGCGTTTTTTGCAGAACATGGATATATTAGCTCCCATTTAATTGAATAATAAATATATTCAGTAATATTTCGTTTGTTTATTGCTAAATATTAACGATCATTGTGAAATATTCAGAAATACGCAAAGATGTTGATAATACCTTACAGTAAACATATGAATCTAATAATGTGTGTTTTAGTAAAAAATCGAAGGGTTTTGGAAAAAGGCCCCTGATTTGCTATGATTTCGTGTAAAATTGACCCTACCCTCTTTTTTTATTGTTATAAAAAGGAAGTGAAAAAAAAGTTTCAAATCGAAAGAGATTTCAAAACATCTTATCAATATATTTTAGGATTAAAAAATATATTGTTGTCTCTAGAAAATAAACATGCCTTCCATCCAGCAACACCAATAAAAGATGAATGGTCGGTGCCTTAGAGATGGAACAAATCTGTTTAATAAATACGACAAATTGGAACCTTTTTTAAATGAAGATTTTACTATCATATATCATTATTAGATGGATGATTTGCTACAAGATAATGTTGAGTATCCATTTAGAGACTCCTCGTGTAATTGAAGTTTTGTTTGCAATAAAAAAAAATTGCTAGTGGATAATTCGATTTTTTTTGTTGATATTTTACATTTATCACGCCATGCATAAGTTGTCCCACTTCTTTTGGATCTCTTGAAAATCTCTCCTCATTTAATGTTCTCTACTTATTAAATTGCTTTATATTTGTTATTTTCTTCTATCCCTAAGAGTGACTGGCAAATAGAAATACGGTCACCAGCATGGTCACTTTGGTCTATATCCGACCGGCAGTAAAACCCTTGTCAAAGTGGGGCGTCTGTTTTTCCAGGATGTTTAAGAACGCAACCACGTACGGTCAGAATTGGGATCGTGTAGAGAGATAAAATTGAGAATGGAAATGGGGAATGTGTCAAAGAGACAACAACCCGACCATAGAAAAGACAACAGCAGAAGGTCACCAACAGGTCTTCAATGCAGCGAGAAATTCCCGCACCCGGAGGCGTCCTTCAGCTGGCCCCTAAACAAATATATATACTAGTTCAGTGATAATGAACGCCATACTAAACTCCAAATTGTACACAAGAAACTAAAATTAAAAATAATACAAGACTAACAAAGGCTAGAGGCTCCTGACTTGGGACAGGCGCAAAAATGCGGCGGGGTTAAACATGTTTATGAGATATTGGTATTGGTTATTTGTTCTCGTCCTGATGATGCATGACATATTTGCCATTGGACTTTAGGCAAGCATCAATACATCAATCAATTTCCTGTCAAGCCCGTTTCATCTCTCCTTTAGTAACAGTAGGGGGAAGTTTTGCATTACAAATATTTTTTCTGTTATGCGTCTATTTTTTATTTGTTTGGACATTTAAAGTGGTTACGTATTTTTTAATTGTTTTACACACCAACATTCATTTAAAACAAGTTAATAAAAGTATGTATTGTTCAATCAATGTAAATAATCAAAACAAACTTTTACACGGATGAGTACATGCGATGAGCTAACAAATATCATACGGTAATTAGAGAAAGGTTCCGATTTAAGTATTCCTAAGTTAAGTGATGACTTAAGTAATTTTATGCATACCACTTAAGAATTTTACTTAACTAAGGGAATTCTTAGTGAAATCTAAGTTTAAGGAACACTTAAGTTAAGATGTTTTATGCATACGGGCCCAGGTGTACAAGTCATTCATACAGATACCCAGCGAAAGATAACAAAAACGAAAGAATTCTATATATTAACATATTTCGACATTGGACCTGAGTTTATACAATATGTCTAAGTTTAAATAGCCCCTAGTGACTGATAAGTTTACCCAAAAAAATGAAAATTTCTTAAGTTTTGTTTTTCGTTTGTTTGTAGGGATGTTATCAAAATGAAAAAATATTTGTTTATACTCAGAATTGTATATAACATAATGTAATTATTTAGGTCTATAATAACTACTGCCTGAGACCCATTCCTTATATGTAAATATAGCTCACTACAGATATTTATATGTTTATGATTGTATAATTATAATCAATTTCATATCAGATCTTAAAAATGCATCAATTAAAGTTTGATTTACTTACCTTATGAAAATCATTAAAATGAGTTAGCTATTGCATTTACTATGTGCCGATCGTCTTTAAACGTCTTCCATTATTTTGAATTTACGTGTATAGATTACTGTTTGTTGCAATCAATATGAAGATGTATAAGTTCACTAAATAATCAGTTATGATAACGTATAGGTAAAATGCTCAAGTAGCGTAAACAGATCCTTTTTCCTCATGCAACAGTTGTCTAATCGGGAAAATCAGAGTCATAAGTAGAGAAAACAGGTAACAGAAAAACCGACTTGCAGTTCATAATTTGTTTTAAAACTTTGTTATTCAGAACGTCTTCCCAGATCTATCATAACTTGTGTTTTTATTGTGTTTTATTCTTGCAAATTAATTGTTTTTTGTTAAAGTATAAAAAAGAGGGTTAACGAAATATTAAAAAAGATATATTTTGTATTCAAGATCATTGCCAGTTTAAACATATATATTAGGTCTTAGATACCCGATGCAGTTATTAAGAATAAAATCACGCAGAGTTTGACTAGGGTAAAATAAATAACAAAGGACAAATAAAAGTCCACAAATACAACTTTGAAGGCTATACGAATTGATCACAATTAACCAAGGAAAAAATTATAAATTTATTCGTCATAATTGTTCATATTACACGTCATTAATTGTTGTACTAAGTTTAATGGACATTCTTTAGAGAGTTAACACGCTTTTGTTCAACGTCAAGTGATAGTTTTACTTCCAGTTCAAGTAAATGCTTTAAAGTGCTTGTATGATTGTTACATGTATCATATTCATCCCAGTATTTATACACTCATGCTAAAATTTCCTTATTTTAATATATATTGTAGTAATACTTGTATTTTATCTATACTTTTTTTAAATAGGTTTTAAACATGTAAAAGAAAAATGACATTGTATGTTTCCTGTTAAACATCTTCCTACCTAATAAAGTGTGTTTATTCATACTTGTATTTTAGCTGATATCACGATAAGCCTGTTCAAGATATCAAACGTTGTCGGTGTACACGATATAGGCGCTTCGTCTTTTTTCATTTTTATTAACCAGGGCAACCGGACGGGCAGCTGCCAAACAGTGTCCACGCATTTACACATGAACCGTTCAACCAAATCTTTTCAAATTTATTTATGTTGTTACTGATGACAAAATGGAGGTCAAATTTGATATTGACGATTTACACTTTCATCGTTCAGGAGTTATGGTTCTTAAAAGATTGAAAAGTGTTGTTTCCAGTCGTGTCCGTGCTTTAACTCATGAACCGTTCAACCAAAGCTTATCAAATTTAAATATGTTGTTACTGATGACAAAATGGAGGTCAAGTTCAATATTGACGATTTTCACTCTCACCGTTCAGAAGTTATGGTTCTTGTAAGATTGAAAAATGGTATTATCCAGTCGTGTCCGTGCTTTAACTCATGGACCGTTCAACCAAAGCTTTTCAAATTTAAATATGTTGTTACTGATGACAAAATGGAGGTCAAGTTTGATATTGAAGATTTACACTTTCACCGTTCAGGAGTTGTGGTTCTTAAAAGATTGAAAAACGGTGTTTCCAGTCGTGTCCGTGCTTTAACTCATGGACCGTCCAATCAAAGCTTTTCAAATTTTAATATGTAGTTACTGATGACAAAATGGAGGTCAAGTTCAATATTGATGAGTGTCACTTTTACCGTTTTGGAGTTATGGTCCTTGTGTTATCGAAAAATGCCAGGACAAAAATTTTCAAAAAATCCGGTTTGCTGTCACTGTGACAGCCTCTTATTAAATGTTTTTTGCTGTTTTTTTTTTTTTTTTTTTTGTTGTTTATTTTGGGGGGAGGCGGGGGGCGGGTGTTGTTGTTTTGTTTTTTCTGTTGGGTTGAGGGAGTTGTATCTAAATTTGCATGGCAGATCTTTTGTGGTCTTTATCTATTTGACGAATTCTACAATGTTCTAATACAACATTGATTATGATGATCTTTTTATCAGTTTACTTACGTCAAAAACTCAAGGGCATACATTTCACGATTTATTGTCTATAGAATTGTTCGCACAAGCAAAGGCGTCTGTTGATTTATTTCAAACTATCGTAAACTCAATTTGCAAACATCAAATCGAGTGTTGATGCCTCAAATATTCAAATACAATACTGTGTTAGACCATTACATATTGTATAGACAATTGTCTTTATTAAAGCGAAAGACCTACATTCATTACCTTAGGACAAGATGTATATTTCTGGAATTGCAAATTGGAGAGATGTCTTTAATATGACATGTGTGAAACTATTTCTAATCTTTAAAATTTCTTTCCATTGTTTGGTATCTTAAGTTTTGCCTTAGAAAAATTCCAGAAGGCTCTAGCTGCGCATATCACACCATAGTATTTGTACTGACTGATGTACCACATATAAACCAGTTGTAGTTGATGGTGAAAATGGTTTTTGGATTATCTCACGTTTACCATTGTTCAGAAGTCAATATATTATAATCGTATGCATTATACATTACAAAAAGTTAAGTTTCTGTATTCCTTATGTTGAAATTATACAATTTGTGAATACTTGTTATAATAAAAAAGAAGATGTGGTATGATTGCCAATGAGACAACTCTTCACAAGAGACCAAATGACACAGAAATTAACAAATGTTGGTCACCGTACGGCTAGTCTATATGTGAGTTACTTAACGGCCATACTAAACGG
Source organism: Mytilus californianus (assembly GCF_021869535.1). Lineage (NCBI taxonomy): Eukaryota > Metazoa > Mollusca > Bivalvia > Mytilida > Mytilidae > Mytilus > Mytilus californianus. Next base: position 66,212,402 of record NW_026262745.1, read on the forward strand.
AAGATTTATATGTCAACAGAAACATGAAGATATCCAAATAAAATAGAGGGAAGATATAAAAGGGATACTCAAACTCGTAGGTTTATTTAATACTGACAACGCTATGGTGCCAAAAGCCGGTGGTAATCTAAAGTGCTCCGGAAGGGTACGAAAATCCTGCTCCAGATACGACACCCATCGTATTACTACAATAATACACGTTGATAAGTTATATCAAGTAATTAGGCATCACACAATAGCGGACTGGGAACTGACTCTTATCTAACTCTTAGACAACACCAAACTAATAAACCATCGGTCAAGTTTTTATCTTGTCCATCATTTCCCTCGATAGACTGTCAGTACATGGTTTCATTCATGTGCAGAGAGTGTGCTACATCCCTTTCCTAAAAAAAAACATATTTTCAATCAAACCATTAAACAGGTCTGAAATCTTTGGTTATTTTTCTCCTAATAAACACACCAATGATCAAGAAAAAATCGTAAAGAGTTCCGCAGAACCATGTGTCTCGCCTGCGATTGCTGCTGTCTGAGTATTAGTGTTAGGTTGACTTAAAAAATAAGACCATCTATCAGAAAAATACTAAAAAATGAAAAAAAAAATAATTTTCAAAAGTTTGCTTCCGACATTATCTCTAAATTAAAAAAAATTAAGCCAAGTTTCATAAAACTCTATGAAGGTTTTACAAAATGATTGATGTGTAGCAAACTTTAATTCTCGTTTGAATTGTTTTACATTTGTTATTTCGGGGCCTTTTATAGCTGACTATGCGGTATTGGCTTTGCTCATTGTTGAAGGCCGTACGGTGACCTATATCTGTTAATTTCTGTGTCATTTGGTCTCTTGTGAAGAGTTGTCTCATTGGCAATCATACCACATCTTCTTTTTTATATGTAACTCCAGATTGTGTCTACTTGTTAACTGTAAAAAATCAATTATCAGTGAAAAACGGAAAAATGAAAATAAATACTTTCAAAATTTTGCCTTCGATTCTGTATTTTGGTCATAAAAATGCTTCTGTCTAAAATTCATAACTCTCCATGAAGGTTTGATAAAGTTATTGATGACTGAAAAAAACTTTAACCATAGACTGTACCTAAATGTTGACGCCGCCTACGCCGCCGACGGAATTCAGGTTCGCTAGGTCTCGCTTTTGCGAAATAAATTTCGCAGGCTCAACAAAAGTAAAGAATTGATAGATGATACATGGAATTATAATAATGATTAATAGATTCCCGACTGATTGGGTATAACATGTATGAGTCACAGTGTGTTTTTTAAAAATGTAGATCGTTGCATAGTAATATGTTTTTACAAAAAATCACAATAATCATTAATGATCAATTGTTTCTTATGTTTACTTTGTTCCAAGTATTATATGTTGTGTATTGTAAAAATGATTATTCTGCCCAGAAATGAGCGCCGTAATTGGCATGGTGTCTTCCTTGAATGCCTACATTTTATAAAAAAACTATTCCTCGAATGCCTACAAAAAAAAATGAAAAGATGTTGTTTTAATAAATTGGTGTTGTTTTAGAACAAAATTTAATAATTAGGAAAAGAGTTTATTATAGTGCAACCTGAATTCATATACATAGTTATACAATTTACAATACAAATATCAGCCAGCCTCCATAGGCTTATGATGCACTTTGTTCCAAAAATATTTAAGATCAATTATTCTAAGAAAGTTATTTATCACTGTCATTTGTGCAAAAAGTTGGTTTTTAAGTTACAAATAAATTTTGTGTACGAATGTTAAAAATATCAATTACGAATTTGGCAACTACTTTTACTCCTGTACAGAGTAAGGTTTTAAGTTTGTCCATATCGGATAGATTTGTAAGATCATAGTTATATTTGGTTTGATAGTCTGTTAACATGGTAAATCGTTGTGCTGCACATCTTGAGCAATGGAGTACAAAATGAGTCTCGTCTTCAAACGAGCCTGACTTGCATATCTTACATGAGCGTCTTTCTGCAGCAATTCCTCGATAGCGTCCACGTTCGATTTCTAGCGGGAACAATCCGCATCTCAGTCGAGCAATCACCGATCTTTCTTGTCGAGAAATGTTCATTTTCACATACGGTTGCAACGTGTAAGAGGAATTCAAGTGCTTATAAGTTCGAAGTTTGGGCTCTAGACTCTCTGACCATTTAGACTGGTGTTTCCACAAAAGCGTGTCCTTAACGATTCCGACAATAAATTTGTCACTAAGTCCGTCAGTACTATTAGAGGTAAATAAGTTTGAAAGTCCACAATCGTTCATGAGCGATTTTACGTTGTAACTCCACGTATCACGATGGTTGACAACAGAAAAGCAGCAATACCATAAAAAGGGTCGTAGTGGTATTTTCGTCTTGTTCATGCTTACTTAGCGACACCAACGTTTAACTATCTGACATTGACATGTCGGTGGAATCCATCCAATTTCACCTGAAATAGCTGGAATCGGTGTGAATTTACCAACGCCTAGAAACGACCGAATTGCTCTGTTTTGCAATTTATCGAGTCCATCGAAGGGTTTTGTACCCCATATACTGGAAGCATAATCAGTGATTGAAGTTACGGTACAGTCGAAGAGTTTAGTGTATGTGTCATAGTCCATACCATCCAGTGTGAAAAACTTAGATACCAAAGACCCAAGAGCACGGCTACCTGCTGTTAAGAGTTCTTTCACACCAATGGAATAATCTAATGTTTCTCCCAGTGTAAATCCCAGATATCGATATTGCGTTGCGTAATCAAGTGGAGTGTCACCTAGCTTGAAACCGTAGTCAATACGCGACTGTGATGCTTTTCTGACGTGTAAGATGTTAGTCTTATCAATGTTCACATTCAAAGCCCATTTATTTGACCAGTTGTCAAGTACATCAAGTTGTGATTGTAGTCCGTCAGTGGTACTAGAAAGTAGCACAATGTCATCCGCATACAAAAGGGCGCTTAGCGAAAATTCATCCTCCAATGTGATTCCACAATTGATAGAATTAATCTGAGGAACTAGGTCATTGATGAATATAGCAAACAATATAGGTGCAAGATTATCGCCTTATCTGACCCCTTTGTAGATTGAGAACCAGTCTGTGAGTTTTTCGTTAATTCGAATACAAATTTTTAATTCTAAATACATACTTTGAATCACGTGAACTTAGCATTCGTCCATGAATTCCAACAGTTCTCAGCTTATGCCATAGTAATGAATGATCCACAGAATCGAAAGCCTTCGATAAATCTACGAAGCCGAGAAAAGTGTCGAGTTTAAGTATTTTTCTGTTTCGTAGAATCGTACACAATGTGTAAATGTGGTCAATGCAAGAACGAAATTTACGAAAACTGTTTTGTTCTTCACAGAGAATGCTTTCTTGTTCCAGATAACTCGCTAGTCTCTTGTTCAGAATAGAGGTAAATAATTTAGTTCTAGTATAGTTCAAAGGTAAAAATTATATTTCACCTTAAAAATATCATTTCTTTTAAATAAAAATTTTACTTAAATAAAATGGAATAATAATATTAAGAAAAAATAGTATTAAAATTCAAAGTAAGAAATTGAAATTGAAACAAATAAATGAAAGAACGACTGTTTACATATAAAAATAAGAAGATGTGGTATGTGATTGTCAATGAAACAACTCTCCACAAGAAACAAAATGACACAGAAATTAACAACTATAGGTCATTGTACATCCTTCAACAATGAATAAAACCCATACTACATGGTCATCTATCAAAGGCCAAATGTAAAACAATTCAAACGAGAAAACTAACGGCTTGATTTATGTACAAAATAATGAACAAAAAACAAATATGATATACGACAACAAACGACAACTACTGAATCGCAGGCTCCCGACTTGAGACAGACACATATAGAATGGGGAAGGGTTAGACTAGTTTGAAGGCGCCAACCCTCCTTCTAACCTGGGACTTTGGTGTAACAGTTCAACATAAGAACAAACAATAACAAGAATGTGTCCCTAATACACGGATGCCCCACTCGCACTATCATTTTCTATGTTCAGTGGACCGTGAAATTGGGGTCAAAACTCTTATTTGGCATTAAAATTAGAAAGATCATATCATAGGGAACATGTGTACTAAGTTTCAAGTTGATTTGACTTTAACTTCATTAAAAACCACCTTGACCAAAAACTTAAACCTGAAGCGGGCACTATTATTTTCTATGTTCAGTGGACCGTGAAATTGGGGGTCAAAACTCTAATTTGGCATTAAAATTAGAAAGATCATATCATAGGAAACATGTGTACTACGTTTCAAGTTGATTGGACTTCAACTTCATCAAAAACTACCTTGACCAAAAACTTAAACCTGAAGCGGGCACTATTATTTTCTATGTTCAGTGGACCGTGAAATTGGGGGTCAAAACTCTAATTTGGCATTAAAATTAAAAAGATCATATCATAGGAAACATGTGTACTACGTTTCAAGTTGATTGGACTTCAACTTCATCAAAAACTACCTTGACCAAAAACTTTAACCTGAAGCGGGACAGACGGACGGACGAACGAACGGACGAACGAACGAACGGACGCACAGACCGAAAAACATAATGCCCCTAGGTGGGGCATAAAAATTAGTTGAAAAGGGTTACACTCATCAGATGGATACAAAGCAGAAATACTTCTAACAAAAACACAGAGTGGACTTGGCGGGGTACATAAAAATCCCCACAACAAAAAGACACTAAGTACAAATCTGAGAGTAATCGAAGTTACTGATAGCTAGTTCAAAGCCAATAACAAATAATAAATAAAATCATGCATCTAAGACTAAAATAGGTCATTTATAAACAAGAATCATTTTAATCTTGAAGTATTATTCATAGAAATATTTAATGTATGAGCAAACCAATAAGCGAAAATACAGGGATATTAAAGATAGACTCTCCAACCTAATTAAAGATCCGACACCAGAACGTAGAGATTTCAACAGTTCAGTTTGTAGATGATGTTTCATACATCCTTCATTTGGACTAAATTGACAATATACATGTACTAGTGTATACTTGTGATGGCACTATGTGACTATTCATGTTTTAAATTTCAAAGACATGTAGGCTTTATTTATTTGGGTCAGTATGCGTAATTGATTTCACATAGGCGGTAATGGTAACATTTTCTTCTGTAGCTCAGTCCATATCGTAAACTTGGATATGTATGATGGCTCGTTTCGAAGCAGAGTCATTTTCACATATGTGGTTAAATTTTCGGGGTACGAAGTGTGATTCATTTTTCCGTAAATTTTTTTCACACAATAAGTTCTTTGAAAATTTAATACTTTGTATACATTTAATAACTCCATAGTTTTTAGACATTTATTCTATGGTCCTCTACTTTCCAAATCAACACAAATGGTTAAGCTCAGTCACTTGTTAAAAATAGAAACATGTCCAATATCACTACACAGAGATTTTTTGTTTACACACAACTTTTGTGTTCCTCAATTTGAGGCGCATTAGGGATATTGACCCATATTGAAATCCATAGTTCTGATTTTTCCAAATATTCTTGTGTGATCTTCATCGGTATGACTTTCTGAATAAATCTGTGTATTTCTGTCCATTTCTGAAAGAAAATAAAGTTGTTTCAGCACTATAAGGCAATGACCCTTTTATTGCTATATTCATGAATTCTGAATACAATGTGTAAGTATAATTGATTTCTTCCAGTATACCTTTACAAGTCAAAATATGGATAAAACATCTGATGATAACCTTCAATTACAATATATATACAGACCCTGTTAAAGCATTTAATAAAATTTTCTGATGTCTAAAAGTGCATTTTGACTGAGAAATTAAGCAAAAATGTAGATTTCATCAAAAACCCTAAAAAAATACTTAATAATTTTTACCACTGGAAATTTGTTATTTCAACCTTAGAAACCACTCTAAACTGCTGTGAATGTCATATTTATCATATAATTAAAGCGCAATGATGAAGTGCAAATTTTAAAAACTTGTCCTTTCACATAATTCTATTTAAAAAAATTTTTTTTTTTTTAAATGTATTTCAGATAAAACTCTTTATCAGTGAGAAATGCACATTAGGTTTTCAAGTAAACATTATGACATCACACGTATTATGATGTCATTAAATAACGACTGATTAAAATAATGCTAAGCACAGTTTGCAGTGTTACATAACGAACAGTTGACTCAGGGTTTAACTCAAAATGTCGATTCGAAAAGATCAGTAACTAAGCATTTTTATATAATATCAAGACCATAGCAACAGTTTTCATTTAAGCATATTTTCAACATCCTTACTGTTATTTCAATTGCATAAATACCATAGATAAACATTTTAGAGCTTGCTTGATAGAAGTAAATGCTTACAAGTATTTCAGAACTTTTTAAAACCTCTAATTTTCCGTCTTAGATCAAACTGGAATGATACGTCTGAAACAGAAATAAGGCAAAATAATTGATTTAGATTGTGTTATCCATCATTTCATTTAAATACAAACTGTATTATTCATGTTATTGAGGAAAAAAATCAAATTCTTGAAACTTTTAACACAAAAAAAGAGAGATGCTTCTCCCTTGTGGCTTCAAATTTTCATTTTAAACTTTTTTATGGTGAGCAATCAGTAGTAGCTTCATAGCTGAATAGGTAAATCACTTTGTTTTTAAAAGGTTTGACCCTCCCTCTTTTTCACTGAGAAAAGACATTATCTTTATTATCTTTATTAGTTACTGTGCATTAAAATATAGCAATTCATGAATTTCTTAGAATATGTTTGTCTGTTGATTTGCATGTTTTAGTTACCAGCTGCTAATTAATGGTCAAATTATTGGTGTAAACCACAGGTTTCAAATTATACTCGTACGAAGTGTACGTGTAATTTCCCTTGATTATCAACTATTCATGTAGACTTGAATGATAAATAGTTCTAAGACATATTTCAGTGTTCTCAATAAGTTTTTAAATAAGAGCTCGAGGAAGGCCCGAACCGAGCATCGCAGGCGCGAAGGAGGAGTGAGCTCGACAGGGGTTATTCCCCTTCTCGATAAGCCGGGGGTTCTAGATGATTTCTTCCGAGAAAATTTTGAAAATCTAGATTGCAGGAGGTGGCATCTGGCCTGTTTTGAGTAGATTTTGACCTCTTATTCTTCCTGTAAATTTGTCCATTTTTAGAAGGGCATTTAAATTTTTGCTCAAAAATTGAAAACTAATGTGATTTTTTTGCAGATTTTATATGACATGGCTTGTTTCAGGTTGCACTTTGTAAATACAGCTGTTTCACAAACCACGCCTCTTTTGGGGACATTTATAATATTCATAGATATTTTGTTTTGTTAACGCACTGGTTCCCAGATATGATCTCTATGTTTCATCTCATAGAGACATAATTTGGGAATGTTACCAGTATAAAATGCACATGGTAGCGGTGAAATTGAATTTTGAGGAAGACCCAAAGTAAAGGGAGGGGAAGAGCAGAATTTTTGTATAAGTTTAAACTCTTGGAAGTTCGGGGCATATAAATGTTGAAAATATGCCGCACAGCCCTATGTTTTGACCTTTGAATAAGATAGTAGTGCATGTCAACTTTCCATTCTAGGATATAATTTTTTACGAAACTTCATAGTAAAAGTTGCCGTAAAGGAAGTTCCTATGGAAAATTGCATGGTCTATATTTACAAAAGTGCAACCTTCACCCTTTTGCATTTACAATGTTCTTCTCATAATCTTAGGACATATCCTAGGATACTTTATTGACATGGCCCCTGGTCTATTTGCAAGTCGCTCTTCCTGCCTATTTGTATTTTTATTTTCTGCATTTTACGAGCTAGTGTGTCATATTAAATCGTATCAGTGCCTAAAACACAGTTGGCTCATACAAAAAAATAAATATTATAACAAAACTGCATTTAAAGTTTCTAGCTTAATTTCATTTTCGAAAACGGATTAGACTTGACCTCAAAGTTGCTGATTTTTTTTTTTATTATTTTATTTTTAGCTTTCAATATTAACTTGACCACGGGAGATATCGTGTATATAAATAGATGTAATATAACTTAGATATTTGGAGTGGATAAGAAAATGATGGAAAAGAAATAAAAACACAAAACACTTAAAAGTAATAACAGTATTCACTAATGAAAATAATTAGATTTGGTTATAGTTATTTAATGCTTGTTATAAAAATAGACGAAGATCAAGATGAAAATAATCAATAATCTTAGACGCATGATATTAAAAAAATGGATGCTTTTTCATCTCTCTATTGTCGCAGTCAGAATAACCTTGAATAAAATCTTGCATTAACGGATAAATACATTATTGTATCAAATTACAAGAACATTTTTACTTTTTGTGAAATGAAAAAACTAAATCCCCTGATCAAATATTAAAATTTGATTGCAGCTTTAACTTTTCCCTTTTTTAGACAATACCACAGCTAGCGCCAGCAGACGTAGCAATTTACACCTGAGAAGTTTTTAATACAGAACTTTATGCACAGCCGAACACGAAGTAAACATTCTCATAACCAAAGTGTATTCAATTTTATAGGTTTTTTATATCCAAATATAAAGCAAATGCAGGGAATCTAATGTCGTCAACCCCTACATGCATGAGTTAACAAATATTTCATAAACAACATAGTTGTGCATTGCGAATTAAACTATTTAAATTTATTTTATAGTAAAATCTAAACATATATATATATATATATATATAGTATATATGCATTACATATTGTTTTAAATTATTAATAAAAATAGTGTGAAAAATCATCAATTAGACAACAGATCAACGAAAAAAATAAGAAAAAAAAAGACGCATTTTTTATAGAGGTCAACAATCGATCTATTAGCATACAAAGATATTTATACAATAAATCAAGCTTTAGAAATAAAATCAGAAACAGTTATAGATTAATGATTAATGAAAAAAGACTATCAAGAGCCTGTGTCACTCACCTGTATCTACTGTGGTTTTTGATATCATGTAGAATAAGGTTAAAATCATATAGATACCCTAATAATGAATGAGGCCAAGTTTGGTTTAATTTGGCCCACTAGTTAAATTAAAAGCAGAAGATTTTTGAAAAGATTTACAAAAATTACCAATAATTTGCAAAAAATAACTTTAAAGTACAATAGCTCCAATAAGATGTCAATTGCCAATTGGTCATGTTAACTTATTTGTAGATCTTTCCTTGCTTGATATTTTTGCTGTTTACAGTATGATATCTCAATCTATAATGATATTCAAGATAATTAAAGAAAATAAAAAAATTTCTTTCCTCCGCTCCAAAATTTATTTCACTCAGGGCCTGTATAATACTGAAAATGCCTTTAAATGTTTTTATGGAACACCCTTCAAAAAAATTTGGACAAGGATAACCCGCCGTTCACCCAATATGAGTATGCTGACAGAAAAGATATAATAATGGTTTATAAAAAAAGTAACACTGAATAATTCTGAAAATGGAACATATCAAGGAGAAATTATTAGCACCCCCCCCCCCCCCCTGAAAAAATTGCACCCCCTGAACAAAAATCAAGTCATTCCATTGTAGTCTTACAATAGTTACTGAAAGACCCCTTATCATTATTTAAATTAGCTTTCAAGTTGTGACCATTTGAAATTGTTTTTTTACAATTTCCCCATAGACTTCAATAGTAAACCGCTATGTTCTATTTTTGCCAATTGTAGGGCAGGGTCATCGGATACATTTTCAATCAAGATACTCTAATAATAATTGTGGCTCAGTTTAATTCCATTTGGCCAAGTATATTAAGAGGAGAAGATTTTTGTAAAAGACTTTAAAGGGCAATAACTCCTTAAGAGTCAATCGACAATTTTGGTCATGTTGACCTGATGAACATTTTAAACCCGTTAGATTTGCTCTAAATGATTTAGTTTCGGATATATAAAACAAAATACTGCATTTTACTTCTATGTTTAATGTTTAGCCATGGCGGCCTTCTTGGTAGATGGGCGCGGTCATTGATACATTTTTTTTTTAAATTAGATACCATAAGGATGATTTAGGCCAAGTATGGTTTAACTTGGCCCAGTAATTTCAGGAAAAGATTTTTGAAAAGATTACAAAAATTTACAAAAAATTGTGAAAAATTGACTTTAATGGGCAATAACTCCTCAAGGGGTCAATTGACAATTTTGGTCATTTGACTTACTTGTAGATCTCACTTTGCTGAACATTTTTGCTGTTTACAGTTTATCTCTATCTATATGTATTATAATATTCAAGATAATGAACAAAAACTGCAAAATTTCCTTAAAATTACCAATTCAGGGGCAGCAACCCAACAACGGGTTGTCTGAATGTCTGAAAATTTCAGCGCAGTTAGACTTTGACCTGATGAATATTTACCCCGAGTCAGATTTGCTCTGAATGCTTTAGTTTCAGAGATGTAAGCCAAAAACTGCATTTTACCACCACGATCTTATTTTAGTCATGGCGGCCATCTTGGTTTGTGGGCATGGTCTTTGGGTACATTTTTTAAACTAGATACCCTAAGGATGATTTAGGCCACGTTTGGTTTAACTTGGCCAAGTAATTTCAGAGAATATTTTGTAAAAGATTACAAAAATTTACGAAAAATTGTGAAAATTTGACTTGAAAGGGCAATAACTCCATAAGGGATCAATTGGCAATTTTGGTCATTTGATTTACTTGTAGATCTTACTTTGCTGAACATTTTTGCGTTTACAGTTTATATCTATCTATTACAATATTCAAGATAATAACCAAAAACTGCAAAATTTCCTTAAAATTACCAATTCATGGGCAGCAACCCAACAACGGGTTGTATGATTCGTCTGAAAATTTCAGGGCAGATAGATCTTGACCTAATGGACACTGTTATTTCGTCAGATTTGCTCTAAAAGCTTTAGTTTAAGCCAACAACTGCATTTTACCCCTATGTTCTATTTTTAGCCATGGCGGTCATCTTGATTGGAAGCGGGGTCATCGGATACATTTTTAAAACTATATACCCTTAGGATGATTTAGGCCAAGTATGGTTTAATTTGGCTCAATGGTTTCGAGAAGAAGGTTTTTGTAAAAGTTAACGACGACGGACGACGGACGCCAAGTCATGAGAAAAACTCACTTGACCCTTTGGGTCAGGTGAGCAAAAAATTGGATCAAGGGCTAAAAATCTAAATTCCGTAGGTATTTTAAATAGCAGACGATACGATATATAATACTAACAAAAGTACAAACATATACCATTTCTTGAAAGCCATCTGTTTTGGTATGTTGAATTGTTTACATCTGTTTCTGTGGGTTTTAAAAGTTTAATAAAGGTGCATAATTTAGGACTTTATGCATCTTATAGACGTGTTTTTACTAAAATTATAATATGGAACTTCGAGATGTTTGTAAACTGTTAAATTAAAGACAAATTTTCATAAAACTGTCGATTGTGGTAGGTGCAAATATAAGTGTATCTTTTTTGTGCATATGCATAAATTCCGCCTAAAAAAAAAATTCCAAAGAAAGATAATAGATTGATCTTTTAAAAGCATTAATTCCAATTCTGCCCCCGGCAACAGGTTTTTGAGAATAAATTCAAAAAATGGGCAATAATTTCATCGAAAAAAGAAAGTCGAGTGCACCTTTTTATCATGTTTATGTTCGTGCGTGTTTGAGTTGACTATTCTGTCTTGAAAAGGTATAAAGCAAAGATATTTGATACATCATCTCCCTTCAGATTCTATTACTTTTATATATTTAGGCTACAGGTTGATTTGATAACATTGAACTTTCACAGTACTAAAAGATGAAATTTGTGGATCAAGTAAAATACCTTTCTAATAAGTCATAACAACAGAGTAGGTGTGTTCGAATAACAAATTTTGACTAAAAGTACTTGACAACAGACGTTACAAGTAGATCTTAAAAATGCATAACTTCAAAAAAAAACTTCATTTTTTTGTGTGTTATCTTGGGTTATTAGTCTTCAACCTCTAAAGATTTTAAGTCTGCCCTACTTCAAAATATTTAATTAGATTTTTTAAAAATGTTTTTGAACTTTCAAAAATTCTACCTGACAACCGAAAAGACAATAGTTTTAAGTTGAATAAATGCAGGAAAGTACATAAAATGATGCAAAATAGCTAGTAGATACATTTATAATTTATCGGCTTTCAAGAGCTAAATTGGAAGCGCGTCATCCCAACAATGGCTTCCATTGTAATGATTGTAAAATTGCTGGCGTAATGGGGAGAAAATGTTGACGAAGTAGAATCCTGATTGATATCCAACTTACAAAAAGTCTATAATGAACAATTAACAATGTATGGACTCGATAATATGTATCCGGATTCTGTGTTTGTATTTAAGTCTAGACGCCATCTAATTTCCCTCGAGGTGACATCCGAAGACTGCCGACAGTTATATAAACATAAATATAGATATAAATAGATAGCGAACCAGTGCAATTGGATTTTTCAAGGTCTGTTTGATTTCAAATTATAAGTTAAACAAATGTTTTGATTATCGTTTTTTACCTGTATAAGAATGAGTTTTTGTGAATTGGAATCTGTCAACCAAATGGTTTACACTTGTTTCACTTTCAATGTTGACATGCTGTTCCTTTTAATGGCTGAACATGCCTAGTTCATGCTTAACCCATCTCTAGCGAAGGGTTAAATAGTTAAATAGGTCAAATGAATACGGATCCATTTAGGTCGAATTATTCACTTGCAAGTTTCTCAGTTGCTATTCTTGCCTGTTTGTATTTTTTTCCGACATGACTATTAAATCTAGTGCTCTATATTATATCCAACAAAATTGTTGGTTTATACAAAAAAAAAATATATTATAAGAATGCTGAATTCATAATTTCTAGCTTAATTTATTGACCAAATGTGTATACATACAGGGGTATTTGTTCCTAACTAACTCGTATAGAATAGAGAATGGAAATGAAGAATGTGTCAGAGAGAAAACTACCTGATCAAGAAGCAGAAAACAGCCCGAAGCGATCAATGGGTCTTCAACACAGTAAAATTACGAACCCGGAGGCGAGCTTCGTCTAGCCCTTAAACAAGAATGTATACTAGTTCAGCGATATAAACGCCACACTAAACTCCGAAACATACAAAGTCCGGTCCGTGTTTTTGATTGATGTTTTTCAGCTTTCTATAGATCTGATGAATCAAGCCTTTTTCAACTAATTTTTATATTTTGTTCTTATGTTGTACTGTTACACACAACTGACCCAGCTTAGGGGTAAGGTTTTAGCCGTCAAACATGTTTAACCCCGCCTCATTCTATAATTATGTACCTGTCCTTAGTCAGGAGCCTGTCTGGTTCATGTCTGTCATATTTATTTCCTAAATTGTTTTGTTATAAATAAGGCCGTTAATTTTCTCAATTTATGATTTTTTTTATATTTTTCATTGCGGGTCTAGTAAAAGCGAATTACGGTATGGGGTTTTCTCATTGTTAAAGGCCGTACGGTTGCATATAATTGCTTACATCCACTTCATTTGAACTTTTGCAAATAGTTGTCTCATTGACAATGAGACCACATTGCCCTATTTTACAAAGAAACCAAAATTTAAAAAAAACACACACTCAAGACTGACAAAGGCTATAGGTTCCTGACTTCGGACGGATGCAAAAAAGCGGCGGAGTTAATCATGTTTTTTTGGGATATACACATGAATCAAAATTTAAAAAAAACAACACACAGGACTAACAACAAAAGTGTTAGCGTACTTTTATTCAGGGGTGTATTTTCACCGGCATGCCAAATATCGTTGGGAAATTTGATCTGTAAATAGTGTAATAGAATTCCTATTAATTTTACACGGGTAATGGTTATTTACTTTAATCTGTTGCATCATGTTACCAGTCGACTAAGAAAATGAATTAAAATGTTATGATTTCCATATGTTGATGGTTTAAATATTGCAATGGGAAAATATAACATTTCAACACGAAAATAGAAGGATCAGGGCAAGTCATTTTAAGATCATATTTGCATCAGAGACCATGATGGCTAAAGAATATTCCTGTATACTAGAGAAAAATAAATTTTGTTAAAAATGAAGCGAATTGTATTAGATACGTGTCATAAATATTCTGTCGGTCATCTTGGGGAGGAACACTAGTGATTTTTCTGCGGTACTGTAACATGTTACACAATTTAATAGTATTACCCCTGCCCCCCTCCCCCAAAAAAAGCCTAGCCACATTATTCGTAGATCCCCCCAAGAAAACCCCTCTGTAGAATTTAGATTTTTAAAAATTATTACATGCATAATTTCCCTAGAAACGAAAAAAAAATTATATATGGTAAATTGTCAGCAGAATGATTTACTCTAGGATTTTTCCCCTGCTGAATAGAATAAATAATAGTTTTCTAATCAACGTGTAAGAACGGGTACATGCTATCTCTTCCGGGGCACATGCATATATATCACTTTCGGTTCTGACGTTAGTTTAAACGTTGGGTCAAAATGTTCGCTGTTCGTATAAGTTCGTATAAGTCTTGTTCTTGTTCCTTAATACAACAGTCTAATTATTCTAGTGTAGAAGATTCTAGAAAGTGGCTATTGGCTGAAGTCTCTATACATATATCTAACTATTTTTGTATTTGTTTGGTTAGTGCTAATGAAGATTTTGGTCCCTTTTAAATTTTTACATATTTACAGGTTGTTTTCCTACTAAGATCATGGCCTCTATGGCAAAGTAGACTAAGTAGTCGAACTGCTGTTTCACTAGCCTGTCAACACTGAGGTTGTGAGTTCAAACTCCGCACGTGGCAGGTGCGCTCCGATTCAAATCTTAATTGACTAGGATTATAAGCTTTCCTACCGACGGTCTACGCATGCTTCTCTCTGGACACTCCAGCTTCCTCCATCAATAAAAACTGATCGCCAAGAAATAGTAAATAGTGCTGAAAGTTTCGTAAAACACCACTCAATCAATCTACTAAGATTATGACGAACTAGTCAGTAGATTGGAAAGTATCGATTAACAAAACGCTGAATTGTGTCAATAGGACTGGTACACTTTTGTGATATTTAGAGTGAAACTCTGATCCATTCTTGACAAATGTTTTCTTTAGGCTTTTTATTACGTAGCATATATTATATGGAACACGTTGTAAAACGAGTGATTTGACCCAACAGATTAACCTGTTTAACATGAATTATGCAAGAAAAAATAATTTATTCTGAAAATTTTATTTTTAGGTCAAAGATATACTTGATACTGTGAACGTGATTGTTTGTACCATCCCATAAACTATGCAAATCTGCTTGTGCTAATATGTCAGGATTTTGAATCTTTAATTTGAGACATAAATAAATCTACTCAAATATTTTTTATCCTTAAAACTAAATTTTATACATATTAATTCAAATATTTATCAATATAATCACACCGTTTTGTCCATGCAGATGTTCAGAATTGTCACCGTAGGGCCGACTATTTCCCAAGTGATAATTTTTTTAAACATTTGCCGCCAATGAAAGCAATGTCACGGACAGTTATAGATGGTAACGTTTCCAAACATATTTACAATTATTAGCACTTTTCTGTCTTTGTCATAGTGTATGCCGGCTACGTTTTCAATACCATCTTCTCTGCCAAGTAACTGTCTACTTTGTTTTCCATCAGCTGATATGAAAACGACGTATGAAGCCCGTCCTAACACATAAATGTTTCCATTTGCGTCCGATGTAATGTTTGCAGGCGAGAGTAATACATTTTTGTCAACGAACTTCCAAATGATGTTTGCTGATGGATCCAAGAGAATTATTTCGTCGGTCTCCCAGTGGGACACACATACATTACTCTTAGACAGGGTAACACCACAACCAAAATTCACATAGTACCCTGGACAATAAAATTTAGATACCGTATAGTCCGAGATATTTAACATAAACACACCTCGACCATATATGGAAAGATATAGAATTTCCTTGTGATGTGCTATTCCCAAACAGTCGTATGTCCCTTCAATAGGGCTATTCGTCTTTTTTTTTTATATCAACCAAACGAACATATGGACCGCCGTCATGTCCATCAGCTCTGCACGCAAGAGCAATTGTAGAATTATCTATTGATACTATATCGTATGTAGACGTACAATTCATTGAAAATCTCTCCTGGAATATACCATCCTTATTACATATTGTAAAAACACCGGCTCTATCAACAAACACGAAGTCTTTATTTGGAAGTAAGCAAAATGCACAAATTTCAGGCTTTGGTGAATCTGCTTTCGCAACATTGAATTTATGGACTAGTCTTAGCTCCGTATTACGACTTCTAATTGGTATTTGAGCCCCCTGGTACAACTATCCTACTGGCGTTGTCTTGTGATTAATTGTCTTATTCGATATGTTGTGTTGATACCTACAAACACCACATAGACCGCTTTCACATTCTGGACACCATATAATTGCAACATTATTTTTTTCCATTTTTAAGACAAATACTACAGATGACGCCAGTAGACGTAGCCATTTTACCTGTGATTTTTTTAATATCGTAACGTTGCACAGCCGAACAATTTCAAAGGTTTTTTAACCACACGTATATATCGAAGGTGGGTATTTACATGCATCAGTTGACAAAGATTTCCCAAAACACGCTATCAATGCATTGTTTAAAAGCAGTAACATGATAAAGTGATATGTATTTCATAAACTGTTTAGTGAATTATAAATTGTGTATAAAACCGGTTATCAAACTATTTAAATTTTTCAACTACTAGTAATTAAACAATCTAGATATGTTTGATACACATTCAGCAATTTGTATCAAAATTACGAGCAACAAGAGTGTCAGGATACTTCTATTTAACAGCAAACCAACGAAAAAGGGGGAAAACAAAGATGTATGCATTTACAGGAAGAGTTTATATTGCTTTTCGGACAGGGCCAATAAAAAATAAGGGGAAAAAAGCCGTATTGGCCCATGGGCTACAACGGAAAAAAGCCGTAATGGCCCCAAACTACCCGGCAGTTCCTGCTACTCTACACTTAAGTATAAAGAATAGTTAAACTGTCTGATTTATTCTTACCAACTACTTTATATTAGCTAGATAAAATGAATTGTAATAGCATAAGATTAAGTACTTGGACGAGAAATCAGAAATTACATCAGACAATTTTGACAAAACATCCATGTTGACAAAAACATCCAGTGGGAATGCGAAAAGACAAGTTCAGATATGAATTTCTGTATCTTCTTCACGGTAAGTTTCTTAGTTTAATTGAAGAATTAAAATCATTTCATAAAAGTGTTCTGAACTGGCTGTTTCTGTATTGGCCCTGTTATAGATTCTCGATCAGCTGTATTGGCCCGGCCTCAACTCTTCGAATCTCGGGTCCAATACAGCTAACCTCGAATCTATAACAGGGCCAATACAGAAACAGCCAGTTAATAACACTATAATATTTTTGTTTGCCGGAGATTTTATCTGGTACGTACAACTCTTAAACTGATGCGCACGACTTTTGAACTCGTGCGCACGACATTTAAAACTGGAGGGCACGACTTCCAAAAGCAGTGCTCACTGTTTTAACAATGGTGCACACCACTTTCACCACACTCGTATACAGTGAAAGGTCGTGAGCACGATTTTTTTTAACTTTGTGCGCACAATATTGAATATCCGACATACTTAAATATTTATATTGACATGGCACTTAAGGGGCTCCGTAAATTAATAACGTTGGAACAAAGATTTAAAATTAAAAATGGAAACGGGGAATGTGTCAAAGAGACAAATTAATAACCCCACCAAAGAGCAGCAAACAGCTCAAGGTTAACCATAGGTCTTCAACACAGCGAGAAAATCCCGCACCCGGAGGCTTTATATGTTTTCTAGCAATATGCAGTTAACCATCCATATCCGTATACTAAATAAAAGTCGATATAATGTTTTGATAATTTGTCAAATGTTGTTTAAATCATGATTATTTTTTATACAATAAAAAGTATTGATCACGGATCTTTTTCTCAAGCTACAGGTTGAGCCAAACTGTCAGGCTTTGTTTAGATAATACACGAACAAAAATTTGTAATAGAAACAAAATTAAACGACAGAATTTAGGATAAAATATGAGATGACACAGTCACTGTCCTTTGAGAAAATAAAAATCAAAATTGGGTCAAGGGAATAACTTGCTACAAAAGAAAATATGTAAATTCCCAGGGTATTTTAAATGTGCGACGATATAAACATATACCATTACTTAGCCATCTGTTCACAACATTTAACCACATTTACGTTGCAAATAAAAACGCAACTACTTACGGGTACTATCCTCCGAGATTTTTTATTGTCGAATTTCGACATATTCTACAAGTTAACTTTTATTTAAGATGTCATTTAATATCATTTTTGATTTAATGAAGTGCTTTTGTGCCTAATTGTCAAGCTTGAACTCTACCAAAAAAGTACACAGTAAGACTCCACTTTTATTCTTGTTAGTTTTCCCAGTCAGCGGTTTTCATGCGATTAGAACGTTGTCAGTTCGGGACTTTTTATGTCGTATTATTTTGATATTGCTATCTGAACGTTTTAACTTAATGTTTCCAAGATTGTCTCTTTGTATTCTTGACATTTAAAACAAAATATATGGTTCTACCTCTTTTTGAGATTAAAGGACAATTCATATTTCAACACTTTTATTCTGCAATCGACCTTTTTACTATATAAATAACATGAACCGATGAAAGTATAGTAGACATACATTTTGAAAATAATTCAGAAATAAATAAAAGAGTACACAATACGCCTATTTCCAGAATAAGAAATAAACTGCAAGAACTTTCAAAGCGGTTTGTGTTTGTACCGGCCGACAAAGCAGCCAACAATGTGGTTGTGGTATGCCATAAATAGTACACGGACGTTCTTAAATCTCCACTTTTTAAATTCATCTACATTTAAGTCCGTGCGCTTCACAGAGAGTCATATAGTAAACAAACATATCATAACTATATTATATAGTTATAAGGCCTCTTCTGAACATTTGAAGGTCCCTACTATGTATTGGTTACCTAAACTACACAAACAAAAAAACAGTAAAATATCGTTTCATCTCGGCCTCTAGTAAGTTTTCTACAACTAATCTTTCAATGCTTTTAACTATAGTTCCTTAACTACGTACTATCAAAGAACCTATCATAAATTTTTGTAATAAAATATATGAAAATTGTGGAATTAACTATTTTTGGAGTGTAAACAATTCTTTGGATGTTTTAGATAAATTACGTGCTTTTGATGGTCCTTTTGATTCTGTTGACAGTTTTGACTTTTCAACTTTTGACACTACACTTCCACACCATCTTATCAAACAAAAGTTTTCCTATTTAATTAAATGGTCGTTTGGTAAATCTGAATGCAAATATATTTGCTGCAACTCATTTAAAGCCTTCTTCTCTAATGAGAAAGGTAAATATGCTAGATATACTTACTGGAGGTGTGATGAGATGATTGAAGCTGTTAACTTTCTCCTTGATAATATTTATGTACGTTTCGGCAACAAAGTTTATCGACAGGTTGTAGGTATTCCTATGGGCACTAATTGCGCCCCTTTAATAGCAGACTTGTTTTTGTACTGTTATGAATCACAGTTTATGAACAAACTCGGTAAAGACCCGTCTAAATTGCATTTAATTGATAAATTCAATAACACTTACCGTTATCTTGATGATATTTGTTCGTTAAATAATCAAGAATTTTCTAAATATACTGCCGAAATTTACCCAACGGAACTTACTTTAATAAATCAAATTTAAACGCTAATAACTGTCCTTTCCTAGATTTAGATATCTCAGTTTTACACGGGAAACTTGATAATTTAGTCTTAGATGCATGATTTTTTTATTAGTTGCTATTGGCTTTGAACTAGCTGTCAGTAACTGCGAGTACTCTCAGATCTGTACTTAGTGTCTTTTTGTTGTTGGGATATACAAGTACCCGTTCGCGTCCACTCTGTATTTTTGTTATATGTATTTCTATAAACTCCACACTAAAATTTACGACAAAAGGGACGATTTTTCATTTCCTATTGTTAATTTTCCTTTTTTGGATGGTGATGTTCCTTGGCACCATCTTACGGTGTTTATATTTCACAACTCGTTCGTTATGCCCGTGACTGTTGTGACGTTTTAGATTTTAACGACCGTTAAGTCAGGGATTTTGTTACCACAAATTACTTTAAACGTTTACTAAATTCTTCCACAGATATAAAGATTTGGTTTTGAAGTTCGATTGTACCTGTAGAAACTTATTTCAAACGGGATAGCACATCCTCATTTTTAGGGAGATGTTTTTTACCGTGCCCGGAAATTTAGAAACGATCCTGGTAAACTTATGGATCCTTTAAATAACCTTATTCTAAAAGGTTTCCAATTCAACACTGTCATTAGATCTTTGAAAAATTTTTTTTGGGTATTTATATTGATTTTGTTATGAGTAAATTAAAAGTAAACTAAATATCATTGTTATATACATATGCACTTTCATGGATCTACAATCTGTCGACTCCTGTATCTTGGCAATGCACAAGGTCATGTTTTTCTCTGACTGTTTATGACGTCTTGACACTTAATCCATTGGATGTTGGATGTGTACTGATTGATAATTTAGTCTTAGATGCATGATTTTTTTATTAGTTGCTATTGGCTTTGAACTAGCTGTCAGTAACTGCGAGTACTCTCAGATCTGTACTTAGTGTCTTTTTATTGTTGGGATGTACAAGTACCCGTTCACGTCCACTCTGTATTTTTGTTATATGTATTTCTATTTGTATCCATCTGATGAGTTAAGCCTTTTTCAACTGATTTTAATAGTTCGTTCTTATGTTGTACTGTTACACCACTGTCACAGGTTAGGGGAGGGTTGGGATCCCGCTAACATGTTTAACCCCGCCACATTCTGTATGTATGTGCCTGTCCCAAGTCAGGAGCCTGTAATTCAGTGGTTGTCGTTTGTTGCTGTGTTACTTATTTGTTTTTCGTTCATTTTTTTGTACATTAATTAGGCCGTTAGTTTTCTCATTTGAATTGTTTTACATTTGTGATTTCGAGGCCTTTTATAGCTGATTATGCGGTATGGGCTTTGCTCATTGTTGAAGGCCGTAGCGGTTACCTATAGCTGTTAATTTCTGTGTCATTTGGTCTCTTATGGAGAGTTGTCTCATTGGCAATCATACCACATCTTCTTTTTTATATATATAGTCACATTGTATCCTGCTTCTGTTGCGAGCGTACGAATATGTTCAAATTACTGATTACATGTACGTAACAGTTCAATTTTGGTCTCAAGAGCGGTTTTCGTTTAAGTCATGTTGATTTCTTGGAACAACGATTTGGATGAAAACAAACCATACGTTTAAGCTCAATGTTAAATTGCAGGATAAAAACAATATTCATGCAGTGTAGGAAAATATAAAATGTATTTGACGAGCTTTAGAAACAGTGAGAAAAGCACGGCTTGCTGAGCTTTTCTCCTGTTTCGTAGCGAGTCCAGTCTTGAATTTCTTGAAATATTCATGTGTCGAAATATCCCATCGTTATGTTTTGTTATGCAAATGACAGAAACTAAGATCATTATATATATCAAATTTACTGAATGATCTTATCTAAATTAATATATAACAATTTGTCAGTACATAAGTATTTAACTTATTTTAAAGTTAATATGTATACGCTTGGACCAGAATAGCAAAATACAACTAATTTTATCAACACACTCCAATATGAAGGGAAAGTAAATTTCAATTCTATATTGTTCCGGTATGAAAGAAATAATTTATTTTTAAACTGTTCACGATTGACCCTAAAACTAAATTAATACCGATATCTTTTTTTAAGATTTTGCCAAAATATAGTTTACATCATGATTTGTTTATCTAATAAAACGTATGGGTCAAAGAGCTTTAGATTACCATATATATAATCATTGAAATTTAAAAGAAAACTTTTTAGTCAAGCAGATAGGTACAATATATGAAGGAATTGTGCACTGCGTGTTAAAAGCACAAAATTTTGCTCAAACATAATTCGATCTGTACTATGAAATTGAAGATATCGAGGCGAGCTGGAAAAGGTTTACTTCCTTTCAAATCCAATATGGCGGACGCATGTTCTGAATTTCAAATACTTTCATTTTCTTTCAGAAATGTTTGTTTAAATTACAAAAAAAAATATGTATTTATTTGATCAGAATAACATCACAAGGGTTTAAGTGTTATTTTTTTTTTATATTGAAACAGTATTTGGTGAAGTTGAGGCCACTTCCAGTTGCAATTTTGTGTTAAAATACAAGAAAAATGGCCGACTTTAGTTGCACAAAGCGTATTGATATTACCAGATATGTGACTTATCGGAACAGCTCGTGAAATTCAAAGACCTACAATGTTTACCGTCTACAATAAATCTGAATACATTAGATGATAGCAGTGGTCTTCAAAGTACAATGTACAAAAACAATGCTAAATGACATAATACCTGCTATTTAAAGTTCAATTCAACAAAAATAAAGCGATCATCAAAAAAGACAGCAAGATGATACATATGATATGTCAGAAAAACAGCCAATTCATCTGCACCAGCTTACCATGTCAAATAGCAATAGAAGATTATGTATGTTTCTTTATTGTTCGAATAAACATGATGAAAATCTGCACAAAGTAACTATAAGTAATGTTGATATTCGTGTTTGTCAATGTGCATTACAGCTTCAGGACACAGCTTTATAAGCGATACTTATAGTACTTGAAACCTTGTTACACAAGAAGCGAAATACTATCTTCGATGCCTTGCTAATCTATACCGAAAGGCGTCCAGAGTTTCAAGTGAAGATGAATCTGAAAAGGGAAGAGACAATTTTCAGCCATGGCATCGCATTAGCTGAATTGATCAGCTACATTGAAGATTCCAGAACCGAGAAAGATTTAGCCCCAGTATTAAAGATATCAGATCTTACAAAAGTTCATTCTGAGCAAATAAGGAATCTAGTTGAGTTGACACTGAAAGCAGAGTTCATAGAACCAGATTAAAGAATAGACTTCTTGCTTAGTTCCCTGATATTCAGGATAGTTCCCTGATATTCAGGAATACAAACAAAGGAGAGAGAGTTTACTTGTTTTCAAAGATGATATAGGACCTTCAGAGAGCATGTGATGATGACTTTGACTCAAACTACATGCAGATTTATTAAATAAAGCAGTGTAAATCATTCGCAGTGACATGTTTAGTGTTGCATCTGGGTTTGACGGTAGTTTTCCAGTGAACTGTCAGGAAAATTCTGTCCCAAGATTGCTCTTAACTCTTGTAAGTTTATTGTTGTATTGACCAGATATAACAACCGACTCGTATTCTCAGGAAATACTAACGATTGCTCGGATGTTATATTCAACAGCTACAAACAAATTCGTGACACTTCAAAGACACGACATAATGAATCCACAGGGATAATGGTTCACTGTCAGCCAAGAAAGAGAGAAATAGTGGATAAACGTTTCTAGTAAGAATTGTCGGTATCGTATGATAGAGTTCTCTCAGTATCCGCTAATCTTACCAATGTGTTTTACAATCAATATAAAGAAAAATCGATTTGTGTATCCACCGTCACTGAAGAAAGGCTTATTTACCATCGCTGCCGTAGATAATATTGACCACAATCCAAGTGCAACTACAGCAACAGATTCATTTCAGGGTATTGGGATATCATTATTCCGGCATATGACAAGTGATGAACAAGGTCAGCAACGGATAAATTTACTACTACAGAAAACTTTGTGCACAGAAGTGACTGAAATTTTGCCTTAATCGTTTGCAAGTGGAAGACATGCTGTCTTGGAGACCAAAGTTCCTGAGATACCGCTGAAGGAAGGACCTTACACTGACTGTTCTCACGATTGACAAGAGTGAGTTCAGGAGGAATATAGGTTAGTAATGTACATAAAAAAATTGATAAATAATTGATAACTAATAAGACGGATACAATATACAATTGTATAATGGGAACCAAATTATGTTTTATAACCTTTCATAATGATGCAAAATCACTAGGAAACGATTAACATTCAGCTACTGTTTGCTAACAATATACCATCACTCCACAATATATGCAATCTAATTCTACCGTATATAAAGGTTTAGATTTATTTCGTCAGAAAATTGTAGGAGACACACAAGAAGATGAAGTTGATAATTGTCAGTCGTGTCTCGGGGAGCCTTCACACAAAACAGGACCCAATTAAGGATATTGAACTTTCCATATGCATATGCGTTTCTTAAAGCTAGCTTTGTAACAAAAACACGACGTGCGCATCAATAGAGAAGTAAAGATACTAAAGGGACATTCAAACTCATAAGTCGAAAATAAACTGACAACGCCATGGCTAAAAAAGAAACAGACCAATACACAAACAATAGTACACAAAACACAACATAGGAAACTAAAGACTGAGCAACACGAACCCCACCAAAACTGGGGTTGATCTCAGGTGCTCCGGAAGTGTAAGCAGATTCTGCTCCACATGTGGCACTTGTGTTGCTTATGTTAGTACAAACCCGGTAATAAGTCTAATTCGGTAGGTCACAAGTGACAGCTTGTAGTTTGTTTATTCTTTTTAAGACTGCTCACACAGAATTTCTTCAAAAAAAAACCTGGATGAAACACAAAATTCTGAGCTTCTTACGGGTAGACAAAAACAAAACAGAACTCTTTCATTTTCTGTCGAATACACTGACTGATGAGAACATTTTCGGGAAGGAGTAATTGATACAGATGGACAACATGTTGTGTGTAATTCTAACCATGATGACGTAAGGCCTTGCACCTTGTAATCAAGAAGAAGTTAATACCAGGATCATGGTGCATATTGCAGATGCGGTAAAAGAAGGACATACTAGAGTGATGATTCAGAGAGTTGACACGGATGTTGTAGTAATTGTTGTGTCTTGCTTTCATGTGACGAATGCAGCTGAAATTTGGGACTGGAAAACACTACATTTCCATTCATGTACTTGCTAACACTAGAAAAATCATACGCATTGCCTGTCTTCCATGTATTCACCGGATGCGACACTGTGTCATCGTTTGCAGGTAGTGAAAAAAAAGTCAGCATGAAATGCATGATACATGGCTTTTAATGATGTCACCAGAGAATTCACCATTATGAGAGACCAGGCAAGCACTTTGAATGCCGAAACCATTATGCCATTTATCGAACGATGATTCGTTATTCTGATGTATGATCGGACAAATATATCAGAGAAGGTGAATGAGACACGAAAACATGTATTCGTTTAAAAAGGCAGGTCCATTGAAGGTATTCCTCCAACAAAATCAGCCCTTTTCAAAAACACCAAACGTTCTATTTATAAAGGTGGATGTGTGTAGGGTAAATGTCTCAACTTGGAACCACAATTGCCTAACCAAAATGCATTCGGCTGGATAAAAGACAAAAGCGATCAATTGCAACCGTTTTGGGACAACATGTCAGAGGCACCATCTTCAAGCCAAGAGTCAATTCACTGTTTATGCAAACTGGGATGTCGTGTTCGTTGCAAGTGTGGACATACAATCCACTGCAATGTGTGTTTGTGGTGGTGATTGTGAATGACTGGTCTTTCAATTTGTTTACCTGACAATAGAGCCATAGTAATATCAGTTCTTCGACTTTGTTTTATATTACATACATTGATTATTTTAATTAAACATATGTATTTTGTATTTTGTCCCTACATTATGTTTTTAATGATATTTTTGACCGGAAATGACACAATTTTCAAGGAAATGATATTTTACGTTAAACCATGTATACAAAATAATAATAAGCAGAGTTTGACTACAATTGCGACAACTAAATAACCATATTCAGTTATCGAATGCATGTCCACCATTTATATGATAGAACCGGAAGTTGGAAGTTGGTAAAATTAAGCTTGCGTCCATATCTAATTTTGTTTAGAATGGTTCAAATTATCTTTGTACTAAATTCCATGCTTTTAACATAAAGTGCACAATTATTCACCTATCTGCTGGACTATTTTGTGTGAAACAAAGAAAACAAAACGACAGATCAGAAGTTTATGATAAATTATGAGAAGATGATATGTGCTTTCAGAAAAAAATAAAACATTAGGTTTATGGACTCGTTTTCTTGCTTCAAAACATATTAGATTACTTTATTATGGCGAACATACCGGTATGTTAAATAAGAAGATTGATGTTCAAACTTTTTGTTATTTTAAGATCGTGTAGGTTAATCAGATTGATTCAAACAAGCATTGAAACCGTACCTGGGACAGTTTACCTTTTGCCTAAATCCTTGCATTTTATTTTTTAATCAAGTGTTACATTTTTTTTCATAATCAAAATAATAACCCATATATAGTTGAAACTCCATCAGGCAAGTTGACCATGTACAGACATGATACGAACTGATATGAACCAAATCTCCTTATTTTCAGTTTTAAATACGTGTATCATTTAGATAGGAAAACTTTAAGCATTCAGTACTATTGCTTTGCATCATGATGCGAAGCTATTAGTTTCGTACGATACACGCCATCCTGGTTGGTCTCCTGACGATATTGCTTAGATTCTTTTTGCTTAAATGGTCTATAGAATTGTGAATGCTTATTGGAAAGGACAATTATTAGTAACATAGTATAGTGACCTAATACGAAATATATGGGGCCAGTAAATTTCATATGGGGTGAGAGCGAACAGCTCGATCCCCATATGGATTTTACTGACCCCATATACATGTATATATCGTATTAGGTCACTATCACACTTTGTAACGTATTTATCTTACCGACTATCTTAACACGTGGCATTTAGACTAGTGGCATATCAAAGTGATCAAGTCTTCAATCTAAAAACTTACTTCGATTGCAGTTGGTCTATACAAAAACAAATGCCAAAAATAACAATTTGTTAGCTTTTAATGTGTTTTCTGCATTCATTTCAATCGTCCATTATTAATTTCTTCGTCTGTTGTCCTGGCGAAACGTTTCAGATTTTATAAATTATACAAGAAAGTGTAACATTATGGGTATTCGAGACCCGTTGATACATTTTATGACAATACGCGTCGGATACACATTGCTACATCAGCGCACGGAGAGTCTCTTTCTATGTTGGTATACAGACGTATCGCTGGTATTTGGAACTTTTTTGAAATGTCTATTATATATGCAATGGGTGCAATTTTACGGAGTTACATGTATTATAACGATGCGTAGAAAATATGTCAGTAGGTCATAAATATTCAGTTTCTGTAAAATTGTCTGTAAAAACAATGTACTTATCTTTCTATCTAATTATCGTGAATAATCTCATGTCGTTCGGAGCTAATTAAGATGCCAATTGTATATCTGCTATAGCTGGTTAATCTTTGATGGGTTATGATTTTCCTATGAAATATATGCATGGGTAAGTATTTTCGATTTTTTCAATACCTGAATTGGGGTGGTTTTTAAACCACAGTCGGGCGTCTTTGCCCAATTCTTTTAAGTGTGTGTTTATTTTTTTATTTTCGTATGATTTATTTTCCGTTCACAGTCTAGCTTTGTTCCACAAGACTGTTCCTTGTTAAGTCTCAGTTTGTACCATATAAATAATAATAACGTTACAGTTACTGAAGTCTTAATAGTAGTATCCGAAAATTCTGAAAATAAAACTTATAAATACTTATGTTATTAGAATAAAACACCCATTTTTTTCCATAAAAAATTGCAACAAACTCGAGCATTGGAATAATTCCGATACTGAGAATCACTCCGTACCTTTTAAGAAAGGTTAAAGGCTATACTTCAAAACAAATTGAAACAGTTTATATGGGTAACTTTTTTCAGACAATCCAACTACATACCGTACTCACCTACTTGCATTTTTCTTCTGTTTTCAATGTTTTTTGTGTTTTGAGGATTATGTAGTTTCACCTATAAGATTTTGGAATGTACCATTGGCATTCTTCCTTTTTTGTATTTAATTACTTTTGTAATTTCGGAAAAAAATATTGTAAAATTGAATAAAACAGAAAAATTAATTTAGTTTTATTTATACGTTTAGGTTAAGTTTATTTTACCAAATAATGGCTAATCTTATCTCCACTTGAAATTTTTAAAAAATTATCTAGAAAAAACAAGACCGCAAAAGTAAGCTTATTGTCTGAACATTTGAATTATGAAACAAAAAGAACTTGTGGACGGAACATCAATGAGACAGCAACTACGCGACAAAAACACCCAAACACATCTTTAGGTTCGAATTCGGTCTTAAACACTTGATCACACTTAGTACCATATTCTTAGATTTAAATCGTCTCGAGTTTCGACTTCTACTACTGGGCATGCTAAAGGGGGGAGGTAACAACCTAGACTATCTGTTAAGCCCTCGCGTGGTCGGCTCGGTGTCCTAAGGCGTTTGGTGAGCATTGGAATGTTGTTGTTGTCGTAAAATTGGAGGAAGGCGGCCATTTTGGTTTTGCGTGAGTCGATTTGGTTTGAAGTACTGCCTTCAAAATGTCTATTTTCAGGATCAGGTTGATCAGCTGGGCAGCCCGCTAACCACGTCTACCTTTTGCTGGTGAATGAATCTTGGACAAAGTTCTAGATGTCTGCAAGAAGCCTGTTTAGGGTGGCCTGCAACATATATCGGTCAGTACTGTTTCAAGCGAATAATCATTTTACTGAACACCTCAGATACAGGGGCCTCGGATGTCTGGACGACAAAACAATCCCCCATCCACAATGGATTTTGGAGTGCATGCTGACGAGGACCATTTTTTGTTGTACTGTACGGCGTTGAGATAGATTGCTGAAGACATGGAGTAGTGTGTCTTTGGACCATACGGCCAGCGTAACATGCTGTAGTTTTTCGGATAATCGGGAGCTGATCCAGCACGTCCGTTCAGCTGTAAGGATTGAGACCTGACTGACGTGGAAATTTTTCAAGGATTTCACTTAACGAATAATGTAACACAGTATACCAAAGATCTACCTTCAAAATAAAAATCCCTAACGGAAAAAAGAAAAGACATAAAAGATATTCATTACTTGGGACAGATGGCCAAAACTAAGAGTTCTATAATACTGAACATCTTTTTTTCAAATTTCTCTCAGGAAAAAACAAACTAATTTAAAATATAGAATGCCGTAAAATCAGTCCGGCCAGATTCAGTGTTAAAAGTGTATAACAGCGGCATCATTTTGAGAGGGGAAAAACAGGTGCAAGTAAAACAGTAAGAATTAATTATAATAGCGTATCAATTATTGTACGGGTTTTACTACTGAAACGGTCATTTTAAACTTAACAACTCTTAAATGTCTGAATTTATCGCAAGGAAAAATTTCAAGATCTTTTTCAGTCGGTCAGTACATGTTCAGTACACTGGCTACCGCAAATCACAACAGCGATAACATAGTTTTTCGGTAGCGTTCAGTGCCAGGTAAATCTATCAATTTTGACATTAAATTGTTTGTGCAGATTCATGAAGCTTGTCTCCCTTTATTCGAGCTTAGTTTATAGTTTACAATACACTGATCGATTTCTCAATTTCTCAATGATATGCCTTCCGTGAAAAATACTTCTGATGTCTTCAATTTTCCAAAATGACATATATTTGACAGTTAAATGATTGTAAGTTACAATGAAAATGAAATCTGTTTTCGGAACTGCGTACAAAATTCAAATTCAAATTTAAATTCAAATTCAAATTCTTTATTATCCAAATCACAGTGTCCTATCGAGCATTGCAAAATATTACACGATCATTTACACTTTCATACCGACCTTTCTTACTCCGCTCGCTCTGATTATGTTAATATTAGATACAGTACAGTAGAACATACATAATGGTTTACTTTTACAAATTGTGACTTGGATGGAGAGTTGTCTCATTGGCACTCATACCACATCTTCTTATATCTATAAAAGTACAAATGTTTACCTAGCTTAATTTAACGGTGAAAGTGGCTATTGACAAAATGCAAACCTTAAAACTGGCAATCCCCGCTTTCAGTAAATGTCGGTTTTTAACAATTTTATGACCTTATAAGTTATTGTAAATATCAGTTTTTTCTGTAACTATGACAAGTAGATTAATGAGAATAAAGTTCATTCATTCACTTGCAATTTATATTGTTTTATGTTTATTCGAATACATGATCATTAAAGTATATAAACCTGTTAAAAGTGATACATGAAATCAGCCCCATTAAAGGTTGCACTTCTGTAAATATAGACTGCAATTTCCCGTAGGAACCCCTTTTACGGCTTAAAATGTGCACTTTAACTAAGAGGTTACGTAGAAAAATATATCCTAGAATGGAAAGTTCATATGCAATACTATTCTTTTCAAAGGTAAAACATAGGGCTGTGCGGCATATTTTCAATATTTATATGCCTCGGAACTTCTAAGAGTTTAAACTTATACTAAAATTCTGTACTACCCCTCCTTTCACTTTGGGTCTTCCTCGGAATTTAATTTGGCCGCTATTGATGTGTTTTTATACTGGTAACATTTCCAAGTTATGTCTCTATGAGATCATATCTGGGAACCAGTACTTAAACAAAAGAAATTATCTATACAATACACGTTAACATAAACAAACACTTTTTTTACTAGAAATTACCATTTAATAAATTATGCCATACTAAATTTACAATTAGTCTTTATACTGACTAATATCATTTTCGTATTTTTTGTTTGGGTTTTTTATGGGAGGGGAGAGTTCAATTTAGCGAACCATGAATCAGTGTGAAAATTCATTGAATATTCATCTAATGGTTTTAATTGATTGGTTTTCAGTTTTGTTTTAAATACATATATATATAAATATATATATATATATATAACGGACAAAATTAGCAATAACACATTGACGTCAATTCGTCAAATTTATTTGTCAGCACTCAAAACCGGAAATGGATAAAAGACAACTCATTTACATATCCTAGCTGATCAATACACAAATAATGCACCTTACAAACAAAAAATCTTATTTTACATCGTATTTTGAATTTCCAAATCAAGGGTCTTTTATAAGCTTTCGTGTATATTTAAAGAAACGTCATTCAAAAATTTTCACATTTCATTGATTAATTTTTGCATCAAATAAAAGACTGTAATAGATTTTGTTTTATAATTCGGAATGTACAGTTAATAGATAATGATACGTTTCAATGATGGTAATTGGCCATTTTTTATACTTTACCCGAAATAAATATGTAGGACTCTGAACCGCGATGATACTTCATAATGCAATGGTCACGCTGATATGCGATGGTTTCACGATGAAGTGCGTTTTTGATCACGCTGAAGTGCGATTGTAGCATTGTGGTGCTATCTTCTTGCTAGCTACGCCGAAGTGCGATGGTGGTAACGCTGAAATGTGATGGACTACATAAACTATATTGCTTTTTTAGGCCGATGTAGAAGTCAATTTGTTTGTTAGAAGTATCTTATTTGGGTTTTTAAGTTAAAAAAGGGCTTATACACTTTTGATACTACGGGAAACGGGGTGCGATTGAGGGATAAGTTAGCCTTCTTTAGCTGATTTTTTCCCGAAATCTACAAAAGGTTCTTTTCTTATATACAAACGAGGGAGCGTGGCATTCTTTTAATACATACGGGTCAATAGACTCTCCTTTTCAATGTATTCTAATTATGTTAATTTTGACCGCAGGCTTAATTTGTTAAAAAAAAACATGTCCAAAATAGATAAGTCATGCATTTAAAATTCTTTTATTGATACTTTTAAAGTTGATTTTTCAGACGGAATGTTTGGTGTATTATTCAAATATTGATTGGAAAATGTTTATTGCTCTTAAGTCAACACAAGTTAAGTTATAGTTGTACTCGTACCTTGACTGAAAACAATAAAATATCAAATATCTGTCACAATACTTCCACACTTAATATATTTGTAATAGCTTTAAAGTAAAAGTTTTGAGATATTTATGATAGCTGTATCCATGCTGTATAAGGTTTTAAGTAATGTAAATATTTACTTTTATTTTATTCTGAAAATTCGTTATCTAATAGAAGTTAACGTTGAATATTGTGTGTGAAATACAGTGTTTTTGCATCTCCCTGCTTTAGGCCTCGTCTTTTGTCCGTATTTCATTTTATGCACATTGACCAATGTGCCTTCTTTCATCATTGTTGATAATATTTCAACATAAGAGAAGCTAAGTTCCACAGTTTTCATGTCAGTGCCTGTTATAGCCGACTAAACGGTCTTTTTTTTTCTTTCTATCTCTCGTTGTTGAAGGCCGTACGGTGGCTGATAAATGATTACTACCACATCCTTTCAACTCTGGTGGATAATTGTAATCATACCACATCTCCTCACATTTATATTAGATTAAGATAATATCGGAACCAGTGACGTCAGATTCATATTTTGACTCTCGCCAAGATATGGTTTCAAAACACATCAGTGTAAAACAACACCATATAAGATAGAATGAATAATAACTGTTTTACTGTAGAACCGTACATGTAACACGGTTCAAGCAACGAGTCTTAAGACTGTTGGTTTTTACGTATTTGAAATAGCATAAACAGTAAAGTGATGTTATAGAGAAACCGTGTATTACACAGTTATATATATACATTGTTATACAGAAGGCAATGTACTAGTATTACACAGTCATGCTATATAAAAGGCATAGTACTAGTATTTAATGTCATCCTCTCGTACAGACCAATCAAAAATCTATAATTCATAGAACAGTGAATTGCATTAGCATCAATGAATTAAAAGACAATGCTCAAATTTTACGTTTCGACCTCAGACCTTTTTCATAGACTTTCAACACAAAATAAATGCATCTTGCTCCACTTTTTTTTGACAACTGACATAACGTTGTTATTATGTACATCACATCATAGTTGGTTACTTTCAAGTTACAATTTGAAAAGACAGTACATGTATAATAAATTAAATAACACATATCTGAGAGGGTGATAGAGCTGATTGTTACACCAAGAATAAACTGCTTCGCTGAGCGCAGCTGGATACGCCCGCAGAGGTCTAACCCTGAACAGTTGGGGCAAAATGGATACAATATTCAAGCTTGATACAGGTCTGAATTTGGATTGGAATTAAATATTTGACATACATCTATTATAGGTTTCTGAATAAATGTAGTCAAAGAACTTGAAGTTGGTTATATGAATTGAATTTATATTCAATTAAAGATTTCTTGCTGTTGTGCAATACACTGTGCTGTTGCGCAATACTTAGTAAATCTGTTGTTAGACTATAAACAAATAAAATTTATAAAATTCTAAAGGGAGCTTACATCAATAGATATCAACATCAAAGTTTCATGAGAACTGCTGAAAGCATTTTTGAGTTATTGTCCGAAAACAGGAAAATCCCCCTTTTTTTTATGAATAAAACCCCATAACTCGGAAACGTAAAATCTAAAATTTATAAAAATCTAAAGGGAGCTCATGTCAATAGATATAAACAATTAACCAAAATTTCTTGCAAGTTGGTGAAAGCATTCTTGAGTTATTGTCCGAAAACTGGAAAATCCCCCTTTTTTTAATGAATAAAACCCCATTACTCGGAAACGTAAAATCTAAAATTTATAAAAAACGAAAGGGAGCTCACGTCAATAGATATAAACAATTCACCAAAGTTTTAAGCAAATTGGTTAAAGCGTTTTTGAGTTAATGTCCGACATGTTGACGACGGACGGACGGACAGACGGACGGACAGACGGACAGACGGACGTACAACGGTATACCATAATACGTCCCGTAAACGGGCGTATAAAAACACATTGTCAAACTTGGCTTCGCCTCGGTTGACAATGTGTTCCCGGTGCATGAAACAATCTGCTCTATCACTCTCTCATTTATGTGTTCCGGTGTAACTATCTGCTCTATCACTCTCTCATTTATGTGTTCCGGTGTAACTATCTGCTCTATCACTCTCTCATCTATGTGCTATTTATTAATAATGCTATAGTCATATTATAGAGCAGGCAGTGTATTATACAGTCATGTTATATACAAGGTACTGTACTAGTATTATACAGTCATGTTATATACAAGGTACTGTACTAGTATTATACAGTCATGTAATATACAAGGTACTGTACTAGTATTATACAGTCATGTTATATACAAGGTACTGTACTAGTATTATACAGTCATGTTATATACAAGGTACTGTACTAGTATTATACAGTCATGTTATATACAAGGTATTGTACTAGTATAATACAGTCATGTTATATACAAGGTACTGTACTAGTATTATACAGTCATGTTATATACAAGGTACTGTACTAGTATTATACAGTCATGCTATATACAAGGTACTGTACCAGTATTATACAGTCATGTAATATACAAGGTACTGTACTAGTATTATACAGTCATGATAGATAGAACGCAGTTTACACGTATTATAAAGTCATGCTATTCAGAAAGCATTGTTATGTATTATACAGTCATTTATATAGAGGCAGTGTTATATACTAGTGATATAGTCACATTATATAGAAGACAGTGTAGTATACAGTCGTGTTATATAGGAGAGAATGTATTATACAGTCATGTGGTATAGAAGGCAGTGTATACTAGTATTATACAGCCATGTTATGTAGGAGGCAGGGTTCTAGTATTATGAAGTCACGTTATTTAAAAGGCAGTATATAATATGTAGCCATGTTTTATATAAGGCAGTGTATAAAACAGTCATGTTATATGTAGAAAACAGTGGACTAGGATTATACTTGTTATATATAAAAGGCTATGTAAAACAGCTGAGGGGATCTAAACCCTGTTTTACAAATAAATTATGTAAGCATATTATTATATTATGATTTGACATAATTGAACATTTGTAATGTTAGACGAACATTGCATACTGCAATGTGGAATGTATTTAACACTCCCTTGACATTGTAAGTATCTATGTGCTATAACATTTATGCTGTAGGATCCTTCATTTGAAAAGTAAATAAATCTATTCTATAGTCTAGTAACTTTTTATTATCCGTAAGTATTAACTTTAATTAACAATGTTTAGACAATATAGTAAAACAATTATGTGCCACATCATTTGTAGACTACTATAGTTGTCATCCATTGTCCTATTGTTTCTCTGGTTATTATGTTAAACATACTCACTTCTAAATCACATGAAGGCATTATGGATACATCATGGACAATTGTACATGATAACGCTTCCAGACATATTTACAATTATTAGCACTTTTCTGTCTTTGTCATAGTGTATGCCGGCTACGTTTTCAATACCATCTTCTCTGCCAAGTAACTGTCTACTTTGTTTTCCATCTGCTGATATATAAACGACATTGTATGAAGCCTTTCCTAACACGTAAATGTTCCCAATTGCATCCGATGTAAGTTTAGATGGTGACCGTAAAAGTTTTTTGTCAATAAACTTCCAAATGATGTTTGCTGATGGATCTAAGAGTGTAATATAGTCTTTATACATGTCGCTCATGCATATGTTGCTCTTAGACATTGTAACATAGGAAACCGAAACATACTCTGTCGACATGATAGAATTTAGATACTGTGTAGTCAGAGAGATTTGCCGTAAACAGCCCGTGTCCATACACGCAAAGATATAGAATTCCCCTATGATGTTCCATTCCGAAGCATCCTTCTTTCGTCGGTATTCGTTTGTACCATGTCCTTTTTTCAATGACAACAAGACCAACGGAAAATTGTCCACCGGAAACAGCAACTGTAGAATTGTCTATTGATGTTATATCTCTTACGGTAAATAGGGAAAATTGATCCTTCAATGATCCTTCATTGTTACAGATTGTAAATTCGATCATAGGTTGTTAAATTTCAATCTTAAATCTTGCACTCAGTGCAAGCATAGGTTGGCCGATTTCCGAATACACTCCACCAATATATTTTAAAATTTTTGGTACAAAAGACAAACACAGAAAGTAAAACGACTTGCATGCATGGATAAGTCTTGTGGTCAATAAACGGTCTTTAACACTAGACATCATTGAACATTTAAAAAAAACCTTTTTATATTAAATCGTCCAGAGTCGAAAAAGTGTAAATGAATTAAAAAAAGACCTTGAAATTATAATCCATTTTTTCGCCAAAATGTCTGGCATTGAAAAAAAAATGTCCTGAGGCAAACTAAAATAGTATTTTTAAAATGTATCATTAAAATGTTCTCATCCCGTTCAAGTTAAGTTTGTTTATTGTTCTAAAAGAGAGGCAAACGATACCAAAGGGATAATTAAACGCATTATTACATGAATTAGTCGAATACAAACTGCTCCGTGTTGAAGGCCGTACCTTGACCTATAATGGTTTACTTTTATAAATTGTTACTTGGATGGAGAGTTGTCTCATTGGCACTCATACCACATCTTCCTATATCTATGACAATACCAGAGCAAAAAAAAAATTGTCATTTGTGAAAAAAGTATTAACAAAATTTCCAAACTCCTTGCTATAAATTCAAAAAAGTTAAATCCACTAAAACTGACAAAATCAAACGTTATAGCCTTTATCAACCATGCAATGGAATGAATGAAAACAACTGTCATAGTACTGACTTGGTACAGACATTTTCCGAAGAAAATGGTGTGTTAAACCTGGGTATATAGTCAGATGTATGACAGTTGTTTATAGTTCCGTTCTATTGACAAAATTGTGTAAACATACATCACAGACATACAACACAACTGAGTCAGACGTAAGAATTCAAACAATTTTGACTTCTGGATCCCATTCATTTTCACATTAACCTGAAATGTCTGTTTGGGTTAGTCACACAATTTTGTCAACAGAATGGAACTATAAATTTGTTGTAATTTGTGTTTCAATAAAATGTACTTTACAAACAATAAACGTGGTTTAAAGTTCCAAATGCTATTGCAAAGCTTTTTTGAATCAATCTGATTAACCTTCACGACCTTAAAGTAAAAAAGGTTATACTTATAGGTATAATTGTAAACGTTTGTAATTTATTTTGAAAATTTCCAGACACAAACGATATCGCAGGTATCGTCTCCAGTGTATACCGTAAACGGGAATCAATTACTATACCACGATTTCGAAAAACACATATCCTCGCCATTCACTATTAAATGTTGTTTGCGTTTTGCTTGTCAGCGGAAGCCCTGGGCTAACAGTTATAAAACTTTCTATAACGATTTTCGTACTCCGACTCAAAAATCAACCAATCAAAACTGGTTGATTCGAGCACACATTTTATACTCCAATTGATGGGTAAAGTTTTATTACCGAAAGGCCTTGAAATATGTAAGCATTCGATTGAAAATGCACAGTACTATATTATTCGGGTGTTTTACATTTTATCGAACATTTTAACAATAGCGATCTAAAGAATATAGGGAATTACTACCGTCATTGTACATTAATATAAGCCAATGTCAATTCGCCGTTTCAGAATCTAATGCATTCTGGGTAATATTTTCAAAAGCGTACACCAAAACGTTGTGGTTGGTTTAAAACGTTCTAAACAATGGAAATTCAACCAATGACGTAACGTTATTTTCATTTTGGTGTACGAACAATGAGATTACCAATAATCCTTTAGATTCTGAAAAGGCGAAATTGGATAGGCCGTGTCTGATTTATCTTTTTTTTTTGTTTTAAACTTAGTAAACGAGAACTATCACCGAATTGTAACTTACCACGAGTAAAACGACAGGTGCAACATAGGTATATATATATTCAACTATGTTACACTTATAAATTTTGATTGTCCTTTTGGTAGCTAGCTTCTGTCTCTTGTTTCAAATTAGCTTGTCCTTAAAATCCCAATTTTAAAGGAGATTTTCGGAAATAATTTTGAGTTTATTTTTTTACCCCCAGACCATGAAAGTCAGTAAGCAAACGCAAACAACATTATCTCATCGTTTGCCTTACTTCATAACTAAGAAATTTTCCAAACAGACTTGTTGATGGGTACATAAACCGTGTAAACTTGCCGCTCTTAAATTTACAAACCTATTCTGAAAACTTTCGTACGTAATGCAGGTGAATCAATTTGTGTACAATCATATTCATGTTCAAGTGGGTCATACCTATAGATCTAGATAAACATATTTATCACAAACGATAGTCTAAGATGTTAACCGCAAAAATTATTACAATATATCGAAGGATGATTGAAGTCTAACGGTTAAGAACACGCCAGGGATTGTTGAAGGAGTATACTACAATATATATTAGAAATAAACTTCCGGTAATAATGGTTATTGCGTGTGTTACACTATGAATATATTACCAAAAAAAACAGTTGAAAATAATTGTATGGCATACTTTTAAATTAATTAAATGTAAACAATATTTTAAGTTGTTATGTAACAAAATTGAATTATTGCAAGTGATAACCAACGATGCATATATAAGGAAATTTATAGGTTTGTCAAATGCAGAAACAAAAGGTCGACATGATACTTTTTCCCGGTTGCTAAATTTCATATTCATACCTGGTATTCAAAATCATCATAAAAAAATATACAGAATCTGAAATAAAAAGTAAAAAGTTTAGACAGATTCTTGCTGTCTATCCTGTTACTATGGTTGCTATGGTTACAGTAACAGGATAGACAATAGTATACAGAAACGTCTTTAAAAAGTTTATAATAACATATAGTTGCACACATAATGAAATGTTTCGTTCTTTGAACTCATCCAAGGGTTTTAATCTATGCAATTTAGCATTTGCAGGTGCAATACTGCTATCGGTAACAGGATAGACAAAAAGGTAACAGGATAGAACTTAATATAGTGATATATCATTAACGTACGTTCCTGTTACCAATAAAATAAAGACAAAAGTAAACCAACGTGCAAGGGATTTACTTGATGTTGGGTTTATTTGAAAGAGAGAACAAATGCTGAACATTATGAATTGCTATCTTAGACTTGCATTACTGGTGGTTATTTTTATAACCTTTGAAAACCAATTTTTAGAGGCATTTTTCGGTACAACATGAAAAATTGGCAAATAATCTATTATTTCACAGAATGAATATATATAGAAGTTTTTACTCTTGAAAACCATCTTATTGGCTACGAGACGCAAGCTTAAAATTTTACCGTAACCTTTTCTAAATAACCCGAAATTTCTTTTGAACATGATAACAGGAGAGACAAAATATTGCACCACCTATCAAAAAATGTTTCAATATATTCTTGTATAACATTATCAAGATTGCATCTTTTTATATGTTGTTCTATAAGTACTGTTTGTTTTGATTTGCTTATGACGAGGGTTGTTTGAATAAGTAACTTTAAATCAATTTTGCAATTTGAAAATTCGACATTTTTTTGAAAATGACCAATATATTCTCTACACCATAGTGGGGATAGTCTGGCCATCACACCTTTGCATTCTTTTTCATGTGTATATCAAAAGCAAACGTCGGGGAAAAGATCAAATCAAAACAAATATTGAGAAATAAGTACCTGTCCCGAATTATCTCAACTATTAGATATAAGTATTTATTACAGATAAACATTGAGGCTGAAGTCCATCTACATTGATTTTAAAGATACTTTAACACAGTATTCATAAATATTTATTAATTAGTGAAATAGATCAACCATGAAATAGACGCAGCTATGAGGATTTTAGTGGAAACTGTTTTAATTTTCCTTCTTTTGTTTTTGGGTAAGATATAATTATAAAAAGTAAAGTGTGAAACGTACAACCTGGGAAAATACAGAGAGTTGTCATTCCGCCCTGTTAGATACATGAATGAGCTGGACTAACACTAGTACCAGTTTTATAGTAAAACTATTTCTAATTTCGGAAAGACACTAGACGATAACATATAAGGAATAATTCTAGTTCGTATGGTCCGATTCCGGAGAAGTGATCAGCGATCGAGTTTGTCGAGTCGGTTTCGATAGTTCAAAAGATTTGTGTTTACTTATAGCTGGGAACAGTCTAACAATATATATGTTCCTGCTTATAGCGTCTATAGTGTAATTTCTCAAATAAGAAACCGGAATAGTTTTGTAATTGTCTTTTAAAATAGAACAATATATCTTCCCAAATAATAGCTTTGCATAGAACCAGAGACATATACTACAAGATATTAGTAGCTCGCTGAACTATTGTAAAGACGCGGCCACTACTGAACACCCATCGAGTTAGTATTCTGTCATTAAAAGTACTACGTATACATGTACAGGTACAAAAGTTTAGTAAAGAACATTATATGACAATAAATAAATAAAAAAAATGTTTGTAAAACAGACACGGCTTACACTTTAAGAAATAACTTAATCAATAAATGTGATATGTGACGAATCTAATTATTAATAAATTTTACTTAGATTCTACTACGAGTTGCAATTTCATTGTATTATATGTCTCTGATTGAGCTTTGTTCCTTTTATTTTAATCTGACCGGACGTGGGTGCAAATTAACGCATTTATACACAGCGAAACCGGCGGACAACCCACATTGACTAGGGTTTTACTGATGATTGGAAGACGATCAATGGCCTATTTTTCTATATACCGCTGTCAATCCTCTGTGTCCCATGACGGTGACCTTTCAAGACACCATTCCCATGATGTGCTGTTACACCACTGTCCCAGATTAGGGGATGGTTGAGCGCTGAGTGAACAGACATGTTTATCCCTGTCACATTCTTTATGTGCCTATCCAAAATCAGGAGCCTGTAGTTCAGTGCATGGTTAACATCGGTTCATGTTTCTGATATTTGTTTTCCTAAATTGCTTTGTTATAATTTATGAAGTTAATTTTCTCATTTTGATTGTTTCCCATTTTTTATATCGGTGCCTTTTATATCAGGCTAAACGGTATAGGTTTTCCTCATTGATGAAGGTCGTATAGTGGTCTATAATTGCTTATATCCACATCATTTGAACTCTCTGGTGGATAGTTGTCTTTCTCGTTGGCAATCATATAACATTTCCGTATGTTTATACAGTGACCGTAAGATAATAAAAGAATCAAATAATGAGACGATTTTTCATTGTTATCTTTTAAGTTAGTGTTTGTCTGCAGTGTAGAAGTGAGTGAGCTGGGTTGTTTTGTTTGTCTGCAGTGTAGACGTGAGTGAGATGGGTTGTTCTGTTTGCCTGCAGTGTAGACGTGAGTGAGTTTGGTTGTTTTGTTTGTCTACAGTGTAGACGTGAGAGAGATGTGTTGTTTTGTTTGTCTGCAATGTAGACGTGAGTGAGCTGGGTTGTTTTGGTTGTCTGCAGTGTAGACGTGAGACAGATGGTTTTTTTTTGTTTGTCTGCAGTGTAGACGTGGGAGAGATGGGTTGTGTGTTTTGTCTGCAGTGTAGACGTGAGTAAGATGGGTTGTGTTGTTTGTCTGCAGTGTAGACGTGAGTGAGCTGGGTTGTTTTGGTTGTCTGCAGTGTAGACATGTGTGAGATGGGTTGTTTTGTTTGTCTGCAGTGTAGACGTGAGAGAGATGGGTTGTTTTATTTGTCTGCAGTGTAGACGTGAGTGAGATGGGTTGTTTTGTTTGTCTGCAGTGTAGACGTGAGTAAGATGGGTTTTTTTGTTTGTATGCATTCAGACCCTTGATTAAAACAGTGAAACTGTCAGTTTTTAGTTTCTCAGTTGAGAATTTAAAATTTGCACCAAGGATTTACATAGTCTTTCAAAAATCATTGTCTGCACATTATCAGCAGTATACATGAGGTTTGTAATCTTGTTCATTAAGATATGAACAGCACAATGCAATGATATATGATTTTGACATTGTGTAGACGCTTTGAAAGATTTGTTGAATTGTCAGCAGAAAGTCTTCCTACAAATTATTACCGCCACTGGGATAGCTGTAATGCCGTCTGGTAACGCCGGCTAGCTGCATGTAACTGTTAGAAAATCTTTTAGAAGAAATGACTGGTAACATAATTTACTGTTTACGCATTTTTATATGAAAAAAATCTAGGAACAAAAGATTCATGTATTAGTATCAGTGAAAAACAATGCATCAACATGGGTTAAATTGGAGTTGAACTTGAACCGTATGATTGCAGTATTAGTCCAGGACTACCAGATTTGAAAAAAAAAGAAAGTTGAGTCTGTCAAGTCAAAAGCAGGGCGGATCAGTTTATGTCAAACATATGTTATCATGAAAATAACATATATTATAATATAGATTAAGAAATGAAGAAAATGTATTGTATATAACTTGGTGAAGTATGAAAAGTTGGCTGCTTCCGCATAGATCAGTGTATAACACTGAACAAGCGATGTAGACACTGCCCAGGGGAGCCTTGATCCAGAATCGCTATGACAAGAGGGGTCCTTTATTTCTGTTTGGTAATTGTAACAAGAAACATAACATGTATAAGTTATATTAAGTAAGTCTTATGAAAGATACATTAGCGTTTTATCTATATTATCAGAGCCTGTGTGACATATAATATAATTGTATTATATTTCTCTGATATTATCTTTAATAATTTACGATATCAATTATCTTTTGTGGGAGCATATTTTTTCTAAAATGAATTGTTGTTTACAATTGAAAATTAGATGAAGATATATATATATACTGAGGCATGTTCAGTATGGCAAAGTCGAAAAGCCGGTTACTACAGAATTATGTTTAAAATTTTGTTTGATGACTCCGACTTTGAAGGTCACGTGCTCATTATGCACCCCTATATATACTTCAATTTTCCAAGGCCGATATGTGTAGTAATTTACTGTAAGATCTTGAATCTTAAATCTTAAATCCTTGAATTTTCCGACTGAAAATTAAATTTTTTTATGATATATGCCAACGGGCGGTAATACTTTCAGCATGGATACAACTGAATACAATCTTTTTTAATTTATACGTGAATGTTTTCTTAAATATCGATCAAAAGCTTATGTTACATGCCCCCCCCCCCTTTTTTTTTTATACCAAACTCCGTAATTTATACCCGGTACGATTTTGATATATCTACCCAAGGGACGTAACTATGGCGGGAAAGTAGTAAATTTGGATTTGGTTTGAGAATGGTGCATACATCCCACTTACATGTTGATGCATTATTCAGCGGAACAATAACATACATTCCTTTAAATTAAACACTTATTCAAAAGGGTTGGGATGTTATCAACATTGGAAGAATGGTAAAAAATAATGATTTAAAAGAGAAAAAAGGGGTATAATTTTTTCCAAAACAATAAGTTTGAAATTGATGCCTTAACATCATGTGTTGGCTAACGTGTGGAAAGCATGCATATTAAATCTACAAATCCTAAATTATACAAAGAGATAGTCGACTGCCAAATCTAGATGGAAACCAAATGGATTTAAAGGTATCAAAAATCAAGTTTTGGGAAAATATTAAGTCCAAATAATTTAGACCTCTTGTAGCATCACAGCCAAAAAAAAAAAAAAAAAATGAAAATAGCATGACAAGACGTCTTTCCAGGACAAAGTTATTCATTTTCAAAAGGTTCCTCCCTCCCCCAGCCTTTACCTAACTA
This sequence comes from Mytilus californianus, assembly GCF_021869535.1. Lineage (NCBI taxonomy): Eukaryota > Metazoa > Mollusca > Bivalvia > Mytilida > Mytilidae > Mytilus > Mytilus californianus. The sequence continues at coordinate 66,255,895 of NW_026262745.1, forward strand.
AAGTATATATATTCTTGAGGCCTTTGAACATGATGAATCTCTAGGTGGTTTTCTCTTGCATTTACACATTTTTTTAAGTCCCAGATTTTATAATTTAGTATACAGTATTGGATTTGCTCATTGTTGAAGGCTGTAAGTTGACCTATCATATCTGTCAACCTCTGAAGATGAAAATGCAGGTCAATACTTGCATTGAACAAGAAAATCTCATTAGATCATGTAGATAAGGAACATTTATTATGTTCATGTTTTTTATATTTTAAATCAAACAGTTTCCAAAACATGTTCACATGGTTAAGTATTTACTGAAAATAATTTAAAACTTTAATTTAATTTTTTCATTGCATTTATTAACTATATTGATAGATTAATTTATCATGTTTATAATACTATATTAATTCAAGCCATACCCCCTTTTGCATACCTGTCAACCTCTGAAACTGAAAATGCAGGTCAAGGCCTGCATTGACATGATTGAAGAAGAAAATGTCAGGTCATAACGCGTACGAACTTTTTCAGTCCAATTTTAGTATTGAGAGGGTTTTTTTTATAAAGTCTATAACCAGTCAGCATGGTCAGGGAAATTACTGAAATAAGTGATATATAAAATCACTTATTTAAGTAGCAAATTTGAAATTTTGTCACAAATTGTGATTTCGTAGTTTTACCAAAATTTTAAACATAGGTTTAGATTATATCTTATTATTATTAAAATTGAAAAAAATAAACCTCTTGCTTCTTTTAAGTAGCAAGGTTTATGCCTTTGATGCAATCATTTAGCTGTAAATTCTATATTTGTTGAAAAAATGCTATACTGAAGGCTTTACATAGTGAACTGATACTTTCTTAACATATTTTTCCCAGCAGTGGGAGTATTTTTCCTGTAAACAGTCAAGGGTCTAACTTAAATAAGTTATTAGAGAAAAATAACATACATTTGTTATTGAGGGCTAAAAAATAAAAAATCTGCGATAACATATGTATGTTACATAATGTACATGTTTCAAAGGGACATTATACATCCTTTATTTTGTTAAATTGTGTACTAGTTCTATTGATATTATAATTGTCTTTATGTACATTAAACTTTAGAAAGATATAACAGCCCATAGTTTGCCAATCATGCATAACACACCCATGTTATTACAGAAAAAATATGCCTGTAATAACTAAAGGGTGTTATTACAGCTTCTCTACATCTCTTCAAAGCCTTTTCTCCTACATATATCACAATGTATTTTAATTTATTGTAATAAATAATGATAAGAGCATGTAATGAGGTTCTGCGCAAGCTTCCTAGTCATTCCCAAGTGTCTCGTGTAATAAGTTAAATGCCTGTAATAACTAAGCCTTGTTATTACAGCTAAGTTATCACTTAAAAGCTTTGTCTCATTGATTTACCATGGTTGATCAAAAATGTATTAATTGAATTGGAAAATTAGTTTTCAAGGTTATGTATTAAGTTACTGCGCAAGTTTCAAGAATTCCCAAGTGCCCACTGAAAATAAAAATTATTATGGTACATTTAACTGATAACAAACATATGTTACTACAGATTAAGAGAAAGTATCCGTAATAACACATGTATGTTATTTTTCTCTAATAACTTATTCAAGTTACACCCTTGACTGGTAAAATCATGAAAATTCATGGTTTCATCTTACAGATTATGTAATAAAATTTAGCTGTTCGTGATCAAATTTCACTGTTCAGGGGTGTTGAATTTAGTGGGGGTAATTAACATAATGATACTTAAAGAAGTGATTTTTTGGAAGAAAATAGAGGTATGATACTTAAACAAGTGATTTTCATGTCATTATCCCAGATCCAGTACAAGGTCATCACCTGACATGACCAGTCATGCTATCAGCACAGTTGTTGGACTTTTTTGTTGGTTCTGATAATTTTAGCAACATAATTAGTCCCTGGATGATCATTAGTATTGTATATTTAAAGCTACAATAAAATTAAATCACTTAGTCTAGTGATTTATTTGTACTACTTAAATAGGTGATTATTAAAGAAAGACAACTCTTACTTCCAACATTTGTTGACAAAATGTTACTTGAATCAGTGATTTAGAAATCATTCATTTAAGTAAGTCCCCTGACTGATAACCATGATAACATATACATGAACCACTGAGTTTCCTAAAAATAATCTCTTTTGTATTTGTTAAGTATATAAATATTTATCATTAATTAAATATCTTTCTAAAGCAATGCCCTTTTATTGTTTTATTCACACTAGTTTTCTTCTTTTTATTAGTAAATGTCATAAACCCCAGTTATACATGTAATTAGAAATCCTTGATTCCTCTGCTCATATCCTAAACTTGGATATGATGGCTCGTTTCGATGCTGAGACATTTTCACGTGTGGTTAAATTTTGGGGTACGAAGTAAGATTAATTTTTCCGTTAATTAGCAGACCCCGAAAATCCTTTCGTGATGCGGCTCCTCCAGGTAAAAAATCCCTTTTTTCACATAATAATAATTTATTTCTTTGCATACATTTAATAACCATAGTTTTTGTCTCGCCTTGATGGAGTCAAAAAGCGAGATATAGGTATGCTGTTTCCAGCGTCAGCGTCAACAATGTATTAGTTTGTGATTAGGTCTAGTTCATGGTGAACCACTAGTGGTAGTTCAATGATATTTGGTATGCAGTTGTATTAGCATTGGCACATCTCATTACCATGGAGATTATTTGGCCCCGCCCCCTCAGTCAAGGTATATTGACTTTGAAACTTTGCTTAGTTTACATGTATTAGTTTGTGATTAGGTCAGTTTATGGGGAACCACTGGTGGTAGGTCAATGATATTTGGTATGCAGTTGTATAAGCATTGGCATATCTCATTTCCATGGTGATTATTTGGCACCACCCCCTCATTCATGGTCTATTGACTTTGAAACTTTGGTTTTGTTTTCATGTACCGGTATTAGTTTGTGATTAGGTCAGTTTAAGGGGAACTGTTAGTGGTAGGTCAATGATAATTGGTATGCAGTTGTATAAGCATTAGCACATCTCATTTCCATGGAGAATACTTGGTCCCTATCCCCATTGATCCCTCAGTAATGGTCTATTGACTTTGAAACTTTGGCTTAGTTTACATGTATTAGTATGTGATTAGTTCAGTTTAAGATTAACCACTAATGTTAAGTCAATGATATTCGGTATACAAATGTATTGGCATTTGCAAGTTTCATTTCTATGGAGATTATATAACCTTTCAACATTTGCATTTCAAAATAACAAATAGGCGAGACATATCTCTGTGTTAACAGTTTATTATACATTGATGTTATGGTCCTCTGCTCTCCAAATCTGCACAAATGGTTAAGCTCAGTCACTTGTTAAAAACTGAAACATGTCCAATCTCACTACACAGAGAATTTTTTTGTTTACGCACAATTTTTGTGTTCCTCAATTTGAGGTGCATTAGGGATATTGACCCAGCTAGTTGAACATGTTGAACTTCCTGTCCAGGAAGAATTACGAATTTGCCAACATTTCAAAGGAAAATCACTGATGAATTCCAGCATTTCATACTTAAAAAATCTCAAGGCACAAGAAAACGGGTGAAAACGGGTCAAATGCCGAAATTACGTGTTTTTTGCTAACCCGGACAACTATTACAAAATCTCGAGTGAGCCTTTTTTTTTAATTCCCGGGTGTGAGCCGCAAAATCTGGGTCAGTTGACAGGTTTGACCTATAGTTGCTTACATCCACATTATTTGGTTTTGGAGATTCTCATTCTCATTCATACCACATATATATCCTTAATCTTTATATTTTTGCAAGAATTTAATCGCTGTGGTGTATTTTAATGAAAAACAATATGAATAAGTACAGTACTCTTATGCCATGTACATGTATGTATAAAGTTAAACTAATTTTTCTCAACTTTATTCTACAGCAAATCAAAGTGAGGCTGCATGTCCTGTAAACTGGAAAGAATACAATGGAGACTGTTATTACATTTCTGAGAATAGATTCAGATATTCAGATGCTATAATTACATGCTCATCAAGAAATGCATCTATGTATGTTTTCCATAATGAAAAACAAAAGGTCAGTAAACACATGATTTAAAAGATGATTAATTCTAAGCTGTGAGAGTATCATTTTTTCAGATACATGTTAAGACATTCATATAGTTTTTATATCATATACAAATATACGCCACCACCTCCAGGGTTGATTGGGGAATATATATAGAAATATGGTCATCTTTGGACTTCTCCCGTCTGGCAGTAAAACTGATTGACATTCAACATTGTAACCACAAGAAACATCATCACAATGAATATTTGACAAGTTTCACAAATTCGAATTGCTGAAGTAAAGACTTGTTTTTAGTAATCATTTTGTCTGTGGTACATCATAATTCTGCCTGCAATTAATAAAAAATCTTTATGATAAAAAAATTCCTTTTAAGTTGTAATAAATAAACAATTTCTGTATTACATACATATATATGTGTACATGTACATGTGCAAGATTGGAATGAGTTGTACACAAGCTCTAAAGTAGCAGGTCAGGTGTGGTATTAAACAAAATGAAGTAAAACAAAATGTGAAAAACTACAACAGGGGACATATATAGGTAAATTTGCTCTATCACCCTCTCAACTATGTGTTGTTTTATTTATTATACTGAATGTTCTGTTATTACTGTCTATCAACATTCAATTTCAAATTCAAAGTAATCAACTATGACTTCTTGTACATAACAACAATCTGTACCTAATAAAGCGCACAATTGATCAAGGGTCTCTGTCAATGGTAATATTAGAGTATTTGCCATGGGATAGGGTAAATTAGCTCCTTTTTATTAACCAATCAAAATCTGGTATTTTGACATGAAGTATAATAAAAAGAAATGATTGAAAGCAAATCACATGATTTCTTTGAAAAGAAAAAAACAAAACTAAGGTAAAATTTTACTGCATTATCCTACGACATGTACAAGACCTTTGTTTTATCACAATTGCATCATGTGCATAATTTAATGAACTGAAAATGTACACTATACAATAAACATGATAATAACCTACAAATACAAATTTGATATACTTATGATTATCAATACATAATTTATATAGGTAATCATCTTATATTGATCAAACATAGATACCAGACTGATGTTGTATAAGTACTGTGAAAGTTTATCATAGTTTATATTATCATGTCCATAATGTTTACGTATATATATATGATATGTCTCGTTATATAATACATGAATTCTAATCATGTTACAAATGCACTTAGAGCACAAGGTCATTTGAGTTTACATTTTATACATTTTTGATAATAGAACTAGAGGAACTATTATGATGGGTAGTAAGATTATACAGTACCCAGGTTATTGGTGGGATTTGATTGCCCAGTCCTTAGTTTTCTATGTTACAGTATAGTGTTTTGAAGACTTTGATTCACGTTTTGTTGTTTTTCATTTTTGCCATGGCATACATGGCATAGCCTGTTTTTATACCCCGCTTTAAAAAAGTGGGGGTATACTGTTTTACCTCTGTCTGTCCGTCCATCCATCCGTCTGTCCGTCTGTCCATCAATCCATCCGTCAGTCTGTCAGTCCGTCAATCCGTCCATCCGTCCCATGAAAATATTTTGTCACATCTTTCTCAGGAACTACAATACAAGGATTTCTGAAATTTGGTTTCAGGGTTTATATAAGTCAGCTATACTGTGTGATGCGTTTTCAGATTGATCACTCAACAACTTCCTGTTAACAGAACACTTACATCATTTTACACAACACATCCAAGTTGAAAATTTTCGTCACATTTTTCTCAGGAACTACATTACAAGGATTTCTGAAATTTGGTTTCAGTGTTTATATAAGTCAGCTATACTGTGTGATGTGTTTTCAGATTCATCACTCAACAACTTCCTGTTTACCGTCAAATATTTGGGTGGGGGGTATCATCAGTGAGCAGTAGCTCGCAGTTTCACTTGTTCTTCAACTTATGATTTTGAATAACCCTTTAGTCATGTTAGTATCTGTGGTTTACAGAATATTTTTTTTATTTGATAAATTTTGGAAAATGAAATCAAGTTAAATATATAAATATGGGTTTTGCAATTTTTTCATTCAACAATACATGTATTTGACTTTTTAGGGAGAAGCCCTCCACCAGTTACATGTTTTTCTAATATTCACATTGGAATATTCTCAGCATGCTCAGTAAGAGTAATAATATCATATTTCAATCAACTTTTGGTGTGCATTGATAAATTATTAGGGCCCTGCTGAATGGCGGACGCCCTATAGTGATCAGTCTGTCTGTCCATCTGTCTGTCCGACCGTCCATCCGTCCATCCGTCCGTCCGTCTGTAACAAATTGTGTCCACTCTATATCTAGAGAACCGTTATGATTTCAAATTTTATACTTGACATGTATATTAACCAACACCAGAACGTGTGTCATAATGTATGTTCAAATTCCTAGGTCAAAGGTCAGGTAAAAAAACTTTGGTTTCAGTTGAGAACCCCATGTCCTATGGTAAAGATCGTGTCTGCTCTATGTCTTGAGAACCGTTATGATTTCAAAGTTTATACTTGACATGTATATAAACCAACACCAGAGGGTGTGTCATAATTTATGTACAACTTCCTAGGTCAAAGTTCAAGGTCAAAAACTTTGGTTTCAGTTGACAACCCCATGTCTTATGGTAAAGATACAAATTTTTTAAAGCACATTATTCACAGCGGGGCCCACAGAGATGGCTCCCATCTCAATGATATCTAGTTTTTTTCGGTTTTGTTTTGTTGGGTTACTGTCTCAGATAATTTACACCTCCTCTCTTTTTATTAGCTCACCTGGCCCATAGGGTTAAGTGAGTTTTTCTCATCACTTGTCATCCGTTGTCGTGTCCTTTAATTTAAAAAAAAAATCATATCCACTGAAACAACTGGGCCATATTTAACCAAACTTGGCAACAACCATCATTGGAGTATCTAGTTAAAAAAAATGTGCCCCACTTGCCAACCAACATGGCTGACATGGCTAAAAATAGAAAATAGGGGTAAAATGCAAGTTTGTTTATTATCTTGAAAACTATACTAGATACAGAAAAACTTAAATAGCAAAAATGATCAGCAAGACAAGATCAACAAATAAGTCAACATGGCCAAAATGTCAGACAACACCTTATTGGAGTTAATTGTCCTTAAATGACGATTTTTATATATTTTTTTTGCGTTTTTGCTTTATATCTTAAAAGTTATGTTAGATTGATAAAAAACTTTAAATTCTAAAATGATCAGTAAGACAAGGTCTATAGTTAAATGGAAGAAATTGTCAGTAGACCCCTTATTGGAGTTCTTCCTCTAGCTCTTTAATGACAATTTTTACCCATTTTTTACGTTTTTTGTGTTTTTGCCTAGTATCTTGAAAACTATAAAAGATAGATAGACATTTAAAAAAAAAGATCAGAAAGACAAGATCTTCAAACAACTAAATTTTGTCATAATTGTTAGTAGACTTTTTATAGGAGTGTTTGCCCTTAAATGATAATTTGTTTACCCTTTTTTGTGTTTTGGGCAAAAACTAAAGAAGATAGAGAAAAACTTTAAACAGAAAAATTATCAGCAATACAAGATCAACAAAAAAGAGATTTTTGTCATGAATTCTATTCTAGTCTAATGTTGGAGAGTGTCTATTGTTGAAGATGCACATAGACCTAGGTGAACTACACAGGCTCTTTAGAGCCTCTAGTTCAAATCCATTTCTGAATTTTCAGCATTCATGTTCACAAGTCAATGCAAAAAATACAGATACTATACATCAAAGGAACATTATAGATATATAGAATAATCCTCAACTCAGAAAAAAATTAAATCTTCAAATATTACAAGTCCTTAATGAATTTCACTCAGGTATTGCAATATATTTTGAAGACTAGGGAAGACCTGATCGTTGTGCTATCACAAATGATATATGCGCAGACATTGTTCAATAATTACATTGGTTTTTTTGGGGTTTTTTTTAAGCAATGGATAAATTCTCAACTTTTCCATGGCACTCGAATGGAATTCTGGATAGGAATGCAACGTGTTAACAAAACATGGACGTGGATTGATAATACAACATATGATGCGAACTCTACGTATGTATATATATTAAACCAATTCAAGAAGTTGATTGTTAAATATTTTCCATCTCTTGAATTTATTTTTTAGAGTGATTTAAAACTTCAAAGTTGAAATACAATTAAGAACATATGTACTCATTCAAAACAATAGATTATTAGATTAAAACATTTAACATAAAACATTCAATTTTTCATTATCATTTTATATATATTTGTAAATCTTCAAAACAATACTGGGAACTAATCAGTCAGGGGTAGTACTTCAACAAGTGATTTCCAAATCATGCATGTACATAAAGTTTTTTTTGGTGCTTACATAGACGAGAAAAAGTTTAACACTGTTGAATTCCCCGCTTTTACAACACAATGTGAACATACGATTTATCATGTGATTTAATTACACAACATTAAACCATGTGCTCATTTCTTAACCAATTTTTATGATATTTTGATCTTTAAGAAAAAATTATGATAAGGGCTATAATATGCGAAAATAAAACTACATCAAACATTTCTTGGAAACTAGATTCATAGGACAGAGAACATTGAAAAAAATACCACCTGGAAATGGTGAATTAAAAATTTCACAAATTTAAATTCAGTACCCGAAATAGATTAAAAGAGGTCACAAATTTCATGGAGTACAGAAAGAAGATTATTATTTTAGGCATTGGTTGAGGAACAAGGTTGGTACAGCAAATGATGCACGACACAGATGTGCTTCAATGTATTCCTATAGACCCTATACTGGACAGATCCATCAAAATGACTGTTACCGTGGAAATGGAATCATTTGTGTGAAGTCCAGAGGTAAAGACAGTTTAATTTTGAAATTAATTTTCTGATAAAAACTTCAAACAAATCCAGAGAACATTTATTTATATAAGATTTTATAGATAGATAACCTTTATCATGTTAATTACACAAGGCTTTATTCATATAAAAAGAAGAAGATGTGGTATAATTGCCAATGAGACTAATCTCCACAAGAGACCAAATGACACAGAAATTAACAGCTATAGGTCACCTTACAGCGTTCAACCATGTGTAAACCCATACCTCATAGTCAGCTATAAAAGGCCCTGAAATGACAAATGTAAAACAGTTGAAACGAGAAAACTAACGGCCTGATTTATGTACAAAATAATGAACGAAAAGCAAATATGATATACAGCAACAAACGACAACCACTGAATTACAGGCTCCTGACTTGGGACAGACACATACAGAATATGGCGGGGTTAAACTAGTTTGAAGGTGCCAACCCTCCCCTAACCTGGGACAGTGGTGTAACAGTACAACATAAGAACAAACTATAAAAATCGTTGAAAATGGCTTAACTCATCAGATGGATACAAAGCAGAAAGACATCTAACAAAACATGCAAAAACACAGATGACTTGGCAGGGTACTTATACCTGTTTTAAAGTTTTTCTTAATTTCTAGGAGTTAGGAATTTTTGTCTTCACTTTTTCAAGAATTTCCAGCAAATCTTTTGTCTATTCTTTTGATTTTCATGATTTTCAAAAATAATGTTTTGTAGAAAAATCTTTGAAAATATTTTATAGATTCTTATGAACTATGCAACAGAGATGATGGCTGGATATTAGTAGAAAAAAAATGTGTTAAACTATTTGAAGACAAGTCAGCTTGGCTTGATGCTAACCAGACATGTACAAAGAATAGCGGAAATTTATATCGGCCAATAAATGGAAGAGAAGTTTATGCATTAGGGGAAGTCGTTGGTTGCAGAACAGTAGATAACCAAATGTGGATTGATGTATCTGATGTGGTAAGGGGTATTTTCTATAATGTAGATTAATTTATTTTCATTGGTATCAATTATTTGCGATTTCAAAATTACCTCTAAGGCCACAATTAAAAAAATGTTTGTTTCCCCTCCCCTTAGTATTGGAGCTGACCAGGCAGGCAGGGTATACTTATTTATTTTTTTTTTGGATTTCACTTCAAATTGTTTTAGAATTGAAAAAGATTGGAACGGCTATCTAAATATAATCAATTCATTCTAAAAACTATAGACTGAAAGAATACAATTGTACTAATTTTCTTTTCACAATTCTGACAATCACAAAAAAATATATATTGTTTGGGCATGTCATTAATGGCCTTTCCTAATATTTAATACTGGTATCTTTGTAATATGTATTGCCAGATACGTGAAAGCCTACAACATATTTGTATGGTCATAGAACACTGAATTTCTAAGGGCATTGATTGCTCTTCACCTCAGTGTTTCACAAAAGGACAGAACTGTTTCAGTTTCAAAGTATTATTCTTTATTGATATCTAATAAGCACAGAATTTACATATACTATTTTGATTTCTGGTAAATGTCAAACAAAACTTTTACAATTATTTTACTATACACCTTATCGCTATTTGTCCGCCATTACTGGACATCACACAGGTTCCCGTAAAATTTTGATGTCACAATACAAAATATCTGACGCCACAATGGAAAAGTGATTGTTGTATGACGTCAAAAGTTCAAGCGGGACAGATTCTTGGGTCAGCCGGGAATAGCGATAAGGTGTATTGATTTTGGCTTATTTTAACATTCGTGATGAGTTCTAGAATCAGTTAGAAGCATTTTGAGGATTTTTCCATGAAAATACTGCAAACGATCACTAGACCATTAAACAAAAGACAAAAAGTTTTTTTTTTCTCTGAATTTACTGTTGCGAAAAGGGGGATGCAGACAATGTACTAGTGCGGACTTTACAATGCCGATTATGGTACTGACAAGAAACCATGATGAAAACAATACATAGATGTTATTTTACTTCTTGGTTTCTAGTGCAACTATTTTTTACAGATTTCTTTTATGAAATTGAATCTTACATTTTTGTGCATTAGCTTGGATTGCAAATGAGATTGATAGAAATCCACAGCATTGGGAAGTAAGTTAAAATAAATTCAACAAGAATTTGATTGATTGATTTTTGGTGTTTAATGTCAATTTTCCCCATTAGTTTACATTGTGGTTGCCATTTTTATGCCTCACCTAGGGGCATTAGGTTTTTTCGGTCTGTGCGTCTGTTCGTCCGTCCGTCCTGCTTCAGGTTAAAGTTTTTGGTCAAGGTAGTTTTTGATGAAGTTGAAGTCCAATCAAATTGAAACTTAGTACACATGTTCCCTATGATATGATCTTTCTAATTTTTGTCTCGCCTTGACGGAGTCAAAAAGCGAGACATAGGTATGATGTTCTGGCGTCGGCGGCAGGGGCAGTGTCAACAATGTATTAGTTTGTGATTAGGTCTAGTTCATGGTGAACCACTAGTGGTAGGTCAATGATATTTGGTATGCAGTTGTATTAGCGTTGGCAAATCTCATTATCATGGAGATTATTTGGCCTCGCCCCCTCAGTCAAGGTCTATTGACTTTGAAACTTTTCATAGTTTACATGTATTAGTTTGTGATTAGGTCTAGTTCATGGTGAACCACTAGTGGTAGGTCAATGACATTTGGTATGCAGTTGTATAAGCATTGGCACAACTCATTTCCATGGAGATTATTTGGCTCCGCCCCCTTAGTCATGGTCTATAGACTTTGAAAATTTTGCTAAGTTAACATGTGTTAGTTTGTAATTAGGTCAGTTCAAGGGGAACCATTAGTGGTAGGCCAATGTTAATTGGTGTTCAGTTGTATAAGCATTAGCACATCACATTTCCATGGAGAATATTTGGCCCCGCCCCCTCAGTCATAGTCTAATGACTTTGAAACTTTTGCTTAGTTTACATGTATTAGTTTGTGATTAGATCAGTTTAAGATGAACTGCTAATGTTAAGTCAATGATATTTGGTATGCAAATGTATTGGCATTTGCAAGTATCATTTCCATGGAGATTATATAGCCCAAACCCTGATCATGGTTCATTGACTTTGAAACTTTTACATAGTTTACAAGTTAATGTTTGTGTTTAGGTTTGTTTAAAGGGAACGACTTATAATAAGTCAATGGTATTTGGTATGCAGTTGTATTAGCATTGGCACATCTCATTCCATGGAGATTGTTGAGCCATGTACCTTCAGTCATGGTTCATTGACTTTGAATATTTGCATAACTTACATGTTAAAGTATTGCTATTTTAATTTCAACATTTGCATTATCAAAATTACAAAAAGGCGAGACATATCTCTGTGATAACAGTTTATAATGCCGAATTAGAGTGTTTACCGCAATTTAACCATCCACTGAACATAGAAAATGATAGTGCGAGTGGGGCATTCGTGTCCTATGGACACATTCTTGTTTTAATGATGGAGGAAGCCAGAGTACATTAAGAGAACCACCGATCTTCAGCAGGAAAACTTGGAATCATAATGAATTAAGAGTCGAACACACCTTGCGGAAGACAAGATTTGACTTCCATCTGGACATGCTATTAAATGATGAGCATAACAAAATTTGGTAAATTCACACCCATTTTATTAACTTTTTCTTCTTTTTTGTTTCTCAGTACCTGTAATTTATACAATTAGAGGCATGCATTTTACCCTAGTTTTTAAAACAGTATAGTTATGGGGGAGTCTGTCAGTTCCTCTTTTGTTTTCACAATATTTTCTTCATCTGAATTTTTTTTAGGGTAAACTTTGGGATTACGTGGACTTTATCATATTTGCATACTGTTTTTCACATTTTTATCCACTTCTCAACCGAAATCCCTTATTTGATGAAACTGTCTGAGAATCTTTACCATATATAATGCCTTTGTGCTCCTTTTTTTATTTTTTTCTGATTAATTTTTCAGATTTCCCTTTATAGAAATCATGGAATTTGAAAGGCACTGGGGGTTTGCTCACAGTAACTCTAGATTAAATTTCTTTAGATCAAGATTAAAGGGGCATTAATTAGACCATAAGAAATTTGCCTTATCTGTCAACCTATCCATCTGTGATATCTATTATTGGTTGTCCTGAACATGCATGAAATATTTGCCACTGGACGTTAAGCAACCAACAATCAATATCTATAATAGCTGGTTATTGGTAAAACTGGCCAGGTGTGCTCAACCATTTCCAGATCCTTTGTAGACATATTAAGCTTTGAATATATTTTGAATAAACAATAATTTCATTTCTGTTAATTTGTAGCCATATCCTGGTCAGTGGAGGTACAGTAATAACATGACCATCAGGTACCAGCCATGGGCTAATAATGCCAGAAAAATATTGTAAGTATACTAATAAAAGACCAGTATGTTACTGAACCACAATAACAAAATACCATCAAGTCAGGAGCCCTGTTTTTAACCCCAACCACTCACAATTTTAAATTTGCAAAATTTTATATAATTTAAGATTTTTTGAGCAAAATACAACCACCTGCTAATATGTTTTGAAGTGTCTCCTTATCTACCCACCCCTTACAGTCAGGGATAGCCATAAAGAAAAAATCAGTTTCAATAACACATGCACATTAAATAATGATCGATGGCTGATCTTTTATTATTTCTGATTAATTTATTTGCAACTTTTAAAGACACAGAAAGATTTAGAGCTAGACATATTTATCACTGATCAATTGTTGAAGACTGTATTATTTTTTTCCCTGTATATGTTTTTTGATTATTTTTGTTGTGGATTGCTGTCAAATTGACATTACCCCACAGCTCCTTTTCAATTGAAAGACAATTCTGTATTTTTCAGGGTAAAAGGAGGAACTTGTGTGTTTGCAAATCCTCGCCAGAATTTTTACTGGGATGTAGAATTATGTACAGAAGAAAAGAAATTTGTGTGCTCAAAAGATACTGGTATATTCTAAATACTCAAATATTTTTTATTTTTATCATTCATTTTTTATGCCCCAACTACGATAGTAGAAGGGCATTATGTTTTTCGGTCTGTGCGTCCGTTCATTCGTCCGTTCGTCCAACTGTCCCGCTTCAGATTAAAGTGGTTGGTCAAGGTAGTTTTTGATGAAGTTGAAGTCCAATCAACTTGAAACTTAGTACACATGTTCCCTATGATATGATCTTTCTAATTTTAATGCCAAATTAGAGTTTTTACACCGATTTCACGGTCCACTGAACATAGAAAATGATAGTGCAAGTGGGGCATCCGTGTACTATGGACACATTCTTGTTTGATATGCAATTATTGTATACCACAATTCCTTATTTTTATTTTGAAAAAGCAAAGTGAGTAACATATTTAAAAAGATAGTACAGAAAATTCTACAAATTTGGTATAATCCTACCTTAAAATATGGGACACCTGATTTAATTATTATTTCTCTACATCAATTTTATGGGGAGATTGGTAATCTTGGTAATCTTTATTATACAATTAAGGAGATTTGGTATTGTTGCCAATCATGCCAATGAGACAACTGTCCCTAACAACAAAAGACAAGAATGTAGGTCACTGTAAGACCATCAACAATGAGCAGATGGTTATAATGTTGAAGGAAGCTTATCTTTATAGTGTAAGCATTTCTGTGCTTAATATGATATAATTGCTGCATCAGATAGAAATTGACCTTATGCAAGTGCAAGTATACATGTACATGTATAAGACTTTGAATGATTTTGGAACATTCAAATATGAAATAAAACAAGAATGTTGGTCTGTTTTGTAGGTTCTTATAACAAATCAATTTAAAACAGTTACAGACTTTCCCTACACATTTTTCCAATGAGAAATAGGTTAATGTTTAGATATATTAGTATTCATTTGCATAATGTAGATTTCTATCTGACTCATCAGATCTTATTGTTAAAATTTTGTTTTATGCCGGGGGCATTTCAATTTACCCCTGTCCGTCCGTCTCTCCGTCCCTTCGTCCATTCGTCTGTCCGTTCATCTGTCTGTCCGTCCGGATTAGGAAACATTGTTTGTCCAGCTGTCTCCTCCTGCAGTTTTAGAGGTACAACTTTAATATTTTGTAGGATGTTCATACACATAATGAAGGTGTGCATGGCCACAGGATTTTGATTTTTTTCGAATATTCTGAAAATGACAGTTAGTTGGACATAGTCATTTTTTTGGTACTAGCTGCATAAAGAGATCATGGTTTGTTGGGCTATCTCCTCCTACAGTTACTTCATCATACATAGTGTTAAATTAAGAAATAATTCATGGAAGCCATAGATTTGTTGGAAATTTTATCCTGAGTGTTAGCGAGGGATAAAATAAATGAATATCACAGCCCAGGCCATGTGTAAATTTTACAACAAATCTATGGCTTCCATGAATTATTTCGATTCTAATAGGACAAATACCGTCATTAAAATACTGAAGTGAGGGTGAGTTTGCTGTGTGTGTGGCTGTTCTTTTTTACTCCCAGTTCGATAAAGCTAAAACAGCCTAATAAATCTGTAGCTTGCATGAATTATTTCGTAAATAACCGCTAGAAAAAATGTGCTTAATTCTTTTAATTCTCAAACTCAACATTTGCCATTTTAAGTTTACATGTTTTTCTCGTAAGCTACCGTCAAATCCAAAGTTGACATTTCGTAAATATGTGAATAATGCGATAGAATAGAAAATAAAACAACACCTACCTCAAAAATCCATTTTAATGTAATATTATATGAATTTCGATGGTTCACTTAACGGAAAAACCTTCAGCTTTAGTGTTTTCATTTGTATGACGTCATGTTTTGAAATGACTTAAATGCGCCAAAAGCATTAATGGACTTTCGCGGATTTTTATTTTATTTTGATTTAAAATTTGTAGATTTCTCCAAGCTCTTGTGCATTAGTTCTTTTTGTTATGCATCCGAATAAGAATAAAAGTTCTGTAGTCTTTTTTTCAATTGCAATTTTTAAAACTATAAAATCGACATAGCGTTTGCAAATAGGTTCCAGTACATGTGGATTTATGTGGGAGGGATATTGTAACATCCATTATTATGTATATCTTTGAGTCGGCACTAAGTATAGATATATCGAGAATTTTATCACTGTGTTGTTTACAAAGCGAAAGAAGAACGTCATATTAGAATTTATAATTTCCTATGGTCAGGCGGGGGCATCATTTGTGTCTTACAGACAGCGTAACAATTTCAAATTGTATGCCAACATCACTGTTTGTCAAATCTAAAATATATGGAAGTATACTCATGCATATGGCAGAGCAGAAAGAGGGGGCATTGTCCATATCTAGTTTCATTATGAAACTGAAAGTCTTTAGTCTTATATAATTTTCATAATCTCCTTGCTGTCAAAATCTATGATTCACAAAGTTGAAATTAATAATCTATTAATTTTTTTCATTCTGGTCCAATTTCAATTTCACATGTAACTTTGGGTTCCTGTCCTCAAGACTGCTTATTTTGACAGGGCTCAGTTTAGCAATGAATATTTTATATATTTGATTCAGGTATAACTTCAGGTTTACATGTGATTTTTAGGTACTTGTCCTCAAGGCTGGGCTCAGTTTAACAATGAATGTTTCCAGTTGGTTAGTCTACCTTCATTAAGAGATAGCTGGTTTGGTGCCAAAACCTATTGTAAAAACCAGAATACACAACTGCTGACAATAGTTAGGTTAGCAAATATTTTCTAATTTATATTCGTTGATCATGAAAATCCTGAAAAAAAAGGTATGTAAAAGTGTGTATTTAAATTGATTTTGGTGCATGAAACTCAAGAACTGATGTAGTCAAAATATGGAGCATTCCATTGGAGATATTTCTTAGCTTTTTTTTTTGCTTCCGGGAAAGAAAAATATGGAACTATTCCATGAAATTATCAGACATATGCAAAATTGTTCAGAATGTTGAGCTCTACCAATTGTCAATATGTGCCAAAACTGTTAGGAGACTTCTGATAGGAGGTATTTCCCTTAAATGACAAATTTTACTGTTTTATTTTTATTTTTGCCTTTTATCTTGAAAACTATAATAGATAGGGAGAAACTTCAAATGCAAAAATGATCAGCAAGACAAGTTCCACAAATGAGTATGCATGGTCGAAATCGCCAGTCGACTCCTTATTAGAGTAATTGCCCTTTGAAGAAGATTTTTACCAATTTTTTGCATTTTCGCCTTATATCTTTAAATTTATCATAGATAGATAGAAACTTATATAAGCAAAAACAATCAGAAAGACCAGATTTACAATTAAAACATTATGGAGGAAATCGTCCAATAACTTATTGTAGTAATTGCCCTTTAATGACAAGTTTTACCATTTTTTTGCTTTTTTCCCTTATATGATAAAAATTATAAAAGATAAATAGACACTTTAAATCACAAAAATGATCAGCAAGGCAAGGTCTACTAACAAGTCAAATTTTGTGTATATACTTAGTAGACTGTGACTCTTTATAGGAGTGATTGCCCTTAAATGAGGATTTTTGTTACCCTCTTTTTGTGTTTTGAGCACAAACTATAGTAGATAGAGAGAAAATAAAAAGACTAAATGAACAGCAATACAAGATCAACAAACAGAGATTTTTGTCATGAATTCTATTCTCCTCTACAATGTTGGAGAGTGTCCTTTGTTGAATATGCACATAGACCAAGGTGAGCGACACAGGATCTTTTGAGCCTCTAGTTTTGTGAAAGTAAAGAGAAAATATTCCGAGCAGTGCTTAAGATAATATAAAATCTAATAACTTTTATTATGATCTGCATTTTTAATGTATTGAATTATAATCCTTTAGTTCAGATGAAGAAGGTTTTGTACAGAGTATGATGGTAGGTCAGCAAGTCCAGAGGGTATGGCTGGGATTTTCTGGTAAATACACGACTTACACTGTAAAATATTATACCTATAAATAGATTATTATTACATTAATTATGAAAGAATATTCACATATTTCTATGCAGCATATAACTTATGTGGTGTGCACAAGATGACTGAGTTTTAAAATCACAATTGCTAATTATTATTTTCTGCTCAGCTCTTAATAAAATTGCATATCACGGCTTTGTGACTTCAAATGAGCAGGGGTTCAAATTAGCGGTGGTCCGAGGTCCGTGACCTTCCACTTTTGCAATCGGACTTTCGTTTTGGTAACTAGCTACGCCCGACGGACCTTCGATTTGGAAGAAAATAAAAATTAACTTTGCTGACCTTTTTTAACTATCAATATCGTCATTTCAAAGCCATATTTTTATTGTATACTCCTCGAGAGCTTACTTCAAATCATTTTAACTGTCGGCCAAATAAGTTTGTTAATTTATTAGAACGTGATGAAAGATGTCTTAAGTAAATTTGTAATCCATGTTTTGCATTAAAAACGTCATATTCCCTTCGAAATAGCGTCTCAAACATCGTTTATTTTTGTAATTTTTCTCGTCGGCCATTGAAATATTTGTACAGCATTCATCGGAAACGAACCAGATATGAACGAAATCCGGATTCTTACGATAATGACTGCGGACGCATGAATGGCGCAGAAGAAAGGGGTTGAACAGCTTTTTAGGGAGGTGGGGGGAGGTGGGAGAGAAAAAAAGATTCTGAAAGTGGGAGACGGGAGGTGGGAGAAGGGTACCCACTGTCCATCCCCTCAGAAGAATATTGATCCCAAAAGGAAAAATTACGCTTTCCACACACACTTTATACTTGATCTACTTGAATGATGTATATATTTTCATGCCCCCCAAGGGTGACTGGGGAATAGAAGTATGGTCACCATTGATCTTCCTCCGACCGTCAGTAAAACCCTTGCTAAAGTGGGGCGTCCGTTTGGCTGTGCGGGATGTACAAATTTGCAGCCACGTCAGGTCAGAATGAGGACGTTAATTCCGATGCCTCGTGTAAATAGAGTGCCACGCTCTTTGCACGTTAAGAACCCCTGCAACAACTCTTTGAGGGGTCCGTGGGTGGCCTGTTGCAAGGCTAAATTCCTGTCCCTATCCAATATTCCCTCATTTCCCGTGGCAGTATTAATTTCTCCGACCTTACTCCCGGACGCCTCTATTACAGAACCTACCTATTGCATTTATTGTTAATTTATTCTCGTCCTTATTATGCATGAAATATTTGCCACTGGACGTTAAACAACCAAGATTGAATCAATATATTCTCATGTATATGCATTGTTTCAATTTATTAATTAAAGTTGCTCAACTCTGGGACTATTATTATACTAATATCATTATACTATGTCCCAGCAGAGATTCACTTTGTTAAATTTATATGTTTTTTTAATGAGAAACACTGAATTTCATAAACATGATAACAGAGTAGTTTTTCAATTGAAATTTAATTGATATAACAACTTTTTTTTCCTTTTTGGTATAAAAAAAAAGCTTTTTTTTTATCAGTGCTAGATACTTAGTTGGTAGTTTCTAAGAAGACAACTAATATAATCATTGTGCAACTAGATATGATAAACTTAAACAGCTTTGAATTTGGACTGTTACTTTAATTGTATACTAGGGTATAAATTTAACAACAATATAAAAAAGATACATATATAGCCCTTTATATTATAGTTAAAACCAAACATTGTAGCGCCGCGAGCAACTTTGAACACTCCTCTTTCAAATCTCGCCACTTCTCCCTATCAGTTTCAAAAAGAGAAGTCACTTCTCCCTATGATTCTGAAGTAGTGTGAGCCTTGAAATTATGGTATAATTGTCAATGATTGAGACAACACACCCACCCACAGTGACATCCTCCCCAAATAAAAAAAAAAGATTATTGGAATTCATAATATACAAGACAAATACATTTATTATTATACATGTTATACCACAGTGACACTGATAGTGTAGTGTTTTATGTATAAGGTGGCCTGGAAATTATCTGTAAACTTAACAAAACATTACATGCAGTTCTTTAAATATGATGAAACAAGCTCAGTATAACCTACACCAAAAGCACATTAATTTTGTATCTTAGTTACTGAGTTATGAAATATTTCATGTAAAAGTAGGACCTAGGATTAAGGTTGTGGACCTTTCAGTTTGGAGAGTCAAAGGTCCTGGACCTTCCACTACCAAATGTTAATTTGAACCCCTGATGAGTAGACCAGATATAAGAAGATGTGGTATGAGTGCCAATGAGACAACTCTCCATCCAAGTCAAAATTTATAAAAGTAAACCATTATAGGCCAAAGTACGGTCTTCAACACAGAGCCTTGGCTCACACCGAACAGCAAGCTATAAAGGCCCCCAAAAATTACTAGTGTAAAACCATTCAAACGGGGAAAACCAACGGTCTAATCTATATAAAAAACGAGAAATGAGAAACACCTATGAACCACAGCAACAAACGACAACTACTGAACAGCCTAAATTATTTTGACCAGAACATATCAGTGATGTCATAATGTATGAACCGACGTTGATAAAGTATCCTTCTGATTGTGGATGTAAATCCTTATGTGATTTATAGATATTTTCACATATATATTAAATTAAAATTAGAATGTTGATTAAACGTGTGTTGGGTATGTTTAAGGAATTAAAAATGTCTACAAGCTGGAGAAAAGTAACTGTCAGATGCAAAAGGAAGAAAAAAATGTGTAATATTTTTCAGAGACACAAAATAACTTATATAAGAATTTAACGTAATATACACTTCACAGCCAAAAACATTCAAAACATAAAAAAATCATTGTATAAGAAAAGAGATATGTAACAATACTGCAATAAAAATATTTAGAGAAAATGATTAAAAAATTCATATAGCAATAATTTTTATGCACATGTTTAACAATTTTTTATGTTTTATATATATTGAAAAAAAAGTAACTAATAATATACCATCCACTTACAGCATGAAGTTGTTGTGAAGGACAGTAAACACCCCCTAAAAACTAATACTTTATTTTATAAATAATGACAAATATTTCCATATATTTCAGATTCACCAGCCACACCTGATATTCTCTCTTGGATTGATGGATCGTTGGTTTCTGCAGGAAATTATACTCACTGGGATTTGAATTTCCCTAAATTAACTAAAAATAGGACAGATTGTGGAATATTTCAAGCTGGTAAATTCATTACAAATATAAGACATCATGATTATTTAGGTTATAAAATAAATCATCAAGTTTTACAGTTTCATGAATGAGTTTTAAGAATTCTAGATTATTTTTGCTTTCTTCAATTTTAAATACAATATATTATATGTAAAAAATCATATGTTGTTGAAAATTTGAAATTTCAGTTTGTCACAATTTCCTTCAAATTTTCTCATTCATCAAAGATAACAGGTTTATTATTTTGTACACCAGACAGGTGTTTCTTCTTAAAAGACTGATCAGTGACACTCGTATAAAAAATGTTAACAGGCCAAATAAAGAATGCAGTTGAAGAGCATTGGGGACCAAAAATATTGACGATAATACCTCTTGTTTAGAATCTTTCAGTTTTGTTCATACAGCAACATGTCTGTGACGGCAGAGAAAAAATACTTTGGATCTATTATTATATGTGGGGTTCTTAGTTTTGTGGACTTCATGGGTATAAGTGAATCACAAATTTAAACATTAAACAGTTTTGTGGATTTCATGGGTATAAGTGAATCACAAATTTAAACATTAAACATTGTTTGGCCTGTATGCAGAACGTGTTACAACTATCAAATTGGGTACCTACAAAAATACAGTTTTCTTTAATTGGTGAAAATCAATATCCACAAAATAACAAATTCCACAGTATATGTATGATGTCTGTATTGATTGATTTCATTAGGATCTAAGTACTGAACAATCAGCAGAACTGAATGCTTAAAAAAAAAATCAAGTAAAACAAAATTTATTCAAATTTTTAAAACAAACTCAAAATTTAGAAAACTTTGCAAACAAATCACACTGATGCAATTGAAATTATGATTTCGTTTTAACAGTTGGTATAAAACTAAGGAGATGAAGTATTATTGCCAATGGAACAACTATCCACCAAAGTTCAAATGAGGTGGATGTAAGCAATTAAAGGCAACCGTACAGCCTTCAATAATGAGAAAAACCCATACTGTATAGTCTGCTATAAAAGCCCTGAAATGAAAATTTTGAAACAATTCAATAGAAAAACAAACAGCCTAATTCATAACAAAACAATTTATGAAAAAAACACATTCCAGAGTGTTTGTTGCCATTCCCGATTTTTAGTCGACCTTCCAGAGTATTTGTTGATATACATTTTCTGTTTTTTTTTTCTAGGTCGAATAGCAAGTGCTTGGTCCAATGGATATTGTTTTACATCATTACCTTTTATTTGTAAGGCTACAATTACAACCGATGTAGTTCAGAAGACCACTCCAAGGCGTAAGAATTTTTATACTTTTTCAATTTCCATTCTAAAACCAAAAAAATTTTGTGCTATCATTTCTATGAACATATTTGCAAATTCTAAAGCAGAAATATTTGCAAAAATCATTTTTCCTATTGAAGATTTGTGTCTGTAACATAATTGTTAAATTTTACTGGTAATAAAATTTTGACATTCGAATTATAGTTTATTCTGAAAAGAAAGACAAACTTTTACCGTTGTAATTTATAAAACAAACTTGTACCCTCCTATTGAAGATTTGTGTCTGTAACATAATTGTTAAATTTTACTGGTAATAAAATTTTGACATTCGAATTATAGTTTATTCTGAAAAGAAAGACAAACTTTTACCGTTGTAATTTATTAAACAAACTTTTACCCTAATCAAGTTAAGATTTCCTTTGTATTTCTTCCTTCAGCTGATGTACACTGTGATCCAGGCTGGATATTATATAATGGACAATGTTACTATTTTGGTGCATCACAGAACTCCAGTGGATACAGTTGGGATGATGCACAGCGATTCTGTTACGCAGCAAATGGCGATCTTACCACCATCTCGGATGCAAATGAACAGGCATTCATTAATAGTATGTGGAGAAAATTTACAATTACTGGTCCCATGCAAATTGATTTATCTAAGGATTGATTTATTTCAAGAACTCTAGATCTGTTTTTATAAATCCAAAGGATCAATTAAATGTCATTTTGTTTACATTCTCTGTCTGTCTGCATATAAAGAACATGGTTTGTTAGCTCAACTATGTTAAAGTTTATCAGTTTTTATATCACTTCACTTACCAGATACCTCCTGTCTAGAAGTTAGCAACTATAGGTCACTCTATGATCTTAACAACAATAAGCAAAACCAATACCGAATAACATGCTGTTAAAGGTTCCAACATGACAAATGTAAAATACTTCAAACAAGAGATCTAGTAGCTTGCTTGATGTAAAAAACAGTTAACGAAAAACAAATATAATATACAGCAACAGACGAAAACACTGAAATACAGGCCAAACATTCTTAAAATTCTTTGGTCATGTTGGTGAAACACTAAATGCTAATGACTTTAAATTTGCAGTGAATACTTATTAGTTTCGATAATTCTGTTAATTGGTATTAATTTTTTTACAGATAACCTATTGACAGTAAGCTCTGCCTGGATTGGTCTTAGATATAGACCTACAACTAAGGGCTTGGCGTGGGTGGATTATACTCAAGTTAGTATTGCACTTATTTTAGAGATAATCCTTTTTCAGCTCACCTTGCCTTTGAGCCAAGTGAGCTTTTCTCATCACTTGACGTCCTTCGTCAATTGTCGTCCATCTTCGTTAATTTTTACAAAAATCTTCTCCTCTGAAACTACTTTGCCAAATTTAATCAACTTGGCCACAATCATCATTAGGGTATAAGTTAAAAAATGTGTCCAATGACCCCTTTCGGCCAACCAACATGGCTTACATGGCTAAGAATGGAACATAAGAATAAAGTGCAAGTTTTGTCTATTATCTTGAAAACTGCTATTAAAGGAGAAAATCTGAATGAAGCAAAAATGTTTAAAATGATGAGATCTACCTATTATCCATTTACATCAAAAGGTCAGTCAACTTATTATAGGAGTTATTGCCCTTAAATGAAGAAATTTGCCATTATTTTCCATTTTCACCTTTTATTTTGAAAATTATTATAGATAGGGTGAAGCTTTAACCCCAAAAGTGATAAGCAAGACAAGATCTACAAATAAGTCAACTTGGTGGAAATCGGCAAACGACTCCTTAATGGAGTTATTGCCCTTTAATGACAATTTTTATCTATTGTGTGCGTTTTTGCCCATATTTTGAAAACTATAAAATAGAAAGATATAAACTTAAGTATACAAAATTGATCAGCAAGACAAGATCTACAAATTCATCACATTGGTGACCCCTTATTGGAGTAATTGCCCTTTAATGATGATTTTTACCAGTTTTGTTTGTTTTTTTGCCTGATGTCTGAAAAACTATAATAGATAGATAAAAACTTTAAGAAGCAAAATTGATCAGCAAGACCAGAGTTACCAATAAGTCAAACACAGTTCAAATCTTCTGACGACCCCAGATGGAGTTGTTACCCTTTACCAAATTTTTGCGTTTTTGCCTAATATCTGAAAAAGCTGCAATAGATAGAAACTTACAGGTATATAGCAAAAACTGATCAGGAGGACAAGATCTACATATAAATCTATTGGCCAAAACCGTCAGTTCACTCCTTATTGGAGTTATTGCTCTTTCATGACGATTTTGATCTACCTCTTATCTGAATTTGATCTCCAACAGCAAAACATGGAATTAATCATTTCTATATATTGAGAAGTTTGTTAATAAAAAACCTGCTTTGTTTTGAACTGGAATAGAACAAACTTGACAAAATTACTGGTGTATTGTTATGAACCTCATTTTTAGCCTTCCAGAGCTTTTCTCATCACTTGGCGTCTGTTGTTGTCTTCACCTGTTGTCATCCCTTGTCATTTACTTTTTATAAAATTCTTCTTTTCTGAAACTACTGGGCCAAATTTAACCAAACTTAGCCACAATCATAATTAGGATATCTAGTTTAAATTTTTTTTTGAAAAGCTTGTTATTTTGAAACAGAGGAGCAAACATCCTTGAATAAATTACACAATAAAAGTCGAAATTACTGCAAATTCATTTGACTTGAAAGGGCTAAATTGAGGAAAAATGTGTTAAAATATGAATTGTTTTACAATATATCTTGCCATATCATGTCAATCATTTTTAAAATTCTATGTTATGTGTGAGATGTCAAGATATTTTCTTACATTTCAGGTGGTATTTGTAAATTTCTACCCTGGTGAACCTGATGATTTGGGAAATGGTCAAGACTGCATTCAAATCGTTGGTGGACGACAGGATTTTACGGGGTCTTGGGATGATGGA
Source organism: Mytilus californianus (assembly GCF_021869535.1). Taxonomy (NCBI): domain Eukaryota; kingdom Metazoa; phylum Mollusca; class Bivalvia; order Mytilida; family Mytilidae; genus Mytilus; species Mytilus californianus. The sequence goes on from NW_026262745.1 coordinate 66,281,154, forward strand.
AACTGCACTAAACAACAAGATTTTATATGTAAAAAGATAGCATGTAAGTATATACTAATGATTTGAGAATGAAGGTTGATAATAACATTTCTCTAATTCTTCGTCAATTTATCCCTTTCTGCACCCATTGTATAAAAAATTTAATCAACGTGTGGTTCGTTTGATCTCAGTTCTTCATTGGTTAAAATCCGATTATGACGTCGAATTTTCTTGCTTTCCTCTGAATTTCCTATTGTGACGACATGAAAAAAGGCGACCATGCCTGATGACGTCACATAGACAGAGCACATATTTTTTGCAGATCATTTGAAAAGAATGAATAAATTTGCCTGCGTATTGTTTGAAAATCATTAGAGAAACAGATTCCACCACCAAATCTCGTGTAATACGATATTTATCCACTCTCGACAGTTAAATTTTAAATATTTAAAACGCTCGGCGAGCCTCGCGTTTTAAATTTGAAAATTTAACTGTCTCGAGTGGATAAATATCGTATCACACTCGATGCAGTGGTAGAATCTATATGTATCATATTTCATTTCATAGAAAAGAGAGGCGAAAGATATCAAAGGGACATCCAAACTTATAAGTCGAAAAAAAAATTGACGATGCATTGGCAAAAAATGAAAGAACGTTGAAAAGACAAACAGCATTACATAAAACACACCATAGAAAACTAAAGACTGAGGAACAAAATACCTACCATAAACCGGGGGTGATCTCGGGTGGTCCTGAAGGGTAAGCAGATCCTGCTCCACATGCTTTGTGTCGAGCCTGCGACTTTTGTCGCAGAAAGCTCAACATAGGGATAGTGATCCGGCGGCGGCGACGTTAGCTAACTTCTTAAAAGCTTTATATTTTAGAAGGTGGAAGGTCTGGATGCTTCATACTTTGTATATGGATGCCTCATGTTACCAAGTTTCCGTCAGTCACATGTCCAATGTCCTTGACCTCATTTTCATGGTTCAGTGACTACTTGAAAAAAAAGTTAATATTTTTTGTAATGTTAAATTCTCTCTTATTATAAGTAATAGGATAACTATATTTGGTATGTGCGTACCTTGCAAGGTCCTCATGCCCGTCAGACAGTTTTCACTTGACCTCGACCTCATTTCATGGATCAGTGAACAAGGTTAAGTTTTGGTGGTCAAGTCCATATCTCAGATACTATAAGCAATAGGTCTAGTATATTCGGTGTATGGAAGGACTGTAAGGTGTACATATCCAACTGGCAGGTGTCATCTGACCTTGACCTCATTTTCATGGTTCAGTGGTTATAGTTGAGTTTTTGTGTTTTGATCTGTTTTTCTTATACTGTATGCAATAGGTCTACTATATTTGGTGTATGGAATGATTGTAAGGTGTACATGTCTAGCTGGCTGGTGTCATCTGACCTTGACCTCATTTTCATGGTTCAGTGGTTATAGTTAAGTTTTTGTGTTTTGGTCTGTTTTTCTTATACTGTATGCAATAGGTCTACTATATTTGGTGTATGGAATGATTGTAAGGTGTACATGTCTAGCTGGGAGGTGTCATCTGACCTTGACCTCATTTTCATGGTTCAGTGGTCAAAGTTAAGTTTTTGAGTTTTGGTCTTTTTTTCTAATACTATATGCAATAGGTCAACTATTTTTGGTGTATTGATATATTTTATGATCTATATGCAGTCACGCAGGTTTCATTTGACCTTGACCTCATTTTCACGGTTCATTGATCAATGTTAAGTTTTTGTGTTTTGGTCTGTTTTTCTTAAACTTTAAGCAATAGGTCAACTATATTTTTTGTATAGAAGGATTGTAAGCTGTATATGTCTGTCTGGCAGGTATCATCTGACCTTGACCTCATTTTGTTTGTTCATTGGTCAATGTTAAGTTTTCATGGTTAAGTTTGTTTCTTAAATACTATAAGCAGTAGGTCAACTATATTTAATGCATAGGTTGATTGTAAGGTGTACATGTCTGCCTGGAATGGTTGTCTGACCTTGACCTCATTTTCATGGTTCATTGGTCAATGTTTAGTTTTCTTGGTTAAGTCTGTTTCTTAGAAACTATAAGCAATAGGTCAACTATATTTTGTGTATTGAATGATTGTAAGGTTGATAGTTGTAGTAAAGCTTTATATTTAGGACTATCAACATAATATCAATGGTTAGTAAAGAAGGCAAGACATTTCAGCATGTGCACTCTTGTTATATTTTTAACTTTTTAGCATTCATCAATGCACACCAATGTTAATATGACGTATTTTATTATTTCAGTGCAAGGATTTAACACTCTTGTTACTTTACCACCAACAACTTTAGGTAAGGGTTTTGTAATCCAGATATGATATATGATAAAGAAACCATATATGAGTGTATATTTGTGTGTAAAATAAGTTAGGGCTATTCCATTTAAATGTATGTTGTAGGGTAGGAAGGGACTTTCAAAATATCCCTACAACCAAGAACCATTTTTTAGATAATTTTGCATAATGGTAATAGATGCATACTGACAAAAGACCCATGACCCACATTCAGTATTTGAACTTCCCTTCCTACCCTCCCACATACATTTTAATGGAATAGCCCTTATAAGTTAAATTGGAAAATTATATTTTTTTTTCAAAATTAGGGATGTTTGCTAGTCTTGTTTTTGACTGTTATGTCAGATATTCAGAATCCTCTGGTTTATCCATGAATAAAGTGCCATTAAACATTTTGCCTACTTTTCTTTTCAGAATTTAATTACCTATAGTTTTAAAAGCCATTTTTGAAAATCTAATAAATTCCTTGTAATTTTTTTATGTTTTTGAAATAAAAAAGATGCCAATGTGAAAAGTATGAAAATCTAGAAAATTTCCCGCAACATTTTTAACGGCTTATATCTCAAAAACAAGGACATGGACCTATTACTTTTTTCTGCTTTTAATTTCCATCATTTATATACTATCAATGTATAACAGTCTTTGAAAAGGTTTTTATTTTGAAACAGAGAAGCGAAAGTTCGAATGTTCATGTGTAGGTATTTAAGTCTAGTTAAAACAGTTTAATAAGATGCAATATTATAATTTTTTTTATCTTTGTAAGTTAACTCCGAAAATACAGGAATATAAAAAATAAGAAAGGCAAATACACATGGTGTTTTAAATTTTAAAATGAAGCTGCCTCAAGTAGAAAATTTCTATAACATGCTATATTCAGTAGTATAGATTTTATATATTTATACACAAAAATAAAAGAAGATATTTTACTTTTGATTGACAGGAGTCTATTCCTATCGCTGTGGACCCCAGTGGATCTATGACTCTCTGGATGATTACTGTTACCAGTTTGTACTCTATCATCCCAAGACTTTTGCCAATGCTCAGTGGGCATGTCAACAAATGGGAAGTAATCTACTGAGTATTACAGGACCAAGGGAACAGAGATATATACAAGGTATAGATGAATACAGTCAGAGGTAAAAAATGTGTCATCATTTGAAAAATTCTGCTATATATTTCATAAAAAAACACATTTTTAATAAGATTTCTTCTCGAGTTGAATCTTGTACATATACAAATTGAATGAAATTTTTTCCATTACATATAAAAAATGGTGGCATTTTCTTGCAATAATTATGAAATACATATTTATGATTTATACTTTTAAGAAAATCACTGTTTAAAGACAAGTATGAATTTTTGCACAGAAATTCATACAGTTATATAGGAAAAAATGACACTTAATTTCAATATTTATATATAAATAATGATTTCTCAGTAATTACATGTCACAAAAATATTTTACAATAACCACAAAAAACTGTACATATTTATGAGTTTAACAGTAAAAATTTCATCAAAATAGGACCTCAGATAAGTTTTTGACAATGTTTAAAAAAAATGTGTTTTTATATAAAATATATAGGGGAATTTCCCAGTGGTGAAACACTTTTGACCTAACACTGTAGATCAAGATACTTAAAGTTCTTTCTCTTTTTTATAATACAAATATTTTTGTAGGTTATTTAGCAAAAGGAAATTATAGCTTTTGAGAGTTCTATAATGATTCATTTTGGTATAAAATCCATGAATTTTGAAATTATAAGACAGTCCATAATAAGCATATTAAGGTATAAACATTGAAATGATATAACAAAATTGAGTAATTTTTTGTTCATCAGCTTGTTTTTTATATTATATACTTTTTAAAATTTCAGCCATACTGAATACAGGAAAATATTTAAAAGTAAGCAGTAACTATTGGATAGGTGGATCTGATGCCACACAGGAAGGTGGATGGTCGTGGATTGATGGATCACCCTTTGCCTACCTGAACTGGCATCCAGGTATGCAGATTGCTTCATTATTTAGAGGGGCGGTAGGAGGAATTGTCTTCCAAAATTCCTGAAAAAATAGAGTTATCTTTCCCGAATCTTGAAAAATTATTCATTAATTCCAGAGTCCAGATAGGTGTAAATCAGGGCTTCCAAAATGGTCGTATTTTCTGGACAAGTCCGATAGATTATATAAATGACTTGATGGGGAAATAATTTTGACGAAGTAGAATCCTGACTGAATTAATAAAGATGGTTGTAAATTTGTTGCTGGTAAAATTAAAATGTTTGTAGTCCTTTTTCTCTACAGAGATTTAAATACATATACAAAGATGTTTCTATTTAAATGTATTCAAGAAAGTACCACTGATCTGCTAGATCATCATTTTAACATTTTATGAGGAATTAATACAATGATGTACCAGTTGTCAGAAGGAGATTGTTTAACTAAACTCCTAATTAACTCATTTTATTAATTAAATCTTCTTTTTAGGAGAGCCAAATGAAAGAATGTATTCCCCATCAGGAGAAGACTGTATTGAGATGGTGCCTAATTGGAATTATCAATGGAATGACAAAAGATGTGATAAAGAACAGTATTACATCTGTAAAAAGCAAGGTTTGTATGATGTTCAGTTAATTCAGAAATTTTTGCAATGCATTGAGTAAAAGTTTTTAACAAAAATGAAAATTGTATAGCATTTATTATATTATTTGAATGTACTTTTTCCTGAAATCGCAATAATTTCTCCCACTTTTTATTCGTTTTGCTACATATATTAATACATAGCATTGCTATACCACTTGGAACAATTTTTTATGAACTAGCAAATGCTTATTGTTTATCTGTATTGTAAAATGCATCTACTGTTAAGGTTTTCAAACTATAAATGATTAATCACTAATGTTTTCTGTACAATAATTAAATCTTTAGACAAATTGCTTACTTCAGAATTTTTTTGAATATACTGGTACCCAATAATTTATGGATTGTCTATTTTCATATAAATTGCATTTTTTGCAGCACTACCATTGACAACAACTGCATTAACTCCAACTTCAGGTCCTATTTGTAAGTTATTTAAATACAGGAATCAGAAATGACATTTCCAACAGATATAAATGAGTCGTGGAAAATAAAAATGTTTTAAAAATAAGATATTTCATGCTTTTTCCAAATGGTGTACATGATTCAATTGTATTCATCTAAAACAAATTTGATGGCTTTTTAAAATTTTTGATAAAATACAATTTTTATGGTAGTTACATTTTCCTCCTGGAAAATTCATGCAAGGTTTTTAAAAATGGCATTTGAAAGTGAAATTAATTAACTTTTTATTGTTCTGAATTAGTACATTGAAACAATTAACTTGTTCATCTATTTGCCAGATTACTTAATTAGCTCCCAAAATTAACATTAATATAAAATTTACATATATCTTTTTCCAAAATCAAGTTCAGTTTAAAAATATTCTATGTCCTTCAATATGCAAAAGTGATGAGACACAAATTCGGCAAATATTTAGTCTTCTCCCTAAATTGAAAAGATTCAGTTCCACATGATAATTTTGCCTAGCTTTACCTGATCATCCATTTACATAATTCTTACTTGATATGAAATCTTTATTTGCTTACAGATACATGTGGAAATGAGCCGATGATATCAGGGAACTACAGCTTGTTAGATGGTGACACTTCCCTAACAGCATCATCAGTTCGAGATTCTGCTCATGGTCCATTTAATTCTAGGCTATATTTATCTGGTCTAAGTGGTATGTATTCCTATGGATTCATTATTATTCATTGGATAACAAACATTAATTTTTGTGGATCCCATGGGTACAAGTGAAGCTCAAACTTAAGTGTTCAATGAATTACAAATTTTCTAAAAGGTTGTGTTTAGACTTTGGCAAAGCCACGAAATCAAATACTGTAAATTCAGAAATTATTGCAAGGTTTTTATTAATGTGAATAGTGCGACTGTGTGAGTATTGCAATAATAAGAACTCATATTTTTATATCTTAAACATACATCTGAATGAGATTTTCCTGAAATCCCAATAATTAATCTAGCATTTTTGTCCATTCTCGCAATAATAAATGCACCCAATAATCCCTGAATTTACAGTAATCATGAAAATGCAAGTTTTTCTCAATCCTCAAAAATTGGTATCCACAATAATAAATGAATCCACAGTATACAGAGAATAGTAAGTACAGCCAATTGGAATTTAAAAGTACATTGTTTCAATATTAGCAGATCATTATGATGCATATTATAAGCATGCTTTCAGTAACTGCATGGATTTATTGATTCTATGATATTTGATATTTTTACTTGAATCTGAGTTTGTGTTCAGTGTGTTTTTTCTCAAATGAATTTATACTGTTGATTTTTTAGAAAAACTATTTGTTATTCCACTGAGTAAAGTAAAAAGTTGATAGTTGAGTACAACCATGTATCTATGTCAGGCATGGGGTAATGCTAATTTGTAATTGTAATGCCCTGTAATGCATTAAATTTTCCCAAGTAATGCATATAATGTGTAATGCCCAAATTTTGGCATTACATGTAATTGTAATGTAATGTATTACATTGTCAAAAAATGCATACAATTTATGCATTACATGGCATTACATAGCATTACTTATTAAATTGACCCCCTCCCATACACCATCAATTTTCAAAATTATATTGATTGCTAAGTCCTATATATTGTTACAAACACCAGGGTAATAAGTACCTTCTATTTTCTTTTAAATAGGAAAATTAAAAACAAACCAATTTCTAGTTAAATTATTAACAGAAAGTGTAACTTTGAACTGTTCAAAATAATGATTTTCTTCATCTAACCCTAATACTTATACATTTGTACTAATAATTAAAACACATCTATTTTATAAACATAAGGATTGTAATGTGTAATATAATGCATTACTTTCCAAAATACATTTAATTGTAATGTAATGCTGGTTTTGCTAAAGTAATTGTAATGGAATGCATTACATTGCAATGTAATTCGCCCCAAGCCTGATCTATGTACACAAGAATGAGCCTTTAACTGGAACCCAATGCATGTTTTATTCAATTATCAGTATTTTTTTAAGAAACTACCAGTTAATGAAATCCACTCAACTTTTACAGGAGCTACCTATGCTAATACAGCAGGATGGTCAGCACTGAAAATGAACAAAGGAGAATATATACAGGCCTACTTCTATAATCTTATCACATTCAAAGGCATTACAACGGCTGGTAAACCTGATGGTTCAGAATGGGTGCAGCAATACCAAATTCAATATCAATATGACTATTTCTCAGAGTTAGTTTGGTATGAGGAGCCACCAGGTACTGTTAAGGTAGGCTTGTGTTGGTGTGGTCCATAATAAACTAAGGATGAAACATTTAAATGATTTTTTATACTGTAGATTCAGAGATGTTTGCAATGTTTTTATAATTGCAAAAAATTGCAGGATAAGTTTGGTATAAACAATAAAACTCCCATTTTTGTCGAGCCTTCGACTTTTGTCGAAAAAGCGAGACATAGCGATCCTACATTCCGTCGGCGTCGTCGTCGTCGTTGTTGTCGTCGGCGGCGTCCACAAATATTCACTCTGTGGTTAAAGTTTTTTAAATTTTAATAACTTTCTTAAACTATCCTGGATTTCTACCAAACTTGGACAGAAGCTTGTTTATGATCATAAGATTATATTCAAAAGTAAATTTTGTAAAAAAAAAATTCCATTTTTTCCGTATTTTACTTATAAATGGACTTAGTTTTTCTGCCAGTTAACATTACATTCACTCTGCGGTTAAAGTTTTTAAAATTTTAACAACTTTCTTAAACTATCCTGGATTTCTACCAAACTTGGAAAGAAGCTTGTTTATGATCATAAGATAGTATCCAGAAGTAAATTTTGTAAAAAAAAAATTCCATTTTTTCCGTATTTTTCTTATAAATGGACTTATTTTTTCTGCCAGTTAACAATACATTCACTCTGTGGTTAAAGTTTTTAAAATTTTAACAACTTTCTTAAACTATCCTGGATTTGTACCACACTTGGACAGAAGCTTGTTTTTGATCAAAAGCTAGTATCTAGAAGGAAATTTTGATAAAATTTTGTTCCATTTTTTCCATATTTTACTTATAAATGGACTTAGTTTTTCTTCCAGTTAACTTTACATACAGTCTGCAGTTAAAGTTTTAAAAACATTTATTAGATTCAAAAACCATCCTGGATTTTTACCAAACTTGGACAGAAGTTACTTACAATCAAAAGATAGTATAGAGAGGAATATTTTTATTAATTTTTTTCCTCATTTTTGTTGAGCCTGCGATTAACAGCAAAAGTAGGCGAGACACTGGGTTCCGCGGAACCCTTACGAATTTTTAATTTTGATATGATTATTTGTATGAAACATTTCCTAAAATTTGAATACTTAAATTTGCATGTTTTTCCATTGTTCATCAATTACAATAATAAATACATGGACAATTTTCTGAAATTTACAGTAAATTTTGGTCAGAATCTTTTCTATGAATAAATGTGTTAATCGCAGCAGTACAGTTGAATTATTAAATTTACTAGTATAATATAAAAGTAGTAGTAGAGGGTGTTTTACATACTAAACTGCAACCTACTGCCTAATCTAATCTAATCTAGTTTGGGTTAATGACAACTACCCTAATGCCTAATGGGTTGGATGGGATGGGTTATAGTTTAACCTTGGATGGTAGGAACCATTATGATATATAAGGTAACTCAGGTTTGAAATTTGGTTTTCCCCAAACCGTTCACTTCATTTCATAAAAAGTAAAATTTAGTAATGTAGAAAATAGTTTATCCCACAACAGTCCAGTCCATTTCATTGAAAGGTAAAATTAGCAATTTTAGAAAATGGTTTATCCCGCAACAGTCTAATCGGGCAATCCATTTCATTGAAAGGTAAAATCCACAATGTAGAAAATGGTTTATCCCTTTACAGTCCAATCTATTTCATTAAAAGGTATATTAAAGAATGTATAAAAGGTTTGTCCCATAATCATGATAACAGTTCAGTCAATTTTACCAAATAGTTGAAAACTGAGTTGCAATAATTGAATACTGTTCTTTTTAGAGCAATGAATAATCACTCACCATCAAGGGTCCGGAAACGGTCATATTTGCCAGTCATGTCCTAAGATGAAACTATTTGTCCTAAACGAGTAATTGGGATTTAGGACAAATTTTATTTTTTTACAGAAGTAATTTCGGTCATTTCTTTGACCATGTTGACTCAATGTTTGAAATCGGATTTCTTAATCGCCATTTTGCACTTGTGATCACTTGTTTTTGTTTATAATCCCTTTCCTGTAATAAAACTGCCACTACAGTAATTTGATAATCCTGAGGGCCCTCCTAATATCTATATCAATGCCTCCGGGAAACATTTTGGCTAATGATCGCTAATCACTTTTTACCTGTGGTTTAGTCACACGTACCTGACAGTAATCACAAGCTCAGAATAATATCTTTAAAACATTAAAGTTCACTGACAAGTGTATTCATTATTTATTTACTTTTCATCAAAGACAGTTATCAATTCTGATTTAAAAATTAAATCTAAATTTACGTAGAAAAAAGTATTTTTTCACGAGTAACACATGTGCTTTATTTACTATGTAATACGCATGCGTGAAATTGTCTTCAGCAAATTTAATATTTAATCGTAAAATGCAAATTGATTTCATGCTAAATTAAACGAGTGCAACTATTATCTGTTATATTCAAACACTTTTAAAGGTAATAAAATAAAAAAGCCATAAAAAGCCGGTGATTTACTGTCAATTTGATAAACAAAACAAATCCCGGAAATGAATCCGGAATTATTCGTACTTTAAAATATCGCAAACTTCCGGTTTTAACTTTTGTCAAATCGAAAGAAACGTAAGCAATGTCTGAGAAATTAACCATTTTGAGTCATTAAAATCATTTCAATTTTAGACTGTTGCCTTCCCTATACTGTCCTTCATGGTAATGGTAAGACAATTACTTAGTAAATGCGATGAAACAGCAATACAAGTTCGTCATGTTGGTTGATGCTATAAATATAGTCAAGTTGATATCGACAATTTGAAAAGGGGTACCAACTTTTCAAACATCTCAAAATGACCAAAATTGTCTGGAAACATTTCCGGATCCTTGCTCACCATGGTAATGAACAGTGGTAATTCTGGTTATAACTTGGTATTAAGTGTGTTTTATAAGTCTTACATGAGACACTAATCATAACTGAACCATGTGAATAGATATTTGAGCTGACATAATTAGGCTAAATGATTTCTGGACATAGTTTTGAATATTATGTAGAAGGTACATTTGTTAAATTTTTTAAAGACAGAACAATTGCTTTTTTACTTATAAAAGAAACAAATTGCAGTGTTCAAATATTTTGGGAATAGTAATAGCTATCTTATTATTCCATCTTTATCATCAAATTATTAAATATGTTAAGTTTTTTTAAATGCACAAGTCAGTTTTTGAGGATTTAATGTTGTGGGTTTTTATTGGACTTATAATTTTAATTGTCCCCTTAATACTTTTTATCTTTTAAACCAGCCCAAATTTTGCATTTTGCTTTCTGACTTGTCAAATAAATCAATAATTCAATGATTTTCAAAATATTTTATTTCACAAAGGAACGGGTTCAATTTGCAATAAAATGTATGTTAACCACTTAAAGTCAGAATAACATAACATTTCCCTGACATCCACAGATTTTTAGAACCTACTAACTCTTAAACATTGTATTTTGTATCTTGTCCTTATCCTGAATTTGCTTGTAATGTTTGCTACTGAACATCAACAAAATAATAAATCAATGATTATGGTCACTACACTGTTAAATAGAAAATTATCTGAAATTATGTATTGTCAGAAGAGACGATAGGCTTCCATCTATTTTTGTAAAGTTTTTTATGTAAGTCTCATTTGAATTTTGTTGTTGGTTTAATCCACTTTGGATTTTGTTTTACTCCTTTCATTTTATGACGCATTTTACATTCAGATTATAATTCATTCTAGGTAATATATTGTTTTTTTTGCCATGGCATTGTCAGTTCATTTTCAAGTTACATGTATGATTTGATTTTTGATTTTTGGTGTTTTCACGCCACTTTTAAGCACCGCTTTTGGGCTATTTCGTGGCGGCCAGTTTTTATTGGTGGAGGAAGCCAGAGTGCCCGGAGAAAACCACCGACCTTCGATAGGAAAACTGACAATCCTAGTCAATTAAGATTGAAGTCGAGTGCACCCGCATGAGCGGGTTCGAACTCACAACCTCAGTGTTGACTGGCTAGTGATTAAAGTAGTAACTACTTAGACCACTCGGCCACCGAGGCCCCCTGTTACATGTATGAGTTTGAATATCCCTTAGGTATCTTTGGACCCACTTTTAGATTCTAAAAAAGCAAATTAATAATTGCCTCTTTTTAGACAAATATTTTTCTTCATTTACCATTCCATTTGTATGAAATTTTGAGAATTTATTATGAGAAAAAAATATATTACAAATACAATCATGTCAAATGTGTATCTTTCAGATTTTTAATGGTAACACAGACAATACTTCACCAGTAACAAATGTTATCCAGTTTCCATTTCAAGCCAAATATATTAGATTGTACCCAAGAAAATGGTACAATGCTATATCTCTGAGGTGGGAGGTTCTTGGATGTGTTCAGGGTAAGTTTGTTTATCGATTAGTCAAGCCTCTGCCTTGTAAAGGACATCCTATATTTTAGAGGCTTCATAAAATAAACTTCTCTATACATTTTGTAACAGTAATGCCCCCAAGGCTTGTTTTATCAAGACGTTTTAATGTATTTTAGCCATAGTGGACCACACTCATGACATATCTGTCAACTTTTCAAAATTTCAATGGGGATTTTAACTACAAAAGGACCTTATCGGTCGTATTGCTAAACTGATTGTTTTTTTAGATACTAGAAACAGAATGATGATTGTGATGAAAAATTATTTTCATGTTTTTTTTCTTCTTCAGAATTTTGTATTTCTGACTATGCCATCAGCGGGCCATTAATAACGTCAGACAATGGACTCACAGCTTCAAGTTCTCTGAGTAGTACATATTCTCCAGCAGCAGCCCGTCTTCATCCATTATCACCACATACAGCACCATCTTGCTGGAAAACAGCCTCTGGCGATAGGAATCCATTCATCCAGGTGGATCTTGGTTCAATAATGATCATAAGGGGAATAACTATTGCTGGAAACCCTAATGCACAAGAATGGGTGAAAAGTTTTAGAGTTGTGTATGGAGCTAATTCAAATCTGGTGACTTCTTATTATCAGGAACCATACAAAACTATAATGGTGAGTGAGTTCAAGAATGGGGACAATTATGTCACATGATTTAGTCTTATTGAAAAGTCTGATTATTTATTTTGAGTAGGCACTAGTAAATTAAATTATACTGCACTCGTTCTATTTGAGCAGTCAAAATGCGTTGACTGTATATTTCTATGTCATATACAGTCACTGACCTGATATCACTTTTCCTCATGAATATTCAAATAGTAGTTGCCGGAACTACTTTTTTTTAGTTATTCATGATGACCTCTTCAACCTTTCTTTGTTTCCAATGTAAACAAATGTGTTTTGTTCCAAATCGCGATAAACGTGATCTGTTTATTAAAATTAAATGTACTAAATCTTGTCTTGAAATTTATCTTGTATTTAATTAGTTCATAGATGTTTCTTAGATCCTATCTTAAGTCTATATTTAAAACAAAAATAATAAAATTCGTCTGCTTGTTTACCGTCTGCCAGCTCATGCTTAAGCTAAGAGCAAAGCAAACATGTCTGAAGATATTCCATATTTTGCATTGGACTGGTCTCCCTTAGAAGGTCTGGAGGATGTCCACATGGATGAAGATTTGCAGGACACATTACTACAAATTGATGCCTTAAATATTCCGCTTAATCCCCCAGAATCAAACATACATGTAATAACAACAGTGGCTGAAATACACCCTCCACCTCAAGATTTTCCAAAAGAACCACAACAATCCCTTGAGACCACCTCTGAAAATCTACCTATTGATAATGCTATTGATATTTCCAATGATTTGGTTCCTACTAATCTACAAGATGAAGCTGCTGAGGTATCAAAACAGTTTGATCCAAACTCAATTGAAATGGATGATGAGGACATTCAACTGTTCATTCTATCAAATGAAAACAAAAACACCTGCAAAAAAACCATGTATGACATTAAGCTAGTGCAGAAATTTTTCAAGATGAAAAAGGAGCACAGGGATATTCAAAACATCCCTCAGAATGAACTTGACAGTTTATTGGCCAATTTTTTAATTATTGTACGCAAACAGGATGGGACAGAATATGAGCCTTCGTCCTTAAAAGGAATTATGTCATCAGTAGATAGAAAGCTTAGGCGCCACAAATATGGGCATTCAATTAGTGGTGAAAACAATGATTTCCAATTAACAAAGGATACTTTAAAAACTAAGCTAAAGGTTTTGAAAAAACAAGGCAAAGGCAACAAGCCAAACCGTGCACAACCTTTGACGGATCTAGAGATAAACTCCCTATATGAAAAAAACTTATTGGGTGATTCTACACCAGAGGCAATGATAAATACCCTGTGGCTAAACAACTCTGTCCACTTTGGTTTAAGAGGTGTAACAGAACATTATGAACTTAGGTAGGTACATGTTTTTGACACAAACATGTTGTTATTTACATTGTATAATCCATGGTCAATAACACTAGTACAGAATACCATGTGAAAAAACACTGATGCATATAAATTATCACTCTAATTATCAAATCAAAAATAGAAAATGCATTTATTTACCATAGATATATTTGAATTATATATACATGTAAATGTACATAGTAGATGTCCAAAATGTATTTATATGAGAATATCCAATCATAAAACTCCACACATAACTATGATTAGTAAATTAATACCAAGCAAGATCTTCATGCATGTGTATGTGACACCTTTCTGCTACTTTGTATAATTCCATGCTTTTTTCTGTTTTACACAAATACATGTATCTGAATCATGTTGTCCTATAAAAATCTACATTACTAGTACATTTTTGAACAAGTACATGTAAACTCTACGTAGTGAATATATATCCTGCGAAACTTTCACATATGTTTCTGCTTACTTTGTATAATTCCATACTTTTTCTGTTTTACACAAATGCATGTATCTGAATCATGTTGTCGCATAAAAATCTACATTACTAGTACATTTTGGAACAAGTACATGTAAACTCTACGTAGTAAATATATATCCTGCGAAACTTTCACATATGTTGAACCAAATCAACTTCACATTTTATTTACGGTACATCATTATCACAGATAGTTCCATTATAAATCGTGCAATTCCTAAACGATAAACTATGTTGATAAAAACTTAATCCGATCAAAACACCATAATTCCATTGTTGAAGATCTCTCAAGTTTATGCTGTCTGATAGTTACATCCCTAATTTTCCAGCTCTGCTTTTATCCACTCTACAAAACAAAATATTCATGTGAAATTTCAAAAGTGACAGTCACATTCTATCAAAAAGCATTTATTGTGAAACTATTGATCAATTTATTATAAATAAGGATTTATACGGTTATTAAATTTCATACATTTGCACATATAATGCATATTAATAGTGGAAATATATAGAAATTGCGGACTACAGTATTTATAAATTTATAAGTACATTGTGTATATGTTCCTCTTTCAGATGGGGAGATATAACCTTAAATACAGATTCAGATGGTACGAGGTACCTTGAACTAAATGAGCGACAAACAAAAACACGCACTGGGGAAAATGTCAATGACATTAGGGATGTTAGCCCAAAGATTTATGAGTGTGAAGGAGAGAGGGACCCTGTGGCACTATATGAGAAATTTGCATCAAAGAGGCCATCTGGGATGTCAAATGAAAATGACCCCTTTTACATAGCAAAACGCACTATACCACTAACAGGAGCTGAAAATGAGCTGTGGTTCATCAGACAGCGATTAGGGTCCAAAAAACTTGCCAGTGTCATGAAAGTAATGAAGGAAAAGGGCAATTTGGACGATAATAAGCGACTGACGAACCACAGTGCGCGAAAATACTTGGTCCAAAAACTGAAGGACAATAACGTGCAAGATACCGACATAATGCAGATATCGGGTCATAAAAATGTGCAATCTATCAGAAATTACAGCGCTTTAAATGAGGACAAGCACAAGCAGATATCTCATGTCCTCAGCAACACGACTGGTGAACCCCCTCAGCCCCTTGTTCCAGTTGCCTCAAACTTACCTCTCCCTGCAATGCCTTCTAGGACAACTGTCGATGACGATTTCTCCATTGGTTCCGACAATTCAACAATTTGTTCCCAAACCAACACATCTAACAGGATAAACTCGATGTTTTACGGTGCAAAATTACAAATTCAAACCATGAATGTGTACATGTGTGACCGCCATTAACTGTGACCGCTTCAAATGAAATGTTTACATCGCGAAGCGTAGAACGATTCAAACTTATTTCTTATACAATTGTTGGAAATACATATTTTTCTTGTTAATATTGTTTGTTTAAAACCTATAAATCATTATGTTTCATGCTTATTGTTGATATTTTAGTCCATACTCAAACGAATTCTTTCACCATTGTTCACCATCGGATTGGTTTTGTTATTGCGTTATAATATTACTCCGCATTGAGGCCCTTTGAAGGGTAATTTTCCCCAATAAATAACAATAACTCAATAAACAACAATTCAGAATGTTTTTGTTTTCTAGATTGCAGTATAAAGACAATAATAGTGTATTGACTTGACATATCAACGATATAAGGATTCGGCCCGAAACGGGGAAATTGCTCGGCAGAGCCTCGCATTTCCCCGTTTCTAAGCCTCATCCTTATATCGTTGATATGTCAAGTCAATACACTATTATTGTCTATGTACGGTACTTATTATACATTTTGCATGTTGGGCCTTTTAGAATCGACTATACGGTATGGGTTTTTTTCTCACTGTTGAAGGCTGTAAGGTTGCCTATAATTGCTTACATCCACTTCATTTGAATTCTGGTGGATAGTTGTCTCATTGGCTATTAATACCACATCTTATTTTTACCAATTAGTACTTATTTTATTTCTATTTATTTATTTATTTAACATTAGTCAGTCCTTACACTTTAACAAATAAAAAGAGAAATAGTGTATAGGTCAACAAGACCCCAATGCAGCAACACAAAAACACCAAAAGATATCTAGAGGTCAACTTAGGCTTTTCAACAATAGACAATTGTCTGTACAATATGTCAAACTTTCAATTGACAAGAATTAGAAACTTTTTTTTCGAGATATTTGCCACTGAAATTAACATATTATTTTCATGAATAATGTCCTTTTCCATGCATGGTGCAACATCACAATTATGAAAAATATTGAAAGGTCTGTTTGAATGTTTTGTTTATACAAGCATTTTAAAATTTATTTTTTTTGACCGATAAAGGTATCTAGACCTTTCATGTGAATCAACAAAAATGTTTTTAAAGTGTCGAAAAATGAGGGGATAAAAAGAGAACTTGAATTTGATTTTTCAGAAGTGTATTTAAGAATGTATGTTTAAAAATATTGACAATTAAAAAGATTGCAGTGCAAAATTCTTAAATTCATAACCAAAGAAAATTTGACTTGAGTTCTTCACTTTTTTATGTTGAGGAGTAATTATTTTATTTCAGGTATTCGATGGAAATGTAAACAACAATGAGACTGTTACTCGATACTTTAAAGGACATTTTCAGGCTCGATATATTAAAGTAGAACCTGTCTCCTATGAAAAAGCTGTAGCATTGAGATTTGATGTTATGGTTTGTCCTCAAGGTAATTTATTCTATGAAGAGAACTTGCTGTCAGGTCAAGTTGAGAGTAGGGAACAATGTGATTGTTATATTTCTATCATGTTAGTAGTAGGAGATTGATATAACAGAGACATTGTTTTCCTAATACAATGTAATCCTTCTGTTTTTTACCTTTTAAAGACTCTAATTTAATCCCCCTCCCCTCAAAATTTGAGTAGACATCACAAGCTGAAATCTGTTATTTGCATTTAACTAAACAAAAGTACACAAATTTGTCACTTTAAAATTACTGTTTTTTCTTATTGTGTTTTAGATATTTATTTGAAATGTAACTTTTTGATCCTTAGAATTAACAAAACATTAAGTCTTGATTTACAAATGATAAGGATTCCAAAAAATCACTCTTTGCAATGCTAGGTCATAAGTTTTTCAAAAAGGAACCAAAATTATCACTATCTATATATGATATTTTTTTAATCTTAATTTGTTCATACTTAGAAATATTTATTACAGGTTGCAACCAGAAAACACTGCTGAGTGGTAAAACAGGTGTAAACGATGATCAGCTCTCTGCCTCCACAACTCAAGACAATTTTGTAGGTCCAGCACAGAGTAGACTGAACCAGCTAGCAATAGGAAATACAGGTGGTGCATGGTCACCTACGTACAATGACCAAAGGCAGTGGATTCAGGTTAGTTTTATGTTACCTTATTGCATTTTGGACACTTTGACCTAAACTTTAGACATAAATAACATTAACTAAGTTTTGGATGGATGGATGGATGGATGTTTATCAAGTCCAGTGGCAAATTAAATGCATATTCAGGACAAGAACATGATGATGTGATAGGAATATAAACCCTGCTTTGTACTAGACTGATATGCTGAGTGGAATTTTTTATCATGCTAGTTCACAATCTACAGGAAGACATGTCACCATACCCAGACACTTTATTCTGACACCGAGCTGACCATTCTTTGCATTTACTCCTAAATGCTCTGTGCTTAGTGGAAGCAGCAAATATAAATTTTCAAGTCTTTGGTTTAACCAAGCCAGAAATTGAACCCACAACCTCCCTCACTCAAGGCAAGCAGGCTACCACAAGACTACCAAGGCAGTCTTAAGTTTTTGAAAAACTTACATAGTAAGTAACAGATTTGACAGATTAGAGAATCCTGTATATAATCAACAAACAAACATATCTTTGAGAGTCTGTTTTAGATTAATTCCCAGCTTTTCTAGACTCTAGATGATTTAGAGCTTGACATTTGAATTGATTGTTTTTTCTATTATTGAAGGCTGTAACCAATTTGAAGTTTGTCCAGTACAATTCAGATTTATTAGTCCCCTACCGACGAAGTCCAAGCGGACTTAAGGTTTGAACTCCATCCGTCTGTCTGTCTGTCTGTCAGTCCGGCAAATCAGTTTTCCACACTTTTTTCCTTCGTGCTTGAAGATATTGATTTGATAATTGGTATATAGTTTACACCATGACAAGTTATAGATCAAGTTAGCATTTTGTTCCAATACTATGAATTTTTAACCGGTAAGGGACTATGTATTGTCATGCGATACTCTCTCAGAATGCTTGTTATAAAGTACAATTGACTTTTTTCTAGTATTGAAGACTGCATCCATTGGAAGATTTTCCTGTACAATTCAGACTTATTAAAGTACAAAAAAGTCGGGATTAAAAATGTCTCAGAAATGTTAAGGTTCAGAATAAAAAAAGTAAAATTACAAAAACTCCAAGGAAAATTCTAAAGGGAAAGTCCCTTATCAAATGGCAAAACCAAAAGCTCAAACACATCAAACGAAAGGAAAAACAACTGTCATATTCCTGACTTGGTACAGGCATTTCATTATGTTGAAAATGGTGGATTAAACCTGGCCCTATAGCCAGCCAAACCCCCCACCCGCACAACAGCCACACAGAATTCCATTATATTGACTACAATGTGTGAGCAAATTAAACTGAGTACAGTTTAAGTAATTCCAAACCAGATTTAAATTAATAAAATGTAATACAGATACAGTTAGTATATACATGTATAAAAATAGTCCAATTCACATTCCTCAAGGTTTCTACTGTATGTTCAACTGTACTACATGGCCATCACTGAGTAATATATCTCTTATTATATAGGTTGATTTACAAGCCATGGTCCAGATAACAGCAATAGCTACACAAGGACGAGCAGGCCACGATGAATATGTTACTCAATATAAGATTGCTTCCTCACCCGACGGCAGAGCATTTATTATGTATTCAGCCTTTCAGAGGAATGCTGTGGTTAGTAACATGCATAAGATTGAAAACCAATAGAATTCTTACAAATCCTTGAACTCTGTGGTAGTGCTTATTAGTTATAAACTAATAAAAGTAATCAAGGTTTTATAAAGTCAATGTTTTATTTGGAAGTGTTTGAAAAAACTCATTGATTTTCAATTAAAACCAGATGAAATTTCATACAAGAAAGGTTAGAAAAGTTTAAATTTGAAAGCTCTAATTGGTACTATTTCTGAAAAAAAGAACATCTTACAGGTATTGTTCCATCTTATTTTGTATCTCTATCTAAGTATACATTGAAAGCAAGCTAGTTTTAGTTTAAATATCTTAAAGGGAAAATTCGCGATTTTTTACTTATCATCTTATTATGTTCATAATACCATAAAAAACATATTCACCAAGTTTTATCTGGATATGAAAACTAATAAAGAAGAAAATTGGGAATTATTAATTTTATTTATTCGAACTTCCTGACTTCTGTGACGTAGTTTAAGTCTTTTTGCATGCCGGGAGTGGAATTAATCTCATTTAAGTCTTGTTCGTTAATCATCTAATAACGCGATTTAAAGGGCATCGACGACTTTTGGCGTAGCTATTAACCAACTAATAATAAAGAAAGTAAAGTGATCAGCCGTGCAACTTTTAAAAATAAAATGTACGATTTATATTTTAAGGATTTCTGATATGATTATAGTCATTATAGTAATAAAAGTAAATCATACAATAGAATATTTTTATGAATTTTTTTTCCGACGGATATTTTCAACAAACATATTTAACTGATAGTGTATTAAAAATGCATGTTTGTATTCTCACCTTTTACTTCAGTCTAGCAAACATTTTCCGCTAGTACCGTGTAAATACAATGTGTATTGTACTGTGACACTTAGTGACTACCTGTTGAATGCATGGTTAAATTCAAGGTATTTAAAGGTTTGCATTCTGTAATTCTAATCTTTTGATCTTCACTCAGTGAATTTTAGCCGTCACGGTTCACCGTTCCAGGTGTGAACATCATTTCGTATGAATGATAAACGGGAGTGATAGTTTGAGACAGAAAATAAAAAAAGAAATATAATTATTTTGAGGGAGTAATATGGTGGCACAATAACTGGATAGCCGTGGTATATTTTTATATTTTCCGTAAGCTCAGTTTAAAATGAATTATGACTGCTGAATATTTTTGTAACAATGAAATACTGAATTAATTTAATTGAATAAATAATAATGGCATTCTAAACACGAGTGTATGAACTAAAAATTGTACCATTTTAAATTAGAATCTGTAACCTTGAATATTTGAAATAGATAATTACCAATTGCAATTATATAATTTGGTCCGTCCAAAGCGATCTTTATTTACATATTCAGGAATTAATGTCCTTATCAAAATATTTTAAATCTCACAACGTTTAAATACTTCAGCCATTTGAAGAAAGATAATTAAAAAGTTGACAGGAAATTTAAGGTCAACTTTGTCTTATTGGAATGAGATCGAATAATTAAGAACAAAAATTATTTTCCGGTTTGAAAAAAAAAAAAAAAATAAATAAAAGAGATATGTGGGTTTGAGACAGAAAAAAATAATTATTTGGGGAGGAATATGGTGGCAAAATACCTGAATCGCCGTTATATATATTTTTTATATTTTGCGTTAGCTCAGTTTTTAAATAGATGGGTGAGTACTTTGTTGTAACATCGGAATTCTGAATAACTTTCAATGAAATAATTTTATAAATAAAAATGGCCCACGAAAACGAGCGTATAAACCAAAAACTGTGCTATTTTGAATTATCATCGGTAACCTTGAATATTTAAATGTGCAGAGAAAATTATCAGTTACATTAATATAGTTTGGTCCGTCCAAAGCGATCTACATTTACCTAATCGGGAATGTCCTTATTAAAATATTCTACATCTCACAACAAATACTTTAGCTATTTGACCAACGATGTTTAAAATTTTTTTATAGAATCAATCTAACGTCAACTTGCCTTTATTGAATGGAGACAGACCGGCGGAATCAATGTTCAATGTGCTTTATATCTTGTACCTTTGTAAGACTTATCATTCATTCATAAACCATGTCTATACCGCAGACATATATATACATATGATTATGTCTGTCTTAACTGACAAGAATACTCCTGGTTTAACACTAGTAATTTGTTGGGGCCCTTTATAGCTTAATTGCTGTTCGGTGTGAGCCAAGGCTCCATGTTTAAGACCGTACTTTGACCTATAATGGTTTACTTTTATAAAATTGTGACTTGGATGGAGAGTTGTCTCATTTGCACTCATACCACATCTTCTTATATCTATAAGCAGTATTATCTTTAAATTTCTGTGATTTAATACCAAGAAAGAAAAAAATCCCGAAATTAATTTGCTACTTTGATACTAGTACTCAATATTTTTCCTGGAAAATATTCACATCCTCATTCGGTCTGAAAATAAGATAAGAAACTGGTATACAGAACATGCAGAAGTGTGAATGTCATAAAACCTTGTTATATCAGAAACCATTATAAATGTGAACCTGTATACGTAAGACCTCATGGGACGATGTACCTAACCACATACAAGTAATATACACGTAGCTCTGTTATACCCGGAAATGTCAAGGTTAATCACTACCGATACAGAATGTACCAACGCAAAGTAAATTCTGATGATTGTGAAGCATGACCATTCATGATTTTAGAGGAGTATTAGGTGGGGGATTGTCGGAACGATTTAAATTCTGACTAGATTTTTTCTCAATTTAAATCACTGAACTAAAAAAAAAGAAAGGAGAAAACAACGTTCAAGAACAGAATTCTTGTAAATTCATAAATACAACGTTCTTATTTTGTAACTTTCAATAGACTTGACCTCCAACCCCCCCCCCCCCCCCCCCCCCGGCACCCCTTTTTATCAAAGCGTACATGCATGTATTTTAATGACTGTCCGTTATTTCGATCATAATGACAATTGTACGTGAAATCCTATAGTTGGTGAGACTTTTTTTTTACCAGATATGCGACTTTTCGTATTTATATTTTCTCTTATATTACTCTTATTTAATATTTTATGCATAAGTGCAATAGTGGGAATGGTTTATTCCCCCACAAGCTAACGTAATAAATTAATCAACCCTCAAGCTGATCAGACGTTAATACAACTACTATCAGTCTATCCGGAGTGAAGTTTATTTCTTCAAATAAACTTTTGGGGATCATTAGTGTACGTCCAGTGGCATATATATTACATGCATGTCGGAACAGGAAAATTGGCATAAGGTTCTATTAGAACCATGTTCACATTAATATACATTATACCCAACAATTGTGACTGATGACGAATTTCTTCAACTGTTCGAGAACAATCTAATTGAAATATAAATCTGTGATTTTACTATGTCCATAACTTCGATGAACCAAAGCAAGTTAGATATCGACCTGTATTTAAATCAAATTGTTTCTAGATGTTCTTTCTTATATTCAATATACAATTTTAAATTGCGACTATCTATAGTTCCGTAACTTTCTATCTAGGCGTATAAATGATCGACAAGTGCATATTTTTTAAATCAATAGTTTTTCATGTTTCAAAATGTCCATCATTATTGACAACGAGTATATACTTACATTTTCCCCAATTTACCCTTGGAAAAATATGTAAATAGATTTTTATTTTATCAAATCTTTTTTGGAATTATTTAGATTTTCATAAATATCATTCTTTACACTAGAAATGTTATTTATAAACAAGCGTATGAGTTTAGTAATGACAAGTATATCACTATCGGACACGCAAGACAAAGATGTATATTACACCTGATAGTTTTAAAATGGAAAGTTACAAGTTATCGGCCGTGTACACTAATCAATACCATCAGAAGTGAAGCGATGCATGAACATGCTTTATGTAATTGTGTAATAAGAGTTTTTAAACCCGACAGGAAATCGCTTGAATACCTGGAGGTGTCACCTCACAATACCTCAGGGAATAATTCCTTTAGCCATGCTGGTGATCAGATAAGAGAAGGTCCGAATTTATTTAAATAAGTTTATTACATAAAAGAATTATGAACAAATTAGATTTTCGAAAACGATTTTACACGGAACACTTATTTATAACTTTGAACTTTGACTTTTTAACTAATTCCCATATAAATTTCTTGTTTCAAAAACTTCGTAAAGAAAAAACAGTTTTAAAACGACAGACCATAGTTATTTAAAAAATAATTACATTTTCCGTATCAAGTTAGTTAGTCGGATAAATGCGACTACGTTAGGTTACTGTTGGTTTTGGTCCTTTGTGGTTTATAGATATATCGGGGTTTCTAAACCGAGAAGATGTCAAAATGGCCGCACGCAGAGAATTGATACTCTAAATTTAAAATCGATGGTGATCTCTTATCTAGCAGAATAAAACTTTAATATTTATGAATTTGTGCTTTTTTATACAGAATGGACATAATATCAATTTTTTATTTTTTTGCGAAGTTTCCCTTTAAATTTAAATTTTTTAACACTGTTTCAGGTCTTCAGTGGTAATATGGATGATAGTATGGCTAGGAAGCATTACTTGACATTACCTATTGTGGCCAGATTTATCAGGATATATCCATTTAACTACCATAAAAAGATATCCCTTCGGTGGGAAGTTTATGGCTGCCCAGGTATGTTTATAATCATCCAGTCAGACAACTCTTTGGTGAGATCATCATGATTGTGAAGTATGTTTATCTGGATAATGCTAAAACAAATCTTTCCTAATTTTTAGCTCACCTGGCCCAAAGGGCCAAGTGAGTTTTTCTCATCACTTGGCGTCTGTCGTCCGTTAACTTTTACAAAAATCTTCTCCTCTGAAACTACATGGCCAAATTTAACTAAACTTGGCCACAATCATTATTGGGGTATCTAGTTTAAAAAATGTGTCCGATGACCCCGCCAACCAACCAAGATGGCTGACATGGCTAAAAAATAGTACATAGGGTAAAATGCAGTTTTTAGCTCATATCTCTGAAACCAAAGCATTTAGAGCAAATCTGACAGAAATAAAATTGTTAATTAGGTCAAGATCTATCTGCCCTGAAATTTTCAGACCAATCAGGCAACACATTGTTGGGTTGCTGCCCCTGAATTGGTAATTTTAAGAAAATTTTGCAGCTTTTGGTTATTATCTTGAATATTATTATAGATAGAGATAAACTATAAACAGCAATAATGTACAGCAAAGTAAGATCTACAAATAAATCAACATGACCAAAATTGTCAATTGACCCCTTAAGGAGTTATTGCCCTTTATAGTCAATTTTTTACAATTTTCATAAATTTTGTAAATTTTTGTAAATTTTTACAAAATATTTTCCACTGTAACTACTGGGCCAAGTTCATTATAGATAGAGATAATTGTAAGCAGCAAGAATGTTCAGTAAAGTAAGATCTACAAACACATCACCATCACCAAAACACAATTTTGTCATGAATCCATCTGTGTCCTTTGTTTAATATGCACATAGACCAAGGTGAGCGACACAGGCTCTTTAGAGCCTCTAGTTTAGGTTTCTGGCTGCCCTGATATGTTTCAACAATAAATGTCATTAGCACAAGATAATTAATTCCCCTTTTTTTGGTGTCAGATGGTATAAAGATACTAATAGAATATATTTTTTGTGTGCCAAAAAAACAGATTTGATTAATGTAAAGATAATCTTATAAATTTCAGGACCAGATTCTGGAACATCAATTGGTTGCTATGCAGACGACAAATTAAGCAGAGATTTATCCTACGAACCATATGGCGATCCCTCAGTTGGCATGTGGCCGCCAATGTGCATTCATCACTGTTTTAGCAAAGGATATTATTATGCAGGACTCCAGAATCGGTACATGTGTTTCTGTGGGAATTCTTATGGGAAATATGGTAGATCCATGACCTGTAATCAGCCATGTTACACGAGACCAAGTTACAAGTGTGGTGGAATTACTTCTAATTCTGTTTATACAACTGGACTAAGTATGTTTATTTTATCAATACCCTTACTGGACAAAATCTTCCCTTATATAGTCCTCAGAATGTTTTAGTTCCATTTGTGAAATTCTGAAATCTTATAAGGATTGAAAAAGAAAGATTTATTTTGTGTTCTGGGCTTCCTGACTGACCCTAATTTTGAGATGATCGTAATTTCAAGCTAAACCTAATGTTGATCTACAACTAACAGGCTATTATTTGAACTTGGAATTATTTTTAATTATGGAATTTGTATAATTTCTTGTGTTTGAGATTTTGAATAAATTTTATGCTTATTCTGTATTTTAATGTTCTGTGCCGCGCACAACACTATCTATACAAAATACATTGTATGGAAAGTGTTATGTGCCACTCAAAACATTATAATACAGAATAAACATGGAATTCATTAAAAATTTCAAGCACAAGAAATTATGCAAATTCCATAATTAAAAATAATTCCAAGTTCAAATAATAGCCTGTTAACTGTAATGTTTTCGGAGGATTTCTTCAACTTCAATCTTAAAATAGGTGACAGAACTAATAAAAATCATTTAATGTTGTTAGATAGATTACAAATGGTGGACTTCGCGTTAAATGATATGTTTAAAACTAGAACTTTCGGGGAGGGGACTCATTCTTACACAGTCTATAAGTTTAAAAGTAGACAAATTCGCATGTTTTGACTTTGAATTTAGTGGTGATTTATATACTGTGAATTCAGAAATTATTGCAAGGCTTTTATTAATGCTATTAATGATTTTCCTGAAATCGTAATAATTAAACTCACATTTTTATCCATTCTCCAACAATCACAATAATAAATGCACACAATAATATCTGACTGTATAGTATAAAACATTTCTAAGGTTATGACCTAAATTTTTGGAGGTCATTGCAGATCAAGATTTTTTTATATTTTAGTATTGCTGAAGATTAAGTTAATCTTGTTATGCAAAGACAAATTCAGTAAGAGGTAAATTTTAAGAAATATTAATGTACAATTAGAAAAAATATACATCATATATATTTTGACAGCACCTGTGACAAAAGTGTGTCCACCTAATTGGAAGGCGTATAATGACAAGTGTTACCTGTTACTGTTCAACCAGACATCATGGCTGAATGCCAGAAAAGATTGTCGTATCATGGGAGGTGACTTGGCGACAGTCAACAGCCAGGCTGAGCAAGATTTGGTCTATAGTATTATGAGTAATAGTAGGTACAGTATTGAAAAATCATTTTTATATTAATGTTACTCTTTTCTCTCGTTGAATCATATAAATCATTTAACAGTTTGCAAAAATAAAAGGGAAAATCTTTAAGATTTATAAACCATATGCCTTGGATAAAAGGAGATGGAAAGGCAACCCAAATGACATAAAAGTTGACAGTATATAGAGAGTTGGGTACCCTGACATTCATTTCTTTGTCTGCCATCTTGTCTGTTTGTCCTTCTGTCCCACTTTCAATATAAACGGCTTGACAGAATATATTTAAACTTTCATTGACTCTTACACACATGATGTACATTTGCAATTTCATTTCTTAAACCAAATGACATTGTCATATCAACACACTATATAGTAGACAATGGTTTCAGTTCTATTCAATGCCAAATCAGAATTTATTGAAACTTTACTCACAGAACATCTAGTGTATAGATCATAACTTACATGTAGTTAATTTCATATTGACATCAGAACTTTAAAAAAATGCTCTAATCAGAATGTTTAAATCAGATATTCTGTAAATTAATTTGCCTCCAGTATAAACAAGTTATATTGAATGTTGTGGCTTAAGGTAACTTACGTATAGGAGACCTTGACTGGCTATAAAGCCCTCGCACTGTCGGGTAAGATAACTGGGTGTATTCCTCCATCTTGGATTTTGAAATAGCTTATAACAATCGGTCTAGATCTTTAATGAAATGTGCAAATTTAGAGAGTAGTATGTAATTCATGTGTAAGACTTTTTATGTTGATCTGGAAAATTATGTGTTTTATCATATTTACGGCTGTGTTTTACAAAAAAACAGAAAAATTTTGTTCGATTCTTTTTTTTTTAAAACTACGCCACATAAGGGGAGATAACTCAGATATAAGGGGAGGTAACTCAGATAAAGTAATTTTTATAATAAAATTTGTTGTGAATTTACCTATTTTATTATGTAGCAACAAAATGAGTCCGCTGACCCCATTTTTTCTTTTTCTTATCTGAAAGCATATTATTAGAGCTATCTTCTCATATTTTATCTTAAAATTCTATGGTAAAGTTCCTTTTTATCAAACAAATTTGGGTTTTCCATGCATAATCTATACAAAATCTGACAATTTTGCACAACCTGTAGCGTGAAAAAAGCCAGGTGACACACACTTTTTATTATATTTTTGAAAAAAGCATGATATAAACTACATTTTGACAAATTATTAAAAAATTCTATAGATTGTAATTTAGACCCCATCTACCTTAAATACTAGAATTTTGTCATGAGCATGATAAGTAAAGGTTCTAGGTATTCCTGGAATAGATATTTTTAGTCAAAGCCACAGTCATGGGGGATTTCTTTCATTATGCATCATTTGAGTTGCACTGCTTTAGGGAAAAGGAATATTAGCAATAATTTATTTGACAAAGTAATCATCATTTTCACTATTCTAAGAATAAACTACTGTTACTCTCATATTCACTAACTTTTTATTAAGAATCATACATTTTAAAAACTTTTATAACAGAGGGAGCCTCAGATGTTTGGATAGGACTGAATGATCAACAGGAACAGAATTTCTTTGAGTGGATAAATGGAGAAGTTACATTGTACACTAATTGGAATGTCAACCAACCAGCCAATACAAATAGTGCCAATGAGAACTGTGTAATGATTAACCAAACAGTAAGTGTTAATTTAGATAAATTAAAACAATGTTTAAATTAAGTTATATCCTTAACCATTTATGTCTTCATTAACCTGTTTTCTTGCAATTAGTCCGATTTGAATAGATGGCACAAAGGTTATCTAAAGATTGCCACTTGTACAAAAATTTTCACAAATGAAACCATTTGAATGTTAGATGATAGTTGAGTTCTGTCCTGGTAAATATCAATGACTGAAAATTTTTCATATGAAAATTTGTAATAGTGTTGACTTCCCTAAAAAAAAGACTTAATATATATTTTTATATAATTTAATTTAAATTAATTTCAGATTAAAGTGCATGAGTCTTGCTGCTGGTCATCATAAGTCCTAGAACTTTTGATTTTACATTTTCTCCTCTAAATTGATTTGAAAAAAAATAAAAACGAAAATCAGTTTAATTTTTTTTACAGTTTAAATACCATAAGTATTGTATCTTTACTTTTCAATGAAAAGGTTAACATTGGTCTTTAATTGTTGACATTTGCTCTCAGAACTTAATGGAGTTCTGAATCGGATTGCAATTATTTTTATTTTAACAGGATGGAGGTTGGCAGGACCAGAACTGTGGTGAGCCACACCAGTATTTATGTATGCAGGCTAAATCAGGATCAGCTCAGCCAACACTGCCACCACAATCTCCGGGATGTGATATTGTAAGTTTTGGAAGCTACTACACTCATAACAATTAAGATTGATCGTAAATTATGAACAATTCAGTATACTTACCACCAATTTAAGTCGTAAGATTTTTATGAAGCACAGGCCAGGGCCAACTTTCATTAAACTTTTTCTCAATACTCAGACTACAGATTGTTTGCTGGAAACACCTAATACAGCATTTTGATTGGTTAAATTCTGAGTATGAGTACCATAATCGGACTTCAGATTTTTATGACCGCAAGGCCAGATTGCAATTATTGTCTTATTTCAAAATAGCTTTGGCTGTTGTAAATAGCTTATGTAAATAACCTCCTGCAAAAACATATATGGTTTTTTTTCTTTGTTACTGACCAAAATAATTTCTGAAATTTAGTTTTCTGTTTGTTATTGGGGTGAAAAAAATAAATATTGGAATTTGAACATCAGTAAGAACTTTAAATAAGATAATGATGTGGCAAACTTCATAATCAATAAATTTGAATTGATTAATTACTTTTAGTTTCATAATTTATAAAATGAAATGAAAAATATACTATAAATGTTTCTTTTTTTCTTTGTGTAACTATTAGGAGAGATCATTTGTCCAAATTCTTTAAACATGTATAAGTATTGGTTTTATACTTCAGGGCTGGATTGGTTTTAGATGGTCTTGTTATTTGTTCATGGACCAGACCAGAACATTCGCAAGAGCTAACCAGGCATGTAAGGCAAGGGGAGCAACTCTTGTACAGATAGATGATAGGTTTGTTTGCTTTAAAAACTAAAAAACTAAAAAATAGTAAATATCTATCTCAGATAACAATGATAATTATCAAACAGAGTTAAAAAACACCCTGCATATTTTACATTTAAATAGCTTTGAAGTTTATCATTTTAAGAAATGACTTTGAAAAGGTGTTATGTTTTCTTAAATAAAAAAATCTGTACAAACAGCTGTCCATCAAATTGCATTTAATATTATATAGATGTGGTATGGTTGAAAATGAGACAACTATCCAACAGAGTCTGAATTACATGAATTTTATTATCTATAGGTCCTGTATGGCCTTAAAATACTCGTTATCATAAATATCCTTTTCCTAACACAATTTGCACAAAACTTTTTTCGATGCATAATGTTAGACTATTAAATCTAAAATCTGAATTTATATTCTAATTTTTATTTTGAACATTTATAATTTCTGCTTCAAGGAGACTTTTCTGTCACTGTGACATGATGTTGGAAATTGATATTGTTCCACAATTAGAGTTGTTTTTGTTTCAAACAACGAAACTGAAAGATTCCAATTTACCATTTTTTCTTTTATATTTGTAGATTTGAGCAAGCATTCTTATCAAGTACATTGAATATGAAGAAAGGCATGTACTGGACTGATGCTACTAATTTAGTATCACCTGGAACATTTAAAAACTTTGACAATCATAGAGAAGTGCTATATACCAACTGGGCTCCAAATAGACCAGGTAATGGACATGTAGAAAGATGTGGAATTGAAATCATATTTGGATGCTTAATATAAAAATAAGGAGATGTATTTAGTATTATTGCCAATGAGACAACTATCCACTAAAATATAGATTTCTTTGGTAAAAGGAGCATTCAATTAGTATTTGCTAAAAAAATTTAAGGAAAACTTTCTCTTTTGTTTGTCAAGAGGGGCGGAAGGATTATTCAGGACAACAGGATTGTGCCTTTATTTTTGCTGGAATTCGGGATTTACACGTATCAAGACTCAAGAATGAAAGATTCCTTTTCGGGATCCAAAAGGGAATACTTTATGTTTTTGAAATTCTGGTTTCAGCGTTTATTTTCCAGGAATTTGGAATGACATCCCCTCCTACCCCCGGTAAATGATACAGCAATATAACGAAAGACATCTAGAGGTCAACATAAGGTCATCAATAATAGACAAGTTTGGTTATCATATTATAAGATCTAATCATAGATGCTAACCGTTACGATTTTCCCGTAATTGTTACGATTTTTTTACCCAAATTACGGTGTTACGATGAATATTCTATTTGTTAAGGACTTACGGTCATTACCTGCCCAGAACAGTTCTCCGTTTATAAATCATTTTTGATAATTGAGACGCCTTAAAAGGGTGACTGGGGAAT
Organism: Mytilus californianus; assembly: GCF_021869535.1. Taxonomy (NCBI): domain Eukaryota; kingdom Metazoa; phylum Mollusca; class Bivalvia; order Mytilida; family Mytilidae; genus Mytilus; species Mytilus californianus. Next base: position 66,312,351 of record NW_026262745.1, read on the forward strand.
AAAAATATGGTCACCACTGGTCTTCCTCCGAGCGACAGTAAAACCCTCGCCGAAGTGGGGCGTCCGTTTGGCTGTGAGGGATGTATCAAGTACGCAGCCACGTCCAGACAGAATGAAGACGTTAAATCCGATGCCTCGTGTAGAGAGAGAGTGCAACGCTTTTTCAACGTCAAGAACCTTTGCAACAACTCTTTGAGGGGTTCGTAGGTGGGCTAAATTTCTGTCCCTATTCAATATACCCTCATTTTCCCGCGGTTGTCCAAATTTTCCCGACCTTCATCCCGACAGCCTCTATTGTAATACCTACCTCGTTTTGAACAAGCATGAAATATTTGCAATTGGACATTAAGCAACCAACAATCAATCGGGACTACCAGTAAAAACGATACTCTTATTCTGAATAATTAATGATCGAAACAAGTCTTTGTTTTTAATTTTTCAATGTCTGGTGTAACAACTTAAATATCTGAAACAAAAAAAGAAAACTAGAAAGCCGGACCATTATGCCTTTTGTATATATTATGAAAAATATTTCCATTTAATGCGATGGTCATTTGCTAATCAACTTTGAATCGTAGTTCTGATAAATAAAGGACATCGTTTAGTCACTGAATGCCACCCAAAAGGGTGACTAAGGAATAGAAATATGGTCACTACAGGTTTTCTTCCATTAGGCTGTAATACTGTTGCCAAATTGGGTGTCCGTTTGGCTGTGGTGGATGTACAATTACGCAGCCACGTCCGGTCAGAATGTGGACGTTAATTCATATGCCTCTTGGAAAAAGAGTGCTAAACACTCTACGTTAAGAACCGTTGAAACAACTCTTTGATAGGACCGTAGGTTGCCTGTTGCAATGCTAAATGTCTGTCCCATATCCCCTCATTTTTCAGTGGCAGGAAAAAATTTTCCCGACCCTCATCCCGACAACCTCTATTAAAGGACCTACCTTTTGAATGTACTGTGAATGTGTTCTCTTCCTGAATATACATGAAATATATGCCACTGGATGTTTAGCGATCAATAATCAATCATATCACTGTGTGCCCAGTTGTTCATATGATTATTATAAAATTTTACGTTAATATTACTGAAAAAAGACACAAATTACGGAAATGTGAATGCCTTTTTACTGATTGCACTCAATGGGGTTGGCATCTATGTCTAATTCACGCTATGAATAGCTACTAGTTATCATATTATATGATCTAATTCACGCTATGAATAGCTACTAGTTATCATATTATATGATCTAATTCACGCTATGAATAGCTACTAGTTATTATATATGATCTAATTCATGCTATGAATAGCTACTAGTTATCATATTATATGATCTAATTCATGCTATGAATAGACAAGTTATGAAAAAGTTATCACAGACTACTATAGCTCTGCCTTCAATACTTAATTCCACTTTAGACAATACATTAAGATGTCAAAAAAGTCTACTATTTTATCTTTATTTCCTTTATGGTAAAGATGTAATTAGGTAATAAATATCTTTAAAGTGTAATTTATAAGAAGTTTTTCAAAGCAGAAAATTCTGAAGTAGCTTTAAAAAGTAATTTTAACATATTTACATTAGGTAATTCCCGATCATGTGTTGCTATGCAGACCAAGACACCATCAGGCCTGTGGATTGACACCAATTGTACAGCTTTGTCAGGAGCTGTTTGTGAGAAAATTGGTTTAGGGCAGACAACTCCAAAACCACCTACAACAACTCCTTCACCTGTACCCTGTCCAAAAGGATGGATAGAAGTCAACGGGTATTGTTACCAGGTAGGTACCAGAAAATGTCGAGAGAACATAAATTGACAGTAATCTCAACTTGCTTGCTACACAAAGATTTTTTAAAGTGCCAGTCTTTGTAAGGATCAGGCAATTTTGAAAAAAAATCAAAACATCACCGAAAAAACCCACCGACCAAACCATCCTTTTTTGAAGTTTGTCTCTTTTTAAATTTTGGTTAGAATGATAGCAAATTACGGAGTTAGCTCCCCTTAATAGTTAATTTCTAGTGCATTTCAACCAAATTATATCTTGAGTTACCAGAACAGAAAAAAGAAACGAATGTTATATTCGTGCACCATTATACATTTTGAACATAAATTAATGCCAACTTGAGTGGGTTTTTGTTTGTCATGTTTTCACCACTGCCTGATTCTTAGGCAGATTGGTACTTAAACAATTTTTAAAAATATTTTTGAATAAAGGTAATCTAGTACTTTTGCTTTCCTTTCCAGAATGTTCTTCCAGGCTGAATAGTTGTTTAGTAATACTGTTATGAAACAGAAGTTCCTTTATATTATAAGTTCCAAGTGGAACAATTATTCTGTAATATTATTTCCACTGGAACAAATATTATCCTCACAGAATAAAGATTATAGAATATTTGTTCAACCAGGAACAGATATTATGACATTGTTTATAACAAAGTTTCCAGTGGAACTTCTGTAAGGCGGAACAAATAAAAGTTTACAATATTAATATATTAATGCCTTCATCACTTAGTGGCTGGGGCATAAAGTGTTACCCATGATTCTTCTGTCTTTCTGTCCATACAGATTGAGTTTGTATTTTGTTTGATATTTACACACTTATCCTGAGATGAATTATTCACACAGATTTTTAATCACCTAAAAGCTAGGCAACTGGTATTTTTGTTATTGACATACATGTAACACATATAGTATTTTCAGTACTTAGATATTAAACTCATGGGCACTGCCACTTCAGCCCAACTCTTGAAAATGTGTTATTTTTGTAAACAATTTAGATTAACCATGCTGTAAATTTAAACGTAGTAAATAGTAATTAGTTTCTCCATCTATTGCATACTATAGCTACATGTATATGGGATGAAAACAATACATCATTTTTGAAAAACTATGATTAAGTACAAAATTTATAAAAGGATATAATGAAAATAAAAGAGAGTTACAAGTACCTTAGTTAACTACATATTACTCTAATTGACCAGGTAAATGCTGTACAAGGCAGTCGACAGATGCCATTCAGGGATGCTGACAAGGATTGTCAATCACAGGGAGCAAGTCTAGCAAGTTTCCATAATAGTTCTGATATTGATACTCTGTGGAGAAATAATCTTGTGTAAGTATCTATAGCCTATATATGGTGTGTATTTCCAAATAGAGAGTGGAATTACAGTATAAATTCAAGTCTGCAGATGATCTAAGTAAGGAAGATATGTATTTTGCACATGGTTGCAATGATTGCTTTTTAAATGTAACAAATCGTTCATATTATTTCTTCAATTCATGGTTAGACTATAATTTGTATCATGCTTTTCTTTTCCAGTGGCTCAAAAGTCAACTTCTGGATTGGATTAAATGATCTGACATTAGTAAATACACAAAGAAGTAAGTAATGTTGCTTTACAAAAATGAAAAACTCACTTGTTTACATGTCAGCATAAGCTTTTTATGATAAATTGGTGTCAACATTCCAAAATAATATTCAACACATGAGTAGATTTAATCAGGTTCAATATATATGTAACTCAAGAATTCAAGTTTATATAGCATATACAAATTATCTCCCTTTGAATTTTTCAAATGAATTTTCTGTTTTTGCATTAATGCTTGGTAGTTTCTTCTAAAGTTTTACAGGCTCAATAAAAAATAATTTTTAACTTTTAATATGAATTATTGGAAATTTTGTTTATAGTAAAAGTTAAAAAATAGATTGCATATTGATATTAAGCAATATGGATAGTTGTCTCATTGGTAATCATATTGCATACCACATCTTCTTATTTTTATATGGTCTATGACAAAATTTATTGTTTACTTTACTTGAAAAAATTAGAATACAAATGGACAGACAACTCACCACTTAATTTTGTTAACTGGGGACCAAACGAACCAAACAATTTCCATGGAACTGAGGACTGTGCTGAAGTTCTAAGCGCTACAGGTTTATGGAATGATCAAAACTGTCAGTACCATAGAAACTGGATTTGTAAAGTGAGAAAAGGTATTGTTACAGAATTCTTAGTTTTATAGCTGTGTAACCCTCTTTAAATAAAAAAATTGTTATAATTATTATTATTATTATTATAATAATATTAAGACATTGAAAGTATGAAGTACAATAATGTAAATCGGTGGTTATTTAGTTTAAAAGATAAAATATCACAAATAAGTATTAATTTGGTTAAGCATCATGTTAAAGTGCAGACATGTTTTCAGTAAAGCAGTGTTTAACTCCACAACTTTTCCCTATAAATCTGTAAAAAAAAATTCTGCCATGATTGCTATGGATTCATGTTTATTCTTGAGGCACTCATTTTTATGCCCCACCTGCAATAGTAGTGGGGCATTATGTTTTTCAGTCTGTGCGTCCGTTTTTTCGTCCGTCTGTCCCGCTTCAGGTTAATGTTTTTGGTCAAGGTAGTTTATGATGAAGTTGAAGTCCAATCAACTTGAAACTTAGTACACATGTTCCCTATGATATGATCTTTCTAATTTTAATGCCAAATTAGAGTTTTGACCCCAATTTCACGGTCCACTGAACATAGAAAATGTTAGTGCGAGTGGGGCATCCATCTACTATGGACACATTCTTGTTATTGATTTGTTAAGATCAAATATTTACAAAACTTAAGTTTTTGGAAACACACAATTTCCCATTGTTTTTTTTTCCATCAGAATTTGTAAAAACAAAAACATCAAATTTCCTTGAAAATTACAAATTTTCCTCAATTATGGAAATTATCGAAATGGGTACCCTAAAAAAATGAATCCACTATAATTATGTTAAAAAATGTACACTTCAGCAATTGTAATAACCATGTACAAAATTTATTGTACATTTGCATTATTTGTAATAAAGACTAACTGTATTTTTAGGTGCCAATGTACATGCCAGACTAGTAAACCGTGCTCCATCTGCAGGTCCTCGTAAGTTTTTCTAGATGTTAATAAATATTTTAATATTGTAAACGCATTTCAGAGTTTATATCTATGTAGAAATAAGAAGATGTGGTATGAGTGCTAATGAGACAACTCTCCATCCAAGTCACAATGTGTAAAAAGTAAACAATTATAGGTCAAAGTATGGCCTTCAACATGGAGCCTTGGCTCACACCGAACAGCAAGCTATAAAGGGCCCCAAAATGACTAGTGTAAAACCATTCAAACAGGAAAACCAACGGTCTAATCTATATATAAAAAATGAGAAACGAAAAACACTTATGAGCCACACCAACAAACGACAACCACTGAAAAACAGGCTCCTGACTTAGGACAGGTGCAAACAAATGCAGCGGGTTTAAACGGTTTAACAAGTGCCAACCTTCACCCTAACCTGAAACAGTGGTCTTCTTTTAACACATTCTTTGTTTTGCAGTATATCATTTACTATTTGAAAAAAAAAAGATAAACAAAATTATTTTATTCTTAGAAAACATAAAAGAGAATAGATTAATAAACCAATATAAAAAATATTTGTTTACACATGATTATGTATCAAATCTATAAACTACATATTGAATGATCTTTCTTATGAAATTTCTTAAAATTATGGATTTTTTTTTTTTATTATTAACCTGGCAAGTTCCTGGATTTTTTTGTTTTGGCTTAGGGAGGGGGAGTTCTCAATTTGCAATATCATGGTATAAACAGATAGTGTTATTGCATTTTTCATGATATGTTTGAAGATTTAAAGACACTTTGAGGAGTAGAAAATATCTGAGCTTGGTATTTATAAAAATTGCAATTTTTGCATTATTACTGTTTTATTTTAAAGCTGGTCAGTGTGTTGGACTTATCAACTGGACGTTTTACAACAATAACTGTTATATAGTAATGGATGGTGCAGGGAACAATGCTAAGACCTGGAGAGAAGCAAGACAATGGTGTCAGGGATATGGTGCAGATCTGGTCTCCATTGGAAGTATGCTGGAGCAGTTGTTTGTACAATACCAGGCATCAAACATCTCTTCTTATACTCTGTGGACAGGTTTCAGTGAAATTGATAATGAGTTTGGATATAAGTAGGTTTATTGGTCAGAACAATTTGAAAGTTATAAACAAACATGTTAAAATTAAAGAGAGGTTTTAGTTAAGGGATTTTAAGTGTAGATTGAATTCATATTTCCTAGGAATAAAGGATTTATTGATTTGCTTTAACATCAAATTATATATATTTCATGAACATTTAGAATGAAATCCATGCGTCTGTCAATCTTGTTATGACGTACTTTGTGACATGTCTTCAGTTGCTTCCATGTTCTACTTCCTGTTTGCGAAAACACTTTTATCATGTGTCTTATTTTATGGCCCCACCAACTTAGGTCGGGGCCATATAGTTTTACCCTTATTCATCATTGCGTCATTCTGCAACGAACAGTTATACAGACTTTTTTTCTAAATGCCTTCACATATTGAGCTTATTTTTAGTATGTGAGTCTTCTATGATGAGTTACAGATCATGTTTACGTTTGGTTCCACTCAGCTGATTTTTGTTAAAATTACAGGCTTTGGTCTTTGAAAATTTCCACTCCTAAAAATGGTTTCAAGCTTTTTTTTTGCATGCAGGGCCATTCGTGTAGTTTAGACACATCTAGTTATATAATATATCATGCAAATATTATATAAAAGAAAATTTTGTCACATGTTTTAGTGAGCAGAGGTATAATAGCTTTCAGCACATATTGTTCAATGGAGCAATATATTCTATTTTCATATGAAAACCAGCCATGATTTCATATGGGTACCAGTAGAAATTATTTATATTTACATCTGGTGAATTATTTTGAGAATAAAAGTGTAAAACCTGTCACAAAATCAGTATATAAAAGTACAAAGTTTCACAAATTTGCATTTTAGGTGGTCAGATGGTACAGTACCGTCTTACATCAACTGGAATCCTGGGGAACCTAATGATTATGCTGGGGCTGAAGACTGTGTAGAAATGATGGTGTTTAATGGTTAAGTATCATTCCAATATTTGCAGCATTTTTAGCTCACCGTGAGCTTATGCCATCACTTGGCGTCCGTCGTCTGTCGTCGTAAACTATTTAAAAAACCTTCTCCTCTGAAACTACTGGGCTTAATACCTTCAAACTTTAACTAAATGTTCCTTAGGGTATCTAGTTTATAAATTGTATATGAAGTTTTGATCCATCGACAAACATGGCCGCCATGGCTAAAAATAGAACGTAGGTGTCAAATGCAGTTTTTGGCTTATATCTCAAAAACTACAGCTTTTAGAGCAAAATGGGGTGAAATTGTTCAATTAGTTAAGATCTATCAGCTCTGAAATTTTCAGACGAATCGAACAATCCATTGTTGGGTTGCTGCCACTGAATTGGTAGTTTTAACAAAATTTTGCAGTTTTTTGTTATTATTTTGAATATTATTATAGATATATATAAACTGTAAGCAGCAATAATGTTCAGCAAAGTAAGATCTACAAAAAAGTTAATATGACCAAAATTGTCAATTGACCCCTTAAGAAGTTATTGCCCTTTAAAGACAATTTTACACAATTTGTTCATCAAGTTTGCCAACATTTAAAAATCTTCTCCTGTGAAATACAGGTGAGCGATTCAGGCTCTTGAGAGCCTCTTGTTATTTTTGCACATTTCTTAAAATTCATTCAAAATGTTTTTGATAATTTTTATAGTTTTTACCTACGTAGGCAAAGGCGAAAGCAGGTCTAGTAACCGCTCTATAGTTTAAAATTTTACAGCACTCAATTATTGTTCATGGAAAATTTTTGTCAAACTTTGCTTAGCTTGTACTGAAAGGAATAATTTTAATTTTTGTATGCAGCTTGATTATATTCAGTTGTAACTAGTTAGTAATCTTTACATCTGCCATACAGCCACTTTCTGTTTGCCGATATTTTGAAACTCATTGTACAAGGAAAGTTTCCATCACATTTTTTTTTTCTTTAATGAAAGGGTATGATCAGTTATGCTTAGGTATACATGTTACCTCAATCAATTCCGTGCAGCCATGCAGGTCCAGACCCTGTATTGGTCTTGTTTTATACAGATCCTATCAAAAAGTACAATTTAAAAATTTGTTGATCACATCTAGTTAAATTTTGGTTTCAGCTATTGCCTAGAAGCTCCTGTTTGGAATTTTACCATTAGGACTTTGACCTTTAAATAGCTATTCAGCACTTCTTACTGGAAAATGGACATGATCATTCTTTATGACATGACTGCCATTTTCATGATTCATGAATACATTTAATAATCTTGCTTTACATTTAATAATCTTTATTTACATTTAATAATCTTGATTTACATTTAATAATCTTGATTTACATTTAATAATCTAAGAAATGATTTATGTTTAATAATCTAAGAAAAGAGTAACATTAAATAATCTAAGAAATGATTTACATTTAATAATCCTGATCTACATTTTCATGACTCATGCTGTACAGTTTCATAAATCTTAAATTACATTGAAAAGAATCATGTTCTAAATTTCACTTTTTTAACAGGAAAATGGAATGATGCACATTGTGCCGAAAAGAAAGGATTCATATGTAAACAAACAACTGGTGTGAAACAACCGACAACCCCTACTCCTCTTATGACTGGGTATTGTCCTGCTGGATTTAGAGCTCATCGTAATAAATGTTACAAAGTATTTACAACCTTGAAGAATTGGACAGATGCCAATACTGCCTGTCAGGCTCTGGGTGGTGGAAGGAAGGGATATTACCTTGCTAGTATTGGGAATGTGTTTGAGAATGGTAAGTTTTGGAGAATCACAACATATTGATTAAGCAGTATGAAAGATGGTCACCTTTTTCAGAAATTAAGTGAATGAACTTTTGGTCACACAGTTCTCAAATACTACTGAACATAACGACTTTTTGTCAACTACTCAACAGTGATTAATTTTTGTAACTCGTGTGTGCTTTGCAGATCTGTCAAATAGATATAAGAAGATGTGGTATGAGTGCCAATGAGATAACTCTCCATCCAAGTCAAAATTTATAAAAGTAAACCATTATAGGTCAAAGTACGGTCTTCAACACGGAGCCTTGGCTCACACCGAACAGCAAGCTATAAAGGGCCCCAAAAATTACTAGTGTAAAACCATTCAAACAGGAAAACCAACGGTCTAATCTATATAAAAAAGAGAAACGAGAAACACTTATGAACTACATCAACAAACGACAACTACTGAACATCAGATTCTGTTTTCTGATACTTTGAATTACAAGTAGAGGTATCCTTAGCACAACAACTCTTGCATACTGTTTATGTTGTCTGATTGCTTTCTCATTTATTCAGAAACCAAATCTCCTTTTATTCATTGGTTCATACTATAAATTGGAATTGTAATTTTTGGGAGAAATTTTTTTTTAAAAAACATTGATTGGTGAATCTTTTATGAATACCTAGTCACTGAAGTGAATTAAAAAAAATATCATTAAATTGTACCAATTGTTCTGTACCAAATTCACATTTATACAAAAAATGATGTCTCTTCATTGAGTTTTATTCTTGCAATATACAGAACTATAAATTTTGTATTTCCAGCTTTTGTGACAACCTTGTTGCAAGGTTCTGGTGTTGAACCATGGATAGGTCTGAAACAAAGAAATGACCATCAGTTTTACTGGATAGATAATACAGACGTAACATATACCAATTGGGATGTAGGACAGCCTAAACGTCCTGAAGTAGGACCAAGTGGAAATTCTGTAAGTTGATTTGGAACAATACTGACATCTGATACTACTCATGTGTTACAGCATACTGTAAATTCCGAAATATTTGCCATGTTTTTGTCTCGCCTTGACGGAGTAAAAAAGCGAGACATTGTTATGCTGTTTCCGGCATCGTCCGAATATTTTTATTTCAACATTTGCATTATCAAAATTACAAAAAGGCGAGACATATCTCTGTGTAAAAAATTTATTATTACTGCGACCAGATGGGTGTCGCAAAAATAAAAAAATGCATTTCAAAATATTTTTAGCATTATTTGTGTGCAGAATTTCCTGAAATCGCAATATATAATTAAACTCATATTTGTAGCAATTGTTGAACAATCACAATAATAAATACACACAAAAATTCCAAATTTACAGTACTCTTTTAAGGATGTTTGCTACACTGTTTCAAAATAACAAGCTTTTAAAAGACTTATAAATTGATAAAATTGAGAATGGAAATGGGGAATGTGTCAAAGAGACAACAACCCGACCACAGAACAGACAACAGCAGAAGGCCACCAACAGGTCTTCAATGCAGCGAGAAATTCCCGCACCCGGAGGCGTCCTTCAGCTGGCCCCTAAACAAATATATATACTAGTTCAGTGATAATGAACGCATATAAATAAAGGAACTAAAAAAGCAGAAAAAAATGAAGGGTCAGTGTTCTTGTTTTCAAGATATGAGCCATTGAAAATTTGGCAGGAACTGATTCTCTCTAGATTTTTCATATATTTAACATTTGCACCTTTTTTCTTCCAAAAACTATGAAAAAATAACAAGGATTATATAAGATTTTCAAAAATTGCCTTTTAAACAATATGTTATAAGATTACAAAAAGAAAAGTAGGTGTTAGCTGGCAAAATTTTTATTGGCACTACATGGATAAAACTAGAGGATTCCAAATATCTGACAAAAAGTCAAAAGCAAGAGTAGCGAACATCCTTAAATGTATATAAAGTGCAACAGTTGAAATCTCCTTATTTGTTAGATGGACCACTCTTTTGAAAAATCATCTGTTATACTGATTAGCTATAAGTCATTGTACAATAACAAAAGAATGCTACTAGAACCAGTGCACCAGTTTCTTTCAATATTTACAATTTACTATAATGATTCCAGGCATATAGGCACACATAAACTCAATGTACGAACTGCACACTAAGACAATGCAGCTTTAACATATTAACTCCAAAGTTGTCATTTGCATTAAGATTTTGCTAATAACATGTCCTTAAATGATTTAGACTATTCTTTGTTAGGTGTTTTTGTTATATCGCTGTAAAAGATATTAATGTGTTTGCTATATTGATGTACTGGAAAACAAATTAATTAATCTGTAGTAAATTTATGGAAACTTACTTTCTATTTCTACATTTGCATTAATTTTTCAAGTATATGCAATGTTATTGAAGTGATTTCATAGAAATTTGAAGAATTAAACACATTTTCATTGCTCACATGAAATACACGAATAATTATACCTTCTATAGGTATGGTTGATTTTGACTGGTTGATAGCCAGTGTATTTTTCATGTATTCTCTTTTATCAAATGAATATCATATATTTTTCCCAATCCCTGGGGACTATGCACAAGTATTTGTCCTTAAATGATTTAGATTATTCTCAAGACAGGTCTTTTTTTTAAAATTTTAGACAATATGATAAATCTGTTTAATTTTTAATTAATAAGCATGACAACAAATGCCACAATTTCTTGTCTCATTTTTATGATAGAAATAATTATGTATTTATTATATTTTGATAAAAATATCAATTTATGTTACATGTATATTTATACTTTTTAGTTGGTATGTACAAGAATTTATAGTGCCCTTCATAATGCTGGTAGATGGAGTGCCTCTCTATGTAGTTTAAAGAAGGGATATATCTGCGGCACTAATAAAAGTAAGTTGGATTTAGAGATAAACTTTAGTACCACATTAGATGGTATTTCAATTTAAATTCTATGTAGCTCAGGCTGTAAAACATCTTGACACAAGTTCATTTATATTTTGACCTCTGCTATGAATTTAGTTTAAAAAAATTAGCCTGAATTTAAAGTTTTGAAGAATATGACTGGCAGTCTGACATGGTCTGCTTAACCCTGCCACATTGTGTATGTGCCTGTCCAAAGTCAGGGGCCTGTAATTCAGTGGTTGTCGTTTGTTGCTGTATATCTTATTTGTTTTTCGTTCATTATTTTGTACATAAATCTGGCCGTTAGTTTTCGCGTTTGAATTGTTTTACATTTGTCATTTCGGGGCCTTTTATAGCTGACTATGCGGTATGGGTTTTACTCATTGTTGAAGGCCGTATGGTGACCTATAGTTGTTAATTTCTGTGTCATTTGGTCTCTTGTGGAGAGTTGTCTCATTGGCAATCATACCAGATCTTCTTATTTTTTATATTAACAAAGGACAACTTTGTAATGTATGTGGTACCAAAAATTACTGTAAGTTCAGAAATTATTGCATGCATTTATTATTGCGATTTTTTAATATTTATTAAAAATGTGAGTTTAGTTATTGCGATTTTAGGAAAAGCTTCATACACATATACACATATATGTATCATCTAAGTTATTATTGCGACACTCAAGGAGTCGCATTATTCGCATTAATTAAAACCTCGCATTAATTTCTGAATTTACAGTAGTTATTTTGTATGAATAACTACTATGTGAGATGTATAGTACTTTGCCTAAAAAAATTAAAATCTTAATGCTAATTTTAGCCCTTTGTGAACCTATTCCTTTCCAGGCTCTTCATGGCATGCCAAATAGCTTTAATAATTGTTTCAATGGGTACAGGGATATATTTTTTTATTCAGATTGGCTGTAGCCATGCTTTGTAGGCATGTACTAGTCAAACTTTTGTTTTAGTTCATGTTTAACCTGATAGTTTTGTGGATTTATTCATGTTATTTATCCTGCCATTTGATTCATATTTTTTCTAAGGCTTTGTCACCTACACAAAAATTAAGCTGAAAGTATGGTATGCCATACCATCTGCATGCATTACCTGTACATGAATATCAATTGTTATTTTCTGTTTATGTTTCAGAGTCATACATCACTACACCAGAAGCTATACCTAATCCCTGTCCTTCTGGTTACCTGTCTTATGGCATGGACTGTTTCCAGTATGTACCAACCAAAGCCACATGGTCTGTAGCAGACGCAGATTGTAAATCAAGGAAGAGCTTCCTAGCAACATTAGCTAATCCATTTGAACAGAACTTCTTGTTTCTGATGATTAATGATCCTACAGTGAGACCTTCAAAATCTTCTGTTTGGATAGGACTCAATGATGTCAGAGTGAGTACCCAGTTTTAAAATTTAGTTTTTTTGCTGGTGGATGTATAAAATCTATGTCTGTCCATATTTATAAAAGAAACAAAATTCCTAAACGCACATGAAAAAAAAGAAGGAACAACTCTTTTATTGTTGTTCCTCATCTCAAAGTCACAGTGAGGCCCTTTATATGACCATATTTACATCTATCTGTATGGCGTAAATGAAAGTATATTTCTTGGAAATCAATAAGGGTATTCAAAACACACTTATTGAACAGTTGGATTATCATGACTAGGTCTTACAGTTTGCATTTGGCGGACTGGTCTTGGTGCTATACATTTAGGTAAACAGGTAGCTTTTTTTATGCGACTTAAAGGACTACTAACTTTTCTTGAAAAATATTGTCTAGATAAAATATGATGTATTCTTGAGAAGATTATCTTTTGCATGCAATACTCATGGTGAATTATTGACATCATTATCTATTGATTTCTCAAAGAGTTTAAACAGTGATTTAAGTTGGTATAAACTTGGGCGTTAATGTAAAGTTCACCAAGTTAAAACAGTATGCCATGTGGTTTTTGTCTCGCCTTGAAGGAGTCAAAAAGCGAGACATAGGTATGCTGTTTCCGGCGTCAGCGGCAACAATATATTAGTTTGTGATTAGGTCTAGTTTATGGTGAACCACTAGTGGTAGGTCAATGATATTTGGTATGCAGTTGTATAAGCATTGGCACATCTCATTACTATGGAGATTATTTGGCCCCACCCCCTCAGTCATGGTTTATTGACTTTGAAACTTTGCTTAGTTTACATGTATTAGTTTGTGATTAGGTGAGTTTTTCTGCGGAACCACTAGTGGTAGGTCAATGATATTTGGTATGCAGTTGTATAAGCATTGGCATATCTCATTTCCATGGAGATTATTTGGCCACACCCCCTCTGTCATGGTCTATTGACTTTGACATTTTTGCTTAGTTTTCATGTATTAGTTTGTGATTAGGTCAGTTTCTGGTGAACCACTAGTGGTAGGTCAATGATATTTTGTATACAGTTGTATAAGCATTGGATTATCTCATTTTATGAAGATTATTTGGCCATGCCTCCTCTATCATGGTCTATTGACTTTTAAATTTTTGTTTAGTTTTCGTGTATTAGTTTGTGATTAGATCAGTTTAAGGGGAACTGTTAGTGATAGGTCACTGATAATTGGTATGCAGTTGCATAATCATTAGCTGATCTCATTTCCATGGAGTATATTTGGTCCTTACCCCTCAGTCACCGTCTCTAGCAGGAAATTCCGAATGTTAGTTCGGAAATATATAAGTTCGGAGTATTCGGACTTTTCCAAGCTACAAAAAAATATTTTCATGCAAAACAAGAAGTTTTTTAAAAAAATTCCAAGCTGTTCTCCGCATTTATTCGGAATTCCAAACTTTTATTCAGAGATTTATTCAAAATTCCGCATTATATTCGTAGAATAATTCGGAGTTGTGAGAAAACTCCGAACTGACCTCAGAAAATAGGTCGGAGTTGTCCAAATACTCCGAATTGACCTCGGAAAATCTGTTGGAGTTGTCCAAATACTCCGAAGTAAGGTCGGAAAATTATTATTAGTTTGGAAATCCACTGAAACATTCGGAAGTATTCTCCAAATCATTCGGAAATATTCTCCAAATCATTCGGAAATATTCTCCAAATCATTCGGAAATATTCTCCAAATCATTCGGAAAATTCGCCGAAGCATTTGGAAAACTTCTCCGAATCATTCGGAAAATTTCTCCGAATCATTCGGAAAATTTCTCCAAATCATTCGGAAAATTTCTCCGAATCATTCGGAAAATTTCTCCGAATCATTTGGAAAATTTCTCCTAATCATTCGGAAAATTTCTCCAAATCATTAGAAAAATTCCTCCAAATCATTCGGAAAATTTCTCCGAATCATTCAGATATATTTTCCAAATCATTCGGAAATATTCTCCAAATCATTCGGAAAAACTTTTCCAACATTGTAGAGAATTTCTGAACCAATCCAAATTATTTGACAATTTTTCTGAATAATTGATAATTAGTTTGTTCGTTCTGTCATGATTTTTGAAGATATCAATATGAAATTAAATATATCTATCCCATAATTCAATATTATTGAGAAACAATTCTATGAAAAATAAAATTTATTAAACTTCAACATCTGATAACAATATCACATACAAGAAAAATAAATACAAGCAATTGTCACATAAGAAATTACTAAAAGGGAAGCTCTATTTTACCATACATTTGAAAATGACTTATACATGTCAAGTACTATGAATAAATATATGTCTACAAAGTAATGCACTATTTGAAAAAGACAGTTTAATCATCAATCGCACTATTTGAAAAAGACAGTTTGATCATCAACCATGGAAACAAAATCATTTTTTTCCTTCCAAACTGGATTACTTGGCAATGCTGGCACTTGGTTTTAGGCATTCTGCTAGCTTGCCGTTGATATCCTTTTTGGACACATTGGGCCACTTCTTGAATATGATATCTGAAAAAATAAAAAATCAATATAAATCAAGTTTATAAGATGTTGTAACCATATCAAAAGCAATTTATGAATTCATTTCAAGAAAAAAATCTGCATAGCTAATCATACTGCAAATATCAGAAATATTGCATATTGCCTTTTATTCTGTCTTGTACAATGTACTAGGATGAGAATTATTTATCATGTCTCCCTTGTCAATTGGTTTTAAATTGTTATATAACACTGCAGAATTTTTCACAGGATAATGCATTATCTGTGAAGAGGCCAGAAAGTTGAATAAGTTCAAGGTCCTTTTGTGTATTTTTAAAGTTTGTACAAAAAACATCAGAACACAATACAGTATAGCTGTAGAAAGCAGTTTTAACGTGTAGCACATAGATTTTAGTTGTGTACTTTGTTTAAAGACTTCACAGCAGTAATAATTTTATATAAATAAATTCTTGTTGATAAAAACTTCAATCATACCATAAATAACCTGAATTCTGTTAGGGTGTTGTAGGGCTGGTTTGGCCTCATACTTAGAATTAGCAGCAACACCAGATATACTTCTCCCCTGGCGCTCCTGGTCACTGTATAGCAGTCTCAGTAATACCTTTGCACATTTACTATAGTTTTTTAATTTCGAAACCTTGGCTTCTAAGATTTCCTGAAGTTAAAAAAAAATATTGTAGTCATAAGCTTATTAATACATAATCATGTTAAATCATAATTTAACTAATGAGATATAACTATCAACGACATAACATTGATTTATATATAAATGCTTTTTTGAAAATGACTTACTTAAAGTATAATACAATGAGAAACTATTACTAAATATATCAAAATGCATTTTGTTTCAAATGTATAGTTTCATTAGTATTAATATATGCTATTAAATCAGACACAAGCAATATTTTCATGTGGACTATTTTTTATGGATACATTAACATATCTCTTTTCTTATTTAATGTTAAGTTTGGTTGCTGTCGCATTGATTTCTACCAATATCTTTATAAACAAGAATGTGTCCATAGTACACAGATGCCCCACCTGCACTATCATTTCTATATTCAGTGAACCATGAAATTGGGTTTAAAACTCTAATTTGGCATTAAAATTAGAAAGATCATGTCATAGGGAACATGTGTACTATGTTTCAAGTTTATTGAACTTCAACTTCATTAAAAACTTCAACCTGAAGCGGGACAGACAGACGAACAAACAGACTCACAGACCCAAAAACATGATGTCCCTAGGTGGGGCATAAAAAATATAATACCTGTGTGTAGTTGTTGTAAAAGGCAACTGTGGAAGAGGCTGCTGTATCCTATAAATTAAAATAAACTGTTAAAAAATCAGAAAGATTGCATTTTCAATTCAAGGAGTTCAAAAGTATGTTTCTTTCAAATTAGTACTATTGTTTCTTTTGTTGTTGCTAAAAATAAGCATCACAAGTGATACCAGCAGCCTTCTTATTCCAAGCATTTTAGAGCCTTTTATAGCCATGATAGCTGACAAAAAGATATGGACTTTGCTCATTATTTAGGGCTGTACGGTGACCTATAGTTGTTAATTTCTGTGGCATTTGGTCTCTTGGATAGTCTCTTTTGGCAATCATACCAAATCCTCCTTTTTATATATAGCATTTGCACTTAATTATTTCAGTGTAAATAATGTTGTATTAAAAAAGAAATGATCATTTTCTTTAATAATTTTTACCAGTTTCCATTATAATTATTCTTGATTTATAAGAAAATTTTAACATTTAAAAGATAGACAAATTGTTTCAAGGTTTTCAAAAATTGTAATTGATATGATACCTGAATAAATGATGAATTGGCAGATTCTATATGTGTTGTACCATCTGGAATACTGATGTCAAGAGTTTCATCATGTGATGTGGCCAATGCAATACTGTTTGAAGATGTCTGCTGGTTTGAGATTGAAGATAATTGATGGTCAGTTGACTGAGTTGATGATAACCGAGTAGTTGATGACTGAGTAGTTGATGACTGAGTAGTAGATGACTGAGTTGTTGATATCTGTTGGTTGTTGTTACTATTTTGTTGATAGCTACTCTCACCTCTATTGCTAGTACCAGGCTCATTGCATGAGGAATTATGCCAACCCTGAAATATAAAAGAAAAATATAAAATACAATTCATAACCATAATACTTGCAACTTGCTTGTTTCAATAATCTTTACAACTCTGGCACATCTAACTAAAATAAATAATTATTTTAATAATCTGTACAACTCTGGCACATCTAACTAAAAAAAATAATAAAATAATGATATTCAATTATTTACCATGTATACAGTGATCCTGAAATAGCTTTTATCATCCATATTTAGATATTCAACATAAAATTTGACTTGATCAATTAAATGACTTGTAGTATATTTTTCAATTAATTTGATTTGAGAGTCATTAGTGAGTCTTGTATAGACAAAACATGTGTCTGACATGCACAAAAATTATAAGCCTGGTACATTTTGATATCTCTATAAAGTTGCTGCAATGCTTTTTATGACACATTTTTAAGCTTTAGCTTTGAAAATACATAATTGAATATTTATGTTCCTATTAGACACACTAATTTTTTTACAAATATTTGGTCTTTTTTTTTTAACATGAAATCATTTGTCAAATATTCTAATAATGTTATTTTCACCAAGATGGGTACTATGGAGGAACTTTTTATTTCTATAAGTATAAATCTGAGGAAAAGAATTATTGGTATAAAGATACATAATAAAACTAACCTGATTCTTACTCCACATTATCTGCACATAATATTGGAGATTACTAAGTTGATGTTGTAAGCTCTGGTTGAGGTTTTGTGAAGACTGCAGTTGGCTCTTTGTTGAAAGGAGCTGGCTATTAAAGGACTGAAGCTGGTTTTGTAGACCACATATCTGGTTGGTGTTGGACTGTACCTGCTCCTGTAGAACTGTACAGTCAATACAAACGTCACGCTCCGGTGTTCCAGGCCTACAATCCGATACCAAAATATCCATCGACTCTCTTACAACTTGGCTGATTGGTAAGTACCTACAAAATTTTAAAATTGTTATGTTGGGACAAAAACATAGAGCAACAGCATTTTTTGCTGATTTGGATCTAAAATAAAATATTATTTAAATAGATAAAAACTTTTGTAGATGTGTTATGTTACATATGTATATATATATATATTAAAATCAATTTATTGATTTTCATTGACATTCAATGATATCAAAGATCTGACAATGTCTTTATGGTTTTATAGTTGAGATGATGCATACTGTTTTTGTTTTAAGCATGCAGTTATTTTCAGTAAAGTTCCTTAAGTGTAACCATACAGTAATTAATGTCTTCCTTTTAATTTTTTTTTTGTTTAATCAAATAAAATTCAGTTGATTTATGTCGGTGTGGAGTTACCCATACATACAAGAAATCAATTTATGTCCTACTGTTGTGGGTTGGACATATCTACAAATAATGTACTTACCTGTTTTCCTCAAGCTGCTGGTGAAGCTCTGTTACTTCAAGTTCTCTGGCAACTGTCTCAAGGTTTTTCTGAAAATTTAAGATATAGGTCAATGGTGTTTTTTGTTTATCTTTTTGTTCTACATAAGACAGTGTGTTTTCTTGTTTGAATTGTCTCTTTTGGTCCTTTCTAGCTTGAGGTTTGGTGTAAGCGAAGGCTCTGGATTAAAGGCTGCATTGAAAGCTATAATTCTTACTTTGATTACATAATACACATTGTTTCTTGGATGAATAGTTGTCTCATTGGCACTCATACCACATCTTCTTATTCATATTGTGTCTTGGATAGAGCATTGGCATTCATGGCACATTTTCTTATTTTTAAAAAGACTATAATCAATTATGCAATTCTAGCATCAAAATAGTGCCAGAATAGAAAAAAACAAGCATTCTGTGAGTATTGCATGGCAATACATAGTCCCCTACTGGTTAAAAATTCATTGTAATGGAGCAAACCTACCACTAAATTCTTCAAACAATTTACTAAAGAAAAGGAAAAAAATCCAACATGTCATTTATTAAAAAAAAGATTTATTTCCCTTTGAACAGAAATCTAGTAATTAATAAGTATTTCATCAAAAATTTATTTCTAGGGAAAGGGCTTTAACTGAACAAGGAGAAAATCTAAAATCGTGAAAATCGAACTTGATCTGTAACTTGTAATGATAAAACATTACACCAAATATTAAATCAATATCTTCAAGCATGAAGAAAAAAAGTCTGGAAAACTGATTTGCTGGACTGACAGAGTGCAAACCTTAAAGTCCCCTTCGACTTCGTCGGTAGGGGACTAAAAAGGAAGATAAATTAATGAAACTTTCACATATGTCTTAACTCCCAATTACTTGGGTAAGTTTGTTACTTGTGTTGTTTACAACAAAAATAATCATACCATAAGGAAAAAAACATTCTGTTGATTCAACATACATACGAAAAAACACATACCTCTACTGGTTTTGGTGCTGATTTTTCTTGTTGTGTCTTGCGCTTTTTTGCAGGAACTGCAGGTTTCTCAACTACAGAAGTTTTGGAAGATGTCTAAAAAAGATACAAAAAATAATGTTTTATATGATAATAACTTCAATATATAATATATACAAGGGTGAAGGTTGGTACCTATTAAAGCGTTTCAACTTGCTGCATTTGTTTGCACCTGTCCTATGTCAGGAATCTGATTTTCAGTAGTTTTTTTACGTGGTTTATAAGCGTTTCTCATTTCTATATTTAGATTAGACCGTTGGTTTAACACTAGTCATTTTTGGTGGTCCTTTATAGCTTGCTATTCGGTTTTAGCCAAGGCTCCTAGTTGTAGACCATGCTTTATCCTATTATTGGGTACTTTTAAAAATTGTGATTTGGATGGAGAGTTGTCTCAATGGCACTCATACCACATCTTCTTATATCTATGTCTCATTTACTTATATAGAATGCATTTTTTATTATTTTGAGATTAGAAAATCGAATGGTCAATAATCACCAAAAAAATTTCTTTTAAATATTTGTACCTTTTGTTTATAATTCTGTTGGTCATGAAAGCTTGTGAGAGCTGTATTTTAATAATTTTATTCGCATATGATGTTTATTTTAGTGCTTAATATTGTAACGGATGTAAATGATTATATTTAAAGTGAACCCTGAAAAAATTAAACTTGACACTTGACTTTCCATGCAATATTAAAGATAAAAACCTTGTCAGGGATCTTTTCTGTTCTTTTCTCTTTATCTTTTTTGACATACTTCTTGACAAGCTGATTGAACTGGTCACCTTTAAGACTGTCTTCTAGCTGTTTCTTCTCTTCTAAAGCTAAAATACATGTACCAGATATATAAAATACTATAACCAAGCTATTTTTTCAATTAAATTTTCCTCATTGGATAATTATTAGAATAGTCATTTTCATACTTTGACAAGAAAAGTTTAAACATTTGCTTATTACAAAATTTAAATTTAATATGATCAAAGCTAGAAAAGGGTATTCTGTATTTTGCACAATGTAATTAGTTCTCTTATTAAAAAAACCTGTCAAATGTACCAAGCATTCTGTTATAATAAATAATTATTTTTATTAGACTTGCCATTTAAAAAAAAATATTGTGATTTCATCATGTGGTCACAAAAGATTGAATAATAGATGTGTATTAAAGCATTTTTTGCAATGTGCATGTACATGTATTATCAAGATTATTAAAAAATGACGAGTCAGATATCCAAATTGCTTCTTCCTTTTTTTTAATGGCTGTCTTTTAGTTTCATATATATTTATAATTTGAAAATTCTCTGCTATTTAAACATGTTAAATGCTGATGTTGATTTAACAATTGTCTTTTATTTTAATCTAACCTGTCACTAAGATCTATTAATCTAATTTTAAGGAAACTGTTATAAGATACTAACATTTAAACATGTTTTACAATTTGGAAAAAAAAACACTATATATTACATTTGATCTCATCTGACCATACATAATAATAATTTGGAATTCAAGCTTTTATTTTAATAATTTTTTTGGCAGATAATGTTAATCTTCAATTTTGTCATTTTTTAAATCTTTAGTGAATAATAGTTATTTATGAATGTTAATAGTTGATGGTGAATATGACCTTGTAACAGTAAGCTTAAAGGAGTTACATTTCTTCTGGGTAGAACTGAATACAAACCCATGGCCATAACATGGGTGCTCCGTTGTGGAGGAAGTAAAATAGGAAGGTCAGGATTCTTTTCCCCTCTCTAACTAATTAAACTTTATTTCAATGAGATAAAATTATTTAACCTTGAAATTCACAAATTCTACTTAGATGTATGCACTTACAACCAATCTTTGCAATAACACCGCTGTGTACACCAGGAAAACCAGGGCACTTTGACTTTACTGTCTCACCGACACTGTACTCATTGAAGGCTTTGCGTGGCTCAGCGATGTTTGTAACCTTCACAACGTTGCCTTGGATAGGATCGTCGTTTACCCAGATGATAAGAACAAACATACCAGTAGAAGCCATTGCAAATTGCTGTTTTGATCGTCATGCTGTATCACGGTGTTTTATATTTCAAAATATTTACAATTTTTTGGCGCCGCCCAACCAGTTCACTGATTGGTCAAGTAATTTTATTCGGTATGTTCCGTTCAATCCCGGCATGTTTTGACAACAATATTGTTACAAAACCTACGTTATTTCTCAACGATAGTTCTCTAAATATCTCAATATTAAAAAAACCCATTAAAATCGTATTGATAAAATCTGTATTATCGCTATTTTTTCATTCTTGATAATAAATTTTGTTTCCCACAATGCAATAAATGTAAACATTCCGCCATCTTGGTTGTTTATTCAGAATACAGAATTAATTACAGCAAGAAGGAAAAAAACGATTTATAGGTACAAATCAACTGCAGGCCCTTAATAATTGATCGATCTTGTCGTATAAATACCAATTTCCTGATAGACCTTGAAATAGATACAGTTATGAAACGAACATTTGCAAATTATCTAAACATGTACCGACTACCGTGCAGACACATAACTGCAAGTTGTTACATTGTAGTTGAGTGCCAGGGCATACAGAACATTTGCAAATGATCTTGATAGCACGAATCAGAAAATTAGATTGTCACATCAATCATGAAGTTTTGTTTCATATACAGAAATCAATACACAAAAAAAATACCACGGAAATCTTGTGCAATTAAACTGAAAGTGAAAAGGCATTAAATCTCCTGATGAAGTGATGTAAATATTCCCACGATACATTTTGAGCACAAATTTTACTTATTTTTGTTCTTTAAGCATTGTGTTAAAGTATCTAATCAAAACTAATGTCTTTTTACCATATAATAAAGAGATAAATATTGGCCTGCTTTTAATTAACCCATTACCACCTTTTCTTTTAAAAGATAAGGTTTTTAAATTTTACTACTGAGTGACACAGGTGGTCTGATGCAGAGGTATTTACGATGTAGAGGCAATACAATCCATTTATATATTTTTAAAATGGAACCCTAAGTCATCTCCTTTATTAAGGTCTCATTTTCTGGCAAAGAATTTTATGAGTAAGACACAGAATTATACCATTAATCAAAAGCAAAGACTTAATAAATACCCATCAATCTAAATATATATATTTATATGCGTGTAGATTTAATACTTCCATGGTCAAAATCTAACAAAAAAAAATGGTTAAACTAGGCTTTATGGGACAATAGGTAATTTTATTGTAAATCAGTTTGTGTCATCGAATAAAAATATTTGTGTTTGTCGTATTTGCTTTTACATTGTACTTAAAAGATTAAATATATGCCCCCTTTGACTGTGATTTCATACAATATTAAACTTTGTTTCACATTCAAAATGTATTGTCATAACTTAGACATGTAAGCTGAACTTCATTGCAATGTTTATTGGCTTGCACTCACATTGTAAAGACCAACAACAACCCAAATAATTATCAATTAAGTATGGAGCATACAAGAAAAAGTATATTGAGTTTCGTGCGTATGAAGCTTACCATCATAAGTTATTATGTAAATTTATATAAAATCAAAAGAAAACCAACTTTATAAAAAGCTATCAAAACACTGCTGATGGTTGTCAACAATTTCTCAAAAGAAGCCATAGTCTTCTTGATTGCATACATAAAGTCTGATGAGTCATACACAAACATGCAAATGCATGGCTTTCTTAATGAGTTAATGTACAGCTTGTGTTCCTTTTCAATATAGTTCATGGCTAAACAAACTTTTAGTGATTATAATAACATGTGCAGCTTATTTTCCCATCGTTTGAATGATATTAATTAATTTTTGAATTCAAAAAAAAATTTACCACAAACAAACCTTGATTGATCATATTAACATGATTAAAAGTCCTTATTATACATTTCAATATTCATTAATAATCTCAGATGCTGGTGTTATAAACAGTTTTTATAAAATCATTTTTAATTATTAAAGTTAAACTTCTTTTCACAGGTCTCTGTTTTATATAAACAAAGATATAAACATTGAAAAATTTATATGTTATTTACCATCATCTTTTTAGAAATTAATATATATAAAACACTGTACTATATATAGATATTTGTTAATGTTTTGAAATTTTCCATTTTAAAATGAAACATATGTTTCAAGATTTGTTGACTGTATCAAATCTGTCATTGTATCACTTTCTTTTGTTTCATTGTTTCTTTCCCCCCCTTTTTTTTGGTGATCTGCCAACTAATTTACTGAAATTTGATGGAATTTATTCTTGTAATAGATTGAAATGCTTAGACAAAAAAAATACACATGTTTCTTCTAACTAGCTGAAAACAGTAGGCAATATTATTTTATTTTACAAATATTTATTAGCTGGATACTACTAGGGAATCAGTCTTGAATTTAATATTCCTACTTCAAAAATGGCATAAAAAGTCTAAGGGTGAGCGAAAGATATGTATATAAAAAAATTGAAGTAAGATAAAATCTGATTGCAATGACATATTGATTTAAAATTTGTTTATTAGGTTAGACATTTCCTGTCCTGTCCTGATTACATTGAAGCCATATGGTTTTATGATCTAAGAGGTCCTTGTCATTCTTATTAATCAAGAATTGTTTATGTAGGAAAAATATTTTTTAATAATGATACCTTTCTATTGTTTTGAAAGTTATTTCCTTTGATATGTGTAATACCTGCATTACCATTTTACTACGAATTTTGACACTTCTTTATTGACAATAAACAAGCTTTAATTCAGTTTTAAAGCCAAAAAATTAAAAAAAAAATGCATGACACCACCAAATAAAATTATTTCAGATTTATTGGTTGAAGTTAAATTTAACAATGATCAATGTCACGTAAATATTATTTTAAAGCAATGAAAAACATGAAAATGGATAAAGGATCAATCAATCTGAAAAGAAAAAAATATATCTTAATTGGTATTTGAATGGTAAATGTAAAAATAGTTACAGGGAAAAATGTCACACATTTGATAAATGTATGGAAAACAGTAACAAATCATAAGAAATAATCTCCATGTTTGTTCAAATGTTAAATAATATTTTAATTAGAATAAGAATATTTACTGAAAACAATTAAATGGCTAGTTTCCCGAACTTAAACATATATACAGTATAGTATTAATTAAGATGGGTATGGTTAGCGTTTGTAATAATTATACATTCAGTCATGATAGTCATTTAGAGAGATATATAACATTAAAAAATAAATGATTAGATAACTATACCATGTATACTCCAAACAAGTTTATGTTTGAAAATAGGCCTTTTGAATTCTGAGATTGGAGCTATTTTTATGCCCCCGCCTTAGCGGTGGGGGCATTAAGTTTTATCCTTGTCCGTCTGTACGTTTGTACGTACTTACGTCCGTCCGTCAGTACCTCCCATAATTGGTTTCTGTTCTCTAACTTGAGTTTGCCTCAACCAAATGTTATGAAACTTATACACAATGCTTATTGCCAGAAAACACAGATCAAGTTTGAATTTTTGTGGCATCACTTTAACTGTTCTAGAGTTATGCCCCTTTAAAAATTTAAAAATTGCAAAATTTTTAGTTTCCGTTCTCTAACTTAAGTTTGCCTCAACCAAATGCTATGAAACTTATACACAATGCTTATTACCACAAAAACACAGATCAAGTTTAAATTTTGGTGGCATCACTTTAACCGTTCTTGAGTTGTGCCTTTTATAAATGGAAAAATTGCAAAATTTATAGTTTCCGTTCTCTAACTTAAGTTTGCCTCAACAAAATGTTATGAAACTTATACACAATGCTTATTACCACAAAACACAGATCAAGTTTGAATTTTGGTGGTGTCACTTTAACCGTTCTAGAGTTATGCCCTTTATAAATTGAAAAATTCCATGGGAATGCTGGGATTGATTTTTGGGGTAATTGCCTCCAAATTTTAGGAATTGGAGAAAAAAAGGGGCAAAAAACAAGCATTTTTCTAGTGTCACGACAATAACTTGTGTGTAAGTGTATGGATCTTTATGAAATTGTACTACAAGGTTCCACATCACAAAGGAAAAGCTGGAATTGAGTTTGGGGAAATTGCCCAAAAAGTTTAGGAACAAGGGGCAAAAAATAAGCATTTTTCTAGTTTCCAGACAATAGCTTGTGTTCAAGTGTATGGATCTCTCTGAAATTGTACTGCAAGGTACCATACCACAAAGGGAAAGCTGGGTTTGAGTTTGGGGGTAATTGCCCTAAATGTTTAGGAATTTGGGGCCAAAAAAAACAAGCATTTTTCTAGTTTCCAGACAATAACTTGTGTTCAAGTGTATGGATCTCTCTGAAATTGTACTGCTAGGTACAATACCACAAAGGGAAGGCTGGGATTGAGTTTGGGGGTGATAAATAAAAAGGGGGTTCAAAAAATTGGGGGGGGGATTTTTTTTTTCTTTAAAATTTTCCAGTTAACTAGAAGTTTAGAGGGAAGGTTAAGATCTCCCAATACATTTCAACAGCCCCCAGGACAGGACAAAAAAGTCACAAATACTTTGTTTATAATTGTTTAGATATATAAGAGAAGTTTTGAAATAATTTCTTTTTATCACATATATTTATTTTACAGTTAAGAAAATTGTTTATAAAACTTGATAAATGAAGATTTATCAAATTTTACTCATGCAAAGGATATATTTCTTGGCACCATGAGGTCATTTAAGTACATAGCCACTTTGACACATTAAAAAATAATATCAAAAGTGAATTGTGACTTTTTGTCCTGTGACTTTTTGTCCGTGACTTTTTGTCCTGTGACTTTCTGTTCTACATTCCCAACCTTCACCCTTACCTGGAACAATAGCTATATATATATATAGTGTAACATCACAACATAGAAAGACACAATCTTTGTTTTCGAGGTGTAGAGTGACATCCATTTTTCTGATCTAGTACACATTAGCATTTAGGGGCCTGCTCAAGCCCGCCTCTTGCTGCGGAATTTCTTGCTTTGTTGAAGATCTATTGGTGATCATTGGCGGCCTTGGGTTGTTTTGTACATTTGGATTGTGTTGTTGTCTCTTTGAGACATCCCTGTTTCCATTCTTTTTCTTAAACTATTGGAGCAGGTACAAAACAACTAACATTAAAATACTTATATTTCAATGTTTTTTAAAATAAAAATTTATCAATTTTGCAAAACCTAACTTGCCTAGCTATAGGAAGAAATTATTACTTGCAGAAACTTTTAGCTAAATAAGTTGATATGTTGATTTTATTCAACATATTTTTGTGACATTCCAGATGTACACTGTATAGATTGCTATAATGCTCACCAATAAACTGAAATAACAATCTTTATTTTTAACTATTGCAGAATAACTATGGATGAAGAAGAGCTTGCGGCTTGCAGAAAAAGTGGTAAAGAATGGAATTGTCCAGTTCCAAATTGTGGGAGATCATTATCAAGAAAACAAACTCTACAGAAGCATTTATGGAGCTGTCATGAAATTAAAGGTATGTTTAGGACTTGTTAGTTGTTTACATTAACAATATATATATGTACATGTAAATCCTCTTTTTTAAAATCATAAAAAATACCATATATAATAAAAAAAAAAACCAGATTATTTTCTAATTAAAATTCAAATCCCACTGATATTTAGTGTATGTGATAAAACAATCAATTTATAGGACTTGTATATATATTTGTGTTTCTGTCAACCCATAAGGAAACCATTTCGAAGAATAAACCTGCTGGTCTTATTAAAAAAAAGCTTTGCATTGTCTTCCAAATAAACAGCAATACGCTTGTTGCCTTTTTAAAGAAAGAAGTTCATTAACTTCTCATTGTCATGTAAGAACTTAATAAAAAAAAAAAAAAAAAAAAAATGGAGCTTACATCAATCATTGTCCATAGATATAAACAATTCACAAAAGCTTCATGCAAATCCGTTAAAGTTAAAGAGTTATTGTCCAACATGTTGACGACAAATTGACAGTATACCACAAGAAGTCCCATACACAGGCGTATAAAAACTATATGTAAATAGTTGCTGAATTACATTTTCATACCTGTAAAGCTACTACATGAAGAGATTTGAAAACACTTCACAAGAGCTGTAAGTTTATACATACAGAGGTGGATTGGGGGGGGGGGGGGGAGAGTGGGCGGGCCTCACCTTTTTTGGAAAAAATTTGGTTGATTATATAGGGAATCACTGAAGCATCACTGGAGCGGGCCTCCCCTT
This sequence comes from Mytilus californianus, assembly GCF_021869535.1. Classification (NCBI taxonomy): domain Eukaryota; kingdom Metazoa; phylum Mollusca; class Bivalvia; order Mytilida; family Mytilidae; genus Mytilus; species Mytilus californianus. The sequence continues at coordinate 66,340,615 of NW_026262745.1, forward strand.
AGGCAGTCAGTGAGCCCCCACTTATGAAAATTTCTAGATCCGCCACTGACATATATATACTTATTTACTTGATATCAACTAAAAGTGTAAATGAGTTGATCGGGTAATTGTCAGTCAAACATGTATATTATTATAATTTAGATTTTTTAATCCAGGTATTGTACCATATTAAGAATAGTATTTGTGAAAATTGATCAAATACATGTAATGTTGATAAAAATATTGTTTTTATAATTTCAGCTGGTAACCCGTCAAAGAGATACAAAATGTATGAAGTCAGTGAAGATGTTCCATTGCCAAAGAGTACCTTTTACCATCAGTATGTTTTCAATATATCCATTTTTCCTCCTTTAAGATAAATAAATTAGAATTGCATTAAAAGACTTAATGGGTAGGCAAAAAAAGAGGAGATTTGATATGATTACCAATGAGACAACTCTCCATAAGAGACCACATGACACAGAAATTAACAGCTATAGGTCACAGTACGGCCTTCAACAATGAGCAAAACCCATACCACTCAAATTTAGCATTAAAAGGCCCTGAAATATGTCTGTGTTCCATAGGCAATATAGGAAAGGTTTACCGACATAAGATTCTGCCTCTGATGAAGGTCCCTTTTGGACCGAAACTGGTTAGGCTATGAAACATCACCAGGCGCTGTTAATTATGTGGTTGGCATATACTATATTTTTATGTCTGTGTTCCATGTTTGTACCTTTTGTGTCAGGCATTTAGCCACCAACTTGAAACTTTAATAGTATAAATGTTCTTTGTGATATGAGCTCTTGTAATTACACATCAAGGTTAATGAACATAATTATATAGTATGAGTGAGTCTTATTTTCGTATAGACTCATATTTTTGTTTCTACTGATCCAATATTAAAATGATTATTAGTTGACAATTTGTCAATTTGAATATCATGACTGGATACAATAAGAGTGTTTATAGTGATGAAATGTCCTTAAATGAATAAAACCTACAAAAAACCTGAGCTTCAAAACCTGTGTATAGTGAACTAATGTGTAAATCAAATCAAAAACAAATTTTCAGTAATTCTTTCTTTATTTATATCTTAGTTATTGAAATAACATATTCTACAAAATCAACAAATGTGTCTCAGTGTCATGCTAGCTCAAATACGCTAACTTAAAATATGAAGATATTTAATCTTCTGAACCATGTTTGAATTGTTGTTTTTATCCCTTTTGCCAGGAAAAGCCAAGAAGAAAGACAACTGTCTGAGACACCTGTTACAGCAGAGCCACAACAAGCAATGCAAGTTCAGGAAACTATGGAATGCATAGGTGATAATGGTGATGATTCTTCAAACATAATACTTGATACTGAAGCAGACATGGATATTGAAGATGAAGAAGAGCTAGTTGAAAATTTTGTTGAAAGTTTTGGACCACCACTATATGTCTTGCCACCTAGTCAGCAGGTATACAATGCTCCAATTCCACAGTATCATCATTACATGACCATGTGTGCTTTTGCAACTTACCACAGTCTATCAGACAGAGGCTTTCGTCATCTTATCCAGTTAATGGGACTCCATATACCCACAGAAAACCTCATGGAAACCAACATTGACACACTTAAACAAGTATGTGGTTTTGACACGGACTGCTTAATACATCATCTCTATTGTCCTGCATGTAAAAAACTCTTCACGGGTGACGTAGAAAACTGTAAGACACCAGGCTGCCTAGGAAAAAAGGAGAAGAAAACTGCCAACTATTTTGTGACTGGAAGTATGCAAGCCCAGCTAAAAGAGATCTTGGAAAGGGATGGTATATGGACAGCAGTTCAGGACTATGTAAGCAATAGATCTTCCGACCACACAACAATTTCTGACATTCTGGATGGTGAGGAGTACAGAAAGTTGAAGGAACCGGGTGGATTTCTGGCTGACAAGAACAACATCACCTTCTCACTATTCACAGATGGTATACCACTTTTTCAAAGTTCAAAAGTATCACTCTGGCCTGTGTACATGATTTTGAATGAACTGCCACCAAAACAACGCTTCACTAGGAAGAACATGGTGTTATGGGGAATTTGGCAAGGTTGCGGCAAACCACAAATGAACATGTTCCTGCGTCCATTGGTGGAAGACTTGATTGAACTATTTCAAAGAGGTACCGAAGTCAACATCAAGCAAACTGAGATAAGAACTAGAGCCATGCTGATTGTTGCTACGATGGACCTGCAGGCAAGGGCTTATGTGCTGCAAATGACACAACACAACGGAGAGCATGGCTGCTTATATTGTCTTGAGCCAGGAAAAGTAGTAAAGAGTGGTAAAGGAAATTGTAGAAGCTACCCATACAGAGATGTGGATCCGGAGCCAAGAACCAAAGAAAACATCAGAGCAGATGCCCAGGAAGCAATTGCCAGTGGAAAAAAGATTCGGGGAATAAACTCGGAAACTGTCCTGTCTTGCCTTCCATACTTCAATGTCACCACAAATGTTGTAATTGATTATATGCATGGTATCCTTTTGGGCATCTTAAAGAAACTTATGAGTTTGTGGTTTGATGCAAAGAACAGCAAAGAACCATATTACATTGGGAAGAGGGTCGACGAGGTTGACAAGATCATAAAGACCATACAGCCGCCATATTTCTTGAGGAGATTACCTCGAAAGATTGCTGGAAATTACAATCACTGGAAAGCATCTGAATTTAGATCCTGGCTGCTGTATTTCTCCCTACCAGCATTACAGAACATTTTACCAGATATTTATTTAACTCACTATAGCTTGCTGGTGGAAAGTACATTCATCCTCCTTGGTGAAGGCATTTCAGAGGCAGACCTAAGAAGAGCAGATCTCCTTCTCAGAACATTTGTAAGGAATTTGAACATGCTGTACAGAGAAAGTATTGTCGGCCTAAATGCACACAATTTAATTCACCTGACAAGATGTGTAAGGATGTGGGGGCCACTTTGGGCCTGGTCCTGCTTTGTTTTTGAGTCCTTTAATGGAGAAATAAAGAAGTGTATACATGGAACTGGAAATGCTTGCAGGCAAATATTTTGGTCCCTTCAGTGCCAGAAAAAGGTAGAGGCAATGGCAGTTCAATGCAAAGAAGACCAACTCAGAGACTTCTACCAGTGTATGACTGAAGGCAGTAATGCACGACAGAAAGGAGGCGAAGATGCTTACCAGTGTGTTGTCTTCACCCCTGCCAAGATTCAGAAAACAGTTCATTTCTCGAATAATGTGAAGGAAGAACTGGTGAGACTCTGTGGTTCATATGACACCAACAACTGGATGATAGTTAAAAAGATTTCTAGGAATGGATTTTTGATGTTTTCAAAACAGTGCTCTCGTGTTGTCAAAAGAAACTCCTACACTATCAAGATGATGGATAATTCAATTGTAGAAGTTGGACATTATCTTATGCACAAGTCTTCAAGGAAAGTGGTGGCCGTTTGCCAGAAGTTTCAGCCATTGGGATCACTGATAAGAAACCGTTTGCAGCATCTTCAGGCTTTTCAATTACAGAGGTAAATATTTTTAAGACTATACAGAAGCCTTCTATAATTTAATTGAAACAAATTGATTCAAAAACAGTATACACAAAGAAAAATTAACAAAAAGCAGAGGAACAGTGCTTTTAATGCTGCTATTCGTCACAGTTCAATTAAGGCATTCAACATTGAGCAAACTCCCACATCACTGCAGGTTTAATATGGCCCCTAGCACCAGTTATATATTTTCTGGTTTTTACACTGTTTACCTAGGGAAATAACTGACTTTGAAGATGCAGGAAATAACTAGTAGGGCTATAAGAAAATCTTAGTTTCAATATATTTAGCAAGATTGCCAATGAGACAACTATTAGTTAAAGGGCAAAAATTTAAACAATTACAAGTCAATATGTTCTTTACAGAAACAAATCACAGCTAGAAATGTCAAATACAACTCAACACAAAAAGGACTATTGAGATGGCACTTTAATTGTTTATATTTATGCAACCTAAATTTTCATGGCCAAATATAGGTAAAAAAGCAAATAAATAAACTTAACTTGCTGAAGAATTTTATACATGATCTTATGAATGTTTTTCCTTATTGCTTTCATTATGATTTAATAATACTCTTTTTTTTCAGTGTTGAAAATACTGTTGTAAGAGCTGAACTGCTACAAGAACCGGTTGTTGTTGTAAAGACTGAATCAAAGATTTGCTGTGGAGTTATCCCAAACAATGTGGAGCGAGACTGAACTTCTAAATTCCTGTTACTAAAGATGTAGAACTTTAAATTTCATAACTTAGTTCCTTAGAAATTTAAATGTTATACACATGTTATTTCTATTCTATTGCTGATATTTGTGTTGTTGATTTTTTGTAAGGAATGATCAATTTGAGTAGAGCAAACACTGTTGAAAATGGTCAGCCATTGTGATTTTTTTTTTATTATTATTGATCCATTTAATATTGGCCTTTTAACTGCCCAGTTGGAATATTTTTATATTTAGTTGAACTTGAACATGTTCTTTAATTGGTTAATGATTATAAATTTTTGTTAAAAGGATTTTTCAATTGATAATGATTTCTCACATAGGCAAAAATTCAAAATCTGAATTTGTGAATAACCACCTCAATGCAAATTTATTTAAAGAGTTATATAGTTAAAATATATTATAAAGTGTTTATATATATTGTAGTTAAGATACTGGCTTAGAAAGAGAAAAAACTATTTACATGCAATTTTTATGGAAAGCTGTGTGATTGTGTGTGTTTGTGTGTGTATTTGACAGAATGTATGTTGTGGAGAAGAGGTAATTGGCAAAAGTATAAAGATTATGGTACATCTATATTGTATATATGAATTAATTTGTGTGTTGAAAGGTTTCAATCAACATGGTAATTGTATAAACTGAATGATTTCATATGAAATTATTAAATTTTTTTCATTGAAATGTTTTATGTTTAATGTTTATTGAAAAATCGCAAGAAATACCAGGAGGACAATACAACACACATCTAATCATGAAAAAAAATCTTTTCATTGGATTTATGACTTTTAAAATTTTATCAAGAAATCCAAACCTTAAAACCATCTCTGACCTACAAAAATGACAAAGTCCAAACCTCCAAACCATCTCCGACCTACAAAAATGACAAAGTCCAAACCTCCAAACCATCTCCGACCTACAAATATGACAAAGTCCAAAGCTCCAGATCATCTCCGACCTACAAAAAATGACAAAGTCCCAAACTCCGAACAATCTCCAACCTATAAAAATGACTAAGTCCAAAACTCCGAATAATCTCTAAGATCTCCGACCTATAAAAACAACAAAGTCCAAAATTCCGAATAATCTCTAAGATCTCCGACCTATAAAAACAACAAAGTCCAAAATTCCGAACAATCTCCGACCTAAAAAACAACAAAGTCCAAAATTCCGAACAATCTCCGACATATAAAAATGGCAAAGTCAAAAGCTCCGAGCTTTTTCCGAGCCAAAAATTAACAAAGTACAAATTTCCGAACTTTTTCCAAGCTAAAAAAAAACTAAGTACAATTCTCCGAATTATGTAGCTCGGAACTCCGAGGTCATAGCTCGGAATTCCGACCTCAGCTTGGAATCTCCTGCTACGGCGGGGTCTATTGACTTTGAAACTTTTGCTTAGTTTACATGTATTAGTTTGTGATTAGGTCAGTTTAAGATGAACCATTAATCATAAGTCATTGGTATTTGGTATGCAAAAGTATTGGTATTTGCAAGTTTCATTCCACTGAGATTATATAACCCCACCTCCTCATTATGGTTTATTGACTTTGAAACTTTTGCATAGTTTGTGTTTAGGTTTGTTTAAAGAGAAAGACACATGGAAAGTCAATGGTATTTGGTATTCAGTTGTATTAGCATTGGCACATCTGATTTCCATAGATATTGTTTAGCCCTGTACCTTCAGTCATGGTTCATTGACTTTAAATATTTGCATAACTTACATGTTAAAGTATTGCTATTTTAATCTCAACATATGCATTATCAAAATAACAAATAGGCGAGACATATCTCTGTGTTAACAGTTTATTCCTGTATTTTTTTTAATTTAAGATTTCTGCATGGCAGTTTAAAAAGGGTAAATTTAATCCTGATGAAATTTACCTGCATTTTATAGTTTTCGTGTATGCATTATGTTAAAAACTGTGAAAAATGGACATGGAAAAAATAAAGGTTTACAGCTGTATATAAAGGATGTTTTCTACTCACATTTATCAAAATACCTTTGTTATTTTAAATATGAAAGATTTTCGCTGTATAAATCTAAAACATTGCTCTGGTTTTCAGAATTCTGGAAGCTACAGTTGGACACAATCAGGTTGGTCAGTTATTTACACAAATTGGGACAATGGTCAGCCAACACGGCCATCAGGAGGTGGATGTGTCGCAGCTAATATATCTGGACAATGGACTGACACTACTTGTTCTCAACCTTTACCATATGTGTGTAAAAATACAACAGGTAAGTTATGATACTGAGTTAATTGTAAGTGTTATTAAGATATAAGTAACACATTTGTAATTACCTTTTATCATAAAAGTTTATGGGACAAGGAAAAGTTACGAAATAGTCATTGTATTTTTGTCGAGCCTACGAAATTTAAGCAAGACATAGAGATCCTAGATTCCGCTGGCGGTGTCATCATTAAGGTTCAGTCTGTGGTTAAAGTTTTTTTACACATCAATAACTTTGTCGCACCTACATGGAATTTTATGAAATTTGGACGGAAGCTTGATTATGACCAATATACAGCATCAAGAGCAAAATTTTGAAAAAATTTATTTTCATTTTTTACGATTTTGCTGATAAATAGACTTAGTTTTATTTACAGTTAACATTCATATTTAGTCTGAGGTTAAAGTTTTTTAATCATCAATAACTTTGTCAAACCATCATGAAATTTTATGAAATTTGGACAGAAGCTTGTTTATGACAAAAATACAGTATCCACAGCAAATATTGAAAATATTTATTTCATTTTTCTGTAATTTACTGATAATTGGACTTAATTTTTTTTACAGTAAACAAGTAGATACAGTCTGAGGTTAAAGTTTGTTACATATCAATTACTTTGTCAAACTTTCATAGAGGTTTTTTTAACTTTGGCAGAAGCTTTTTAATAATTAATTATAATAAGAGATAATGTCTGAAGCAAACCATTGAAAATATTTGTTTTTTCATTTTTAGTATTTTTCTGATAGATGGACCTCGTTTTTTACAGTTAACATTTACAGACAATCTGAAATTAACATTTTTTGACATGATAAATTTGTAAACCTTCATGGATTGTTATGAAACTTTGACAGAAGCTAATCTTCAAGACCAAGAAATAACATCTAAAGAAAAAGTTTGAATTTTTATTAAGTCAACATTACACTTTTACACTGACAGCAGCAATCACAGGCAAGACACAGAGTTTACGAATTTTTATTTTATAAAATAGATAGATAAGCCAAATTGTTCAAGAAAAAGAGTTCCCATTTAATTAGTTTTTTGATTATAGTTAAATCTGGTATTGATATTGATAATTACTATTTACTCATTTATACATCTGGATCACAGGTTGATTTCGAATTGTCTGCTGTGGTAACCAGTTTTTTTCTCTCCCTTGGATGAAAGTTGCTTAATTTCTTTGTGGAAGGCAAGACATAGGTTTTACTTTTTCAACAATGGTGTCGTAGTTGTCGGTGTAAATAGTTGTTAAGTTTTCTGCTTAAGTCAGTTTGATAGGAATTTCTTATGATAGACAACAATAATTTCTATAAAGTGCATTACTAGCACTGCATTTCAGTTTGTCCACCTTTTCAAGTCCCTGTCCAATTAGCAATGTTGCTGTCCATAATTAGATTGTCTCTTTTTCTGAATTTTCTGGCAACAGCTAGCAGTAGAGACATATCTCTGTGTCAGCAGTTTATTTTTCTTGCATGTGATCAGTACTTTTTTAATTCATCAACAGTTGTAAAAATATCAGGTGTTGAAAACAAAATTTCTCAAGTCAAACTCAGGTAAATTCTAGCAGTTTCGCATAAACATATTTGATCTCAGTACTTCAAATTGTTTGAATACCTGATATCTCTAGACAAATTTCAAGTTGATCTTCTGCCATAAAATTGTTAACACACAAATGGTTTGGGAAGTAATTAAAAACTCAAGTCTTTGTATTTTGGAATCGTATGGATTAAATTTACAGAATGAGATGATTTTGTTCCTGAACATTTCCTTTTTTTAGCTCACCGGGGCCCGAAGGGCCCCATGTGAGCTTATGCCATCACTTGGCGTCTGTCGTCGTCCGTCGTCTGTCATTGTCGTTGTCTGTCGTCGTAAACTATTTCAATAATCTTCTCCTCTGAAACTACTGGGCCAAATACCTTCAAACTTTAACTAAATGTTCCTTAGGGTATCTAGTTTATAATTGTATCCGAAGTTTTGATCCATCGACAAACATGGCCGCCATGGCTAAAAATAGATTATAGGGGTCAAATGCAGTTTTTTGCTTATATCTCAAAAACTAAGTCAAATATTCAATTGGTCAAGATCTATCAGCCCTGAAATTTTCAGACGAATCGAACAACTCATTGTTGGGTTGCTGCCACTAAATTGGTAGTTTTAAGGAAATTTTGCAGTTTTTGGTTATTATCTTGAATATTATTATAGATAGATATAAACTGTAAACAGCAATAATGTTCAGCAAAGTAAGATCTACAAATAAATTGTCATGACCAAAATTGTCAGTTGACCCCTTTAGGAGTTATTGCCCTTAATAGTCAATTTTTAACATTTTTTTGTAAATTTTTGTAATCTTTTACAAAAATCTTCTTCTCTGAAACTACAGAGACAAATTTAACCATACTTGGCCATAATCATTATTAGGGTATTTAGTTTGAAAAAATATGTCCGATGACCCCGCCTTCAATCCACCATGGCAGACTTTGTTAAAAATAGAACATAGGGGTAAAATGCAGTTTTTGGTTTATATCTCTGAAACTAAAGCATTTAGAGCAAATCTGACAGGTGGCAAAAATGTTCATCAGATTTAGATTTATCTGCCCTGAAATTTTCAGACGAATCCGACAACTTCTTGTTGGGTTGCTGCCCCTGAGTTAGTAATTTTTTACAAAAATTTTGCAGATTTTTGTTATTATCTTAGATATCATTATAATATGTAATATCTAATACTATTAATTATGATTTTAACCTTATTTTACATGATTTCCAAAGCATCAGTAAATACAGGTGAACGACACAGGCTCTTGAGAGCCTCTAGTTTTAATTTGGAGTTATGAGCAAAAAATGAAGTTAACTACACTCCTGTAAGATTCTGAAACAAGAAATTGGTATCAAAGTTTAGGCAAAAAAAATTGTTTTGTTTAGGGGTTCCCTACCTACTCTATATTACCCCTGCCCTAAAGTGAATTTTTTGTCACTTCTGTTATTAAATCATGACAAATAATACCGTATAGCGGGTTATTTTCGCGGGTGTAAAATTTCGTCATTAAGGGGCAACAAAGTATACGAAAAGTTTTGGTGCTTTTTATTTTGGCGGGTTATTTAATCCCAATAAAATATTTTGGCGGATACTGAAATGGTTGCAGTTCAAAAATGGTGAAAGTTGACAAACAAGTCTCCAATGTTATGGTTAAATGATTGTTTTACCTGCATGACATCTTGTTTATTGATTATATTTTGATACAGTTAATCAACAGAATACCGGTACTTACATGTTTGTCACAGGTATACAAACATCTTGTAATTGTTATTGTTGATTAGTTACGAAATTGACCGGACCTTTGATGTACTAATTAGATTATAAAATTATCAAGAGTGACTTGCAACTCTAATATAATATGACACAAATTAATAAGGGTAAAATACCTGACAGAGTACGTTACACTCTTATACTACTTGACACCAAAATATTAATAAACTAATTAACACCTGACAGCCATTTTATAAAATATATGTGAAGAATGCCCTTTGGCATGTTTGTTGTTCAAATTAACATAAACCGTTATTGACCCGTCAACTGGGAACAAATAGATCGTTTACAAAACGCATTTGCGATTAAAAAGTACCGAACATATGCATAAATTTTCACAGAATTTATTTCGCCATTTTCCTTTACCTGCTAAAATAAGCGAAAATTAACACACCGCGAAAAATAATCCGCTATACGGTAGGTCTCTCCCCATACTCCAGGTATAAAATAAAATATCAGAAAAATGTAAATGAATTCCTATCTCCCTACCGTATATTTCTAAAGGAGGAAACCCTGAACAAGAAGACTTTCATGTTTTGGCATACAGATAACAGATGACAAAACAGTGGTCATAAAGAAGTAACCTGTTATAAAAGTTCATTCCATTTTCTTATTATTAACAGGAACACCACCTGCCACCCCTCCAGGACCAAATGGACAGTGCCCAGGTCAGGGCTGGATCTCAAATGGCCCAAAATGTTATAGATTTTATTACAAGACCTCCTTAAGCTACCTGGATGCCACATTGGATTGTAGTAGACAGCAAGCTTCCATGGTCTCCGTCCATAGCATGGACCAAAATAATTTCCTGATTGCTACTTTGAAGTCATATACAGTACAGTCAGAAGGATTGTGGCTTGGCTTTCACAAATCATCGACAGGTAAGTTGAATTTGATCATGTCATCTGAGAGCTAACCTGTTCCAACAGTAAAATATGAGGTGAAAATATATCAAAGGGATATTCAAAGTTATAAGTTGAACACAAACTAAAAATCCCATGGCAATAAACAAAAAAACGAAGAAAGGACAAACAACAGTACACAAAACATAACATAGAAAACTAAAGACTGAGCAACATGAACTCCTCCAAAAACCCTGGGTGATCTCAGGTAATCTGGAAAGGTAAGCAGATCTTGTTCCACATGTGGCACCCATTGTATTGCTCATAAAAGTACAAACCTGGTGATAAGTCTAATTCAGTAGATCACATTTGAGGAAAAGAGGATGGGTTTGTGGTTATATTTAAATTCTATAATTTAATGGCCTTATTCCTTAAATGGTTTGTTATTTATTCTGAATAAGTCAAATATGAATGAATAGATATAGAAACTCAAATACTGTAAATTCAGAAATTATTGCATGCATTTATTATTGCGATTTTTGGAGAATAGACAAAATTGTGAGGTTGGTTATTGCAATTTTCGGAAAATCTGCATATACATATATATATATATGTATCGGAAATAAGAATGCAAGTTCTTAATATTGCGATACTCACACAGTCACATTTTCGCATTAATATAAAATTTTGCAATAATTTCTGAATTTACAGATACAATTTTAATAAATTTCTATACTGACCAGATCATATCTTATCATACTGACTTCCTACAAAACTACTACAAATGATTGATTACCAGAACATTGAAGTAACCCTATCTGAACAATAGAATTTGACTCATAGGGATATGAAGAAATTGATTAAAATTTCAGTCAAGCTTTTTAAGCCCTTGCCCACTACATAATGTCAGATATGCAAGTATACCTGCACTTACAAATTGTTGGTCAAAGGCTTGCTAACAGATTTCCAACCATACAAATTTTGAAGACCTTTTAGGAAGCACATCTGATGTATTAAGTTGTCAATGACATCCACATCCATCTCTGTTATATTAGTTTATCTACAATCTAGAAAACAGCTTGATAGAGCTTTTCCAAATTTGCACTGTTTATTCTACAGGACACATGATATTTAAATTTTGCTCCACTTGTGTTTCTATCGACAATACTTGTGAAATTAAGTTATAGTCATTAACATTGAAATAGTGAATCAGTTATTCATGGATACAAGCATACAAGTACTGTCACACTGAACCAGTAAAAATCTGTACTGTTTTTATATCTGTAAGACACATACTTCTTGTTTGCATTTACTTTGAATTTTTCAACATGTTGAAAGAAAACAAATATTTTCGACACGCTTTTCTGAAAAGAAACTACTTGAGAGAATGATTTCATATTTGGTCAGCAGCTGGACAGTGATGTGTTTTAGTGTTTGAGCTCTTTTTGGATCTATCAGACATCTACTTCCTTTTAAGCTCACTTGGCCCAAACTGCTAGTGTGAGCTTTTGCCATCACTTGGCTTCTGTTGTCAACCATTAAGTTTTACAAAGATCAACTACTCTGAAACTACTTGGCTAAATTTATCCAAACTTGGCCACAATCATCAATGGTTATCTTGTTTTAAAAAATTGTCTGATGACCCCACCTGCCAACAAACATGGCAGACATGGCTAAAAATAGAACATATGGTAAAATGCAAGTTTTGTCTATTTTCTTGGAAAACTGCTATAGATAGAGAAAATTTGACAGAGCAAACATGTTCAAATGATGAGATCTACATAATGTCTACTGACATCAAAATTATCAGACGACTCCTTAAAGGAGTTATTGCCCTTAATCAACAAGTTCTTCCATTTTTTTTCCTTTTTTCTTGAAAATTATAATAGATTGACAGAAATTTAAATAACAACAGTGATCAGCAACACAAGATCTACAAAAAAGTCAACATGATCGAAATCGTCAGTCAAGACTTTATTAAAGATATTGGCCTTTAATGACCATTTTTCCCAATTTTTTGCATTTATGCCTATTATCTTGAAAACATAGAAGATAGATAGAAACTTTACTTTATAGCAAAAATTATCAGCAGACAAGATCTACAAATAGGTGAAATGGCCGAAATCTTTTGTCAACTCGTTATTGGAGTTATTGCCCTGAAATGATAATTTTTACCATTTTGTTTTTGCATTTTTTGCCTATTATCTTGAAAACTGTAATAGATCAATAGAGACTTTGAAAAAAAAAATGATCAGCAGGATAAGATCTACAAATACGTCAACATGACTGAAATTGTCAGTTAACTCTTAATCATTGTTGATAGAGTTATTACATTTAAATGATGATTTTTACGTAAAAGTGGCTATTGTTGAAGATGTATAGTTGAGCAACACAGGCTCTTAAGAGCCCTTAGTTTCTGATACTTTGAATTACCAGTGGGGGAATGCTTAGCACAACCAATAAGAGCATTATTGTTTAATTACAATTACAGCTGGATTTCAGTGGTATGATAAATCTACACCACAGTTCATAAACTGGGACCAAGGACAACCATCAGGGAAAGCTCAGAGAGGGAACCAGGCGAACTGTGTGGAGATCAGATCATGGAATGGGAAGTGGAATGATTTAGATTGTTCAGAGACACGTGGATACATTTGTGAAAAAATGCAAGGTATATTGAATCTTAAAATGTTTTTATATTTGTGTATCAGACGTTTTCATAGGAGTTGGAAACACATAATAAAGGGATACAGCTGCATAATGTAAACAATGAAAGTGCATGTATTGAAATAAGTATGTACACAGTATTGTGCTTGATAAACTGTGATAGATGCCTTCTATCACAGAAATTATATAAGCTATAGAATATATAAGATGAAAACAAAAACAAAAAAGGCTAAAGCATGATTTTGTAGATTGAGTATTATGGTACATATCTAGTTAATGCTTATACCTGTGTATTAGATATAATGTGCAAGAAAAAACATGAACCAACTTTCAAGAGATAACTGAATGGAAGTTTTGACAATTTATGTCTGAAGTAGCTGGTAGGAGACAAAATGGACACCATTTTTATGCTGCAAAGAGGGCATTAAGTGTTACCCTTGTCCATCCATACGTATGTCCTGAAATTTGTTTCCCTTCTTTAATTTTAGTTTGCATCAACCAAATGTTATGAAACTTATACACAATGCTAATTACCACACAACACTGATCAACTTTGAATTTGTCACTTTTACCGTTCTTAGTGTTATGCCCCTTTACAAATGGAAAAAAATTGCTGAATTTTTCATTTCATTTCTCTAACTGAAGTTTGCCTCAACCAAATGCCATGAAACTTATATGCTTATTACCACAAAAACTCGGATCAAGTTCGAATTTGGGTGGCGTCACTTTTGCAGTTCTTGAGTTATGCCCCTTTATAATGTTATATCCATGTGGAGGCATCATCTGTGTCCCATGGACACATTCTGCATTTATTTACATAAAAGATAATTAAGATTTCTGATTTTAATAGAATATATCTGGACAGATTATATGAAACAATGAGAGTTATTACTGAACAAAATTTAATTTAAAAAAATTAGAAAAATTAAAAATAAACTAAACAACAATAAAAATAAGCAGCTGCACCATGAGCGCATGATACGCCCGTCGTCTTGTGTGTGAATTTTTATGCAATAAGCATAAATAGTTTCTGACATACGGCGTGACATGCAAAAACCCCCCTTTTTTTTTTACAAAAAACTCAATATCTCAAAAATGAAATTTTGAATCACAACCAAAAAGTATACAGATCTTTAGATTAATATAACTAAGAAGTGTGTAAAATTTTTAGCAATAATCATAAACTGTTTTTGAGATACGGCGCGACATGTGAAAAACCCCTCCCCTTTTTTAACAAAATACTCAATAACTCAAAAGTAAAATTTTGAATCATCACCAAAAAGAATACAGATCTTAAGGTTAATATAACTAAGAAGTGTGTAAAGTTTTAAGCAATAATCATAAACTGTTTTAGAGATAAGGCATGACATGTGAAAAACCCCTCCCCCTTTTTTAGCAAAATACTCAATATCTCTAAAATAAAATTTTGAATCATCACCAAAAAGTATACAGATCTTAAGATTAATTTAACTAAGAAGTGTGTAAAGTTTTAAGCAATAATCATAAATTGTTTTTGAAATACGGTGCCACATGTGAAAAAAAACACACACCTGTTTTAGTTACTAAGTCCTGTAACTCAAAAAGTTTTAATCTTATTTTCACCAAAGAGTATACAGATCGTTTGACCATCATAAGAAACAACTATGTTAAGTTTCATGAAATTTGGATAAGTCATTCTCAAGTTACGGTGCGACATGTTTACGCCGGACAGACAGACGGACAGACAGATGGACAGACAGACGGACAGATGGACGGACACCTGACATTTGTATACCATAATACGTCCCGTCAAAAATTTGACGGGCGTATAAAAATGTGGTAATTGTCTTTTATGGAATAAAAGTTCATAAAAAGTACCTGGATTTTATCTTGTTCACAAGAAGCACCTTTCATCTACATATAATTATTCATCAGTGTTGCTTAAATTAAAAAATTTGAAGGCCAAATCTAATATGAAGTTGAAAATCACTGGAATCCGAAATTTTAAAAGCTTAAACCAATCTATGCCTGAGGGTAGAAAACCTGAGTGTTTTGAATAATTCAACATTTTACAAACATGCTGTAGATTTTACAGATAATGACCATATCAATGACATACAGATGATACAGTTGAAATTACTTTTGTTTTACAGTGGTAGACACAGCAGACAATACCACACCAGGACCACAGAAGTCAACGATAGTTACACCTACAAAAACACCAACAATAGTTCCTCCTACTATTACACCACCATTACCAGGGAAACATACAGCAGGATCATCTGTTAGACCAACAGGAACGACACCTGCACCGCTAAGTAGACAAACTCAGAAAACAGCTCCTCCAATGCCAACTGTTCCTCACATATCTCCTTACACAGGCACACCTCAGTCTGTGCATCAAGGTATGAGAGTTAATTTTTAATGCCAGGCTTATGTTATATAAGGAGAAGGGATGCAATATTTTTTTTTCTGGTCTTTTTGTCTCTCCAATAATTCATTCTTCCTGTATCAGGTTTTAGTTTTGTTTTAAAGTAGTTGATCATGAAACTGTGAAAACTTAATTTTAATACAGTTATTCATTATGATAGAGACTTTTACAAATACATTCCAAATTAGGATTTTTGCATAGATTGTGTGGTTCACTGAACATTGAAATTTGATAGTTATAGTGGGGTAGGGTGTCTGTTTAGGCATATTCTTGTCTTCTTTTGGAAATATTTTAGTTTTACAGCTAATATCAATCAATTTTCTTGCAACTGATTAATTTTAATTCAAATCTTATTAAGTCATTAAAAAAGTGATTTATGTTGTGAGTCATCTAAATAGCTTAGATAAAACAGCTCGATTCAGATTATCTAAAATAATACAAGTTCTGCAGGAGTATTTTTTGGTTTCGTTTATTTAGTTGTAAACAGTAAGAGGTTAAGCATACAAAGAGATGGATAAAATCCGACTTCTCCTTAATATTATTTTAAGTAGATCTGTCCACTTAATCCCAATCAACAATATAATTAGCAGAGGAGGATTTAGGGGGGCCCAGGGTGCCCAGACCCCCTTTTGTGGGAAAAATTTGGTTGATTATTTAGAGAATCACTGAAGCATGACTTAGCAGGCCCCTCTTATGGAATCAGTGCCCCACCCCTTTATGAAAATTTCTGGATCCGTCACTGATTAGCACCCCAGATTGACAAAAAAGATGATTACAATTTAATTTAATTTGATTTAACACTTAACTTCAAATAGATTTCTTGCACTAACCGGTTTAAATTGATTTGCCTTTGTAGGGGCCCCAAGCAAGAATGGACTAAGTTCAGGTGCAATAATAGGAATAATCATTGGTCTTATTGTGGCACTAGCACTCCCAACAGTTGGGATTGTTTTATGGAAAAGAAGACAGCCACATACCAACCAGAATGGAACCCCTGGTGGTTTTGAAAATTCTACATATCAACTGGACACAAAACATGAGACAGAAACCAGTGAAGAAACAGACTCTTAATGATATTTAGAGATTATTGTTTGGTTATTTTGTAACTAAGCAACAGTGTTAAATTGAGGTCACTGCTGTTCATAATGCTGGAAGGCTATTGAACCATTCAAATGTGAATATTTATGTACAAAATATGTGGTATGTGAGTTTTCTCGTATGTAATGGATTACAATTATGTTCACAATATGTATATACATGTAGATAACAAATGTGTATATAATATAGTATAAGTATACATGTAGATAAAAAATAAGGAATTATTTATTTCACCAGAAATAGACAGTAGAAAGCCAACAAATTCATGTACATTAATGCTTACATTAGCTTAATACTTTGTACAGCCTTTAACCACTTTTAGTTATTTGTTGTACATTTTATTTATTTCATGCATTTTCATTTTGTAAGATGTAAAAATGTCATTTCAGGCTTTCATTATTATCATTCATCGTGATATCACTAGCCACAGTTTAGGCTATTGCCAACAAAGGACATTCTGCATATTTTTTGTTATTTATGTAGAACCACTTAAAAGATTAAAAAAATATTGTAATTACATATCTGGTTTAGTATTTCTAGTAAGTGATTCCTAAAAACTGTGTTGATCCTTATGTGGAAAATAAATTAAACCCAGTGAAAATCTTAATTGAAACCTCAAATGGTAGGCAGGTTCCTTGTAAGTACTTTAGGCAGGAAGCAGATTTGAAGGCAATGATCAACTGTGTTTTTTATTAATTTTGAAAGGACATAATGCAAACCACATGAGAAAGCAAAAACTCTGTTGACTTCATAAGATTTCTGCAGAATCTATAGGAAAATGTAGCAAGCTACCATACAAACAATAGATGTATAAAAGATGTATATTTGTAAAATATTGAATTTGTTAAATATTTAATAGTAATATTATACTGCAACAAAGGTATTCATTTGATGATACTGTAAATTAAGAAACTGTTAAGTGCATCTTTTATTGCTATTGTTGAACAATGGACAAAAACATGAGTTTGTAATTTTAGGTAATAATTGTAACCATTTCAGGAAATGCTACACACAAATATTGCCAGCAATTGATTTGGAAAAAGCTTTTAGGTCACAATTTTTGCAGAATTAAGGACATCACAAAAATTTATGAATTTACAGTTTTCTTTTTTTTGATAAATTTCGCTTCACAATAGAAAAGGGATTATGCAGCAGCAGGTTGGATGAAGATATTAAAATGTATCCACAATCAAATTGTATTTATCATTGTTGCATTTTTGATATCTGTGTAATATGTTTTACAATTACCATGACTACTAAGTAGATAATAAAATATAATAAAATAAATGATATAACTTGGTTTTTTTTAACTGCATGGAATTTATATGATCTAAATATTTGGCTTTGAAGAAATATAAATATAGGTGTACTGTCGAGTATGGAAGGCATGTTAGCCTCCAAATTCACTTCCAAGAAATAATTCCAGTGTCCAAGGCAGAAGGAAATAGACACTACTCCCTGTCCCCAAAATTTTGTGTCCATGTGCCTTTTTTATGCACTCCTATCCCATTTTAATGCGCATCTGTGTCCATTTGATGAATAGGTAAAAAAAAAGAAAGATCTGTTCTTTCTCTTAAGATCTTCTTACAACAAGTGCATAATTATAAGTACACAGATTTAAATATGACATTTGTTACCTGTTTATAATCACATATTGATTACTTGAACAGGTAACATTTACGACCCTCTCTAATCCCTGTCTCCTAAAGCAAGAATCTTCAATAAGGTCGGAATATTAATTTCAAATGATTTTCTAATATGTGTCAATCAAAAAAAGATTTTGGAAAAACGAACGCAAATAATTTTCAGTTTCTAGCGTATTCTTAACTTATAAAATAAAGTTCCTAAAAAAATCCATTCCATAAATATAAGCTATGTCAACACTCTAAGACACTGAATTCATTATATGTTATTGTGAATTGGTAGAATGTCAATAAACTAAGGGTATGTGAGCTTAAGCAATCACTTGGTGTTTGTCTTCCTTGTCCATTGCCATTTTTTGTCAAGCCTGCGACTTGTGTCGCAGAAAGCTCGACATAGGGATAGCGGCGGCAGCGTTAGCTAACTTCTTAAAAGCTTTATATTTTAGAAGGTGGAAGACCTGGATGCTTCATACTTTGTATATAGATGTCTTATGTAAAGAAGTTTCCGTCAGTCACATGTCCAAAGTCCTTGACCTCATTTTTAGCTCACCTGACCTGAAAGGTCAAGTGAGCTTTTCTCATCACTTGGCGTCCGTCGTCCGTCGTCCGTAAACTTTTACAAAAATCTTCTCCTCTGAAACTACTGGGCCAAATTTGACCAAACTTGGCCACAATCATCATTGGGGTATCTAGTTCAAAAAATGTGTCCGGTGACCCGGCCAACCAACCAAGATGGCCACCATGGCTAAAAATAGAACATAGGGGTAAAATGTAGATTTTGGCTTATATCTCTGAAACCAAAGCATTTAGAGCAAATCTGACATGGGGTAAAATTGTTTATCAGGTCAAGATCTATCTGCCCTGAAATTTTCAGATGAATCGGACAACCCGTTGTTGGGTTGCTGCCCCTGAATTGGTAATTTTAAGGAAATTTTGCCGTTTTTGGTTATTATCTTGAACATTATTATAGATAGAGATAAACTGTAAACAGCAATAATGTTCAGCAAAGTAAGATCTACAAATAAGTCAACTTGACCAAAATGGTCATTTGACCCCTTAAGGAGTTATTGCCCTTTATAGTCAATTTTTAACCATTTTTCGTAAATTTTTGTAATCTTTTACAAAAATCTTCTCCTCTGAAACTACTAAGACAAATTTAACCAAACTTGTCCACAATCATCATTAGGGTATCTAGTTTAAAAAATGTGTCCGATGACCCGCCCGCGAACCAAGATGGCCGACATGGCTAAAAAATAGTACATAGGGTAAAATGCAGTTTTTGGCTCATATCTCTGAAACCAAAGCATTTAGAGCAAATCTGATGAGGATAAAATTGTTCATGAGGTCAAGATCTATCTGCCCTGAAATTTTCAGACCAATCAGGCAACCCGTTGTTGGGTTGCTGCCCCTGAATTGGTAATTTTAAGGAAATTTTGCAGTTTTTGGTTATTATCTTGAACATTATTATAGATAGAGATAAACTGTAAACAGCAATAATGTTCAGCAAAGTAAGATCTACAAATAAGTCAACTTGACCAAAATGGTCAGTTGACCCCTTAAGGAGTTATTGCCCTTTATAGTCAATTTTTAACCATTTTTCGTAATTTTTTGTAATTTTTTACAAAAATCTTCTCCTCTGAAACTACTAAGACAAATTTAACCAAACTTGTCCACAATCATCATTAGGGTATCTAGTTTAAAAAATGTGTCCGATGACCCGCCCGCGAACCAAGATGGCCGACATGGCTAAAAAATAGTACATAGGGTAAAATGCAGTTTTTGGCTCATATCTCTGAAACCAAAGCATTTAGAGCAAATCTGATGAGGATAAAATTGTTCATGAGGTCAAGATCTATCTGCCCTGAAATTTTCAGACCAATCAGGCAACCCGTTGTTGGGTTGCTGCCCCTGAATTGGTAATTTTAAGAAAATTTTGCAGCTTTTGGTTATTATCTTGAATATTGTTATAGATAGAGATAAACTGTTAATAGCAATAATGTACAGCAAAGTTAGATCTACAAATAAGGCAACTTGACCAAAATTGTCAATTGACCCCTTAAGGAGCTATTGCCCTTTATAGTCAATTTTTGTAAATTTTCATAAATTTTGTAAATTTTTGTAAATTTTTACAAAGTATTTTCCACTGTAACTACTTGGCCAAGTTCATTATAGATAGAGATAATAGTAAGGAGCAAGAATGTTCAGTAAAGTAAGATCTACAAACACATCACCATCACCAAAACACAATTTTGTCATGAATCCATCTGTGTCCTTTGTTTAATATGCACATAGACCAAGGTGAGCGACACAGGCTCTTTAGAGCCTCTAGTTATGGTTCAGTGACTACTTGAAAAAAAAGTTCAGATTTTTTGGAATGTTAAATTCTCTCTTATTATAAGTAATAGGATAAATATATTTGGTATGTGCGTACCTTGCAAGGTCCTCATGCCCGTCAAACAGTTTTCACTTGACCTCGACCTCATTTCATGGATCAGTGAACAAGGTTAAGTTTTGGTGGTCAAGTCCATATCTGAGATACTATAAGCAATAGGTCTACTATATTTGGTGTATGTAATGATGGTAAGGTGTACATGTCCAACTGGCAGGTGTCATCTGACCGTGACCCCATTTTCATGGTTCAGTGGTCATAGTTTAGTTTTTGTGTTTTGGTCTGTTTTTCTAATACTGTATGCAATAGGTCAACTGTATTTGGTGTATGGAAATATTTTACGATGTTCATGTCAGTCTGGCAAGTTTTATTTGACCTTGACCTCATTTTCACGGTTCATTGCTCAATGTTAAGTTTTTGTGTTTTGGTCTGTTTTTCTTATACTGTATGCAGTAGGTCAACTTCAGTCTGGCATGTTTTATTTGACCTTGACCTCATTTTCAAGGTTCATTGCTAAATGTTAAGTTTTTGTGTTTTGGTCTGTTTTCCTAATACTGTTTGCAGTAGGTCAACTATATTTGGTGTATGGAAATATTTAATGATGTACATGTCAGTCTGGCATGTTTTATTTGACTTTGACCTCATTTTTCAAGGTTCATTGCTAAATGTTAAGTTTTTGTGTTTTGGTCTGTTTTCCTAATACTGTATGCAGTAGGTCAACTATATTTGGTGTATGGAAATATTTAATGATGTACATGTCAGTCTGGCAGGTTTAATTTGACCTTGACCTCATTTTCATGGTTCATTGCTTATGTTAAGTTTTTGTGTTTTGGTCTGTTTTTCTTATGCTTTAAGCAATAGGTCAACTATATTTGGTGTATGGAATGATTGTAAGGTGTATATGTCTGTCTGGCAGGTATCATCTGACCTTCACCTCATTTTCATGGTTGATTGGTCAATGTTCAGTTTTCCTGGTTTACTTTTTTTCTTAGATACCTTAAGCAGCAATAGTACAACTATATTTGGAATGATTTTAATGTGTACATGTCTGTCTGGCAGGGTTCAAATGACCTTGACTTCATTTTCATGGTTCATTGGTCAACATAGAATTTCCATGGTTTGGTCTGTTTCTTTTATGCTATAAGCAATAGGTCACCTTTATTCTGTGTATGGAGGGATTGTATTAAAGGTGAACATGTTTTTCCGGCTTGGTTTATCTGACCTTGACATTGTTTTCTTGGATCATAAATGTTAATGTGATACTTGTAGTAAAACTTTATATGTAGGACTATCAACATAAAATCAATGGTCAGTATAGTAGGCGAGACATTTCAGCGTGTGCACTCTTGTTCTACTTTTTAAGTTCCATCGTTTATATACTATCAATTTATAATAATCTTTTAAACCATTTATTATTTTGAAACAGAGGAGCAAACATCCTTAATTTTGGTTTTAAATGTAAAATAGCAAATCAGTGATTGCACCAATCAACATTTAATCACAGTATTTTATTAGTGTACGTATAAAAGAAACTGCATTTGTTGCTACAATGAAAGGTACAGTTGAAAAACAAACCATTCATTCAAGATTGTGAGCTGTTTTATGCAAAACAAATGTAAAAAGTGAATATAATAAGTGATAGAGTTGGAGCAATTAGAAAGTGTGAACACACAACTATGCCAATCACTGTGTAATACTAGGTATGCAAACTTGATGCTAGGGTTTTTTCTACAGCTAACTTTGAAGCACACATTATCTCTTCAAATAGAATCTGCTCAAAACTATTCATGTTTGTTGAGAATCTCTTGTGGATTAATGTGTAAACATTTTAAGCTTTTCTGCTTTCTTGAGAAGTATCTTTGATGCCTAAAACATGTAAAATGATAACTTTAAATAGTTAGAATGAAAATAAAGCTACATGACCATTGGTAGCAAAGTGATCTATTAGGAATTTCATTTACGGTTATCACTAGTTGTCAACACTGACATAGAGATTTGGAACCCTGTTCATGGCAAGATTTGTTCCACTCAAATCTAAACAAATTTAAAAGGTGTGTGGTCTAAATACAGCACAATCAACATTTTCCAAAAGACCAAAAAAGTGAAAAGTATATTTTAACAAAACGCATTTGACTAGCAGGTCAAACAACGTATGTTCTTAAACCCTGCTGACTGCCATTGGCAATTGCCAAATAAACGGATCACCAGATGTAACAAAATGTATTTTAACTATTAATTTAATACCAAACAGAAAACAATAAACTTGCTGAAAAGATGGTATACCGCAAACAAAAGGTGCAAAATTAGTACACCATATCCGGATTTCGACAATTAATGTCTCTTCAGTGATGTTAGGAATCGAAACGGTATTTGGAAGGCCATATAATTTACCTCAATTTAGTAAAGACTCTTGAATTTTGTACTTAAACTATACTGGTTTTAAAGAGCTTGATGCTTTTTTTCTGAATTAAAAAAAAATTACATCGATTTTTATTGAAAAATCCATATAGTTAAGCTCTAATATGATCCAATATCGTATATTTTATTTCTGATAAGCATCGTTATAAGTAGCGCAACAAAAACAAGATCTGATGCAATGCCTAAAGTGAATTTTTATACAATTTTCAAATAGCTTGGCCTCGAGCATCACTGAAAAAGACATTTATTGTCGAAAGGCACATCTGGCGTAGAAAAATTGGTACCTTTAATGTTATAAGATGTGTTCCAGAAAACAAATCTTAAATGTCCGTCTTATTGGCAAATAAAGAGCGCCTTTATGGAAGAAAATTTTGTTGTATTTTGTTTTCAAGCAAAATGTTTCGTGGGTGATTCCGCCCTAAAACACCTTTCTGAACATCCTATTCATGGCGCCACTGTTTTTTTTTTTTAAACAAATATCATTTTTAAATAAAATGGAAATTTTATACATTTGAAATTCAATTGTTTACATTCAATTTCAAATTATCTAAAAGGATGTTATGAATTATGAATTATGACACTCACGAGTACTTTAGTTTATAAGTTATTCAAAATATAATTGGATAGCATTTAAATTGCATTTAAGATTACTTTATTCGTCAATCGGTAATTATTTTTCATGTTTGCATCTTTATTTATAGGACTTCAAATGAAATTTCACTTAGAAGCAAGATTTGAAAAATGCTGTGAAAAAAAGTTAAGTTAACTTTAGCTGAATTTAGCTATTCTATTCAGGTCGTTTTGGGTCATAGAGCTGTTAACCTTTCTACATGTTTATACATCCCTGATTTTTAAATGTTTGTGTTTGAGCGTTCCTGGTAAAGGTTATTCTAGGAAAGCTCTTCGTACAATATAAAAAAAATTTATACACGCCCAACAGACATTTCTATTTATCTCTTTATGTGAGAAACACTGGTTAGACCAAGTGCATTTAATCTCTCAGGTTTTTTGAAAAGTATCTTTTTTAACTTCATCCGAGTATTAAGTAAGTGCCAAATGGTTTTCACAGAACATGACACTATACTATCCCTATACACTTAGACAACAAATGTAAAAAAAAATGTATTGTTAGAAGTAGCGCAAATAGCACTCTGTTCGACATGTTTATGCCAGGGCAACAGACATTTAAGAGGGATTTTTAAGTAGTATCGTCCCGCATTCAACGACTTGTTTAAATACTGGAAAAAATCAAGACCTTGAAAGAGACAGACAGAATGGCTATGAAAAATGCTAACAATAAAGGCAACAGTAGTATACCGCTGTTCGAAATTCATAAATCAATTGAGAAAAAAACAAATCCGGGTTACAAACTAAAACTGAGGGAAACACATCAAATATAAGAGGAGAACTACGACACAACAGAAACACAACATTAAAATGTAACACACACAGAAACGAACTATAATATAACAATGGCCATTTTCCTGACTTGGTACAGGACATTTTAAGAAAATCAATGGTGGGTTGAACCTGGTTTTGTGGCCAGCCAAACCTCCCGCTTTTATGGCAATGTTAAATATAACATTAAAATGACAACATTACATGGCAGGACTACAATACAAATAAATGGGAGAACATATAGGACAGAGAAACATACGAATAATAGCTAACAAAAGGTACCAGGTTTAAAATTTAATACGCAACGAAGAAGCGCGTTTCGTCCACACAATACTAACAACACTTAATAAATTTCATACGTCCGAAGCGCTTATCTGGATTTACCTTCATCAACATCGTTAGTTAGCGGAGAAAGAGGATACGATATTTGCATATTTGTTCATATTACATGCTACGATTACATTTAAACATTGGAAATAAAGCTTATTTTCTATTCTTATATGTACTCAAGGACACAACGGTAAAAACCAGAAAATCTTAAAGCCCATTTCGGTATGAAGAAAATATAGCAAATTAATGCAATAAGTCTACAACAATTGTTTTATAGCATGATGAACCAACGTCAGGTCAGTCTTTACTCTTCTACTTCATGGAAATATTCAGCTTTTTCCATATGAAACGGTGGCTGGTCTCCTGCTAGTAATCAAACCATCCATATTTTATTGGAATTTCTGAGTTCGTGTTGCTCAGTCTTTAGTTTTCTATGTTGTGTTTTGTGTGCTGTTTTTGTCTGTTTGTCTTTTTCTTTTTTAGCCATAGCATTGTCAGTTTATTTTCGACTTATGAGTTTGAATGTCCCTTTGGTATCCTTCGCCTCTCTTCTGAACGATGCAATCACCATGAACAGTGGTTTAACTATCTTGGCAACAAGAATAATGTGGATGGTTTATCTTCTTTCATTGTAGGTTGATAATAACTGTTTCTAAAAGGAAGTCAGGGAGACGGCAGAAATCTTTCTATCTACCGCTGCACTGACCACCATATTAGGAACAGCTGTTGTTTTCCCGTTTTACCAGTTTAATCCTGTTAAAAATACACGTATTACAAACAATGAATAACTTTACTGAAAGCAAACAAATTACTTGGGTTACAAACAATAAATGATAAAGTAAGCGTGGTGTTCAGTGTGAGCCAGTGCTCCGTGTTGAAGGCCGTACTTTGACCTATAATGGTTTACTTTTATAAATTGTTACTTGGATGGAGAGTTGTCTCGTTGGCACTCATACCACATCTTCCTATATCAATGATAAATATGTATTGATGGTTAACATATGAAGCTAAGGTTAAGTAGTATGTATGTTATATTTCAGTTTGGGATTGTCTTGAATGAACTGATAAAGACAAAAGTAAATTTAATTTTCAATAGGATTTGTATTGTATCCGGGAATAATTTATGCTAAAAAAGTCTCGAGTTAGAAGATGTAAACTGGTCGTTACATGTTCTATGGATGTGAAGTTAGCAGCCGGTTCGTTATTCGATATTCGATATTCAATATCAAACCGGCTGCTAGCAGTCGGTTCGATATTCAAATTTAGTTGAAAATCATAAAATATGTAATATTTGATAACATTAAAAGCATGTTTTTTTATAGTTGAAAGGAGTGAAAAGATACGTAGGAAATCGTTTTATGACCCCTTCAAGTTGGCTTAAACTCTCGTTGTCCTCAAATATAAACCCTTATCCGTCAATGCTTATGTAATTTGCATATTTGTCTTTATGTTATATAGCTTTTTATCAATAAAACGACATCAAAACTGTAATTTTATATCTAATATTTCTTAAAACAAAACCAAAAACCGATCACTCTAGAAAAAATTAAGAAATATAAATAGAAATATATAAGGAAAGCCCAAAAAAAAGAAATACATAGTGAAAACCTACCTTAGACCGCTTAAATGACGGTGAGACCCCCTTGTTCTTTCAATGTCCATAAAATTCATAGACTCTGTATAAATAAAGATTGTATCAAAAGGATTTCCCAGAATAATGTCATCTTCGATATCTACGGAGGGCTTAGATTGTCACTTTTCAGCTAAAAATTGTCAAAATTTCAGGACAAAGGACACAGGGCGATGGTGAGAGCCCCCTGATTTCTTAATCTGCCTAATATTAAGCAGACAGTTAGTTAATAGGTAGATACAAACGTGACTAAAAGGAATTTGGGTGCACTTCTTGTCTTCTATGTTTACGGAGGGCCCAAAGTGCCAGTTGGATATTCAAAATTTATAGCGAAAACCTACCTTAGACCGCTTAAATGACGGTGAGACCCCTGTTCTTTCAATGTCCATAAAATTCAACGAATTCATAGACTCTGTATAAATAAAGGTTGTATCAAACGGATTTCCCAGAAAAATGTCATCTTCGATATCTACGGAGGGCTTAGATTGTCACTTTTCAGCTAAAAATTGTCAAAATTTCAGGACAAAGGGCACAGGGCAATGGTGAGAGCCTCCTGATCTCTCAATCTGCCTAATATCAAACAGACATTTAGTTAATAGGTAGATACAAACGTGACTAAAAAGAATTTGGGTACACTTTCTGTCTTCTATGTTTACGGAGGGCCCAAAGTGCCAGTTGGATATTCAAAATATATGGCGAAAACCTACCTGAGACCGCTTAAATGACGGTGAGACCCCCTGTTCTTTCAATGTCCATAAAATTCGACGAATTAATAGATTCTGTATAAATAAAGATTGTATCAGAAGGGTTTTTCAGAAAAATGTCATCTTCGATATCTACGGAGGGCTTAGATTGTCACTTTTCAGCTAAAAATTGTCAAAATTTCAGGACAAAGGGCACAAGGCAATGGTGAGAGCCCCCTGATCTCTCATTCTGCCTAATATTAAGCAGACATTTAGTTAATAGGTAGATACAAACGTGACTAAAAGGAATTTGGGTACACTTTCTGTCTTCTATGTTTACGGAGGGCCCAAAGTGCCAGTTGGATATTCAAAATATATGGCGAAAACCTACCTGAGACCGCTTAAATGACGGTGAGACCCCCTGTTCTTTCTTCAATGTCCATAAATTCGACCAAATTATAGATTCTGTATAAATGGAATTTGGGTACACCTCTTGTCTTCTATGTGAGAGCCCCCTGATCTCTCATTCTGCCTAATATTAAGCAGACATTTAGTTAATAGGTAGATACAAACGTGACTAAAAGGAATTTGGGTACACCTCTTGTCTTCTATGTTTACGGAGGACCCAAAGTGCCAGTTGGATATTCAAAATTTATAGCGAAAACCTACCTTAGACCGCTTAAATGACGGTGAGACCACCTGTTCTTTTAATGTCCATAAAATTCGACGAATTCATAGATTCTGTATAAATAAAGATGGTATCAAAAGGATTTCCCAGAATATGGTCATCTTCGATATCTACGGAGGGCTTAGATTGTCACTTTTCTGCTAAAAATTGTCAAAATTTCAGGACAAAGGCCACAGGGCGATAGTGTGAGCCCCCTGATCTCTCAAGCTGCCTAATATTAAGCAGACATTTAGTTAAGGTGTAATACCACCAAATCATAGTACGTCACATCCGGTTGCATACGAAAATAGGTCGAAAAAAAATATTCCCTTGAATTTGACAGTTGTAGGTAATTGATCCTACATTTCATTGCAGTAAAACATTTCTGGGTCATAAACATATATCTTGGGTATTTCAAAGCACCATTATTTTTTTATTTGGGGTTTCTATAGAATATTTTGGAAACTTGAGGTTACATGGTTACTAAAGCTTGTATACAGGTTAAAAAAGGGGGAAAATTTGATTGGTTAACTTCCAGTGATGGTTATTTTCTTATATGCAATGAAATGTTATGTGAAATTTTTTCTATAGTACTGGACAGGATCAAACTTTACTCATGCCAAGTATTTCTTTATTTGAAACAAAGATAAATTCTGCACAATTTTTTGAAAAGTGCAAATTTAACAAAGACTAATAGGGGAAAATCAATGGTGGTATTACACCTAATATAGGAAGCTGTACATGCACCTTTGACTTTGTGAGTACTCTCATGTGTTAAAATTTCTTGCTATTTAAGTGAAATATTACTAATAATGAAATATTCTGAGTGGATTGAGTCTCCAAAACACATTTTATGAGAAAATTTCCTTGAAATAGGACTTTACCATGAATATTAGTTGACAGAATAAGCCATACTTAGAGTTTTGGGGAGCTTTTTCTCCTTTTTTCTTATATTCTGCTATACTAGAAAATTTTTCCTAAGAAATACTTTAATAAATATATAGTTTTAAGTAAATGAAATTATTATTAAAGCAGTAACAACAAATTATTCACCAAAAGAGAAGCTTTTTATGTCCCTCTCTGGAACGCGGCGTAAATTTAAGTTTTACGTAAGGACTTATTGAAACCTCCTTGGAGACAGTAAACTTTTTTACGGATAGTTCATTCAGCTTGAATACTTCAATTAATCATTTATTATAACATTTCTATCATAAATGAGTGAAAGTTACCCCAAAATTTTTATTTATTGGCCTATAAAGTAGAAATTTTGAGGAAATGAGAGGTATAAATGGACCAAAAGAGACCTTATAAGGAAGACAAAGAGGTCCATTGGTAGTATTTATCATCCTAAAGTCATCTTTTGTATCATATTCAACTGTTTGTAGGCAGATGAGATAAATATTTGATCATTTATTGGTCCACACTATATTCTATCATGATGCGGCTTGGTTTGGATTTTTCGAAGAAATTTAGCTCGAATCGCTGCAGACGTCGTCTTACATTATACTAGATTTTTCTCAAACTATTGAACTGATTATGACAAAACTTGACAGGAATGCTTGAAATAACCAGTATAACAAAGGAAAAAAAGTCACATTCAGTTTATTTAACAAAAAAGTCTTCTTTAGGTGTAATACCACCAAATCATAGTACGTCACATCCGGTTGCCTACGAAAATAGGTCGAAAAAAAATATTCCCTTGAATTTGACAGTTGTAGGTAATTGATCCTACATTTCATTGCAGTAAAACATTTCTGGGTCATAAACATATATCTTGGGTATTTCAAAGCACCATTATTTTTTTATTTGGGGTTTCTATAGAATATTTTGGAAACTTGAGGTTACATGGTTACTAAAGCTTGTATACAGGTTAAAAAAGGGGGAAAATTTGATTGGTTAACTTCCAGTGATGGTTATTTTCTTATATGCAATGAAATGTTATGTGAAATTTTTTCTATAGTACTGGACAGGATCAAACTTTACTCATGCCAAGTATTTCTTTATTTGAAACAAAGATAAATTCTGCACAATTTTTTGAAAAGTGCAAATTTAACAAAGACTAATAGGGGAAAATCAATGGTGGTATTACACCTAATATAGGAAGCTGTACATGCACCTTTGACTTTGTGAGTACTCTCATGTGTTAAAATTTCTTGCTATTTAAGTGAAATATTACTAATAATGAAATATTCTGAGTGGATTGAGTCTCCAAAACACATTTTATGAGAAAATTTCCTTGAAATAGGACTTTACCATGAATATTAGTTGACAGAATAAGCCATACTTAGAGTTTTGGGGAGCTTTTTCTCCTTTTTTCTTATATTCTGCTATACTAGAAAATTTTTCCTAAGAAATACTTTAATAAATATATAGTTTTAAGTAAATGAAATTATTATTAAAGCAGTAACAACAAATTATTCACCAAAAGAGAAGCTTTTTATGTCCCTCTCTGGAACGCGGCGTAAATTTAAGTTTTACGTAAGGACTTATTGAAACCTCCTTGGAGACAGTAAACTTTTTTACGGATAGTTCATTCAGCTTGAATACTTCAATTAATCATTTATTATAACATTTCTATCATAAATGAGTGAAAGTTACCCCAAAATTTTTATTTATTGGCCTATAAAGTAGAAATTTTGAGGAAATGAGAGGTATAAATGGACCAAAAGAGACCTTATAAGGAAGACAAAGAGGTCCATTGGTAGTATTTATCATCCTAAAGTCATCTTTTGTATCATATTCAACTGTTTGTAGGCAGATGAGATAAATATTTGATCATTTATTGGTCCACACTATATTCTATCATGATGCGGCTTGGTTTGGATTTTTCGAAGAAATTTAGCTCGAATCGCTGCAGACGTCGTCTTACATTATACTAGATTTTTCTCAAACTATTGAACTGATTATGACAAAACTTGACAGGAATGCTTGAAATAACCAGTATAACAAAGGAAAAAAAGTCACATTCAGTTTATTTAACAAAAAAGTCTTCTTTAGGTGTAATACCACCAAATCATAGTACGTCACATCCGGTTGCCTACGAAAATAGGTCGAAAAAAAATATTCCCTTGAATTTGACAGTTGTAGGTAATTGATCCTACATTTCATTGCAGTAAAACATTTCTGGGTCATAAACATATATCTTGGGTATTTCAAAGCACCATTATTTTTTTATTTGGGGTTTCTATAGAATATTTTGGAAACTTGAGGTTACATGGTTACTAAAGCTTGTATACAGGTTAAAAAAGGGGGAAAATTTGATTGGTTAACTTCCAGTGATGGTTATTTTCTTATATGCAATGAAATGTTATGTGAAATTTTTTCTATAGTACTGGACAGGATCAAACTTTACTCATGCCAAGTATTTCTTTATTTGAAACAAAGATAAATTCTGCACAATTTTTTGAAAAGTGCAAATTTAACAAAGACTAATAGGGGAAAATCAATGGTGGTATTACACCTAATATAGGAAGCTGTACATGCACCTTTGACTTTGTGAGTACTCTCATGTGTTAAAATTTCTTGCTATTTAAGTGAAATATTACTAATAATGAAATATTCTGAGTGGATTGAGTCTCCAAAACACATTTTATGAGAAAATTTCCTTGAAATAGGACTTTACCATGAATATTAGTTGACAGAATAAGCCATACTTAGAGTTTTGGGGAGCTTTTTCTCCTTTTTTCTTATATTCTGCTATACTAGAAAATTTTTCCTAAGAAATACTTTAATAAATATATAGTTTTAAGTAAATGAAATTATTATTAAAGCAGTAACAACAAATTATTCACCAAAAGAGAAGCTTTTTATGTCCCTCTCTGGAACGCGGCGTAAATTTAAGTTTTACGTAAGGACTTATTGAAACCTCCTTGGAGACAGTAAACTTTTTTACGGATAGTTCATTCAGCTTGAATACTTCAATTAATCATTTATTATAACATTTCTATCATAAATGAGTGAAAGTTACCCCAAAATTTTTATTTATTGGCCTATAAAGTAGAAATTTTGAGGAAATGAGAGGTATAAATGGACCAAAAGAGACCTTATAAGGAAGACAAAGAGGTCCATTGGTAGTATTTATCATCCTAAAGTCATCTTTTGTATCATATTCAACTGTTTGTAGGCAGATGAGATAAATATTTGATCATTTATTGGTCCACACTATATTCTATCATGATGCGGCTTGGTTTGGATTTTTCGAAGAAATTTAGCTCGAATCGCTGCAGACGTCGTCTTACATTATACTAGATTTTTCTCAAACTATTGAACTGATTATGACAAAACTTGACAGGAATGCTTGAAATAACCAGTATAACAAAGGAAAAAAAGTCACATTCAGTTTATTTAACAAAAAAGTCTTCTTTAGGTGTAATACCACCAAATCATAGTACGTCACATCCGGTTGCCTACGAAAATAGGTCGAAAAAAAATATTCCCTTGAATTTGACAGTTGTAGGTAATTGATCCTACATTTCATTGCAGTAAAACATTTCTGGGTCATAAACATATATCTTGGGTATTTCAAAGCACCATTATTTTTTTATTTGGGGTTTCTATAGAATATTTTGGAAACTTGAGGTTACATGGTTACTAAAGCTTGTATACAGGTTAAAAAAGGGGGAAAATTTGATTGGTTAACTTCCAGTGATGGTTATTTTCTTATATGCAATGAAATGTTATGTGAAATTTTTTCTATAGTACTGGACAGGATCAAACTTTACTCATGCCAAGTATTTCTTTATTTGAAACAAAGATAAATTCTGCACAATTTTTTGAAAAGTGCAAATTTAACAAAGACTAATAGGGGAAAATCAATGGTGGTATTACACCTAATATAGGAAGCTGTACATGCACCTTTGACTTTGTGAGTACTCTCATGTGTTAAAATTTCTTGCTATTTAAGTGAAATATTACTAATAATGAAATATTCTGAGTGGATTGAGTCTCCAAAACACATTTTATGAGAAAATTTCCTTGAAATAGGACTTTACCATGAATATTAGTTGACAGAATAAGCCATACTTAGAGTTTTGGGGAGCTTTTTCTCCTTTTTTCTTATATTCTGCTATACTAGAAAATTTTTCCTAAGAAATACTTTAATAAATATATAGTTTTAAGTAAATGAAATTATTATTAAAGCAGTAACAACAAATTATTCACCAAAAGAGAAGCTTTTTATGTCCCTCTCTGGAACGCGGCGTAAATTTAAGTTTTACGTAAGGACTTATTGAAACCTCCTTGGAGACAGTAAACTTTTTTACGGATAGTTCATTCAGCTTGAATACTTCAATTAATCATTTATTATAACATTTCTATCATAAATGAGTGAAAGTTACCCCAAAATTTTTATTTATTGGCCTATAAAGTAGAAATTTTGAGGAAATGAGAGGTATAAATGGACCAAAAGAGACCTTATAAGGAAGACAAAGAGGTCCATTGGTAGTATTTATCATCCTAAAGTCATCTTTTGTATCATATTCAACTGTTTGTAGGCAGATGAGATAAATATTTGATCATTTATTGGTCCACACTATATTCTATCATGATGCGGCTTGGTTTGGATTTTTCGAAGAAATTTAGCTCGAATCGCTGCAGACGTCGTCTTACATTATACTAGATTTTTCTCAAACTATTGAACTGATTATGACAAAACTTGACAGGAATGCTTGAAATAACCAGTATAACAAAGGAAAAAAAGTCACATTCAGTTTATTTAACAAAAAAGTCTTCTTTAGGTGTAATACCACCAAATCATAGTACGTCACATCCGGTTGCCTACGAAAATAGGTCGAAAAAAAATATTCCCTTGAATTTGACAGTTGTAGGTAATTGATCCTACATTTCATTGCAGTAAAACATTTCTGGGTCATAAACATATATCTTGGGTATTTCAAAGCACCATTATTTTTTTATTTGGGGTTTCTATAGAATATTTTGGAAACTTGAGGTTACATGGTTACTAAAGCTTGTATACAGGTTAAAAAAGGGGGAAAATTTGATTGGTTAACTTCCAGTGATGGTTATTTTCTTATATGCAATGAAATGTTATGTGAAATTTTTTCTATAGTACTGGACAGGATCAAACTTTACTCATGCCAAGTATTTCTTTATTTGAAACAAAGATAAATTCTGCACAATTTTTTGAAAAGTGCAAATTTAACAAAGACTAATAGGGGAAAATCAATGGTGGTATTACACCTAATATAGGAAGCTGTACATGCACCTTTGACTTTGTGAGTACTCTCATGTGTTAAAATTTCTTGCTATTTAAGTGAAATATTACTAATAATGAAATATTCTGAGTGGATTGAGTCTCCAAAACACATTTTATGAGAAAATTTCCTTGAAATAGGACTTTACCATGAATATTAGTTGACAGAATAAGCCATACTTAGAGTTTTGGGGAGCTTTTTCTCCTTTTTTCTTATATTCTGCTATACTAGAAAATTTTTCCTAAGAAATACTTTAATAAATATATAGTTTTAAGTAAATGAAATTATTATTAAAGCAGTAACAACAAATTATTCACCAAAAGAGAAGCTTTTTATGTCCCTCTCTGGAACGCGGCGTAAATTTAAGTTTTACGTAAGGACTTATTGAAACCTCCTTGGAGACAGTAAACTTTTTTACGGATAGTTCATTCAGCTTGAATACTTCAATTAATCATTTATTATAACATTTCTATCATAAATGAGTGAAAGTTACCCCAAAATTTTTATTTATTGGCCTATAAAGTAGAAATTTTGAGGAAATGAGAGGTATAAATGGACCAAAAGAGACCTTATAAGGAAGACAAAGAGGTCCATTGGTAGTATTTATCATCCTAAAGTCATCTTTTGTATCATATTCAACTGTTTGTAGGCAGATGAGATAAATATTTGATCATTTATTGGTCCACACTATATTCTATCATGATGCGGCTTGGTTTGGATTTTTCGAAGAAATTTAGCTCGAATCGCTGCAGACGTCGTCTTACATTATACTAGATTTTTCTCAAACTATTGAACTGATTATGACAAAACTTGACAGGAATGCTTGAAATAACCAGTATAACAAAGGAAAAAAAGTCACATTCAGTTTATTTAACAAAAAAGTCTTCTTTAGGTGTAATACCACCAAATCATAGTACGTCACATCCGGTTGCCTACGAAAATAGGTCGAAAAAAAATATTCCCTTGAATTTGACAGTTGTAGGTAATTGATCCTACATTTCATTGCAGTAAAACATTTCTGGGTCATAAACATATATCTTGGGTATTTCAAAGCACCATTATTTTTTTATTTGGGGTTTCTATAGAATATTTTGGAAACTTGAGGTTACATGGTTACTAAAGCTTGTATACAGGTTAAAAAAGGGGGAAAATTTGATTGGTTAACTTCCAGTGATGGTTATTTTCTTATATGCAATGAAATGTTATGTGAAATTTTTTCTATAGTACTGGACAGGATCAAACTTTACTCATGCCAAGTATTTCTTTATTTGAAACAAAGATAAATTCTGCACAATTTTTTGAAAAGTGCAAATTTAACAAAGACTAATAGGGGAAAATCAATGGTGGTATTACACCTAATATAGGAAGCTGTACATGCACCTTTGACTTTGTGAGTACTCTCATGTGTTAAAATTTCTTGCTATTTAAGTGAAATATTACTAATAATGAAATATTCTGAGTGGATTGAGTCTCCAAAACACATTTTATGAGAAAATTTCCTTGAAATAGGACTTTACCATGAATATTAGTTGACAGAATAAGCCATACTTAGAGTTTTGGGGAGCTTTTTCTCCTTTTTTCTTATATTCTGCTATACTAGAAAATTTTTCTTAAGAAATACTTTAATAAATATATAGTTTTAAGTAAATGAAATTATTATTAAAGCAGTAACAACAAATTATTCACCAAAAGAGAAGCTTTTTATGTCCCTCTCTGGAACGCGGCGTAAATTTAAGTTTTACGTAAGGACTTATTGAAACCTCCTTGGAGACAGTAAACTTTTTTACGGATAGTTCATTCAGCTTGAATACTTCAATTAATCATTTATTATAACATTTCTATCATAAATGAGTGAAAGTTACCCCAAAA
The DNA here is from genome assembly GCF_021869535.1 of Mytilus californianus. NCBI lineage: Eukaryota > Metazoa > Mollusca > Bivalvia > Mytilida > Mytilidae > Mytilus > Mytilus californianus. The sequence goes on from NW_026262745.1 coordinate 66,376,658, forward strand.
TTTTTATTTATTGGCCTATAAAGTAGAAATTTTGAGGACATGAGAGGTATAAATGGACCAAAAGAGACCTTATAAGGAAGACAAAGAGGTCCATTGGTAGTATTTATCATCCTAAAGTCATCTTTTGTATCATATTCAACTGTTTGTAGGCAGATGAGATAAATATTTGATCATTTATTGGTCCACACTATATTCTATCATGATGCGGCTTGGTTTGGATTTTTCGAAGAAATTTAGCTCGAATCGCTGCAGACGTCGTCTTACATTATACTAGATTTTTCTCAAACTATTGAACTGATTATGACAAAACTTGACAGGAATGCTTGAAATAACCAGTATAACAAAGGAAAAAAAGTCACATTCAGTTTATTTAACAAAAAAGTCTTCTTTAGGTGTAATACCACCAAATCATAGTACGTCACATCCGGTTGCCTACGAAAATAGGTCGAAAAAAAATATTCCCTTGAATTTGACAGTTGTAGGTAATTGATCCTACATTTCATTGCAGTAAAACATTTCTGGGTCATAAACATATATCTTGGGTATTTCAAAGCACCATTATTTTTTTATTTGGGGTTTCTATAGAATATTTTGGAAACTTGAGGTTACATGGTTACTAAAGCTTGTATACAGGTTAAAAAAGGGGGAAAATTTGATTGGTTAACTTCCAGTGATGGTTATTTTCTTATATGCAATGAAATGTTATGTGAAATTTTTTCTATAGTACTGGACAGGATCAAACTTTACTCATGCCAAGTATTTCTTTATTTGAAACAAAGATAAATTCTGCACAATTTTTTGAAAAGTGCAAATTTAACAAAGACTAATAGGGGAAAATCAATGGTGGTATTACACCTAATATAGGAAGCTGTACATGCACCTTTGACTTTGTGAGTACTCTCATGTGTTAAAATTTCTTGCTATTTAAGTGAAATATTACTAATAATGAAATATTCTGAGTGGATTGAGTCTCCAAAACACATTTTATGAGAAAATTTCCTTGAAATAGGACTTTACCATGAATATTAGTTGACAGAATAAGCCATACTTAGAGTTTTGGGGAGCTTTTTCTCCTTTTTTCTTATATTCTGCTATACTAGAAAATTTTTCCTAAGAAATACTTTAATAAATATATAGTTTTAAGTAAATGAAATTATTATTAAAGCAGTAACAACAAATTATTCACCAAAAGAGAAGCTTTTTATGTCCCTCTCTGGAACGCGGCGTAAATTTAAGTTTTACGTAAGGACTTATTGAAACCTCCTTGGAGACAGTAAACTTTTTTACGGATAGTTCATTCAGCTTGAATACTTCAATTAATCATTTATTATAACATTTCTATCATAAATGAGTGAAAGTTACCCCAAAATTTTTATTTATTGGCCTATAAAGTAGAAATTTTGAGGAAATGAGAGGTATAAATGGACCAAAAGAGACCTTATAAGGAAGACAAAGAGGTCCATTGGTAGTATTTATCATCCTAAAGTCATCTTTTGTATCATATTCAACTGTTTGTAGGCAGATGAGATAAATATTTGATCATTTATTGGTCCACACTATATTCTATCATGATGCGGCTTGGTTTGGATTTTTCGAAGAAATTTAGCTCGAATCGCTGCAGACGTCGTCTTACATTATACTAGATTTTTCTCAAACTATTGAACTGATTATGACAAAACTTGACAGGAATGCTTGAAATAACCAGTATAACAAAGGAAAAAAAGTCACATTCAGTTTATTTAACAAAAAAGTCTTCTTTAGGTGTAATACCACCAAATCATAGTACGTCACATCCGGTTGCCTACGAAAATAGGTCGAAAAAAAATATTCCCTTGAATTTGACAGTTGTAGGTAATTGATCCTACATTTCATTGCAGTAAAACATTTCTGGGTCATAAACATATATCTTGGGTATTTCAAAGCACCATTATTTTTTTATTTGGGGTTTCTATAGAATATTTTGGAAACTTGAGGTTACATGGTTACTAAAGCTTGTATACAGGTTAAAAAAGGGGGAAAATTTGATTGGTTAACTTCCAGTGATGGTTATTTTCTTATATGCAATGAAATGTTATGTGAAATTTTTTCTATAGTACTGGACAGGATCAAACTTTACTCATGCCAAGTATTTCTTTATTTGAAACAAAGATAAATTCTGCACAATTTTTTGAAAAGTGCAAATTTAACAAAGACTAATAGGGGAAAATCAATGGTGGTATTACACCTAATATAGGAAGCTGTACATGCACCTTTGACTTTGTGAGTACTCTCATGTGTTAAAATTTCTTGCTATTTAAGTGAAATATTACTAATAATGAAATATTCTGAGTGGATTGAGTCTCCAAAACACATTTTATGAGAAAATTTCCTTGAAATAGGACTTTACCATGAATATTAGTTGACAGAATAAGCCATACTTAGAGTTTTGGGGAGCTTTTTCTCCTTTTTTCTTATATTCTGCTATACTAGAAAATTTTTCCTAAGAAATACTTTAATAAATATATAGTTTTAAGTAAATGAAATTATTATTAAAGCAGTAACAACAAATTATTCACCAAAAGAGAAGCTTTTTATGTCCCTCTCTGGAACGCGGCGTAAATTTAAGTTTTACGTAAGGACTTATTGAAACCTCCTTGGAGACAGTAAACTTTTTTACGGATAGTTCATTCAGCTTGAATACTTCAATTAATCATTTATTATAACATTTCTATCATAAATGAGTGAAAGTTACCCCAAAATTTTTATTTATTGGCCTATAAAGTAGAAATTTTGAGGAAATGAGAGGTATAAATGGACCAAAAGAGACCTTATAAGGAAGACAAAGAGGTCCATTGGTAGTATTTATCATCCTAAAGTCATCTTTTGTATCATATTCAACTGTTTGTAGGCAGATGAGATAAATATTTGATCATTTATTGGTCCACACTATATTCTATCATGATGCGGCTTGGTTTGGATTTTTCGAAGAAATTTAGCTCGAATCGCTGCAGACGTCGTCTTACATTATACTAGATTTTTCTCAAACTATTGAACTGATTATGACAAAACTTGACAGGAATGCTTGAAATAACCAGTATAACAAAGGAAAAAAAGTCACATTCAGTTTATTTAACAAAAAAGTCTTCTTTAGGTGTAATACCACCAAATCATAGTACGTCACATCCGGTTGCCTACGAAAATAGGTCGAAAAAAAATATTCCCTTGAATTTGACAGTTGTAGGTAATTGATCCTACATTTCATTGCAGTAAAACATTTCTGGGTCATAAACATATATCTTGGGTATTTCAAAGCACCATTATTTTTTTATTTGGGGTTTCTATAGAATATTTTGGAAACTTGAGGTTACATGGTTACTAAAGCTTGTATACAGGTTAAAAAAGGGGGAAAATTTGATTGGTTAACTTCCAGTGATGGTTATTTTCTTATATGCAATGAAATGTTATGTGAAATTTTTTCTATAGTACTGGACAGGATCAAACTTTACTCATGCCAAGTATTTCTTTATTTGAAACAAAGATAAATTCTGCACAATTTTTTGAAAAGTGCAAATTTAACAAAGACTAATAGGGGAAAATCAATGGTGGTATTACACCTAATATAGGAAGCTGTACATGCACCTTTGACTTTGTGAGTACTCTCATGTGTTAAAATTTCTTGCTATTTAAGTGAAATATTACTAATAATGAAATATTCTGAGTGGATTGAGTCTCCAAAACACATTTTATGAGAAAATTTCCTTGAAATAGGACTTTACCATGAATATTAGTTGACAGAATAAGCCATACTTAGAGTTTTGGGGAGCTTTTTCTCCTTTTTTCTTATATTCTGCTATACTAGAAAATTTTTCTTAAGAAATACTTTAATAAATATATAGTTTTAAGTAAATGAAATTATTATTAAAGCAGTAACAACAAATTATTCACCAAAAGAGAAGCTTTTTATGTCCCTCTCTGGAACGCGGCGTAAATTTAAGTTTTACGTAAGGACTTATTGAAACCTCCTTGGAGACAGTAAACTTTTTTACGGATAGTTCATTCAGCTTGAATACTTCAATTAATCATTTATTATAACATTTCTATCATAAATGAGTGAAAGTTACCCCAAAATTTTTATTTATTGGCCTATAAAGTAGAAATTTTGAGGAAATGAGAGGTATAAATGGACCAAAAGAGACCTTATAAGGAAGACAAAGAGGTCCATTGGTAGTATTTATCATCCTAAAGTCATCTTTTGTATCATATTCAACTGTTTGTAGGCAGATGAGATAAATATTTGATCATTTATTGGTCCACACTATATTCTATCATGATGCGGCTTGGTTTGGATTTTTCGAAGAAATTTAGCTCGAATCGCTGCAGACGTCGTCTTACATTATACTAGATTTTTCTCAAACTATTGAACTGATTATGACAAAACTTGACAGGAATGCTTGAAATAACCAGTATAACAAAGGAAAAAAAGTCACATTCAGTTTATTTAACAAAAAAGTCTTCTTTAGGTGTAATACCACCAAATCATAGTACGTCACATCCGGTTGCCTACGAAAATAGGTCGAAAAAAAATATTCCCTTGAATTTGACAGTTGTAGGTAATTGATCCTACATTTCATTGCAGTAAAACATTTCTGGGTCATAAACATATATCTTGGGTATTTCAAAGCACCATTATTTTTTTATTTGGGGTTTCTATAGAATATTTTGGAAACTTGAGGTTACATGGTTACTAAAGCTTGTATACAGGTTAAAAAAGGGGGAAAATTTGATTGGTTAACTTCCAGTGATGGTTATTTTCTTATATGCAATGAAATGTTATGTGAAATTTTTTCTATAGTACTGGACAGGATCAAACTTTACTCATGCCAAGTATTTCTTTATTTGAAACAAAGATAAATTCTGCACAATTTTTTGAAAAGTGCAAATTTAACAAAGACTAATAGGGGAAAATCAATGGTGGTATTACACCTAATATAGGAAGCTGTACATGCACCTTTGACTTTGTGAGTACTCTCATGTGTTAAAATTTCTTGCTATTTAAGTGAAATATTACTAATAATGAAATATTCTGAGTGGATTGAGTCTCCAAAACACATTTTATGAGAAAATTTCCTTGAAATAGGACTTTACCATGAATATTAGTTGACAGAATAAGCCATACTTAGAGTTTTGGGGAGCTTTTTCTCCTTTTTTCTTATATTCTGCTATACTAGAAAATTTTTCCTAAGAAATACTTTAATAAATATATAGTTTTAAGTAAATGAAATTATTATTAAAGCAGTAACAACAAATTATTCACCAAAAGAGAAGCTTTTTATGTCCCTCTCTGGAACGCGGCGTAAATTTAAGTTTTACGTAAGGACTTATTGAAACCTCCTTGGAGACAGTAAACTTTTTTACGGATAGTTCATTCAGCTTGAATACTTCAATTAATCATTTATTATAACATTTCTATCATAAATGAGTGAAAGTTACCCCAAAATTTTTATTTATTGGCCTATAAAGTAGAAATTTTGAGGAAATGAGAGGTATAAATGGACCAAAAGAGACCTTATAAGGAAGACAAAGAGGTCCATTGGTAGTATTTATCATCCTAAAGTCATCTTTTGTATCATATTCAACTGTTTGTAGGCAGATGAGATAAATATTTGATCATTTATTGGTCCACACTATATTCTATCATGATGCGGCTTGGTTTGGATTTTTCGAAGAAATTTAGCTCGAATCGCTGCAGACGTCGTCTTACATTATACTAGATTTTTCTCAAACTATTGAACTGATTATGACAAAACTTGACAGGAATGCTTGAAATAACCAGTATAACAAAGGAAAAAAAGTCACATTCAGTTTATTTAACAAAAAAGTCTTCTTTAGGTGTAATACCACCAAATCATAGTACGTCACATCCGGTTGCATACGAAAATAGGTCGAAAAAAAATATTCCCTTGAATTTGACAGTTGTAGGTAATTGATCCTACATTTCATTGCAGTAAAACATTTCTGGGTCATAAACATATATCTTGGGTATTTCAAAGCACCATTATTTTTTTATTTGGGGTTTCTATAGAATATTTTGGAAACTTGAGGTTACATGGTTACTAAAGCTTGTATACAGGTTAAAAAAGGGGGAAAATTTGATTGGTTAACTTCCAGTGATGGTTATTTTCTTATATGCAATGAAATGTTATGTGAAATTTTTTCTATAGTACTGGACAGGATCAAACTTTACTCATGCCAAGTATTTCTTTATTTGAAACAAAGATAAATTCTGCACAATTTTTTGAAAAGTGCAAATTTAACAAAGACTAATAGGGGAAAATCAATGGTGGTATTACACCTAATATAGGAAGCTGTACATGCACCTTTGACTTTGTGAGTACTCTCATGTGTTAAAATTTCTTGCTATTTAAGTGAAATATTACTAATAATGAAATATTCTGAGTGGATTGAGTCTCCAAAACACATTTTATGAGAAAATTTCCTTGAAATAGGACTTTACCATGAATATTAGTTGACAGAATAAGCCATACTTAGAGTTTTGGGGAGCTTTTTCTCCTTTTTTCTTATATTCTGCTATACTAGAAAATTTTTCCTAAGAAATACTTTAATAAATATATAGTTTTAAGTAAATGAAATTATTATTAAAGCAGTAACAACAAATTATTCACCAAAAGAGAAGCTTTTTATGTCCCTCTCTGGAACGCGGCGTAAATTTAAGTTTTACGTAAGGACTTATTGAAACCTCCTTGGAGACAGTAAACTTTTTTACGGATAGTTCATTCAGCTTGAATACTTCAATTAATCATTTATTATAACATTTCTATCATAAATGAGTGAAAGTTACCCCAAAATTTTTATTTATTGGCCTATAAAGTAGAAATTTTGAGGAAATGAGAGGTATAAATGGACCAAAAGAGACCTTATAAGGAAGACAAAGAGGTCCATTGGTAGTATTTATCATCCTAAAGTCATCTTTTGTATCATATTCAACTGTTTGTAGGCAGATGAGATAAATATTTGATCATTTATTGGTCCACACTATATTCTATCATGATGCGGCTTGGTTTGGATTTTTCGAAGAAATTTAGCTCGAATCGCTGCAGACGTCGTCTTACATTATACTAGATTTTTCTCAAACTATTGAACTGATTATGACAAAACTTGACAGGAATGCTTGAAATAACCAGTATAACAAAGGAAAAAAAGTCACATTCAGTTTATTTAACAAAAAAGTCTTCTTTAGGTGTAATACCACCAAATCATAGTACGTCACATCCGGTTGCATACGAAAATAGGTCGAAAAAAAATATTCCCTTGAATTTGACAGTTGTAGGTAATTGATCCTACATTTCATTGCAGTAAAACATTTCTGGGTCATAAACATATATCTTGGGTATTTCAAAGCACCATTATTTTTTTATTTGGGGTTTCTATAGAATATTTTGGAAACTTGAGGTTACATGGTTACTAAAGCTTGTATACAGGTTAAAAAAGGGGGAAAATTTGATTGGTTAACTTCCAGTGATGGTTATTTTCTTATATGCAATGAAATGTTATGTGAAATTTTTTCTATAGTACTGGACAGGATCAAACTTTACTCATGCCAAGTATTTCTTTATTTGAAACAAAGATAAATTCTGCACAATTTTTTGAAAAGTGCAAATTTAACAAAGACTAATAGGGGAAAATCAATGGTGGTATTACACCTAATATAGGAAGCTGTACATGCACCTTTGACTTTGTGAGTACTCTCATGTGTTAAAATTTCTTGCTATTTAAGTGAAATATTACTAATAATGAAATATTCTGAGTGGATTGAGTCTCCAAAACACATTTTATGAGAAAATTTCCTTGAAATAGGACTTTACCATGAATATTAGTTGACAGAATAAGCCATACTTAGAGTTTTGGGGAGCTTTTTCTCCTTTTTTCTTATATTCTGCTATACTAGAAAATTTTTCCTAAGAAATACTTTAATAAATATATAGTTTTAAGTAAATGAAATTATTATTAAAGCAGTAACAACAAATTATTCACCAAAAGAGAAGCTTTTTATGTCCCTCTCTGGAACGCGGCGTAAATTTAAGTTTTACGTAAGGACTTATTGAAACCTCCTTGGAGACAGTAAACTTTTTTACGGATAGTTCATTCAGCTTGAATACTTCAATTAATCATTTATTATAACATTTCTATCATAAATGAGTGAAAGTTACCCCAAAATTTTTATTTATTGGCCTATAAAGTAGAAATTTTGAGGAAATGAGAGGTATAAATGGACCAAAAGAGACCTTATAAGGAAGACAAAGAGGTCCATTGGTAGTATTTATCATCCTAAAGTCATCTTTTGTATCATATTCAACTGTTTGTAGGCAGATGAGATAAATATTTGATCATTTATTGGTCCACACTATATTCTATCATGATGCGGCTTGGTTTGGATTTTTCGAAGAAATTTAGCTCGAATCGCTGCAGACGTCGTCTTACATTATACTAGATTTTTCTCAAACTATTGAACTGATTATGACAAAACTTGACAGGAATGCTTGAAATAACCAGTATAACAAAGGAAAAAAAGTCACATTCAGTTTATTTAACAAAAAAGTCTTCTTTAGGTGTAATACCACCAAATCATAGTACGTCACATCCGGTTGCATACGAAAATAGGTCGAAAAAAAATATTCCCTTGAATTTGACAGTTGTAGGTAATTGATCCTACATTTCATTGCAGTAAAACATTTCTGGGTCATAAACATATATCTTGGGTATTTCAAAGCACCATTATTTTTTTATTTGGGGTTTCTATAGAATATTTTGGAAACTTGAGGTTACATGGTTACTAAAGCTTGTATACAGGTTAAAAAAGGGGGAAAATTTGATTGGTTAACTTCCAGTGATGGTTATTTTCTTATATGCAATGAAATGTTATGTGAAATTTTTTCTATAGTACTGGACAGGATCAAACTTTACTCATGCCAAGTATTTCTTTATTTGAAACAAAGATAAATTCTGCACAATTTTTTGAAAAGTGCAAATTTAACAAAGACTAATAGGGGAAAATCAATGGTGGTATTACACCTAATATAGGAAGCTGTACATGCACCTTTGACTTTGTGAGTACTCTCATGTGTTAAAATTTCTTGCTATTTAAGTGAAATATTACTAATAATGAAATATTCTGAGTGGATTGAGTCTCCAAAACACATTTTATGAGAAAATTTCCTTGAAATAGGACTTTACCATGAATATTAGTTGACAGAATAAGCCATACTTAGAGTTTTGGGGAGCTTTTTCTCCTTTTTTCTTATATTCTGCTATACTAGAAAATTTTTCCTAAGAAATACTTTAATAAATATATAGTTTTAAGTAAATGAAATTATTATTAAAGCAGTAACAACAAATTATTCACCAAAAGAGAAGCTTTTTATGTCCCTCTCTGGAACGCGGCGTAAATTTAAGTTTTACGTAAGGACTTATTGAAACCTCCTTGGAGACAGTAAACTTTTTTACGGATAGTTCATTCAGCTTGAATACTTCAATTAATCATTTATTATAACATTTCTATCATAAATGAGTGAAAGTTACCCCAAAATTTTTATTTATTGGCCTATAAAGTAGAAATTTTGAGGAAATGAGAGGTATAAATGGACCAAAAGAGACCTTATAAGGAAGACAAAGAGGTCCATTGGTAGTATTTATCATCCTAAAGTCATCTTTTGTATCATATTCAACTGTTTGTAGGCAGATGAGATAAATATTTGATCATTTATTGGTCCACACTATATTCTATCATGATGCGGCTTGGTTTGGATTTTTCGAAGAAATTTAGCTCGAATCGCTGCAGACGTCGTCTTACATTATACTAGATTTTTCTCAAACTATTGAACTGATTATGACAAAACTTGACAGGAATGCTTGAAATAACCAGTATAACAAAGGAAAAAAAGTCACATTCAGTTTATTTAACAAAAAAGTCTTCTTTATAGGAAGCTGTACATGCACCTTTGACTTTGTGAGTACTCTCATGTGTTAAAATTTCTTGCTATTTAAGTGAAATATTACTAATAATGAAATATTCTGAGTGGATTGAGTCTCCAAAACACATTTTATGAGAAAATTTCCTTGAAATAGGACTTTACCATGAATATTAGTTGACAGAATAAGCCATACTTAGAGTTTTGGGGAGCTTTTTCTCCTTTTTTCTTATATTCTGCTATACTAGAAAATTTTTCCTAAGAAATACTTTAATAAATATATAGTTTTAAGTAAATGAAATTATTATTAAAGCAGTAACAACAAATTATTCACCAAAAGAGAAGCTTTTTATGTCCCTCTCTGGAACGCGGCGTAAATTTAAGTTTTACGTAAGGACTTATTGAAACCTCCTTGGAGACAGTAAACTTTTTTACGGATAGTTCATTCAGCTTGAATACTTCAATTAATCATTTATTATAACATTTCTATCATAAATGAGTGAAAGTTACCCCAAAATTTTTATTTATTGGCCTATAAAGTAGAAATTTTGAGGAAATGAGAGGTATAAATGGACCAAAAGAGACCTTATAAGGAAGACAAAGAGGTCCATTGGTAGTATTTATCATCCTAAAGTCATCTTTTGTATCATATTCAACTGTTTGTAGGCAGATGAGATAAATATTTGATCATTTATTGGTCCACACTATATTCTATCATGATGCGGCTTGGTTTGGATTTTTCGAAGAAATTTAGCTCGAATCGCTGCAGACGTCGTCTTACATTATACTAGATTTTTCTCAAACTATTGAACTGATTATGACAAAACTTGACAGGAATGCTTGAAATAACCAGTATAACAAAGGAAAAAAAGTCACATTCAGTTTATTTAACAAAAAAGTCTTCTTTAGGTGTAATACCACCAAATCATAGTACGTCACATCCGGTTGCATACGAAAATAGGTCGAAAAAAAATATTCCCTTGAATTTGACAGTTGTAGGTAATTGATCCTACATTTCATTGCAGTAAAACATTTCTGGGTCATAAACATATATCTTGGGTATTTCAAAGCACCATTATTTTTTTATTTGGGGTTTCTATAGAATATTTTGGAAACTTGAGGTTACATGGTTACTAAAGCTTGTATACAGGTTAAAAAAGGGGGAAAATTTGATTGGTTAACTTCCAGTGATGGTTATTTTCTTATATGCAATGAAATGTTATGTGAAATTTTTTCTATAGTACTGGACAGGATCAAACTTTACTCATGCCAAGTATTTCTTTATTTGAAACAAAGATAAATTCTGCACAATTTTTTGAAAAGTGCAAATTTAACAAAGACTAATAGGGGAAAATCAATGGTGGTATTACACCTAATATAGGAAGCTGTACATGCACCTTTGACTTTGTGAGTACTCTCATGTGTTAAAATTTCTTGCTATTTAAGTGAAATATTACTAATAATGAAATATTCTGAGTGGATTGAGTCTCCAAAACACATTTTATGAGAAAATTTCCTTGAAATAGGACTTTACCATGAATATTAGTTGACAGAATAAGCCATACTTAGAGTTTTGGGGAGCTTTTTCTCCTTTTTTCTTATATTCTGCTATACTAGAAAATTTTTCCTAAGAAATACTTTAATAAATATATAGTTTTAAGTAAATGAAATTATTATTAAAGCAGTAACAACAAATTATTCACCAAAAGAGAAGCTTTTTATGTCCCTCTCTGGAACGCGGCGTAAATTTAAGTTTTACGTAAGGACTTATTGAAACCTCCTTGGAGACAGTAAACTTTTTTACGGATAGTTCATTCAGCTTGAATACTTCAATTAATCATTTATTATAACATTTCTATCATAAATGAGTGAAAGTTACCCCAAAATTTTTATTTATTGGCCTATAAAGTAGAAATTTTGAGGAAATGAGAGGTATAAATGGACCAAAAGAGACCTTATAAGGAAGACAAAGAGGTCCATTGGTAGTATTTATCATCCTAAAGTCATCTTTTGTATCATATTCAACTGTTTGTAGGCAGATGAGATAAATATTTGATCATTTATTGGTCCACACTATATTCTATCATGATGCGGCTTGGTTTGGATTTTTCGAAGAAATTTAGCTCGAATCGCTGCAGACGTCGTCTTACATTATACTAGATTTTTCTCAAACTATTGAACTGATTATGACAAAACTTGACAGGAATGCTTGAAATAACCAGTATAACAAAGGAAAAAAAGTCACATTCAGTTTATTTAACAAAAAAGTCTTCTTTAGGTGTAATACCACCAAATCATAGTACGTCACATCCGGTTGCATACGAAAATAGGTCGAAAAAAAATATTCCCTTGAATTTGACAGTTGTAGGTAATTGATCCTACATTTCATTGCAGTAAAACATTTCTGGGTCATAAACATATATCTTGGGTATTTCAAAGCACCATTATTTTTTTATTTGGGGTTTCTATAGAATATTTTGGAAACTTGAGGTTACATGGTTACTAAAGCTTGTATACAGGTTAAAAAAGGGGGAAAATTTGATTGGTTAACTTCCAGTGATGGTTATTTTCTTATATGCAATGAAATGTTATGTGAAATTTTTTCTATAGTACTGGACAGGATCAAACTTTACTCATGCCAAGTATTTCTTTATTTGAAACAAAGATAAATTCTGCACAATTTTTTGAAAAGTGCAAATTTAACAAAGACTAATAGGGGAAAATCAATGGTGGTATTACACCTAATATAGGAAGCTGTACATGCACCTTTGACTTTGTGAGTACTCTCATGTGTTAAAATTTCTTGCTATTTAAGTGAAATATTACTAATAATGAAATATTCTGAGTGGATTGAGTCTCCAAAACACATTTTATGAGAAAATTTCCTTGAAATAGGACTTTACCATGAATATTAGTTGACAGAATAAGCCATACTTAGAGTTTTGGGGAGCTTTTTCTCCTTTTTTCTTATATTCTGCTATACTAGAAAATTTTTCCTAAGAAATACTTTAATAAATATATAGTTTTAAGTAAATGAAATTATTATTAAAGCAGTAACAACAAATTATTCACCAAAAGAGAAGCTTTTTATGTCCCTCTCTGGAACGCGGCGTAAATTTAAGTTTTACGTAAGGACTTATTGAAACCTCCTTGGAGACAGTAAACTTTTTTACGGATAGTTCATTCAGCTTGAATACTTCAATTAATCATTTATTATAACATTTCTATCATAAATGAGTGAAAGTTACCCCAAAATTTTTATTTATTGGCCTATAAAGTAGAAATTTTGAGGAAATGAGAGGTATAAATGGACCAAAAGAGACCTTATAAGGAAGACAAAGAGGTCCATTGGTAGTATTTATCATCCTAAAGTCATCTTTTGTATCATATTCAACTGTTTGTAGGCAGATGAGATAAATATTTGATCATTTATTGGTCCACACTATATTCTATCATGATGCGGCTTGGTTTGGATTTTTCGAAGAAATTTAGCTCGAATCGCTGCAGACGTCGTCTTACATTATACTAGATTTTTCTCAAACTATTGAACTGATTATGACAAAACTTGACAGGAATGCTTGAAATAACCAGTATAACAAAGGAAAAAAAGTCACATTCAGTTTATTTAACAAAAAAGTCTTCTTTATAGGAAGCTGTACATGCACCTTTGACTTTGTGAGTACTCTCATGTGTTAAAATTTCTTGCTATTTAAGTGAAATATTACTAATAATGAAATATTCTGAGTGGATTGAGTCTCCAAAACACATTTTATGAGAAAATTTCCTTGAAATAGGACTTTACCATGAATATTAGTTGACAGAATAAGCCATACTTAGAGTTTTGGGGAGCTTTTTCTCCTTTTTTCTTATATTCTGCTATACTAGAAAATTTTTCCTAAGAAATACTTTAATAAATATATAGTTTTAAGTAAATGAAATTATTATTAAAGCAGTAACAACAAATTATTCACCAAAAGAGAAGCTTTTTATGTCCCTCTCTGGAACGCGGCGTAAATTTAAGTTTTACGTAAGGACTTATTGAAACCTCCTTGGAGACAGTAAACTTTTTTACGGATAGTTCATTCAGCTTGAATACTTCAATTAATCATTTATTATAACATTTCTATCATAAATGAGTGAAAGTTACCCCAAAATTTTTATTTATTGGCCTATAAAGTAGAAATTTTGAGGAAATGAGAGGTATAAATGGACCAAAAGAGACCTTATAAGGAAGACAAAGAGGTCCATTGGTAGTATTTATCATCCTAAAGTCATCTTTTGTATCATATTCAACTGTTTGTAGGCAGATGAGATAAATATTTGATCATTTATTGGTCCACACTATATTCTATCATGATGCGGCTTGGTTTGGATTTTTCGAAGAAATTTAGCTCGAATCGCTGCAGACGTCGTCTTACATTATACTAGATTTTTCTCAAACTATTGAACTGATTATGACAAAACTTGACAGGAATGCTTGAAATAACCAGTATAACAAAGGAAAAAAAGTCACATTCAGTTTATTTAACAAAAAAGTCTTCTTTAGGTGTAATACCACCAAATCATAGTACGTCACATCCGGTTGCATACGAAAATAGGTCGAAAAAAAATATTCCCTTGAATTTGACAGTTGTAGGTAATTGATCCTACATTTCATTGCAGTAAAACATTTCTGGGTCATAAACATATATCTTGGGTATTTCAAAGCACCATTATTTTTTTATTTGGGGTTTCTATAGAATATTTTGGAAACTTGAGGTTACATGGTTACTAAAGCTTGTATACAGGTTAAAAAAGGGGGAAAATTTGATTGGTTAACTTCCAGTGATGGTTATTTTCTTATATGCAATGAAATGTTATGTGAAATTTTTTCTATAGTACTGGACAGGATCAAACTTTACTCATGCCAAGTATTTCTTTATTTGAAACAAAGATAAATTCTGCACAATTTTTTGAAAAGTGCAAATTTAACAAAGACTAATAGGGGAAAATCAATGGTGGTATTACACCTAATATAGGAAGCTGTACATGCACCTTTGACTTTGTGAGTACTCTCATGTGTTAAAATTTCTTGCTATTTAAGTGAAATATTACTAATAATGAAATATTCTGAGTGGATTGAGTCTCCAAAACACATTTTATGAGAAAATTTCCTTGAAATAGGACTTTACCATGAATATTAGTTGACAGAATAAGCCATACTTAGAGTTTTGGGGAGCTTTTTCTCCTTTTTTCTTATATTCTGCTATACTAGAAAATTTTTCCTAAGAAATACTTTAATAAATATATAGTTTTAAGTAAATGAAATTATTATTAAAGCAGTAACAACAAATTATTCACCAAAAGAGAAGCTTTTTATGTCCCTCTCTGGAACGCGGCGTAAATTTAAGTTTTACGTAAGGACTTATTGAAACCTCCTTGGAGACAGTAAACTTTTTTACGGATAGTTCATTCAGCTTGAATACTTCAATTAATCATTTATTATAACATTTCTATCATAAATGAGTGAAAGTTACCCCAAAATTTTTATTTATTGGCCTATAAAGTAGAAATTTTGAGGAAATGAGAGGTATAAATGGACCAAAAGAGACCTTATAAGGAAGACAAAGAGGTCCATTGGTAGTATTTATCATCCTAAAGTCATCTTTTGTATCATATTCAACTGTTTGTAGGCAGATGAGATAAATATTTGATCATTTATTGGTCCACACTATATTCTATCATGATGCGGCTTGGTTTGGATTTTTCGAAGAAATTTAGCTCGAATCGCTGCAGACGTCGTCTTACATTATACTAGATTTTTCTCAAACTATTGAACTGATTATGACAAAACTTGACAGGAATGCTTGAAATAACCAGTATAACAAAGGAAAAAAAGTCACATTCAGTTTATTTAACAAAAAAGTCTTCTTTAGGTGTAATACCACCAAATCATAGTACGTCACATCCGGTTGCATACGAAAATAGGTCGAAAAAAAATATTCCCTTGAATTTGACAGTTGTAGGTAATTGATCCTACATTTCATTGCAGTAAAACATTTCTGGGTCATAAACATATATCTTGGGTATTTCAAAGCACCATTATTTTTTTATTTGGGGTTTCTATAGAATATTTTGGAAACTTGAGGTTACATGGTTACTAAAGCTTGTATACAGGTTAAAAAAGGGGGAAAATTTGATTGGTTAACTTCCAGTGATGGTTATTTTCTTATATGCAATGAAATGTTATGTGAAATTTTTTCTATAGTACTGGACAGGATCAAACTTTACTCATGCCAAGTATTTCTTTATTTGAAACAAAGATAAATTCTGCACAATTTTTTGAAAAGTGCAAATTTAACAAAGACTAATAGGGGAAAATCAATGGTGGTATTACACCTAATATAGGAAGCTGTACATGCACCTTTGACTTTGTGAGTACTCTCATGTGTTAAAATTTCTTGCTATTTAAGTGAAATATTACTAATAATGAAATATTCTGAGTGGATTGAGTCTCCAAAACACATTTTATGAGAAAATTTCCTTGAAATAGGACTTTACCATGAATATTAGTTGACAGAATAAGCCATACTTAGAGTTTTGGGGAGCTTTTTCTCCTTTTTTCTTATATTCTGCTATACTAGAAAATTTTTCCTAAGAAATACTTTAATAAATATATAGTTTTAAGTAAATGAAATTATTATTAAAGCAGTAACAACAAATTATTCACCAAAAGAGAAGCTTTTTATGTCCCTCTCTGGAACGCGGCGTAAATTTAAGTTTTACGTAAGGACTTATTGAAACCTCCTTGGAGACAGTAAACTTTTTTACGGATAGTTCATTCAGCTTGAATACTTCAATTAATCATTTATTATAACATTTCTATCATAAATGAGTGAAAGTTACCCCAAAATTTTTATTTATTGGCCTATAAAGTAGAAATTTTGAGGAAATGAGAGGTATAAATGGACCAAAAGAGACCTTATAAGGAAGACAAAGAGGTCCATTGGTAGTATTTATCATCCTAAAGTCATCTTTTGTATCATATTCAACTGTTTGTAGGCAGATGAGATAAATATTTGATCATTTATTGGTCCACACTATATTCTATCATGATGCGGCTTGGTTTGGATTTTTCGAAGAAATTTAGCTCGAATCGCTGCAGACGTCGTCTTACATTATACTAGATTTTTCTCAAACTATTGAACTGATTATGACAAAACTTGACAGGAATGCTTGAAATAACCAGTATAACAAAGGAAAAAAAGTCACATTCAGTTTATTTAACAAAAAAGTCTTCTTTAGGTGTAATACCACCAAATCATAGTACGTCACATCCGGTTGCATACGAAAATAGGTCGAAAAAAAATATTCCCTTGAATTTGACAGTTGTAGGTAATTGATCCTACATTTCATTGCAGTAAAACATTTCTGGGTCATAAACATATATCTTGGGTATTTCAAAGCACCATTATTTTTTTATTTGGGGTTTCTATAGAATATTTTGGAAACTTGAGGTTACATGGTTACTAAAGCTTGTATACAGGTTAAAAAAGGGGGAAAATTTGATTGGTTAACTTCCAGTGATGGTTATTTTCTTATATGCAATGAAATGTTATGTGAAATTTTTTCTATAGTACTGGACAGGATCAAACTTTACTCATGCCAAGTATTTCTTTATTTGAAACAAAGATAAATTCTGCACAATTTTTTGAAAAGTGCAAATTTAACAAAGACTAATAGGGGAAAATCAATGGTGGTATTACACCTAATATAGGAAGCTGTACATGCACCTTTGACTTTGTGAGTACTCTCATGTGTTAAAATTTCTTGCTATTTAAGTGAAATATTACTAATAATGAAATATTCTGAGTGGATTGAGTCTCCAAAACACATTTTATGAGAAAATTTCCTTGAAATAGGACTTTACCATGAATATTAGTTGACAGAATAAGCCATACTTAGAGTTTTGGGGAGCTTTTTCTCCTTTTTTCTTATATTCTGCTATACTAGAAAATTTTTCCTAAGAAATACTTTAATAAATATATAGTTTTAAGTAAATGAAATTATTATTAAAGCAGTAACAACAAATTATTCACCAAAAGAGAAGCTTTTTATGTCCCTCTCTGGAACGCGGCGTAAATTTAAGTTTTACGTAAGGACTTATTGAAACCTCCTTGGAGACAGTAAACTTTTTTACGGATAGTTCATTCAGCTTGAATACTTCAATTAATCATTTATTATAACATTTCTATCATAAATGAGTGAAAGTTACCCCAAAATTTTTATTTATTGGCCTATAAAGTAGAAATTTTGAGGAAATGAGAGGTATAAATGGACCAAAAGAGACCTTATAAGGAAGACAAAGAGGTCCATTGGTAGTATTTATCATCCTAAAGTCATCTTTTGTATCATATTCAACTGTTTGTAGGCAGATGAGATAAATATTTGATCATTTATTGGTCCACACTATATTCTATCATGATGCGGCTTGGTTTGGATTTTTCGAAGAAATTTAGCTCGAATCGCTGCAGACGTCGTCTTACATTATACTAGATTTTTCTCAAACTATTGAACTGATTATGACAAAACTTGACAGGAATGCTTGAAATAACCAGTATAACAAAGGAAAAAAAGTCACATTCAGTTTATTTAACAAAAAAGTCTTCTTTAGGTGTAATACCACCAAATCATAGTACGTCACATCCGGTTGCATACGAAAATAGGTCGAAAAAAAATATTCCCTTGAATTTGACAGTTGTAGGTAATTGATCCTACATTTCATTGCAGTAAAACATTTCTGGGTCATAAACATATATCTTGGGTATTTCAAAGCACCATTATTTTTTTATTTGGGGTTTCTATAGAATATTTTGGAAACTTGAGGTTACATGGTTACTAAAGCTTGTATACAGGTTAAAAAAGGGGGAAAATTTGATTGGTTAACTTCCAGTGATGGTTATTTTCTTATATGCAATGAAATGTTATGTGAAATTTTTTCTATAGTACTGGACAGGATCAAACTTTACTCATGCCAAGTATTTCTTTATTTGAAACAAAGATAAATTCTGCACAATTTTTTGAAAAGTGCAAATTTAACAAAGACTAATAGGGGAAAATCAATGGTGGTATTACACCTAATATAGGAAGCTGTACATGCACCTTTGACTTTGTGAGTACTCTCATGTGTTAAAATTTCTTGCTATTTAAGTGAAATATTACTAATAATGAAATATTCTGAGTGGATTGAGTCTCCAAAACACATTTTATGAGAAAATTTCCTTGAAATAGGACTTTACCATGAATATTAGTTGACAGAATAAGCCATACTTAGAGTTTTGGGGAGCTTTTTCTCCTTTTTTCTTATATTCTGCTATACTAGAAAATTTTTCCTAAGAAATACTTTAATAAATATATAGTTTTAAGTAAATGAAATTATTATTAAAGCAGTAACAACAAATTATTCACCAAAAGAGAAGCTTTTTATGTCCCTCTCTGGAACGCGGCGTAAATTTAAGTTTTACGTAAGGACTTATTGAAACCTCCTTGGAGACAGTAAACTTTTTTACGGATAGTTCATTCAGCTTGAATACTTCAATTAATCATTTATTATAACATTTCTATCATAAATGAGTGAAAGTTACCCCAAAATTTTTATTTATTGGCCTATAAAGTAGAAATTTTGAGGAAATGAGAGGTATAAATGGACCAAAAGAGACCTTATAAGGAAGACAAAGAGGTCCATTGGTAGTATTTATCATCCTAAAGTCATCTTTTGTATCATATTCAACTGTTTGTAGGCAGATGAGATAAATATTTGATCATTTATTGGTCCACACTATATTCTATCATGATGCGGCTTGGTTTGGATTTTTCGAAGAAATTTAGCTCGAATCGCTGCAGACGTCGTCTTACATTATACTAGATTTTTCTCAAACTATTGAACTGATTATGACAAAACTTGACAGGAATGCTTGAAATAACCAGTATAACAAAGGAAAAAAAGTCACATTCAGTTTATTTAACAAAAAAGTCTTCTTTAGGTGTAATACCACCAAATCATAGTACGTCACATCCGGTTGCATACGAAAATAGGTCGAAAAAAAATATTCCCTTGAATTTGACAGTTGTAGGTAATTGATCCTACATTTCATTGCAGTAAAACATTTCTGGGTCATAAACATATATCTTGGGTATTTCAAAGCACCATTATTTTTTTATTTGGGGTTTCTATAGAATATTTTGGAAACTTGAGGTTACATGGTTACTAAAGCTTGTATACAGGTTAAAAAAGTGGGAAAATTTGATTGGTTAACTTCCAGTGATGGTTATTTTCTTATATGCAATGAAATGTTATGTGAAATTTTTTCTATAGTACTGGACAGGATCAAACTTTACTCATGCCAAGTATTTCTTTATTTGAAACAAAGATAAATTCTGCACAATTTTTTGAAAAGTGCAAATTTAACAAAGACTAATAGGGGAAAATCAATGGTGGTATTACACCTAATATAGGAAGCTGTACATGCACCTTTGACTTTGTGAGTACTCTCATGTGTTAAAATTTCTTGCTATTTAAGTGAAATATTACTAATAATGAAATATTCTGAGTGGATTGAGTCTCCAAAACACATTTTATGAGAAAATTTCCTTGAAATAGGACTTTACCATGAATATTAGTTGACAGAATAAGCCATACTTAGAGTTTTGGGGAGCTTTTTCTCCTTTTTTCTTATATTCTGCTATACTAGAAAATTTTTCCTAAGAAATACTTTAATAAATATATAGTTTTAAGTAAATGAAATTATTATTAAAGCAGTAACAACAAATTATTCACCAAAAGAGAAGCTTTTTATGTCCCTCTCTGGAACGCGGCGTAAATTTAAGTTTTACGTAAGGACTTATTGAAACCTCCTTGGAGACAGTAAACTTTTTTACGGATAGTTCATTCAGCTTGAATACTTCAATTAATCATTTATTATAACATTTCTATCATAAATGAGTGAAAGTTACCCCAAAATTTTTATTTATTGGCCTATAAAGTAGAAATTTTGAGGAAATGAGAGGTATAAATGGACCAAAAGAGACCTTATAAGGAAGACAAAGAGGTCCATTGGTAGTATTTATCATCCTAAAGTCATCTTTTGTATCATATTCAACTGTTTGTAGGCAGATGAGATAAATATTTGATCATTTATTGGTCCACACTATATTCTATCATGATGCGGCTTGGTTTGGATTTTTCGAAGAAATTTAGCTCGAATCGCTGCAGACGTCGTCTTACATTATACTAGATTTTTCTCAAACTATTGAACTGATTATGACAAAACTTGACAGGAATGCTTGAAATAACCAGTATAACAAAGGAAAAAAAGTCACATTCAGTTTATTTAACAAAAAAGTCTTCTTTAGGTGTAATACCACCAAATCATAGTACGTCACATCCGGTTGCATACGAAAATAGGTCGAAAAAAAATATTCCCTTGAATTTGACAGTTGTAGGTAATTGATCCTACATTTCATTGCAGTAAAACATTTCTGGGTCATAAACATATATCTTGGGTATTTCAAAGCACCATTATTTTTTTATTTGGGGTTTCTATAGAATATTTTGGAAACTTGAGGTTACATGGTTACTAAAGCTTGTATACAGGTTAAAAAAGGGGGAAAATTTGATTGGTTAACTTCCAGTGATGGTTATTTTCTTATATGCAATGAAATGTTATGTGAAATTTTTTCTATAGTACTGGACAGGATCAAACTTTACTCATGCCAAGTATTTCTTTATTTGAAACAAAGATAAATTCTGCACAATTTTTTGAAAAGTGCAAATTTAACAAAGACTAATAGGGGAAAATCAATGGTGGTATTACACCTAATATAGGAAGCTGTACATGCACCTTTGACTTTGTGAGTACTCTCATGTGTTAAAATTTCTTGCTATTTAAGTGAAATATTACTAATAATGAAATATTCTGAGTGGATTGAGTCTCCAAAACACATTTTATGAGAAAATTTCCTTGAAATAGGACTTTACCATGAATATTAGTTGACAGAATAAGCCATACTTAGAGTTTTGGGGAGCTTTTTCTCCTTTTTTCTTGTATTCTGCTATACTAGAAAATTTTTCCTAAGAAATACTTTAATAAATATATAGTTTTAAGTAAATGAAATTATTATTAAAGCAGTAACAACAAATTATTCACCAAAAGAGAAGCTTTTTATGTCCCTCTCTGGAACGCGGCGTAAATTTAAGTTTTACGTAAGGACTTATTGAAACCTCCTTGGAGACAGTAAACTTTTTTACGGATAGTTCATTCAGCTTGAATACTTCAATTAATCATTTATTATAACATTTCTATCATAAATGAGTGAAAGTTACCCCAAAATTTTTATTTATTGGCCTATAAAGTAGAAATTTTGAGGAAATGAGAGGTATAAATGGACCAAAAGAGACCTTATAAGGAAGACAAAGAGGTCCATTGGTAGTATTTATCATCCTAAAGTCATCTTTTGTATCATATTCAACTGTTTGTAGGCAGATGAGATAAATATTTGATCATTTATTGGTCCACACTATATTCTATCATGATGCGGCTTGGTTTGGATTTTTCGAAGAAATTTAGCTCGAATCGCTGCAGACGTCGTCTTACATTATACTAGATTTTTCTCAAACTATTGAACTGATTATGACAAAACTTGACAGGAATGCTTGAAATAACCAGTATAACAAAGGAAAAAAAGTCACATTCAGTTTATTTAACAAAAAAGTCTTCTTTAGGTGTAATACCACCAAATCATAGTACGTCACATCCGGTTGCATACGAAAATAGGTCGAAAAAAAATATTCCCTTGAATTTGACAGTTGTAGGTAATTGATCCTACATTTCATTGCAGTAAAACATTTCTGGGTCATAAACATATATCTTGGGTATTTCAAAGCACCATTATTTTTTTATTTGGGGTTTCTATAGAATATTTTGGAAACTTGAGGTTACATGGTTACTAAAGCTTGTATACAGGTTAAAAAAGGGGGAAAATTTGATTGGTTAACTTCCAGTGATGGTTATTTTCTTATATGCAATGAAATGTTATGTGAAATTTTTTCTATAGTACTGGACAGGATCAAACTTTACTCATGCCAAGTATTTCTTTATTTGAAACAAAGATAAATTCTGCACAATTTTTTGAAAAGTGCAAATTTAACAAAGACTAATAGGGGAAAATCAATGGTGGTATTACACCTAATATAGGAAGCTGTACATGCACCTTTGACTTTGTGAGTACTCTCATGTGTTAAAATTTCTTGCTATTTAAGTGAAATATTACTAATAATGAAATATTCTGAGTGGATTGAGTCTCCAAAACACATTTTATGAGAAAATTTCCTTGAAATAGGACTTTACCATGAATATTAGTTGACAGAATAAGCCATACTTAGAGTTTTGGGGAGCTTTTTCTCCTTTTTTCTTATATTCTGCTATACTAGAAAATTTTTCCTAAGAAATACTTTAATAAATATATAGTTTTAAGTAAATGAAATTATTATTAAAGCAGTAACAACAAATTATTCACCAAAAGAGAAGCTTTTTATGTCCCTCTCTGGAACGCGGCGTAAATTTAAGTTTTACGTAAGGACTTATTGAAACCTCCTTGGAGACAGTAAACTTTTTTACGGATAGTTCATTCAGCTTGAATACTTCAATTAATCATTTATTATAACATTTCTATCATAAATGAGTGAAAGTTACCCCAAAATTTTTATTTATTGGCCTATAAAGTAGAAATTTTGAGGAAATGAGAGGTATAAATGGACCAAAAGAGACCTTATAAGGAAGACAAAGAGGTCCATTGGTAGTATTTATCATCCTAAAGTCATCTTTTGTATCATATTCAACTGTTTGTAGGCAGATGAGATAAATATTTGATCATTTATTGGTCCACACTATATTCTATCATGATGCGGCTTGGTTTGGATTTTTCGAAGAAATTTAGCTCGAATCGCTGCAGACGTCGTCTTACATTATACTAGATTTTTCTCAAACTATTGAACTGATTATGACAAAACTTGACAGGAATGCTTGAAATAACCAGTATAACAAAGGAAAAAAAGTCACATTCAGTTTATTTAACAAAAAAGTCTTCTTTAGGTGTAATACCACCAAATCATAGTACGTCACATCCGGTTGCATACGAAAATAGGTCGAAAAAAAATATTCCCTTGAATTTGACAGTTGTAGGTAATTGATCCTACATTTCATTGCAGTAAAACATTTCTAGGTCATAAACATATATCTTGGGTATTTCAAAGCACCATTATTTTTTTATTTGGGGTTTCTATAGAATATTTTGGAAACTTGAGGTTACATGGTTACTAAAGCTTGTATACAGGTTAAAAAAGGGGGAAAATTTGATTGGTTAACTTCCAGTGATGGTTATTTTCTTATATGCAATGAAATGTTATGTGAAATTTTTTCTATAGTACTGGACAGGATCAAACTTTACTCATGCCAAGTATTTCTTTATTTGAAACAAAGATAAATTCTGCACAATTTTTTGAAAAGTGCAAATTTAACAAAGACTAATAGGGGAAAATCAATGGTGGTATTACACCTAATATAGGAAGCTGTACATGCACCTTTGACTTTGTGAGTACTCTCATGTGTTAAAATTTCTTGCTATTTAAGTGAAATATTACTAATAATGAAATATTCTGAGTGGATTGAGTCTCCAAAACACATTTTATGAGAAAATTTCCTTGAAATAGGACTTTACCATGAATATTAGTTGACAGAATAAGCCATACTTAGAGTTTTGGGGAGCTTTTTCTCCTTTTTTCTTATATTCTGCTATACTAGAAAATTTTTCCTAAGAAATACTTTAATAAATATATAGTTTTAAGTAAATGAAATTATTATTAAAGCAGTAACAACAAATTATTCACCAAAAGAGAAGCTTTTTATGTCCCTCTCTGGAACGCGGCGTAAATTTAAGTTTTACGTAAGGACTTATTGAAACCTCCTTGGAGACAGTAAACTTTTTTACGGATAGTTCATTCAGCTTGAATACTTCAATTAATCATTTATTATAACATTTCTATCATAAATGAGTGAAAGTTACCCCAAAATTTTTATTTATTGGCCTATAAAGTAGAAATTTTGAGGAAATGAGAGGTATAAATGGACCAAAAGAGACCTTATAAGGAAGACAAAGAGGTCCATTGGTAGTATTTATCATCCTAAAGTCATCTTTTGTATCATATTCAACTGTTTGTAGGCAGATGAGATAAATATTTGATCATTTATTGGTCCACACTATATTCTATCATGATGCGGCTTGGTTTGGATTTTTCGAAGAAATTTAGCTCGAATCGCTGCAGACGTCGTCTTACATTATACTAGATTTTTCTCAAACTATTGAACTGATTATGACAAAACTTGACAGGAATGCTTGAAATAACCAGTATAACAAAGGAAAAAAAGTCACATTCAGTTTATTTAACAAAAAAGTCTTCTTTAGGTGTAATACCACCAAATCATAGTACGTCACATCCGGTTGCATACGAAAATAGGTCGAAAAAAAATATTCCCTTGAATTTGACAGTTGTAGGTAATTGATCCTACATTTCATTGCAGTAAAACATTTCTGGGTCATAAACATATATCTTGGGTATTTCAAAGCACCATTATTTTTTTATTTGGGGTTTCTATAGAATATTTTGGAAACTTGAGGTTACATGGTTACTAAAGCTTGTATACAGGTTAAAAAAGGGGGAAAATTTGATTGGTTAACTTCCAGTGATGGTTATTTTCTTATATGCAATGAAATGTTATGTGAAATTTTTTCTATAGTACTGGACAGGATCAAACTTTACTCATGCCAAGTATTTCTTTATTTGAAACAAAGATAAATTCTGCACAATTTTTTGAAAAGTGCAAATTTAACAAAGACTAATAGGGGAAAATCAATGGTGGTATTACACCTAATATAGGAAGCTGTACATGCACCTTTGACTTTGTGAGTACTCTCATGTGTTAAAATTTCTTGCTATTTAAGTGAAATATTACTAATAATGAAATATTCTGAGTGGATTGAGTCTCCAAAACACATTTTATGAGAAAATTTCCTTGAAATAGGACTTTACCATGAATATTAGTTGACAGAATAAGCCATACTTAGAGTTTTGGGGAGCTTTTTCTCCTTTTTTCTTATATTCTGCTATACTAGAAAATTTTTCCTAAGAAATACTTTAATAAATATATAGTTTTAAGTAAATGAAATTATTATTAAAGCAGTAACAACAAATTATTCACCAAAAGAGAAGCTTTTTATGTCCCTCTCTGGAACGCGGCGTAAATTTAAGTTTTACGTAAGGACTTATTGAAACCTCCTTGGAGACAGTAAACTTTTTTACGGATAGTTCATTCAGCTTGAATACTTCAATTAATCATTTATTATAACATTTCTATCATAAATGAGTGAAAGTTACCCCAAAATTTTTATTTATTGGCCTATAAAGTAGAAATTTTGAGGAAATGAGAGGTATAAATGGACCAAAAGAGACCTTATAAGGAAGACAAAGAGGTCCATTGGTAGTATTTATCATCCTAAAGTCATCTTTTGTATCATATTCAACTGTTTGTAGGCAGATGAGATAAATATTTGATCATTTATTGGTCCACACTATATTCTATCATGATGCGGCTTGGTTTGGATTTTTCGAAGAAATTTAGCTCGAATCGCTGCAGACGTCGTCTTACATTATACTAGATTTTTCTCAAACTATTGAACTGATTATGACAAAACTTGACAGGAATGCTTGAAATAACCAGTATAACAAAGGAAAAAAAGTCACATTCAGTTTATTTAACAAAAAAGTCTTCTTTAGGTGTAATACCACCAAATCATAGTACGTCACATCCGGTTGCATACGAAAATAGGTCGAAAAAAAATATTCCCTTGAATTTGACAGTTGTAGGTAATTGATCCTACATTTCATTGCAGTAAAACATTTCTGGGTCATAAACATATATCTTGGGTATTTCAAAGCACCATTATTTTTTTATTTGGGGTTTCTATAGAATATTTTGGAAACTTGAGGTTACATGGTTACTAAAGCTTGTATACAGGTTAAAAAAGGGGGAAAATTTGATTGGTTAACTTCCAGTGATGGTTATTTTCTTATATGCAATGAAATGTTATGTGAAATTTTTTCTATAGTACTGGACAGGATCAAACTTTACTCATGCCAAGTATTTCTTTATTTGAAACAAAGATAAATTCTGCACAATTTTTTGAAAAGTGCAAATTTAACAAAGACTAATAGGGGAAAATCAATGGTGGTATTACACCTAATATAGGAAGCTGTACATGCACCTTTGACTTTGTGAGTACTCTCATGTGTTAAAATTTCTTGCTATTTAAGTGAAATATTACTAATAATGAAATATTCTGAGTGGATTGAGTCTCCAAAACACATTTTATGAGAAAATTTCCTTGAAATAGGACTTTACCATGAATATTAGTTGACAGAATAAGCCATACTTAGAGTTTTGGGGAGCTTTTTCTCCTTTTTTCTTATATTCTGCTATACTAGAAAATTTTTCCTAAGAAATACTTTAATAAATATATAGTTTTAAGTAAATGAAATTATTATTAAAGCAGTAACAACAAATTATTCACCAAAAGAGAAGCTTTTTATGTCCCTCTCTGGAACGCGGCGTAAATTTAAGTTTTACGTAAGGACTTATTGAAACCTCCTTGGAGACAGTAAACTTTTTTACGGATAGTTCATTCAGCTTGAATACTTCAATTAATCATTTATTATAACATTTCTATCATAAATGAGTGAAAGTTACCCCAAAATTTTTATTTATTGGCCTATAAAGTAGAAATTTTGAGGAAATGAGAGGTATAAATGGACCAAAAGAGACCTTATAAGGAAGACAAAGAGGTCCATTGGTAGTATTTATCATCCTAAAGTCATCTTTTGTATCATATTCAACTGTTTGTAGGCAGATGAGATAAATATTTGATCATTTATTGGTCCACACTATATTCTATCATGATGCGGCTTGGTTTGGATTTTTCGAAGAAATTTAGCTCGAATCGCTGCAGACGTCGTCTTACATTATACTAGATTTTTCTCAAACTATTGAACTGATTATGACAAAACTTGACAGGAATGCTTGAAATAACCAGTATAACAAAGGAAAAAAAGTCACATTCAGTTTATTTAACAAAAAAGTCTTCTTTAGGTGTAATACCACCAAATCATAGTACGTCACATCCGGTTGCATACGAAAATAGGTCGAAAAAAAATATTCCCTTGAATTTGACAGTTGTAGGTAATTGATCCTACATTTCATTGCAGTAAAACATTTCTGGGTCATAAACATATATCTTGGGTATTTCAAAGCACCATTATTTTTTTATTTGGGGTTTCTATAGAATATTTTGGAAACTTGAGGTTACATGGTTACTAAAGCTTGTATACAGGTTAAAAAAGGGGGAAAATTTGATTGGTTAACTTCCAGTGATGGTTATTTTCTTATATGCAATGAAATGTTATGTGAAATTTTTTCTATAGTACTGGACAGGATCAAACTTTACTCATGCCAAGTATTTCTTTATTTGAAACAAAGATAAATTCTGCACAATTTTTTGAAAAGTGCAAATTTAACAAAGACTAATAGGGGAAAATCAATGGTGGTATTACACCTAATATAGGAAGCTGTACATGCACCTTTGACTTTGTGAGTACTCTCATGTGTTAAAATTTCTTGCTATTTAAGTGAAATATTACTAATAATGAAATATTCTGAGTGGATTGAGTCTCCAAAACACATTTTATGAGAAAATTTCCTTGAAATAGGACTTTACCATGAATATTAGTTGACAGAATAAGCCATACTTAGAGTTTTGGGGAGCTTTTTCTCCTTTTTTCTTATATTCTGCTATACTAGAAAATTTTTCCTAAGAAATACTTTAATAAATATATAGTTTTAAGTAAATGAAATTATTATTAAAGCAGTAACAACAAATTATTCACCAAAAGAGAAGCTTTTTATGTCCCTCTCTGGAACGCGGCGTAAATTTAAGTTTTACGTAAGGACTTATTGAAACCTCCTTGGAGACAGTAAACTTTTTTACGGATAGTTCATTCAGCTTGAATACTTCAATTAATCATTTATTATAACATTTCTATCATAAATGAGTGAAAGTTACCCCAAAATTTTTATTTATTGGCCTATAAAGTAGAAATTTTGAGGAAATGAGAGGTATAAATGGACCAAAAGAGACCTTATAAGGAAGACAAAGAGGTCCATTGGTAGTATTTATCATCCTAAAGTCATCTTTTGTATCATATTCAACTGTTTGTAGGCAGATGAGATAAATATTTGATCATTTATTGGTCCACACTATATTCTATCATGATGCGGCTTGGTTTGGATTTTTCGAAGAAATTTAGCTCGAATCGCTGCAGACGTCGTCTTACATTATACTAGATTTTTCTCAAACTATTGAACTGATTATGACAAAACTTGACAGGAATGCTTGAAATAACCAGTATAACAAAGGAAAAAAAGTCACATTCAGTTTATTTAACAAAAAAGTCTTCTTTAGGTGTAATACCACCAAATCATAGTACGTCACATCCGGTTGCATACGAAAATAGGTCGAAAAAAAATATTCCCTTGAATTTGACAGTTGTAGGTAATTGATCCTACATTTCATTGCAGTAAAACATTTCTGGGTCATAAACATATATCTTGGGTATTTCAAAGCACCATTATTTTTTTATTTGGGGTTTCTATAGAATATTTTGGAAACTTGAGGTTACATGGTTACTAAAGCTTGTATACAGGTTAAAAAAGGGGGAAAATTTGATTGGTTAACTTCCAGTGATGGTTATTTTCTTATATGCAATGAAATGTTATGTGAAATTTTTTCTATAGTACTGGACAGGATCAAACTTTACTCATGCCAAGTATTTCTTTATTTGAAACAAAGATAAATTCTGCACAATTTTTTGAAAAGTGCAAATTTAACAAAGACTAATAGGGGAAAATCAATGGTGGTATTACACCTAATATAGGAAGCTGTACATGCACCTTTGACTTTGTGAGTACTCTCATGTGTTAAAATTTCTTGCTATTTAAGTGAAATATTACTAATAATGAAATATTCTGAGTGGATTGAGTCTCCAAAACACATTTTATGAGAAAATTTCCTTGAAATAGGACTTTACCATGAATATTAGTTGACAGAATAAGCCATACTTAGAGTTTTGGGGAGCTTTTTCTCCTTTTTTCTTATATTCTGCTATACTAGAAAATTTTTCCTAAGAAATACTTTAATAAATATATAGTTTTAAGTAAATGAAATTATTATTAAAGCAGTAACAACAAATTATTCACCAAAAGAGAAGCTTTTTATGTCCCTCTCTGGAACGCGGCGTAAATTTAAGTTTTACGTAAGGACTTATTGAAACCTCCTTGGAGACAGTAAACTTTTTTACGGATAGTTCATTCAGCTTGAATACTTCAATTAATCATTTATTATAACATTTCTATCATAAATGAGTGAAAGTTACCCCAAAATTTTTATTTATTGGCCTATAAAGTAGAAATTTTGAGGAAATGAGAGGTATAAATGGACCAAAAGAGACCTTATAAGGAAGACAAAGAGGTCCATTGGTAGTATTTATCATCCTAAAGTCATCTTTTGTATCATATTCAACTGTTTGTAGGCAGATGAGATAAATATTTGATCATTTATTGGTCCACACTATATTCTATCATGATGCGGCTTGGTTTGGATTTTTCGAAGAAATTTAGCTCGAATCGCTGCAGACGTCGTCTTACATTATACTAGATTTTTCTCAAACTATTGAACTGATTATGACAAAACTTGACAGGAATGCTTGAAATAACCAGTATAACAAAGGAAAAAAAGTCACATTCAGTTTATTTAACAAAAAAGTCTTCTTTAGGTGTAATACCACCAAATCATAGTACGTCACATCCGGTTGCATACGAAAATAGGTCGAAAAAAAATATTCCCTTGAATTTGACAGTTGTAGGTAATTGATCCTACATTTCATTGCAGTAAAACATTTCTGGGTCATAAACATATATCTTGGGTATTTCAAAGCACCATTATTTTTTTATTTGGGGTTTCTATAGAATATTTTGGAAACTTGAGGTTACATGGTTACTAAAGCTTGTATACAGGTTAAAAAAGGGGGAAAATTTGATTGGTTAACTTCCAGTGATGGTTATTTTCTTATATGCAATGAAATGTTATGTGAAATTTTTTCTATAGTACTGGACAGGATCAAACTTTACTCATGCCAAGTATTTCTTTATTTGAAACAAAGATAAATTCTGCACAATTTTTTGAAAAGTGCAAATTTAACAAAGACTAATAGGGGAAAATCAATGGTGGTATTACACCTAATATAGGAAGCTGTACATGCACCTTTGACTTTGTGAGTACTCTCATGTGTTAAAATTTCTTGCTATTTAAGTGAAATATTACTAATAATGAAATATTCTGAGTGGATTGAGTCTCCAAAACACATTTTATGAGAAAATTTCCTTGAAATAGGACTTTACCATGAATATTAGTTGACAGAATAAGCCATACTTAGAGTTTTGGGGAGCTTTTTCTCCTTTTTTCTTATATTCTGCTATACTAGAAAATTTTTCCTAAGAAATACTTTAATAAATATATAGTTTTAAGTAAATGAAATTATTATTAAAGCAGTAACAACAAATTATTCACCAAAAGAGAAGCTTTTTATGTCCCTCTCTGGAACGCGGCGTAAATTTAAGTTTTACGTAAGGACTTATTGAAACCTCCTTGGAGACAGTAAACTTTTTTACGGATAGTTCATTCAGCTTGAATACTTCAATTAATCATTTATTATAACATTTCTATCATAAATGAGTGAAAGTTACCCCAAAATTTTTATTTATTGGCCTATAAAGTAGAAATTTTGAGGAAATGAGAGGTATAAATGGACCAAAAGAGACCTTATAAGGAAGACAAAGAGGTCCATTGGTAGTATTTATCATCCTAAAGTCATCTTTTGTATCATATTCAACTGTTTGTAGGCAGATGAGATAAATATTTGATCATTTATTGGTCCACACTATATTCTATCATGATGCGGCTTGGTTTGGATTTTTCGAAGAAATTTAGCTCGAATCGCTGCAGACGTCGTCTTACATTATACTAGATTTTTCTCAAACTATTGAACTGATTATGACAAAACTTGACAGGAATGCTTGAAATAACCAGTATAACAAAGGAAAAAAAGTCACATTCAGTTTATTTAACAAAAAAGTCTTCTTTAGGTGTAATACCACCAAATCATAGTACGTCACATCCGGTTGCATACGAAAATAGGTCGAAAAAAAATATTCCCTTGAATTTGACAGTTGTAGGTAATTGATCCTACATTTCATTGCAGTAAAACATTTCTGGGTCATAAACATATATCTTGGGTATTTCAAAGCACCATTATTTTTTTATTTGGGGTTTCTATAGAATATTTTGGAAACTTGAGGTTACATGGTTACTAAAGCTTGTATACAGGTTAAAAAAGGGGGAAAATTTGATTGGTTAACTTCCAGTGATGGTTATTTTCTTATATGCAATGAAATGTTATGTGAAATTTTTTCTATAGTACTGGACAGGATCAAACTTTACTCATGCCAAGTATTTCTTTATTTGAAACAAAGATAAATTCTGCACAATTTTTTGAAAAGTGCAAATTTAACAAAGACTAATAGGGGAAAATCAATGGTGGTATTACACCTAATATAGGAAGCTGTACATGCACCTTTGACTTTGTGAGTACTCTCATGTGTTAAAATTTCTTGCTATTTAAGTGAAATATTACTAATAATGAAATATTCTGAGTGGATTGAGTCTCCAAAACACATTTTATGAGAAAATTTCCTTGAAATAGGACTTTACCATGAATATTAGTTGACAGAATAAGCCATACTTAGAGTTTTGGGGAGCTTTTTCTCCTTTTTTCTTATATTCTGCTATACTAGAAAATTTTTCCTAAGAAAAACTTTAATAAATATATAGTTTTAAGTAAATGAAATTATTATTAAAGCAGTAACAACAAATTATTCACCAAAAGAGAAGCTTTTTATGTCCCTCTCTGGAACGCGGCGTAAATTTAAGTTTTACGTAAGGACTTATTGAAACCTCCTTGGAGACAGTAAACTTTTTTACGGATAGTTCATTCAGCTTGAATACTTCAATTAATCATTTATTATAACATTTCTATCATAAATGAGTGAAAGTTACCCCAAAATTTTTATTTATTGGCCTATAAAGTAGAAATTTTGAGGAAATGAGAGGTATAAATGGACCAAAAGAGACCTTATAAGGAAGACAAAGAGGTCCATTGGTAGTATTTATCATCCTAAAGTCATCTTTTGTATCATATTCAACTGTTTGTAGGCAGATGAGATAAATATTTGATCATTTATTGGTCCACACTATATTCTATCATGATGCGGCTTGGTTTGGATTTTTCGAAGAAATTTAGCTCGAATCGCTGCAGACGTCGTCTTACATTATACTAGATTTTTCTCAAACTATTGAACTGATTATGACAAAACTTGACAGGAATGCTTGAAATAACCAGTATAACAAAGGAAAAAAAGTCACATTCAGTTTATTTAACAAAAAAGTCTTCTTTAATATAGGAAGCTGTACATGCACCTTTGACTTTGTGAGTACTCTCATGTGTTAAAATTTCTTGCTATTTAAGTGAAATATTACTAATAATGAAATATTCTGAGTGGATTGAGTCTCCAAAACACATTTTATGAGAAAATTTCCTTGAAATAGGACTTTACCATGAATATTAGTTGACAGAATAAGCCATACTTAGAGTTTTGGGGAGCTTTTTCTCCTTTTTTCTTATATTCTGCTATACTAGAAAATTTTTCCTAAGAAATACTTTAATAAATATATAGTTTTAAGTAAATGAAATTATTATTAAAGCAGTAACAACAAATTATTCACCAAAAGAGAAGCTTTTTATGTCCCTCTCTGGAACGCGGCGTAAATTTAAGTTTTACGTAAGGACTTATTGAAACCTCCTTGGAGACAGTAAACTTTTTTACGGATAGTTCATTCAGCTTGAATACTTCAATTAATCATTTATTATAACATTTCTATCATAAATGAGTGAAAGTTACCCCAAAATTTTTATTTATTGGCCTATAAAGTAGAAATTTTGAGGAAATGAGAGGTATAAATGGACCAAAAGAGACCTTATAAGGAAGACAAAGAGGTCCATTGGTAGTATTTATCATCCTAAAGTCATCTTTTGTATCATATTCAACTGTTTGTAGGCAGATGAGATAAATATTTGATCATTTATTGGTCCACACTATATTCTATCATGATGCGGCTTGGTTTGGATTTTTCGAAGAAATTTAGCTCGAATCGCTGCAGACGTCGTCTTACATTATACTAGATTTTTCTCAAACTATTGAACTGATTATGACAAAACTTGACAGGAATGCTTGAAATAACCAGTATAACAAAGGAAAAAAAGTCACATTCAGTTTATTTAACAAAAAAGTCTTCTTTAGGTGTAATACCACCAAATCATAGTACGTCACATCCGGTTGCATACGAAAATAGGTCGAAAAAAAATATTCCCTTGAATTTGACAGTTGTAGGTAATTGATCCTACATTTCATTGCAGTAAAACATTTCTGGGTCATAAACATATATCTTGGGTATTTCAAAGCACCATTATTTTTTTATTTGGGGTTTCTATAGAATATTTTGGAAACTTGAGGTTACATGGTTACTAAAGCTTGTATACAGGTTAAAAAAGGGGGAAAATTTGATTGGTTAACTTCCAGTGATGGTTATTTTCTTATATGCAATGAAATGTTATGTGAAATTTTTTCTATAGTACTGGACAGGATCAAACTTTACTCATGCCAAGTATTTCTTTATTTGAAACAAAGATAAATTCTGCACAATTTTTTGAAAAGTGCAAATTTAACAAAGACTAATAGGGGAAAATCAATGGTGGTATTACACCTAATATAGGAAGCTGTACATGCACCTTTGACTTTGTGAGTACTCTCATGTGTTAAAATTTCTTGCTATTTAAGTGAAATATTACTAATAATGAAATATTCTGAGTGGATTGAGTCTCCAAAACACATTTTATGAGAAAATTTCCTTGAAATAGGACTTTACCATGAATATTAGTTGACAGAATAAGCCATACTTAGAGTTTTGGGGAGCTTTTTCTCCTTTTTTCTTATATTCTGCTATACTAGAAAATTTTTCCTAAGAAATACTTTAATAAATATATAGTTTTAAGTAAATGAAATTATTATTAAAGCAGTAACAACAAATTATTCACCAAAAGAGAAGCTTTTTATGTCCCTCTCTGGAACGCGGCGTAAATTTAAGTTTTACGTAAGGACTTATTGAAACCTCCTTGGAGACAGTAAACTTTTTTACGGATAGTTCATTCAGCTTGAATACTTCAATTAATCATTTATTATAACATTTCTATCATAAATGAGTGAAAGTTACCCCAAAATTTTTATTTATTGGCCTATAAAGTAGAAATTTTGAGGAAATGAGAGGTATAAATGGACCAAAAGAGACCTTATAAGGAAGACAAAGAGGTCCATTGGTAGTATTTATCATCCTAAAGTCATCTTTTGTATCATATTCAACTGTTTGTAGGCAGATGAGATAAATATTTGATCATTTATTGGTCCACACTATATTCTATCATGATGCGGCTTGGTTTGGATTTTTCGAAGAAATTTAGCTCGAATCGCTGCAGACGTCGTCTTACATTATACTAGATTTTTCTCAAACTATTGAACTGATTATGACAAAACTTGACAGGAATGCTTGAAATAACCAGTATAACAAAGGAAAAAAAGTCACATTCAGTTTATTTAACAAAAAAGTCTTCTTTAGGTGTAATACCACCAAATCATAGTACGTCACATCCGGTTGCATACGAAAATAGGTCGAAAAAAAATATTCCCTTGAATTTGACAGTTGTAGGTAATTGATCCTACATTTCATTGCAGTAAAACATTTCTGGGTCATAAACATATATCTTGGGTATTTCAAAGCACCATTATTTTTTTATTTGGGGTTTCTATAGAATATTTTGGAAACTTGAGGTTACATGGTTACTAAAGCTTGTATACAGGTTAAAAAAGGGGGAAAATTTGATTGGTTAACTTCCAGTGATGGTTAT
Organism: Mytilus californianus; assembly: GCF_021869535.1. NCBI lineage: Eukaryota > Metazoa > Mollusca > Bivalvia > Mytilida > Mytilidae > Mytilus > Mytilus californianus. The sequence continues at coordinate 66,412,895 of NW_026262745.1, forward strand.
TTTCTTATATGCAATGAAATGTTATGTGAAATTTTTTCTATAGTACTGGACAGGATCAAACTTTACTCATGCCAAGTATTTCTTTATTTGAAACAAAGATAAATTCTGCACAATTTTTTGAAAAGTGCAAATTTAACAAAGACTAATAGGGGAAAATCAATGGTGGTATTAAAATTTCTTGCTATTTAAGTGAAATATTACTAATAATGAAATATTCTGAGTGGATTGAGTCTCCAAAACACATTTTATGAGAAAATTTCCTTGAAATAGGACTTTACCATGAATATTAGTTGACAGAATAAGCCATACTTAGAGTTTTGGGGAGCTTTTTCTCCTTTTTTCTTATATTCTGCTATACTAGAAAATTTTTCCTAAGAAATACTTTAATAAATATATAGTTTTAAGTAAATGAAATTATTATTAAAGCAGTAACAACAAATTATTCACCAAAAGAGAAGCTTTTTATGTCCCTCTCTGGAACGCGGCGTAAATTTAAGTTTTACGTACTAAGGACTTATTGAAACCTCCTTGGAGACAGTAAACTTTTTTACGGATAGTTCATTCAGCTTGAATACTTCAATTAATCATTTATTATAACATTTCTATCATAAATGAGTGAAAGTTACCCCAAAATTTTTATTTATTGGCCTATAAAGTAGAAATTTTGAGGAAATGAGAGGTATAAATGGACCAAAAGAGACCTTATAAGGAAGACAAAGAGGTCCATTGGTAGTATTTATCATCCTAAAGTCATCTTTTGTATCATATTCAACTGTTTGTAGGCAGATGAGATAAATATTTGATCATTTATTGGTCCACACTATATTCTATCATGATGCGGCTTGGTTTGGATTTTTCGAAGAAATTTAGCTCGAATCGCTGCAGACGTCGTCTTACATTATACTAGATTTTTCTCAAACTATTGAACTGATTATGACAAAACTTGACAGGAATGCTTGAAATAACCAGTATAACAAAGGAAAAAAAGTCACATTCAGTTTATTTAACAAAAAAGTCTTCTTTAGGTGTAATACCACCAAATCATAGTACGTCACATCCGGTTGCATACGAAAATAGGTCGAAAAAAAATATTCCCTTGAATTTGACAGTTGTAGGTAATTGATCCTACATTTCATTGCAGTAACACATTTCTGGGTCATAAACATATATCTTGGGTATTTCAAAGCACCATTATTTTTTTATTTGGGGTTTCTATAGAATATTTTGGAAACTTGAGGTTACATGATTACTAAAGCTTGTATACAGGTTAAAAAAGGGGGAAAATTTGATTGGTTAACTTCCAGTGATGGTTATTTTCTTATATGCAATGAAATGTTATGTGAAATTTTTTCTATAGTACTGGACAGGATCAAACTTTACTCATGCCAAGTATTTCTTTATTTGAAACAAAGATAAATTCTGCACAATTTTTTGAAAAGTGCAAATTTAACAAAGACTAATAGGGGAAAATCAATGGTGGTATTACACCTAATATAGGAAGCTGTACATGCACCTTTGACTTTGTGAGTACTCTCATGTGTTAAAATTTCTTGCTATTTAAGTGAAATATTACTAATAATGAAATATTCTGAGTGGATTGAGTCTCCAAAACACATTTTATGAGAAAATTTCCTTGAAATAGGACTTTACCATGAATATTAGTTGACAGAATAAGCCATACTTAGAGTTTTGGGGAGCTTTTTCTCCTTTTTTCTTATATTCTGCTATACTAGAAAATTTTTCCTAAGAAATACTTTAATAAATATATAGTTTTAAGTAAATGAAATTATTATTAAAGCAGTAACAACAAATTATTCACCAAAAGAGAAGCTTTTTATGTCCCTCTCTGGAACGCGGCGTAAATTTAAGTTTTACGTACTAAGGACTTATTGAAACCTCCTTGGAGACAGTAAACTTTTTTACGGATAGTTCATTCAGCTTGAATACTTCAATTAATCATTTATTATAACATTTCTATCATAAATGAGTGAAAGTTACCCCAAAATTTTTATTTATTGGCCTATAAAGTAGAAATTTTGAGGAAATGAGAGGTATAAATGGACCAAAAGAGACCTTATAAGGAAGACAAAGAGGTCCATTGGTAGTATTTATCATCCTAAAGTCATCTTTTGTATCATATTCAACTGTTTGTAGGCAGATGAGATAAATATTTGATCATTTATTGGTCCACACTATATTCTATCATGATGCGGCTTGGTTTGGATTTTTCGAAGAAATTTAGCTCGAATCGCTGCAGACGTCGTCTTACATTATACTAGATTTTTCTCAAACTATTGAACTGATTATGACAAAACTTGACAGGAATGCTTGAAATAACCAGTATAACAAAGGAAAAAAAGTCACATTCAGTTTATTTAACAAAAAAGTCTTCTTTAGGTGTAATACCACCAAATCATAGTACGTCACATCCGGTTGCCTACGAAAATAGGTCGAAAAAAAATATTCCCTTGAATTTGACAGTTGTAGGTAATTGATCCTACATTTCATTGCAGTAAAACATTTCTGGGTCATAAACATATATCTTGGGTATTTCAAAGCACCATTATTTTTTTATTTGGGGTTTCTATAGAATATTTTGGAAACTTGAGGTTACATGGTTACTAAAGCTTGTATACAGGTTAAAAAAGGGGGAAAATTTGATTGGTTAACTTCCAGTGATGGTTATTTTCTTATATGCAATGAAATGTTATGTGAAATTTTTTCTATAGTACTGGACAGGATCAAACTTTACTCATGCCAAGTATTTCTTTATTTGAAACAAAGATAAATTCTGCACAATTTTTTGAAAAGTGCAAATTTAACAAAGACTAATAGGGGAAAATCAATGGTGGTATTACACCTAATATAGGAAGCTGTACATGCACCTTTGACTTTGTGAGTACTCTCATGTGTTAAAATTTCTTGCTATTTAAGTGAAATATTACTAATAATGAAATATTCTGAGTGGATTGAGTCTCCAAAACACATTTTATGAGAAAATTTCCTTGAAATAGGACTTTACCATGAATATTAGTTGACAGAATAAGCCATACTTAGAGTTTTGGGGAGCTTTTTCTCCTTTTTTCTTATATTCTGCTATACTAGAAAATTTTTCCTAAGAAATACTTTAATAAATATATAGTTTTAAGTAAATGAAATTATTATTAAAGCAGTAACAACAAATTATTCACCAAAAGAGAAGCTTTTTATGTCCCTCTCTGGAACGCGGCGTAAATTTAAGTTTTACGTAAGGACTTATTGAAACCTCCTTGGAGACAGTAAACTTTTTTACGGATAGTTCATTCAGCTTGAATACTTCAATTAATCATTTATTATAACATTTCTATCATAAATGAGTGAAAGTTACCCCAAAATTTTTATTTATTGGCCTATAAAGTAGAAATTTTGAGGAAATGAGAGGTATAAATGGACCAAAAGAGACCTTATAAGGAAGACAAAGAGGTCCATTGGTAGTATTTATCATCCTAAAGTCATCTTTTGTATCATATTCAACTGTTTGTAGGCAGATGAGATAAATATTTGATCATTTATTGGTCCACACTATATTCTATCATGATGCGGCTTGGTTTGGATTTTTCGAAGAAATTTAGCTCGAATCGCTGCAGACGTCGTCTTACATTATACTAGATTTTTCTCAAACTATTGAACTGATTATGACAAAACTTGACAGGAATGCTTGAAATAACCAGTATAACAAAGGAAAAAAAGTCACATTCAGTTTATTTAACAAAAAAGTCTTCTTTAGGTGTAATACCACCAAATCATAGTACGTCACATCCGGTTGCATACGAAAATAGGTCGAAAAAAAATATTCCCTTGAATTTGACAGTTGTAGGTAATTGATCCTACATTTCATTGCAGTAAAACATTTCTGGGTCATAAACATATATCTTGGGTATTTCAAAGCACCATTATTTTTTTATTTGGGGTTTCTATAGAATATTTTGGAAACTTGAGGTTACATGGTTACTAAAGCTTGTATACAGGTTAAAAAAGGGGGAAAATTTGATTGGTTAACTTCCAGTGATGGTTATTTTCTTATATGCAATGAAATGTTATGTGAAATTTTTTCTATAGTACTGGACAGGATCAAACTTTACTCATGCCAAGTATTTCTTTATTTGAAACAAAGATAAATTCTGCACAATTTTTTGAAAAGTGCAAATTTAACAAAGACTAATAGGGGAAAATCAATGGTGGTATTACACCTAATATAGGAAGCTGTACATGCACCTTTGACTTTGTGAGTACTCTCATGTGTTAAAATTTCTTGCTATTTAAGTGAAATATTACTAATAATGAAATATTCTGAGTGGATTGAGTCTCCAAAACACATTTTATGAGAAAATTTCCTTGAAATAGGACTTTACCATGAATATTAGTTGACAGAATAAGCCATACTTAGAGTTTTGGGGAGCTTTTTCTCCTTTTTTCTTATATTCTGCTATACTAGAAAATTTTTCCTAAGAAATACTTTAATAAATATATAGTTTTAAGTAAATGAAATTATTATTAAAGCAGTAACAACAAATTATTCACCAAAAGAGAAGCTTTTTATGTCCCTCTCTGGAACGCGGCGTAAATTTAAGTTTTACGTACTAAGGACTTATTGAAACCTCCTTGGAGACAGTAAACTTTTTTACGGATAGTTCATTCAGCTTGAATACTTCAATTAATCATTTATTATAACATTTCTATCATAAATGAGTGAAAGTTACCCCAAAATTTTTATTTATTGGCCTATAAAGTAGAAATTTTGAGGAAATGAGAGGTATAAATGGACCAAAAGAGACCTTATAAGGAAGACAAAGAGGTCCATTGGTAGTATTTATCATCCTAAAGTCATCTTTTGTATCATATTCAACTGTTTGTAGGCAGATGAGATAAATATTTGATCATTTATTGGTCCACACTATATTCTATCATGATGCGGCTTGGTTTGGATTTTTCGAAGAAATTTAGCTCGAATCGCTGCAGACGTCGTCTTACATTATACTAGATTTTTCTCAAACTATTGAACTGATTATGACAAAACTTGACAGGAATGCTTGAAATAACCAGTATAACAAAGGAAAAAAAGTCACATTCAGTTTATTTAACAAAAAAGTCTTCTTAATATAGGAAGCTGTACATGCACCTTTGACTTTGTGAGTACTCTCATGTGTTAAAATTTCTTGCTATTTAAGTGAAATATTACTAATAATGAAATATTCTGAGTGGATTGAGTCTCCAAAACACATTTTATGAGAAAATTTCCTTGAAATAGGACTTTACCATGAATATTAGTTGACAGAATAAGCCATACTTAGAGTTTTGGGGAGCTTTTTCTCCTTTTTTCTTATATTCTGCTATACTAGAAAATTTTTCCTAAGAAATACTTTAATAAATATATAGTTTTAAGTAAATGAAATTATTATTAAAGCAGTAACAACAAATTATTCACCAAAAGAGAAGCTTTTTATGTCCCTCTCTGGAACGCGGCGTAAATTTAAGTTTTACGTACTAAGGACTTATTGAAACCTCCTTGGAGACAGTAAACTTTTTTACGGATAGTTCATTCAGCTTGAATACTTCAATTAATCATTTATTATAACATTTCTATCATAAATGAGTGAAAGTTACCCCAAAATTTTTATTTATTGGCCTATAAAGTAGAAATTTTGAGGAAATGAGAGGTATAAATGGACCAAAAGAGACCTTATAAGGAAGACAAAGAGGTCCATTGGTAGTATTTATCATCCTAAAGTCATCTTTTGTATCATATTCAACTGTTTGTAGGCAGATGAGATAAATATTTGATCATTTATTGGTCCACACTATATTCTATCATGATGCGGCTTGGTTTGGATTTTTCGAAGAAATTTAGCTCGAATCGCTGCAGACGTCGTCTTACATTATACTAGATTTTTCTCAAACTATTGAACTGATTATGACAAAACTTGACAGGAATGCTTGAAATAACCAGTATAACAAAGGAAAAAAAGTCACATTCAGTTTATTTAACAAAAAAGTCTTCTTTAGGTGTAATACCACCAAATCATAGTACGTCACATCCGGTTGCATACGAAAATAGGTCGAAAAAAAATATTCCCTTGAATTTGACAGTTGTAGGTAATTGATCCTACATTTCATTGCAGTAAAACATTTCTGGGTCATAAACATATATCTTGGGTATTTCAAAGCACCATTATTTTTTTATTTGGGGTTTCTATAGAATATTTTGGAAACTTGAGGTTACATGGTTACTAAAGCTTGTATACAGGTTAAAAAAGGGGGAAAATTTGATTGGTTAACTTCCAGTGATGGTTATTTTCTTATATGCAATGAAATGTTATGTGAAATTTTTTCTATAGTACTGGACAGGATCAAACTTTACTCATGCCAAGTATTTCTTTATTTGAAACAAAGATAAATTCTGCACAATTTTTTGAAAAGTGCAAATTTAACAAAGACTAATAGGGGAAAATCAATGGTGGTATTACACCTAATATAGGAAGCTGTACATGCACCTTTGACTTTGTGAGTACTCTCATGTGTTAAAATTTCTTGCTATTTAAGTGAAATATTACTAATAATGAAATATTCTGAGTGGATTGAGTCTCCAAAACACATTTTATGAGAAAATTTCCTTGAAATAGGACTTTACCATGAATATTAGTTGACAGAATAAGCCATACTTAGAGTTTTGGGGAGCTTTTTCTCCTTTTTTCTTATATTCTGCTATACTAGAAAATTTTTCCTAAGAAATACTTTAATAAATATATAGTTTTAAGTAAATGAAATTATTATTAAAGCAGTAACAACAAATTATTCACCAAAAGAGAAGCTTTTTATGTCCCTCTCTGGAACGCGGCGTAAATTTAAGTTTTACGTAAGGACTTATTGAAACCTCCTTGGAGACAGTAAACTTTTTTACGGATAGTTCATTCAGCTTGAATACTTCAATTAATCATTTATTATAACATTTCTATCATAAATGAGTGAAAGTTACCCCAAAATTTTTATTTATTGGCCTATAAAGTAGAAATTTTGAGGAAATGAGAGGTATAAATGGACCAAAAGAGACCTTATAAGGAAGACAAAGAGGTCCATTGGTAGTATTTATCATCCTAAAGTCATCTTTTGTATCATATTCAACTGTTTGTAGGCAGATGAGATAAATATTTGATCATTTATTGGTCCACACTATATTCTATCATGATGCGGCTTGGTTTGGATTTTTCGAAGAAATTTAGCTCGAATCGCTGCAGACGTCGTCTTACATTATACTAGATTTTTCTCAAACTATTGAACTGATTATGACAAAACTTGACAGGAATGCTTGAAATAACCAGTATAACAAAGGAAAAAAAGTCACATTCAGTTTATTTAACAAAAAAGTCTTCTTTAGGTGTAATACCACCAAATCATAGTACGTCACATCCGGTTGCATACGAAAATAGGTCGAAAAAAAATATTCCCTTGAATTTGACAGTTGTAGGTAATTGATCCTACATTTCATTGCAGTAAAACATTTCTGGGTCATAAACATATATCTTGGGTATTTCAAAGCACCATTATTTTTTTATTTGGGGTTTCTATAGAATATTTTGGAAACTTGAGGTTACATGGTTACTAAAGCTTGTATACAGGTTAAAAAAGGGGGAAAATTTGATTGGTTAACTTCCAGTGATGGTTATTTTCTTATATGCAATGAAATGTTATGTGAAATTTTTTCTATAGTACTGGACAGGATCAAACTTTACTCATGCCAAGTATTTCTTTATTTGAAACAAAGATAAATTCTGCACAATTTTTTGAAAAGTGCAAATTTAACAAAGACTAATAGGGGAAAATCAATGGTGGTATTACACCTAATATAGGAAGCTGTACATGCACCTTTGACTTTGTGAGTACTCTCATGTGTTAAAATTTCTTGCTATTTAAGTGAAATATTACTAATAATGAAATATTCTGAGTGGATTGAGTCTCCAAAACACATTTTATGAGAAAATTTCCTTGAAATAGGACTTTACCATGAATATTAGTTGACAGAATAAGCCATACTTAGAGTTTTGGGGAGCTTTTTCTCCTTTTTTCTTATATTCTGCTATACTAGAAAATTTTTCCTAAGAAATACTTTAATAAATATATAGTTTTAAGTAAATGAAATTATTATTAAAGCAGTAACAACAAATTATTCACCAAAAGAGAAGCTTTTTATGTCCCTCTCTGGAACGCGGCGTAAATTTAAGTTTTACGTACTAAGGACTTATTGAAACCTCCTTGGAGACAGTAAACTTTTTTACGGATAGTTCATTCAGCTTGAATACTTCAATTAATCATTTATTATAACATTTCTATCATAAATGAGTGAAAGTTACCCCAAAATTTTTATTTATTGGCCTATAAAGTAGAAATTTTGAGGAAATGAGAGGTATAAATGGACCAAAAGAGACCTTATAAGGAAGACAAAGAGGTCCATTGGTAGTATTTATCATCCTAAAGTCATCTTTTGTATCATATTCAACTGTTTGTAGGCAGATGAGATAAATATTTGATCATTTATTGGTCCACACTATATTCTATCATGATGCGGCTTGGTTTGGATTTTTCGAAGAAATTTAGCTCGAATCGCTGCAGACGTCGTCTTACATTATACTAGATTTTTCTCAAACTATTGAACTGATTATGACAAAACTTGACAGGAATGCTTGAAATAACCAGTATAACAAAGGAAAAAAAGTCACATTCAGTTTATTTAACAAAAAAGTCTTCTTAATATAGGAAGCTGTACATGCACCTTTGACTTTGTGAGTACTCTCATGTGTTAAAATTTCTTGCTATTTAAGTGAAATATTACTAATAATGAAATATTCTGAGTGGATTGAGTCTCCAAAACACATTTTATGAGAAAATTTCCTTGAAATAGGACTTTACCATGAATATTAGTTGACAGAATAAGCCATACTTAGAGTTTTGGGGAGCTTTTTCTCCTTTTTTCTTATATTCTGCTATACTAGAAAATTTTTCCTAAGAAATACTTTAATAAATATATAGTTTTAAGTAAATGAAATTATTATTAAAGCAGTAACAACAAATTATTCACCAAAAGAGAAGCTTTTTATGTCCCTCTCTGGAACGCGGCGTAAATTTAAGTTTTACGTAAGGACTTATTGAAACCTCCTTGGAGACAGTAAACTTTTTTACGGATAGTTCATTCAGCTTGAATACTTCAATTAATCATTTATTATAACATTTCTATCATAAATGAGTGAAAGTTACCCCAAAATTTTTATTTATTGGCCTATAAAGTAGAAATTTTGAGGAAATGAGAGGTATAAATGGACCAAAAGAGACCTTATAAGGAAGACAAAGAGGTCCATTGGTAGTATTTATCATCCTAAAGTCATCTTTTGTATCATATTCAACTGTTTGTAGGCAGATGAGATAAATATTTGATCATTTATTGGTCCACACTATATTCTATCATGATGCGGCTTGGTTTGGATTTTTCGAAGAAATTTAGCTCGAATCGCTGCAGACGTCGTCTTACATTATACTAGATTTTTCTCAAACTATTGAACTGATTATGACAAAACTTGACAGGAATGCTTGAAATAACCAGTATAACAAAGGAAAAAAAGTCACATTCAGTTTATTTAACAAAAAAGTCTTCTTTAGGTGTAATACCACCAAATCATAGTACGTCACATCCGGTTGCATACGAAAATAGGTCGAAAAAAAATATTCCCTTGAATTTGACAGTTGTAGGTAATTGATCCTACATTTCATTGCAGTAAAACATTTCTGGGTCATAAACATATATCTTGGGTATTTCAAAGCACCATTATTTTTTTATTTGGGGTTTCTATAGAATATTTTGGAAACTTGAGGTTACATGGTTACTAAAGCTTGTATACAGGTTAAAAAAGGGGGAAAATTTGATTGGTTAACTTCCAGTGATGGTTATTTTCTTATATGCAATGAAATGTTATGTGAAATTTTTTCTATAGTACTGGACAGGATCAAACTTTACTCATGCCAAGTATTTCTTTATTTGAAACAAAGATAAATTCTGCACAATTTTTTGAAAAGTGCAAATTTAACAAAGACTAATAGGGGAAAATCAATGGTGGTATTACACCTAATATAGGAAGCTGTACATGCACCTTTGACTTTGTGAGTACTCTCATGTGTTAAAATTTCTTGCTATTTAAGTGAAATATTACTAATAATGAAATATTCTGAGTGGATTGAGTCTCCAAAACACATTTTATGAGAAAATTTCCTTGAAATAGGACTTTACCATGAATATTAGTTGACAGAATAAGCCATACTTAGAGTTTTGGGGAGCTTTTTCTCCTTTTTTCTTATATTCTGCTATACTAGAAAATTTTTCCTAAGAAATACTTTAATAAATATATAGTTTTAAGTAAATGAAATTATTATTAAAGCAGTAACAACAAATTATTCACCAAAAGAGAAGCTTTTTATGTCCCTCTCTGGAACGCGGCGTAAATTTAAGTTTTACGTAAGGACTTATTGAAACCTCCTTGGAGACAGTAAACTTTTTTACGGATAGTTCATTCAGCTTGAATACTTCAATTAATCATTTATTATAACATTTCTATCATAAATGAGTGAAAGTTACCCCAAAATTTTTATTTATTGGCCTATAAAGTAGAAATTTTGAGGAAATGAGAGGTATAAATGGACCAAAAGAGACCTTATAAGGAAGACAAAGAGGTCCATTGGTAGTATTTATCATCCTAAAGTCATCTTTTGTATCATATTCAACTGTTTGTAGGCAGATGAGATAAATATTTGATCATTTATTGGTCCACACTATATTCTATCATGATGCGGCTTGGTTTGGATTTTTCGAAGAAATTTAGCTCGAATCGCTGCAGACGTCGTCTTACATTATACTAGATTTTTCTCAAACTATTGAACTGATTATGACAAAACTTGACAGGAATGCTTGAAATAACCAGTATAACAAAGGAAAAAAAGTCACATTCAGTTTATTTAACAAAAAAGTCTTCTTTATAGGAAGCTGTACATGCACCTTTGACTTTGTGAGTACTCTCATGTGTTAAAATTTCTTGCTATTTAAGTGAAATATTACTAATAATGAAATATTCTGAGTGGATTGAGTCTCCAAAACACATTTTATGAGAAAATTTCCTTGAAATAGGACTTTACCATGAATATTAGTTGACAGAATAAGCCATACTTAGAGTTTTGGGGAGCTTTTTCTCCTTTTTTCTTATATTCTGCTATACTAGAAAATTTTTCCTAAGAAATACTTTAATAAATATATAGTTTTAAGTAAATGAAATTATTATTAAAGCAGTAACAACAAATTATTCACCAAAAGAGAAGCTTTTTATGTCCCTCTCTGGAACGCGGCGTAAATTTAAGTTTTACGTAAGGACTTATTGAAACCTCCTTGGAGACAGTAAACTTTTTTACGGATAGTTCATTCAGCTTGAATACTTCAATTAATCATTTATTATAACATTTCTATCATAAATGAGTGAAAGTTACCCCAAAATGTTTATTTATTGGCCTATAAAGTAGAAATTTTGAGGAAATGAGAGGTATAAATGGACCAAAAGAGACCTTATAAGGAAGACAAAGAGGTCCATTGGTAGTATTTATCATCCTAAAGTCATCTTTTGTATCATATTCAACTGTTTGTAGGCAGATGAGATAAATATTTGATCATTTATTGGTCCACACTATATTCTATCATGATGCGGCTTGGTTTGGATTTTTCGAAGAAATTTAGCTCGAATCGCTGCAGACGTCGTCTTACATTATACTAGATTTTTCTCAAACTATTGAACTGATTATGACAAAACTTGACAGGAATGCTTGAAATAACCAGTATAACAAAGGAAAAAAAGTCACATTCAGTTTATTTAACAAAAAAGTCTTCTTTAGGTGTAATACCACCAAATCATAGTACGTCACATCCGGTTGCATACGAAAATAGGTCGAAAAAAAATATTCCCTTGAATTTGACAGTTGTAGGTAATTGATCCTACATTTCATTGCAGTAAAACATTTCTGGGTCATAAACATATATCTTGGGTATTTCAAAGCACCATTATTTTTTTATTTGGGGTTTCTATAGAATATTTTGGAAACTTGAGGTTACATGGTTACTAAAGCTTGTATACAGGTTAAAAAAGGGGGAAAATTTGATTGGTTAACTTCCAGTGATGGTTATTTTCTTATATGCAATGAAATGTTATGTGAAATTTTTTCTATAGTACTGGACAGGATCAAACTTTACTCATGCCAAGTATTTCTTTATTTGAAACAAAGATAAATTCTGCACAATTTTTTGAAAAGTGCAAATTTAACAAAGACTAATAGGGGAAAATCAATGGTGGTATTACACCTAATATAGGAAGCTGTACATGCACCTTTGACTTTGTGAGTACTCTCATGTGTTAAAATTTCTTGCTATTTAAGTGAAATATTACTAATAATGAAATATTCTGAGTGGATTGAGTCTCCAAAACACATTTTATGAGAAAATTTCCTTGAAATAGGACTTTACCATGAATATTAGTTGACAGAATAAGCCATACTTAGAGTTTTGGGGAGCTTTTTCTCCTTTTTTCTTATATTCTGCTATACTAGAAAATTTTTCCTAAGAAATACTTTAATAAATATATAGTTTTAAGTAAATGAAATTATTATTAAAGCAGTAACAACAAATTATTCACCAAAAGAGAAGCTTTTTATGTCCCTCTCTGGAACGCGGCGTAAATTTAAGTTTTACGTAAGGACTTATTGAAACCTCCTTGGAGACAGTAAACTTTTTTACGGATAGTTCATTCAGCTTGAATACTTCAATTAATCATTTATTATAACATTTCTATCATAAATGAGTGAAAGTTACCCCAAAATTTTTATTTATTGGCCTATAAAGTAGAAATTTTGAGGAAATGAGAGGTATAAATGGACCAAAAGAGACCTTATAAGGAAGACAAAGAGGTCCATTGGTAGTATTTATCATCCTAAAGTCATCTTTTGTATCATATTCAACTGTTTGTAGACAGATGAGATAAATATTTGATCATTTATTGGTCCACACTATATTCTATCATGATGCGGCTTGGTTTGGATTTTTCGAAGAAATTTAGCTCGAATCGCTGCAGACGTCGTCTTACATTATACTAGATTTTTCTCAAACTATTGAACTGATTATGACAAAACTTGACAGGAATGCTTGAAATAACCAGTATAACAAAGGAAAAAAAGTCACATTCAGTTTATTTAACAAAAAAGTCTTCTTTAGGTGTAATACCACCAAATCATAGTACGTCACATCCGGTTGCATACGAAAATAGGTCGAAAAAAAATATTCCCTTGAATTTGACAGTTGTAGGTAATTGATCCTACATTTCATTGCAGTAAAACATTTCTGGGTCATAAACATATATCTTGGGTATTTCAAAGCACCATTATTTTTTTATTTGGGGTTTCTATAGAATATTTTGGAAACTTGAGGTTACATGGTTACTAAAGCTTGTATACAGGTTAAAAAAGGGGGAAAATTTGATTGGTTAACTTCCAGTGATGGTTATTTTCTTATATGCAATGAAATGTTATGTGAAATTTTTTCTATAGTACTGGACAGGATCAAACTTTACTCATGCCAAGTATTTCTTTATTTGAAACAAAGATAAATTCTGCACAATTTTTTGAAAAGTGCAAATTTAACAAAGACTAATAGGGGAAAATCAATGGTGGTATTACACCTAATATAGGAAGCTGTACATGCACCTTTGACTTTGTGAGTACTCTCATGTGTTAAAATTTCTTGCTATTTAAGTGAAATATTACTAATAATGAAATATTCTGAGTGGATTGAGTCTCCAAAACACATTTTATGAGAAAATTTCCTTGAAATAGGACTTTACCATGAATATTAGTTGACAGAATAAGCCATACTTAGAGTTTTGGGGAGCTTTTTCTCCTTTTTTCTTATATTCTGCTATACTAGAAAATTTTTCCTAAGAAATACTTTAATAAATATATAGTTTTAAGTAAATGAAATTATTATTAAAGCAGTAACAACAAATTATTCACCAAAAGAGAAGCTTTTTATGTCCCTCTCTGGAACGCGGCGTAAATTTAAGTTTTACGTAAGGACTTATTGAAACCTCCTTGGAGACAGTAAACTTTTTTACGGATAGTTCATTCAGCTTGAATACTTCAATTAATCATTTATTATAACATTTCTATCATAAATGAGTGAAAGTTACCCCAAAATTTTTATTTATTGGCCTATAAAGTAGAAATTTTGAGGAAATGAGAGGTATAAATGGACCAAAAGAGACCTTATAAGGAAGACAAAGAGGTCCATTGGTAGTATTTATCATCCTAAAGTCATCTTTTGTATCATATTCAACTGTTTGTAGGCAGATGAGATAAATATTTGATCATTTATTGGTCCACACTATATTCTATCATGATGCGGCTTGGTTTGGATTTTTCGAAGAAATTTAGCTCGAATCGCTGCAGACGTCGTCTTACATTATACTAGATTTTTCTCAAACTATTGAACTGATTATGACAAAACTTGACAGGAATGCTTGAAATAACCAGTATAACAAAGGAAAAAAAGTCACATTCAGTTTATTTAACAAAAAAGTCTTCTTTATAGGAAGCTGTACATGCACCTTTGACTTTGTGAGTACTCTCATGTGTTAAAATTTCTTGCTATTTAAGTGAAATATTACTAATAATGAAATATTCTGAGTGGATTGAGTCTCCAAAACACATTTTATGAGAAAATTTCCTTGAAATAGGACTTTACCATGAATATTAGTTGACAGAATAAGCCATACTTAGAGTTTTGGGGAGCTTTTTCTCCTTTTTTCTTATATTCTGCTATACTAGAAAATTTTTCCTAAGAAATACTTTAATAAATATATAGTTTTAAGTAAATGAAATTATTATTAAAGCAGTAACAACAAATTATTCACCAAAAGAGAAGCTTTTTATGTCCCTCTCTGGAACGCGGCGTAAATTTAAGTTTTACGTAAGGACTTATTGAAACCTCCTTGGAGACAGTAAACTTTTTTACGGATAGTTCATTCAGCTTGAATACTTCAATTAATCATTTATTATAACATTTCTATCATAAATGAGTGAAAGTTACCCCAAAATGTTTATTTATTGGCCTATAAAGTAGAAATTTTGAGGAAATGAGAGGTATAAATGGACCAAAAGAGACCTTATAAGGAAGACAAAGAGGTCCATTGGTAGTATTTATCATCCTAAAGTCATCTTTTGTATCATATTCAACTGTTTGTAGGCAGATGAGATAAATATTTGATCATTTATTGGTCCACACTATATTCTATCATGATGCGGCTTGGTTTGGATTTTTCGAAGAAATTTAGCTCGAATCGCTGCAGACGTCGTCTTACATTATACTAGATTTTTCTCAAACTATTGAACTGATTATGACAAAACTTGACAGGAATGCTTGAAATAACCAGTATAACAAAGGAAAAAAAGTCACATTCAGTTTATTTAACAAAAAAGTCTTCTTTAGGTGTAATACCACCAAATCATAGTACGTCACATCCGGTTGCATACGAAAATAGGTCGAAAAAAAATATTCCCTTGAATTTGACAGTTGTAGGTAATTGATCCTACATTTCATTGCAGTAAAACATTTCTGGGTCATAAACATATATCTTGGGTATTTCAAAGCACCATTATTTTTTTATTTGGGGTTTCTATAGAATATTTTGGAAACTTGAGGTTACATGGTTACTAAAGCTTGTATACAGGTTAAAAAAGGGGGAAAATTTGATTGGTTAACTTCCAGTGATGGTTATTTTCTTATATGCAATGAAATGTTATGTGAAATTTTTTCTATAGTACTGGACAGGATCAAACTTTACTCATGCCAAGTATTTCTTTATTTGAAACAAAGATAAATTCTGCACAATTTTTTGAAAAGTGCAAATTTAACAAAGACTAATAGGGGAAAATCAATGGTGGTATTACACCTAATATAGGAAGCTGTACATGCACCTTTGACTTTGTGAGTACTCTCATGTGTTAAAATTTCTTGCTATTTAAGTGAAATATTACTAATAATGAAATATTCTGAGTGGATTGAGTCTCCAAAACACATTTTATGAGAAAATTTCCTTGAAATAGGACTTTACCATGAATATTAGTTGACAGAATAAGCCATACTTAGAGTTTTGGGGAGCTTTTTCTCCTTTTTTCTTATATTCTGCTATACTAGAAAATTTTTCCTAAGAAATACTTTAATAAATATATAGTTTTAAGTAAATGAAATTATTATTAAAGCAGTAACAACAAATTATTCACCAAAAGAGAAGCTTTTTATGTCCCTCTCTGGAACGCGGCGTAAATTTAAGTTTTACGTAAGGACTTATTGAAACCTCCTTGGAGACAGTAAACTTTTTTACGGATAGTTCATTCAGCTTGAATACTTCAATTAATCATTTATTATAACATTTCTATCATAAATGAGTGAAAGTTACCCCAAAATTTTTATTTATTGGCCTATAAAGTAGAAATTTTGAGGAAATGAGAGGTATAAATGGACCAAAAGAGACCTTATAAGGAAGACAAAGAGGTCCATTGGTAGTATTTATCATCCTAAAGTCATCTTTTGTATCATATTCAACTGTTTGTAGACAGATGAGATAAATATTTGATCATTTATTGGTCCACACTATATTCTATCATGATGCGGCTTGGTTTGGATTTTTCGAAGAAATTTAGCTCGAATCGCTGCAGACGTCGTCTTACATTATACTAGATTTTTCTCAAACTATTGAACTGATTATGACAAAACTTGACAGGAATGCTTGAAATAACCAGTATAACAAAGGAAAAAAAGTCACATTCAGTTTATTTAACAAAAAAGTCTTCTTTAGGTGTAATACCACCAAATCATAGTACGTCACATCCGGTTGCATACGAAAATAGGTCGAAAAAAAATATTCCCTTGAATTTGACAGTTGTAGGTAATTGATCCTACATTTCATTGCAGTAAAACATTTCTGGGTCATAAACATATATCTTGGGTATTTCAAAGCACCATTATTTTTTTATTTGGGGTTTCTATAGAATATTTTGGAAACTTGAGGTTACATGGTTACTAAAGCTTGTATACAGGTTAAAAAAGGGGGAAAATTTGATTGGTTAACTTCCAGTGATGGTTATTTTCTTATATGCAATGAAATGTTATGTGAAATTTTTTCTATAGTACTGGACAGGATCAAACTTTACTCATGCCAAGTATTTCTTTATTTGAAACAAAGATAAATTCTGCACAATTTTTTGAAAAGTGCAAATTTAACAAAGACTAATAGGGGAAAATCAATGGTGGTATTACACCTAATATAGGAAGCTGTACATGCACCTTTGACTTTGTGAGTACTCTCATGTGTTAAAATTTCTTGCTATTTAAGTGAAATATTACTAATAATGAAATATTCTGAGTGGATTGAGTCTCCAAAACACATTTTATGAGAAAATTTCCTTGAAATAGGACTTTACCATGAATATTAGTTGACAGAATAAGCCATACTTAGAGTTTTGGGGAGCTTTTTCTCCTTTTTTCTTATATTCTGCTATACTAGAAAATTTTTCCTAAGAAATACTTTAATAAATATATAGTTTTAAGTAAATGAAATTATTATTAAAGCAGTAACAACAAATTATTCACCAAAAGAGAAGCTTTTTATGTCCCTCTCTGGAACGCGGCGTAAATTTAAGTTTTACGTAAGGACTTATTGAAACCTCCTTGGAGACAGTAAACTTTTTTACGGATAGTTCATTCAGCTTGAATACTTCAATTAATCATTTATTATAACATTTCTATCATAAATGAGTGAAAGTTACCCCAAAATTTTTATTTATTGGCCTATAAAGTAGAAATTTTGAGGAAATGAGAGGTATAAATGGACCAAAAGAGACCTTATAAGGAAGACAAAGAGGTCCATTGGTAGTATTTATCATCCTAAAGTCATCTTTTGTATCATATTCAACTGTTTGTAGGCAGATGAGATAAATATTTGATCATTTATTGGTCCACACTATATTCTATCATGATGCGGCTTGGTTTGGATTTTTCGAAGAAATTTAGCTCGAATCGCTGCAGACGTCGTCTTACATTATACTAGATTTTTCTCAAACTATTGAACTGATTATGACAAAACTTGACAGGAATGCTTGAAATAACCAGTATAACAAAGGAAAAAAAGTCACATTCAGTTTATTTAACAAAAAAGTCTTCTTTAGGTGTAATACCACCAAATCATAGTACGTCACATCCGGTTGCATACGAAAATAGGTCGAAAAAAAATATTCCCTTGAATTTGACAGTTGTAGGTAATTGATCCTACATTTCATTGCAGTAAAACATTTCTGGGTCATAAACATATATCTTGGGTATTTCAAAGCACCATTATTTTTTTATTTGGGGTTTCTATAGAATATTTTGGAAACTTGAGGTTACATGGTTACTAAAGCTTGTATACAGGTTAAAAAAGGGGGAAAATTTGATTGGTTAACTTCCAGTGATGGTTATTTTCTTATATGCAATGAAATGTTATGTGAAATTTTTTCTATAGTACTGGACAGGATCAAACTTTACTCATGCCAAGTATTTCTTTATTTGAAACAAAGATAAATTCTGCACAATTTTTTGAAAAGTGCAAATTTAACAAAGACTAATAGGGGAAAATCAATGGTGGTATTACACCTAATATAGGAAGCTGTACATGCACCTTTGACTTTGTGAGTACTCTCATGTGTTAAAATTTCTTGCTATTTAAGTGAAATATTACTAATAATGAAATATTCTGAGTGGATTGAGTCTCCAAAACACATTTTATGAGAAAATTTCCTTGAAATAGGACTTTACCATGAATATTAGTTGACAGAATAAGCCATACTTAGAGTTTTGGGGAGCTTTTTCTCCTTTTTTCTTATATTCTGCTATACTAGAAAATTTTTCCTAAGAAATACTTTAATAAATATATAGTTTTAAGTAAATGAAATTATTATTAAAGCAGTAACAACAAATTATTCACCAAAAGAGAAGCTTTTTATGTCCCTCTCTGGAACGCGGCGTAAATTTAAGTTTTACGTAAGGACTTATTGAAACCTCCTTGGAGACAGTAAACTTTTTTACGGATAGTTCATTCAGCTTGAATACTTCAATTAATCATTTATTATAACATTTCTATCATAAATGAGTGAAAGTTACCCCAAAATTTTTATTTATTGGCCTATAAAGTAGAAATTTTGAGGAAATGAGAGGTATAAATGGACCAAAAGAGACCTTATAAGGAAGACAAAGAGGTCCATTGGTAGTATTTATCATCCTAAAGTCATCTTTTGTATCATATTCAACTGTTTGTAGGCAGATGAGATAAATATTTGATCATTTATTGGTCCACACTATATTCTATCATGATGCGGCTTGGTTTGGATTTTTCGAAGAAATTTAGCTCGAATCGCTGCAGACGTCGTCTTACATTATACTAGATTTTTCTCAAACTATTGAACTGATTATGACAAAACTTGACAGGAATGCTTGAAATAACCAGTATAACAAAGGAAAAAAAGTCACATTCAGTTTATTTAACAAAAAAGTCTTCTTTAGGTGTAATACCACCAAATCATAGTACGTCACATCCGGTTGCATACGAAAATAGGTCGAAAAAAAATATTCCCTTGAATTTGACAGTTGTAGGTAATTGATCCTACATTTCATTGCAGTAAAACATTTCTGGGTCATAAACATATATCTTGGGTATTTCAAAGCACCATTATTTTTTTATTTGGGGTTTCTATAGAATATTTTGGAAACTTGAGGTTACATGGTTACTAAAGCTTGTATACAGGTTAAAAAAGGGGGAAAATTTGATTGGTTAACTTCCAGTGATGGTTATTTTCTTATATGCAATGAAATGTTATGTGAAATTTTTTCTATAGTACTGGACAGGATCAAACTTTACTCATGCCAAGTATTTCTTTATTTGAAACAAAGATAAATTCTGCACAATTTTTTGAAAAGTGCAAATTTAACAAAGACTAATAGGGGAAAATCAATGGTGGTATTACACCTAATATAGGAAGCTGTACATGCACCTTTGACTTTGTGAGTACTCTCATGTGTTAAAATTTCTTGCTATTTAAGTGAAATATTACTAATAATGAAATATTCTGAGTGGATTGAGTCTCCAAAACACATTTTATGAGAAAATTTCCTTGAAATAGGACTTTACCATGAATATTAGTTGACAGAATAAGCCATACTTAGAGTTTTGGGGAGCTTTTTCTCCTTTTTTCTTATATTCTGCTATACTAGAAAATTTTTCCTAAGAAATACTTTAATAAATATATAGTTTTAAGTAAATGAAATTATTATTAAAGCAGTAACAACAAATTATTCACCAAAAGAGAAGCTTTTTATGTCCCTCTCTGGAACGCGGCGTAAATTTAAGTTTTACGTAAGGACTTATTGAAACCTCCTTGGAGACAGTAAACTTTTTTACGGATAGTTCATTCAGCTTGAATACTTCAATTAATCATTTATTATAACATTTCTATCATAAATGAGTGAAAGTTACCCCAAAATTTTTATTTATTGGCCTATAAAGTAGAAATTTTGAGGAAATGAGAGGTATAAATGGACCAAAAGAGACCTTATAAGGAAGACAAAGAGGTCCATTGGTAGTATTTATCATCCTAAAGTCATCTTTTGTATCATATTCAACTGTTTGTAGGCAGATGAGATAAATATTTGATCATTTATTGGTCCACACTATATTCTATCATGATGCGGCTTGGTTTGGATTTTTCGAAGAAATTTAGCTCGAATCGCTGCAGACGTCGTCTTACATTATACTAGATTTTTCTCAAACTATTGAACTGATTATGACAAAACTTGACAGGAATGCTTGAAATAACCAGTATAACAAAGGAAAAAAAGTCACATTCAGTTTATTTAACAAAAAAGTCTTCTTTAGGTGTAATACCACCAAATCATAGTACGTCACATCCGGTTGCATACGAAAATAGGTCGAAAAAAAATATTCCCTTGAATTTGACAGTTGTAGGTAATTGATCCTACATTTCATTGCAATAAAACATTTCTGGGTCATAAACATATATCTTGGGTATTTCAAAGCACCATTATTTTTTTATTTGGGGTTTCTATAGAATATTTTGGAAACTTGAGGTTACATGGTTACTAAAGCTTGTATACAGGTTAAAAAAGGGGGAAAATTTGATTGGTTAACTTCCAGTGATGGTTATTTTCTTATATGCAATGAAATGTTATGTGAAATTTTTTCTATAGTACTGGACAGGATCAAACTTTACTCATGCCAAGTATTTCTTTATTTGAAACAAAGATAAATTCTGCACAATTTTTTGAAAAGTGCAAATTTAACAAAGACTAATAGGGGAAAATCAATGGTGGTATTACACCTAATATAGGAAGCTGTACATGCACCTTTGACTTTGTGAGTACTCTCATGTGTTAAAATTTCTTGCTATTTAAGTGAAATATTACTAATAATGAAATATTCTGAGTGGATTGAGTCTCCAAAACACATTTTATGAGAAAATTTCCTTGAAATAGGACTTTACCATGAATATTAGTTGACAGAATAAGCCATACTTAGAGTTTTGGGGAGCTTTTTCTCCTTTTTTCTTATATTCTGCTATACTAGAAAATTTTTCCTAAGAAATACTTTAATAAATATATAGTTTTAAGTAAATGAAATTATTATTAAAGCAGTAACAACAAATTATTCACCAAAAGAGAAGCTTTTTATGTCCCTCTCTGGAACGCGGCGTAAATTTAAGTTTTACGTAAGGACTTATTGAAACCTCCTTGGAGACAGTAAACTTTTTTACGGATAGTTCATTCAGCTTGAATACTTCAATTAATCATTTATTATAACATTTCTATCATAAATGAGTGAAAGTTACCCCAAAATTTTTATTTATTGGCCTATAAAGTAGAAATTTTGAGGAAATGAGAGGTATAAATGGACCAAAAGAGACCTTATAAGGAAGACAAAGAGGTCCATTGGTAGTATTTATCATCCTAAAGTCATCTTTTGTATCATATTCAACTGTTTGTAGGCAGATGAGATAAATATTTGATCATTTATTGGTCCACACTATATTCTATCATGATGCGGCTTGGTTTGGATTTTTCGAAGAAATTTAGCTCGAATCGCTGCAGACGTCGTCTTACATTATACTAGATTTTTCTCAAACTATTGAACTGATTATGACAAAACTTGACAGGAATGCTTGAAATAACCAGTATAACAAAGGAAAAAAAGTCACATTCAGTTTATTTAACAAAAAAGTCTTCTTTAGGTGTAATACCACCAAATCATAGTACGTCACATCCGGTTGCATACGAAAATAGGTCGAAAAAAAATATTCCCTTGAATTTGACAGTTGTAGGTAATTGATCCTACATTTCATTGCAGTAAAACATTTCTGGGTCATAAACATATATCTTGGGTATTTCAAAGCACCATTATTTTTTTATTTGGGGTTTCTATAGAATATTTTGGAAACTTGAGGTTACATGGTTACTAAAGCTTGTATACAGGTTAAAAAAGGGGGAAAATTTGATTGGTTAACTTCCAGTGATGGTTATTTTCTTATATGCAATGAAATGTTATGTGAAATTTTTTCTATAGTACTGGACAGGATCAAACTTTACTCATGCCAAGTATTTCTTTATTTGAAACAAAGATAAATTCTGCACAATTTTTTGAAAAGTGCAAATTTAACAAAGACTAATAGGGGAAAATCAATGGTGGTATTACACCTAATATAGGAAGCTGTACATGCACCTTTGACTTTGTGAGTACTCTCATGTGTTAAAATTTCTTGCTATTTAAGTGAAATATTACTAATAATGAAATATTCTGAGTGGATTGAGTCTCCAAAACACATTTTATGAGAAAATTTCCTTGAAATAGGACTTTACCATGAATATTAGTTGACAGAATAAGCCATACTTAGAGTTTTGGGGAGCTTTTTCTCCTTTTTTCTTATATTCTGCTATACTAGAAAATTTTTCCTAAGAAATACTTTAATAAATATATAGTTTTAAGTAAATGAAATTATTATTAAAGCAGTAACAACAAATTATTCACCAAAAGAGAAGCTTTTTATGTCCCTCTCTGGAACGCGGCGTAAATTTAAGTTTTACGTAAGGACTTATTGAAACCTCCTTGGAGACAGTAAACTTTTTTACGGATAGTTCATTCAGCTTGAATACTTCAATTAATCATTTATTATAACATTTCTATCATAAATGAGTGAAAGTTACCCCAAAATTTTTATTTATTGGCCTATAAAGTAGAAATTTTGAGGAAATGAGAGGTATAAATGGACCAAAAGAGACCTTATAAGGAAGACAAAGAGGTCCATTGGTAGTATTTATCATCCTAAAGTCATCTTTTGTATCATATTCAACTGTTTGTAGGCAGATGAGATAAATATTTGATCATTTATTGGTCCACACTATATTCTATCATGATGCGGCTTGGTTTGGATTTTTCGAAGAAATTTAGCTCGAATCGCTGCAGACGTCGTCTTACATTATACTAGATTTTTCTCAAACTATTGAACTGATTATGACAAAACTTGACAGGAATGCTTGAAATAACCAGTATAACAAAGGAAAAAAAGTCACATTCAGTTTATTTAACAAAAAAGTCTTCTTTAGGTGTAATACCACCAAATCATAGTACGTCACATCCGGTTGCATACGAAAATAGGTCGAAAAAAAATATTCCCTTGAATTTGACAGTTGTAGGTAATTGATCCTACATTTCATTGCAGTAAAACATTTCTGGGTCATAAACATATATCTTGGGTATTTCAAAGCACCATTATTTTTTTATTTGGGGTTTCTATAGAATATTTTGGAAACTTGAGGTTACATGGTTACTAAAGCTTGTATACAGGTTAAAAAAGGGGGAAAATTTGATTGGTTAACTTCCAGTGATGGTTATTTTCTTATATGCAATGAAATGTTATGTGAAATTTTTTCTATAGTACTGGACAGGATCAAACTTTACTCATGCCAAGTATTTCTTTATTTGAAACAAAGATAAATTCTGCACAATTTTTTGAAAAGTGCAAATTTAACAAAGACTAATAGGGGAAAATCAATGGTGGTATTACACCTATTTATTAGGTGTAATACCACCATTGATTTTCCCCTATTAGTCTTTGTTAAATTTGCACTTTTCAAAAAATTGTGCAGAATTTATCTTTGTTTCAAATAAAGAAATACTTGGCATGAGTAAAGTTTGATCCTGTCCAGTACTATAGAAAAAATTTCACATAACATTTCATTGCATATAAGAAAAAAACCATCACTGGAAGTTAACCAATCAAATTTTCCCCCTTTTTTAACCTGTATACAAGCTTTAGTAACCATGTAACCTCAAGTTTCCAAAATATTCTATAGAAACCCCAAATAAAAAAATAATGGTGCTTTGAAATACCCAAGATATATGTTTATGACCCAGAAATGTTTTACTGCAATGAAATGTAGGATCAATTACCTACAACTGTCAAATTCAAGGGAATATTTTTTTTCGACCTATTTTCGTATGCAACCGGATGTGACGTACTATGATTTGGTGGTATTACACCTAAAGAAGACTTTTTTGTTAAATAAACTGAATGTGACTTTTTTTCCTTTGTTATACTGGTTATTTCAAGCATTCCTGTCAAGTTTTGTCATAATCAGTTCAATAGTTTGAGAAAAATCTAGTATAATGTAAGACGACGTCTGCAGCGATTCGAGCTAAATTTCTTCGAAAAATCCAAACCAAGCCGCATCATGATAGAATATAGTGTGGACCAATAAATGATCAAATATTTATCTCATCTGCCTACAAACAGTTGAATATGATACAAAAGATGACTTTAGGATGATAAATACTACCAATGGACCTCTTTGTCTTCCTTATAAGGTCTCTTTTGGTCCATTTATACCTCTCATTTCCTCAAAATTTCTACTTTATAGGCCAATAAATAAAAATTTTGGGGTAACTTTCACTCATTTATGATAGAAATGTTATAATAAATGATTAATTGAAGTATTCAAGCTGAATGAACTATCCGTAAAAAAGTTTACTGTCTCCAAGGAGGTTTCAATAAGTCCTTACGTAAAACTTAAATTTACGCCGCGTTCCAGAGAGGGACATAAAAAGCTTCTCTTTTGGTGAATAATTTGTTGTTACTGCTTTAATAATAATTTCATTTACTTAAAACTATATATTTATTAAAGTATTTCTTAGGAAAAATTTTCTAGTATAGCAGAATATAAGAAAAAAGGAGAAAAAGCTCCCCAAAACTCTAAGTATGGCTTATTCTGTCAACTAATATTCATGGTAAAGTCCTATTTCAAGGAAATTTTCTCATAAAATGTGTTTTGGAGACTCAATCCACTCAGAATATTTCATTATTAGTAATATTTCACTTAAATAGCAAGAAATTTTAACACATGAGAGTACTCACAAAGTCAAAGGTGCATGTACAGCTTCCTATATTAAAGAAGACTTTTTTGTTAAATAAACTGAATGTGACTTTTTTTCCTTTGTTATACTGGTTATTTCAAGCATTCCTGTCAAGTTTTGTCATAATCAGTTCAATAGTTTGAGAAAAATCTAGTATAATGTAAGACGACGTCTGCAGCGATTCGAGCTAAATTTCTTCGAAAAATCCAAACCAAGCCGCATCATGATAGAATATAGTGTGGACCAATAAATGATCAAATATTTATCTCATCTGCCTACAAACAGTTGAATATGATACAAAAGATGACTTTAGGATGATAAATACTACCAATGGACCTCTTTGTCTTCCTTATAAGGTCTCTTTTGGTCCATTTATACCTCTCATTTCCTCAAAATTTCTACTTTATAGGCCAATAAATAAAAATTTTGGGGTAACTTTCACTCATTTATGATAGAAATGTTATAATAAATGATTAATTGAAGTATTCAAGCTGAATGAACTATCCGTAAAAAAGTTTACTGTCTCCAAGGAGGTTTCAATAAGTCCTTACGTAAAACTTAAATTTACGCCGCGTTCCAGAGAGGGACATAAAAAGCTTCTCTTTTGGTGAATAATTTGTTGTTACTGCTTTAATAATAATTTCATTTACTTAAAACTATATATTTATTAAAGTATTTCTTAGGAAAAATTTTCTAGTATAGCAGAATATAAGAAAAAAGGAGAAAAAGCTCCCCAAAACTCTAAGTATGGCTTATTCTGTCAACTAATATTCATGGTAAAGTCCTATTTCAAGGAAATTTTCTCATAAAATGTGTTTTGGAGACTCAATCCACTCAGAATATTTCATTATTAGTAATATTTCACTTAAATAGCAAGAAATTTTAACACATGAGAGTACTCACAAAGTCAAAGGTGCATGTACAGCTTCCTATAAAGAAGACTTTATTGTTAAATAAACTGAATGTGACTTTTTTTCCTTTGTTATACTGGTTATTTCAAGCATTCCTGTCAAGTTTTGTCATAATCAGTTCAATAGTTTGAGAAAAATCTAGTATAATGTAAGACGACGTCTGCAGCGATTCGAGCTAAATTTCTTCGAAAAATCCAAACCAAGCCGCATCATGATAGAATATAGTGTGGACCAATAAATGATCAAATATTTATCTCATCTGCCTACAAACAGTTGAATATGATACAAAAGATGACTTTAGGATGATAAATACTACCAATGGACCTCTTTGTCTTCCTTATAAGGTCTCTTTTGGTCCATTTATACCTCTCATTTCCTCAAAATTTCTACTTTATAGGCCAATAAATAAAAATGTTGGGGTAACTTTCACTCATTTATGATAGAAATGTTATAATAAATGATTAATTGAAGTATTCAAGCTGAATGAACTATCCGTAAAAAAGTTTACTGTCTCCAAGGAGGTTTCAATAAGTCCTTACGTAAAACTTAAATTTACGCCGCGTTCCAGAGAGGGACATAAAAAGCTTCTCTTTTGGTGAATAATTTGTTGTTACTGCTTTAATAATAATTTCATTTACTTAAAACTATATATTTATTAAAGTATTTCTTAGGAAAAATTTTCTAGTATAGCAGAATATAAGAAAAAAGGAGAAAAAGCTCCCCAAAACTCTAAGTATGGCTTATTCTGTCAACTAATATTCATGGTAAAGTCCTATTTCAAGGAAATTTTCTCATAAAATGTGTTTTGGAGACTCAATCCACTCAGAATATTTCATTATTAGTAATATTTCACTTAAATAGCAAGAAATTTTAACACATGAGAGTACTCACAAAGTCAAAGGTGCATGTACAGCTTCCTATAAAGAAGACTTTTTTGTTAAATAAACTGAATGTGACTTTTTTTCCTTTGTTATACTGGTTATTTCAAGCATTCCTGTCAAGTTTTGTCATAATCAGTTCAATAGTTTGAGAAAAATCTAGTATAATGTAAGACGACGTCTGCAGCGATTCGAGCTAAATTTCTTCGAAAAATCCAAACCAAGCCGCATCATGATAGAATATAGTGTGGACCAATAAATGATCAAATATTTATCTCATCTGCCTACAAACAGTTGAATATGATACAAAAGATGACTTTAGGATGATAAATACTACCAATGGACCTCTTTGTCTTCCTTATAAGGTCTCTTTTGGTCCATTTATACCTCTCATTTCCTCAAAATTTCTACTTTATAGGCCAATAAATAAAAATTTTGGGGTAACTTTCACTCATTTATGATAGAAATGTTATAATAAATGATTAATTGAAGTATTCAAGCTGAATGAACTATCCGTAAAAAAGTTTACTGTCTCCAAGGAGGTTTCAATAAGTCCTTACGTAAAACTTAAATTTACGCCGCGTTCCAGAGAGGGACATAAAAAGCTTCTCTTTTGGTGAATAATTTGTTGTTACTGCTTTAATAATAATTTCATTTACTTAAAACTATATATTTATTAAAGTATTTCTTAGGAAAAATTTTCTAGTATAGCAGAATATAAGAAAAAAGGAGAAAAAGCTCCCCAAAACTCTAAGTATGGCTTATTCTGTCAACTAATATTCATGGTAAAGTCCTATTTCAAGGAAATTTTCTCATAAAATGTGTTTTGGAGACTCAATCCACTCAGAATATTTCATTATTAGTAATATTTCACTTAAATAGCAAGAAATTTTAACACATGAGAGTACTCACAAAGTCAAAGGTGCATGTACAGCTTCCTATAAAGAAGACTTTTTTGTTAAATAAACTGAATGTGACTTTTTTTCCTTTGTTATACTGGTTATTTCAAGCATTCCTGTCAAGTTTTGTCATAATCAGTTCAATAGTTTGAGAAAAATCTAGTATAATGTAAGACGACGTCTGCAGCGATTCGAGCTAAATTTCTTCGAAAAATCCAAACCAAGCCGCATCATGATAGAATATAGTGTGGACCAATAAATGATCAAATATTTATCTCATCTGCCTACAAACAGTTGAATATGATACAAAAGATGACTTTAGGATGATAAATACTACCAATGGACCTCTTTGTCTTCCTTATAAGGTCTCTTTTGGTCCATTTATACCTCTCATTTCCTCAAAATTTCTACTTTATAGGCCAATAAATAAAAATTTTGGGGTAACTTTCACTCATTTATGATAGAAATGTTATAATAAATGATTAATTGAAGTATTCAAGCTGAATGAACTATCCGTAAAAAAGTTTACTGTCTCCAAGGAGGTTTCAATAAGTCCTTACGTAAAACTTAAATTTACGCCGCGTTCCAGAGAGGGACATAAAAAGCTTCTCTTTTGGTGAATAATTTGTTGTTACTGCTTTAATAATAATTTCATTTACTTAAAACTATATATTTATTAAAGTATTTTTTAGGAAAAATTTTCTAGTATAGCAGAATATAAGAAAAAAGGAGAAAAAGCTCCCCAAAACTCTAAGTATGGCTTATTCTGTCAACTAATATTCATGGTAAAGTCCTATTTCAAGGAAATTTTCTCATAAAATGTGTTTTGGAGACTCAATCCACTCAGAATATTTCATTATTAGTAATATTTCACTTAAATAGCAAGAAATTTTAACACATGAGAGTACTCACAAAGTCAAAGGTGCATGTACAGCTTCCTATATTAGGTGTAATACCACCATTGATTTTCCCCTATTAGTCTTTGTTAAATTTGCACTTTTCAAAAAATTGTGCAGAATTTATCTTTGTTTCAAATAAAGAAATACTTGGCATGAGTAAAGTTTGATCCTGTCCAGTACTATAGAAAAAATTTCACATAACATTTCATTGCATATAAGAAAATAACCATCACTGGAAGTTAACCAATCAAATTTTCCCCCTTTTTTAACCTGTATACAAGCTTTAGTAACCATGTAACCTCAAGTTTCCAAAATATTCTATAGAAACCCCAAATAAAAAAATAATGGTGCTTTGAAATACCCAAGATATATGTTTATGACCCAGAAATGTTTTACTGCAATGAAATGTAGGATCAATTACCTACAACTGTCAAATTCAAGGGAATATTTTTTTTCGACCTATTTTCGTATGCAACCGGATGTGACGTACTATGATTTGGTGGTATTACACCTAAAGAAGACTTTTTTGTTAAATAAACTGAATGTGACTTTTTTTCCTTTGTTATACTGGTTATTTCAAGCATTCCTGTCAAGTTTTGTCAAAATCAGTTCAATAGTTTGAGAAAAATCTAGTATAATGTAAGACGACGTCTGCAGCGATTCGAGCTAAATTTCTTCGAAAAATCCAAACCAAGCCGCATCATGATAGAATATAGTGTGGACCAATAAATGATCAAATATTTATCTCATCTGCCTACAAACAGTTGAATATGATACAAAAGATGACTTTAGGATGATAAATACTACCAATGGACCTCTTTGTCTTCCTTATAAGGTCTCTTTTGGTCCATTTATACCTCTCATTTCCTCAAAATTTCTACTTTATAGGCCAATAAATAAAAATTTTGGGGTAACTTTCACTCATTTATGATAGAAATGTTATAATAAATGATTAATTGAAGTATTCAAGCTGAATGAACTATCCGTAAAAAAGTTTACTGTCTCCAAGGAGGTTTCAATAAGTCCTTACGTAAAACTTAAATTTACGCCGCGTTCCAGAGAGGGACATAAAAAGCTTCTCTTTTGGTGAATAATTTGTTGTTACTGCTTTAATAATAATTTCATTTACTTAAAACTATATATTTATTAAAGTATTTCTTAGGAAAAATTTTCTAGTATAGCAGAATATAAGAAAAAAGGAGAAAAAGCTCCCCAAAACTCTAAGTATGGCTTATTCTGTCAACTAATATTCATGGTAAAGTCCTATTTCAAGGAAATTTTCTCATAAAATGTGTTTTGGAGACTCAATCCACTCAGAATATTTCATTATTAGTAATATTTCACTTAAATAGCAAGAAATTTTAACACATGAGAGTACTCACAAAGTCAAAGGTGCATGTACAGCTTCCTATATTAGGTGTAATACCACCATTGATTTTCCCCTATTAGTCTTTGTTAAATTTGCACTTTTCAAAAAATTGTGCAGAATTTATCTTTGTTTCAAATAAAGAAATACTTGGCATGAGTAAAGTTTTATCCTGTCCAGTACTATAGAAAAAATTTTACATAACATTTCATTGCATATAAGAAAATAACCATCACTGGAAGTTAACCAATCAAATTTTCCCCCTTTTTTAACCTGTATACAAGCTTTAGTAACCATGTAACCTCAAGTTTCCAAAATATTCTATAGAAACCCCAAATAAAAAAATAATGGTGCTTTGAAATACCCAAGATATATGTTTATGACCCAGAAATGTTTTACTGCAATGAAATGTAGGATCAATTACCTACAACTGTCAAATTCAAGGGAATATTTTTTTTCGACCTATTTTCGTATGCAACCGGATGTGACGTACTATGATTTGGTGGTATTACACCTAAAGAAGACTTTTTTGTTAAATAAACTGAATGTGACTTTTTTTCCTTTGTTATACTGGTTATTTCAAGCATTCCTGTCAAGTTTTGTCAAAATCAGTTCAATAGTTTGAGAAAAATCTAGTATAATGTAAGACGACGTCTGCAGCGATTCGAGCTAAATTTCTTCGAAAAATCCAAACCAAGCCGCATCATGATAGAATATAGTGTGGACCAATAAATGATCAAATATTTATCTCATCTGCCTACAAACAGTTGAATATGATACAAAAGATGACTTTAGGATGATAAATACTACCAATGGACCTCTTTGTCTTCCTTATAAGGTCTCTTTTGGTCCATTTATACCTCTCATTTCCTCAAAATTTCTACTTTATAGGCCAATAAATAAAAATTTTGGGGTAACTTTCACTCATTTATGATAGAAATGTTATAATAAATGATTAATTGAAGTATTCAAGCTGAATGAACTATCCGTAAAAAAGTTTACTGTCTCCAAGGAGGTTTCAATAAGTCCTTACGTAAAACTTAAATTTACGCCGCGTTCCAGAGAGGGACATAAAAAGCTTCTCTTTTGGTGAATAATTTGTTGTTACTGCTTTAATAATAATTTCATTTACTTAAAACTATATATTTATTAAAGTATTTCTTAGGAAAAATTTTCTAGTATAGCAGAATATAAGAAAAAAGGAGAAAAAGCTCCCCAAAACTCTAAGTATGGCTTATTCTGTCAACTAATATTCATGGTAAAGTCCTATTTCAAGGAAATTTTCTCATAAAATGTGTTTTGGAGACTCAATCCACTCAGAATATTTCATTATTAGTAATATTTCACTTAAATAGCAAGAAATTTTAACACATGAGAGTACTCACAAAGTCAAAGGTGCATGTACAGCTTCCTATATTAGGTGTAATACCACCATTGATTTTCCCCTATTAGTCTTTGTTAAATTTGCACTTTTCAAAAAATTGTGCAGAATTTATCTTTGTTTCAAATAAAGAAATACTTGGCATGAGTAAAGTTTTATCCTGTCCAGTACTATAGAAAAAATTTCACATAACATTTCATTGCATATAAGAAAATAACCATCACTGGAAGTTAACCAATCAAATTTTCCCCCTTTTTTAACCTGTATACAAGCTTTAGTAACCATGTAACCTCAAGTTTCCAAAATATTCTATAGAAACCCCAAATAAAAAAATAATGGTGCTTTGAAATACCCAAGATATATGTTTATGACCCAGAAATGTTTTACTGCAATGAAATGTAGGATCAATTACCTACAACTGTCAAATTCAAGGGAATATTTTTTTTCGACCTATTTTCGTATGCAACCGGATGTGACGTACTATGATTTGGTGGTATTACACCTAAAGAAGACTTTTTTGTTAAATAAACTGAATGTGACTTTTTTTCCTTTGTTATACTGGTTATTTCAAGCATTCCTGTCAAGTTTTGTCATAATCAGTTCAATAGTTTGAGAAAAATCTAGTATAATGTAAGACGACGTCTGCAGCGATTCGAGCTAAATTTCTTCGAAAAATCCAAACCAAGCCGCATCATGATAGAATATAGTGTGGACCAATAAATGATCAAATATTTATCTCATCTGCCTACAAACAGTTGAATATGATACAAAAGATGACTTTAGGATGATAAATACTACCAATGGACCTCTTTGTCTTCCTTATAAGGTCTCTTTTGGTCCATTTATACCTCTCATTTCCTCAAAATTTCTACTTTATAGGCCAATAAATAAAAATTTTGGGGTAACTTTCACTCATTTATGATAGAAATGTTATAATAAATGATTAATTGAAGTATTCAAGCTGAATGAACTATCCGTAAAAAAGTTTACTGTCTCCAAGGAGGTTTCAATAAGTCCTTACGTAAAACTTAAATTTACGCCGCGTTCCAGAGAGGGACATAAAAAGCTTCTCTTTTGGTGAATAATTTGTTGTTACTGCTTTAATAATAATTTCATTTACTTAAAACTATATATTTATTAAAGTATTTCTTAGGAAAAATTTTCTAGTATAGCAGAATATAAGAAAAAAGGAGAAAAAGCTCCCCAAAACTCTAAGTATGGCTTATTCTGTCAACTAATATTCATGGTAAAGTCCTATTTCAAGGAAATTTTCTCATAAAATGTGTTTTGGAGACTCAATCCACTCAGAATATTTCATTATTAGTAATATTTCACTTAAATAGCAAGAAATTTTAACACATGAGAGTACTCACAAAGTCAAAGGTGCATGTACAGCTTCCTATAAAGAAGACTTTTTTGTTAAATAAACTGAATGTGACTTTTTTTCCTTTGTTATACTGGTTATTTCAAGCATTCCTGTCAAGTTTTGTCATAATCAGTTCAATAGTTTGAGAAAAATCTAGTATAATGTAAGACGACGTCTGCAGCGATTCGAGCTAAATTTCTTCGAAAAATCCAAACCAAGCCGCATCATGATAGAATATAGTGTGGACCAATAAATGATCAAATATTTATCTCATCTGCCTACAAACAGTTGAATATGATACAAAAGATGACTTTAGGATGATAAATACTACCAATGGACCTCTTTGTCTTCCTTATAAGGTCTCTTTTGGTCCATTTATACCTCTCATTTCCTCAAAATTTCTACTTTATAGGCCAATAAATAAAAATTTTGGGGTAACTTTCACTCATTTATGATAGAAATGTTATAATAAATGATTAATTGAAGTATTCAAGCTGAATGAACTATCCGTAAAAAAGTTTACTGTCTCCAAGGAGGTTTCAATAAGTCCTTACGTAAAACTTAAATTTACGCCGCGTTCCAGAGAGGGACATAAAAAGCTTCTCTTTTGGTGAATAATTTGTTGTTACTGCTTTAATAATAATTTCATTTACTTAAAACTATATATTTATTAAAGTATTTCTTAGGAAAATTTTTCTAGTATAGCAGAATATAAGAAAAAAGGAGAAAAAGCTCCCCAAAACTCTAAGTATGGCTTATTCTGTCAACTAATATTCATGGTAAAGTCCTATTTCAAGGAAATTTTCTCATAAAATGTGTTTTGGAGACTCAATCCACTCAGAATATTTCATTATTAGTAATATTTCACTTAAATAGCAAGAAATTTTAACACATGAGAGTACTCACAAAGTCAAAGGTGCATGTACAGCTTTCTATATTAGGTGTAATACCACCATTGATTTTCCCCTATTAGTCTTTGTTAAATTTGCACTTTTCAAAAAATTGTGCAGAATTTATCTTTGTTTCAAATAAAGAAATACTTGGCATGAGTAAATTTTGATCCTGTCCAGTACTATAGAAAAAATTTCACATAACATTTCATTGCATATAAGAAAATAACCATCACTGGAAGTTAACCAATCAAATTTTCCCCCTTTTTTAACCTGTATACAAGCTTTAGTAACCATGTAACCTCAAGTTTCCAAAATATTCTATAGAAACCCCAAATAAAAAAATAATGGTGCTTTGAAATACCCAAGATATATGTTTATGACCCAGAAATGTTTTACTGCAATGAAATGTAGGATCAATTACCTACAACTGTCAAATTCAAGGGAATATTTTTTTTCGACCTATTTTCGTATGCAACCGGATGTGACGTACTATGATTTGGTGGTATTACACCTAAAGAAGACTTTTTTGTTAAATAAACTGAATGTGACTTTTTTTCCTTTGTTATACTGGTTATTTCAAGCATTCCTGTCAAGTTTTGTCATAATCAGTTCAATAGTTTGAGAAAAATCTAGTATAATGTAAGACGACGTCTGCAGCGATTCGAGCTAAATTTCTTCGAAAAATCCAAACCAAGCCGCATCATGATAGAATATAGTGTGGACCAATAAATGATCAAATATTTATCTCATCTGCCTACAAACAGTTGAATATGATACAAAAGATGACTTTAGGATGATAAATACTACCAATGGACCTCTTTGTCTTCCTTATAAGGTCTCTTTTGGTCCATTTATACCTCTCATTTCCTCAAAATTTCTACTTTATAGGCCAATAAATAAAAATTTTGGGGTAACTTTCACTCATTTATGATAGAAATGTTATAATAAATGATTAATTGAAGTATTCAAGCTGAATGAACTATCCGTAAAAAAGTTTACTGTCTCCAAGGAGGTTTCAATAAGTCCTTACGTAAAACTTAAATTTACGCCGCGTTCCAGAGAGGGACATAAAAAGCTTCTCTTTTGGTGAATAATTTGTTGTTACTGCTTTAATAATAATTTCATTTACTTAAAACTATATATTTATTAAAGTATTTCTTAGGAAAAATTTTCTAGTATAGCAGAATATAAGAAAAAAGGAGAAAAAGCTCCCCAAAACTCTAAGTATGGCTTATTCTGTCAACTAATATTCATGGTAAAGTCCTATTTCAAGGAAATTTTCTCATAAAATGTGTTTTGGAGACTCAATCCACTCAGAATATTTCATTATTAGTAATATTTCACTTAAATAGCAAGAAATTTTAACACATGAGAGTACTCACAAAGTCAAAGGTGCATGTACAGCTTCCTATATTAGGTGTAATACCACCATTGATTTTCCCCTATTAGTCTTTGTTAAATTTGCACTTTTCAAAAAATTGTGCAGAATTTATCTTTGTTTCAAATAAAGAAATACTTGGCATGAGTAAAGTTTTATCCTGTCCAGTACTATAGAAAAAATTTCACATAACATTTCATTGCATATAAGAAAATAACCATCACTGGAAGTTAACCAATCAAATTTTCCCCCTTTTTTAACCTGTATACAAGCTTTAGTAACCATGTAACCTCAAGTTTCCAAAATATTCTATAGAAACCCCAAATAAAAAAATAATGGTGCTTTGAAATACCCAAGATATATGTTTATGACCCAGAAATGTTTTACTGCAATGAAATGTAGGATCAATTACCTACAACTGTCAAATTCAAGGGAATATTTTTTTTCGACCTATTTTCGTATGCAACCGGATGTGACGTACTATGATTTGGTGGTATTACACCTAAAGAAGACTTTTTTGTTAAATAAACTGAATGTGACTTTTTTTCCTTTGTTATACTGGTTATTTCAAGCATTCCTGTCAAGTTTTGTCATAATCAGTTCAATAGTTTGAGAAAAATCTAGTATAATGTAAGACGACGTCTGCAGCGATTCGAGCTAAATTTCTTCGAAAAATCCAAACCAAGCCGCATCATGATAGAATATAGTGTGGACCAATAAATGATCAAATATTTATCTCATCTGCCTACAAACAGTTGAATATGATACAAAAGATGACTTTAGGATGATAAATACTACCAATGGACCTCTTTGTCTTCCTTATAAGGTCTCTTTTGGTCCATTTATACCTCTCATTTCCTCAAAATTTCTACTTTATAGGCCAATAAATAAAAATTTTGGGGTAACTTTCACTCATTTATGATAGAAATGTTATAATAAATGATTAATTGAAGTATTCAAGCTGAATGAACTATCCGTAAAAAAGTTTACTGTCTCCAAGGAGGTTTCAATAAGTCCTTACGTAAAACTTAAATTTACGCCGCGTTCCAGAGAGGGACATAAAAAGCTTCTCTTTTGGTGAATAATTTGTTGTTACTGCTTTAATAATAATTTCATTTACTTAAAACTATATATTTATTAAAGTATTTCTTAGGAAAAATTTTCTAGTATAGCAGAATATAAGAAAAAAGGAGAAAAAGCTCCCCAAAACTCTAAGTATGGCTTATTCTGTCAACTAATATTCATGGTAAAGTCCTATTTCAAGGAAATTTTCTCATAAAATGTGTTTTGGAGACTCAATCCACTCAGAATATTTCATTATTAGTAATATTTCACTTAAATAGCAAGAAATTTTAACACATGAGAGTACTCACAAAGTCAAAGGTGCATGTACAGCTTCCTATATTAGGTGTAATACCACCATTGATTTTCCCCTATTAGTCTTTGTTAAATTTGCACTTTTCAAAAAATTGTGCAGAATTTATCTTTGTTTCAAATAAAGAAATACTTGGCATGAGTAAAGTTTGATCCTGTCCAGTACTATAGAAAAAATTTCACATAACATTTCATTGCATATAAGAAAATAACCATCACTGGAAGTTAACCAATCAAATTTTCCCCCTTTTTTAACCTGTATACAAGCTTTAGTAACCATGTAACCTCAAGTTTCCAAAATATTCTATAGAAACCCCAAATAAAAAAATAATGGTGCTTTGAAATACCCAAGATATATGTTTATGACCCAGAAATGTTTTACTGCAATGAAATGTAGGATCAATTACCTACAACTGTCAAATTCAAGGGAATATTTTTTTTCGACCTATTTTCGTATGCAACCGGATGTGACGTACTATGATTTGGTGGTATTACACCTAAAGAAGACTTTTTTGTTAAATAAACTGAATGTGACTTTTTTTCCTTTGTTATACTGGTTATTTCAAGCATTCCTGTCAAGTTTTGTCATAATCAGTTCAATAGTTTGAGAAAAATCTAGTATAATGTAAGACGACGTCTGCAGCGATTCGAGCTAAATTTCTTCGAAAAATCCAAACCAAGCCGCATCATGATAGAATATAGTGTGGACCAATAAATGATCAAATATTTATCTCATCTGCCTACAAACAGTTGAATATGATACAAAAGATGACTTTAGGATGATAAATACTACCAATGGACCTCTTTGTCTTCCTTATAAGGTCTCTTTTGGTCCATTTATACCTCTCATTTCCTCAAAATTTCTACTTTATAGGCCAATAAATAAAAATTTTGGGGTAACTTTCACTCATTTATGATAGAAATGTTATAATAAATGATTAATTGAAGTATTCAAGCTGAATGAACTATCCGTAAAAAAGTTTACTGTCTCCAAGGAGGTTTCAATAAGTCCTTACGTAAAACTTAAATTTACGCCGCGTTCCAGAGAGGGACATAAAAAGCTTCTCTTTTGGTGAATAATTTGTTGTTACTGCTTTAATAATAATTTCATTTACTTAAAACTATATATTTATTAAAGTATTTCTTAGGAAAAATTTTCTAGTATAGCAGAATATAAGAAAAAAGGAGAAAAAGCTCCCCAAAACTCTAAGTATGGCTTATTCTGTCAACTAATATTCATGGTAAAGTCCTATTTCAAGGAAATTTTCTCATAAAATGTGTTTTGGAGACTCAATCCACTCAGAATATTTCATTATTAGTAATATTTCACTTAAATAGCAAGAAATTTTAACACATGAGAGTACTCACAAAGTCAAAGGTGCATGTACAGCTTCCTATATTAGGTGTAATACCACCATTGATTTTCCCCTATTAGTCTTTGTTAAATTTGCACTTTTCAAAAAATTGTGCAGAATTTATCTTTGTTTCAAATAAAGAAATACTTGGCATGAGTAAAGTTTGATCCTGTCCAGTACTATAGAAAAAATTTCACATAACATTTCATTGCATATAAGAAAATAACCATCACTGGAAGTTAACCAATCAAATTTTCCCCCTTTTTTAACCTGTATACAAGCTTTAGTAACCATGTAACCTCAAGTTTCCAAAATATTCTATAGAAACCCCAAATAAAAAAATAATGGTGCTTTGAAATACCCAAGATATATGTTTATGACCCAGAAATGTTTTACTGCAATGAAATGTAGGATCAATTACCTACAACTGTCAAATTCAAGGGAATATTTTTTTTCGACCTATTTTCGTATGCAACCGGATGTGACGTACTATGATTTGGTGGTATTACACCTAAAGAAGACTTTTTTGTTAAATAAACTGAATGTGACTTTTTTTCCTTTGTTATACTGGTTATTTCAAGCATTCCTGTCAAGTTTTGTCATAATCAGTTCAATAGTTTGAGAAAAATCTAGTATAATGTAAGACGACGTCTGCAGCGATTCGAGCTAAATTTCTTCGAAAAATCCAAACCAAGCCGCATCATGATAGAATATAGTGTGGACCAATAAATGATCAAATATTTATCTCATCTGCCTACAAACAGTTGAATATGATACAAAAGATGACTTTAGGATGATAAATACTACCAATGGACCTCTTTGTCTTCCTTATAAGGTCTCTTTTGGTCCATTTATACCTCTCATTTCCTCAAAATTTCTACTTTATAGGCCAATAAATAAAAATTTTGGGGTAACTTTCACTCATTTATGATAGAAATGTTATAATAAATGATTAATTGAAGTATTCAAGCTGAATGAACTATCCGTAAAAAAGTTTACTGTCTCCAAGGAGGTTTCAATAAGTCCTTACGTAAAACTTAAATTTACGCCGCGTTCCAGAGAGGGACATAAAAAGCTTCTCTTTTGGTGAATAATTTGTTGTTACTGCTTTAATAATAATTTCATTTACTTAAAACTATATATTTATTAAAGTATTTCTTAGGAAAAATTTTCTAGTATAGCAGAATATAAGAAAAAAGGAGAAAAAGCTCCCCAAAACTCTAAGTATGGCTTATTCTGTCAACTAATATTCATGGTAAAGTCCTATTTCAAGGAAATTTTCTCATAAAATGTGTTTTGGAGACTCAATCCACTCAGAATATTTCATTATTAGTAATATTTCACTTAAATAGCAAGAAATTTTAACACATGAGAGTACTCACAAAGTCAAAGGTGCATGTACAGCTTCCTATATTAGGTGTAATACCACCATTGATTTTCCCCTATTAGTCTTTGTTAAATTTGCACTTTTCAAAAAATTGTGCAGAATTTATCTTTGTTTCAAATAAAGAAATACTTGGCATGAGTAAAGTTTGATCCTGTCCAGTACTATAGAAAAAATTTCACATAACATTTCATTGCATATAAGAAAATAACCATCACTGGAAGTTAACCAATCAAATTTTCCCCCTTTTTTAACCTGTATACAAGCTTTAGTAACCATGTAACCTCAAGTTTCCAAAATATTCTATAGAAACCCCAAATAAAAAAATAATGGTGCTTTGAAATACCCAAGATATATGTTTATGACCCAGAAATGTTTTACTGCAATGAAATGTAGGATCAATTACCTACAACTGTCAAATTCAAGGGAATATTTTTTTTCGACCTATTTTCGTATGCAACCGGATGTGACGTACTATGATTTGGTGGTATTACACCTAAAGAAGACTTTTTTGTTAAATAAACTGAATGTGACTTTTTTTCCTTTGTTATACTGGTTATTTCAAGCATTCCTGTCAAGTTTTGTCATAATCAGTTCAATAGTTTGAGAAAAATCTAGTATAATGTAAGACGACGTCTGCAGCGATTCGAGCTAAATTTCTTCGAAAAATCCAAACCAAGCCGCATCATGATAGAATATAGTGTGGACCAATAAATGATCAAATATTTATCTCATCTGCCTACAAACAGTTGAATATGATACAAAAGATGACTTTAGGATGATAAATACTACCAATGGACCTCTTTGTCTTCCTTATAAGGTCTCTTTTGGTCCATTTATACCTCTCATTTCCTCAAAATTTCTACTTTATAGGCCAATAAATAAAAATTTTGGGGTAACTTTCACTCATTTATGATAGAAATGTTATAATAAATGATTAATTGAAGTATTCAAGCTGAATGAACTATCCGTAAAAAAGTTTACTGTCTCCAAGGAGGTTTCAATAAGTCCTTACGTAAAACTTAAATTTACGCCGCGTTCCAGAGAGGGACATAAAAAGCTTCTCTTTTGGTGAATAATTTGTTGTTACTGCTTTAATAATAATTTCATTTACTTAAAACTATATATTTATTAAAGTATTTCTTAGGAAAAATTTTCTAGTATAGCAGAATATAAGAAAAAAGGAGAAAAAGCTCCCCAAAACTCTAAGTATGGCTTATTCTGTCAACTAATATTCATGGTAAAGTCCTATTTCAAGGAAATTTTCTCATAAAATGTGTTTTGGAGACTCAATCCACTCAGAATATTTCATTATTAGTAATATTTCACTTAAATAGCAAGAAATTTTAACACATGAGAGTACTCACAAAGTCAAAGGTGCATGTACAGCTTCCTATAAAGAAGACTTTTTTGTTAAATAAACTGAATGTGACTTTTTTTCCTTTGTTATACTGGTTATTTCAAGCATTCCTGTCAAGTTTTGTCATAATCAGTTCAATAGTTTGAGAAAAATCTAGTATAATGTAAGACGACGTCTGCAGCGATTCGAGCTAAATTTCTTCGAAAAATCCAAACCAAGCCGCATCATGATAGAATATAGTGTGGACCAATAAATGATCAAATATTTATCTCATCTGCCTACAAACAGTTGAATATGATACAAAAGATGACTTTAGGATGATAAATACTACCAATGGACCTCTTTGTCTTCCTTATAAGGTCTCTTTTGGTCCATTTATACCTCTCATTTCCTCAAAATTTCTACTTTATAGGCCAATAAATAAAAATTTTGGGGTAACTTTCACTCATTTATGATAGAAATGTTATAATAAATGATTAATTGAAGTATTCAAGCTGAATGAACTATCCGTAAAAAAGTTTACTGTCTCCAAGGAGGTTTCAATAAGTCCTTACGTAAAACTTAAATTTACGCCGCGTTCCAGAGAGGGACATAAAAAGCTTCTCTTTTGGTGAATAATTTGTTGTTACTGCTTTAATAATAATTTCATTTACTTAAAACTATATATTTATTAAAGTATTTCTTAGGAAAAATTTTCTAGTATAGCAGAATATAAGAAAAAAGGAGAAAAAGCTCCCCAAAACTCTAAGTATGGCTTATTCTGTCAACTAATATTCATGGTAAAGTCCTATTTCAAGGAAATTTTCTCATAAAATGTGTTTTGGAGACTCAATCCACTCAGAATATTTCATTATTAGTAATATTTCACTTAAATAGCAAGAAATTGTAACACATGAGAGTACTCACAAAGTCAAAGGTGCATGTACAGCTTCCTATATTAGGTGTAATACCACCATTGATTTTCCCCTATTAGTCTTTGTTAAATTTGCACTTTTCAAAAAATTGTGCAGAATTTATCTTTGTTTCAAATAAAGAAATACTTGGCATGAGTAAAGTTTGATCCTGTCCAGTACTATAGAAAAAATTTCACATAACATTTCATTGCATATAAGAAAATAACCATCACTGGAAGTTAACCAATCAAATTTTCCCCCTTTTTTAACCTGTATACAAGCTTTAGTAACCATGTAACCTCAAGTTTCCAAAATATTCTATAGAAACCCCAAATAAAAAAATAATGGTGCTTTGAAATACCCAAGATATATGTTTATGACCCAGAAATGTTTTACTGCAATGAAATGTAGGATCAATTACCTACAACTGTCAAATTCAAGGGAATATTTTTTTTCGACCTATTTTCGTATGCAACCGGATGTGACGTACTATGATTTGGTGGTATTACACCTAAAGAAGACTTTTTTGTTAAATAAACTGAATGTGACTTTTTTTCCTTTGTTATACTGGTTATTTCAAGCATTCCTGTCAAGTTTTGTCATAATCAGTTCAATAGTTTGAGAAAAATCTAGTATAATGTAAGACGACGTCTGCAGCGATTCGAGCTAAATTTCTTCGAAAAATCCAAACCAAGCCGCATCATGATAGAATATAGTGTGGACCAATAAATGATCAAATATTTATCTCATCTGCCTACAAACAGTTGAATATGATACAAAAGATGACTTTAGGATGATAAATACTACCAATGGACCTCTTTGTCTTCCTTATAAGGTCTCTTTTGGTCCATTTATACCTCTCATTTCCTCAAAATTTCTACTTTATAGGCCAATAAATAAAAATTTTGGGGTAACTTTCACTCATTTATGATAGAAATGTTATAATAAATGATTAATTGAAGTATTCAAGCTGAATGAACTATCCGTAAAAAAGTTTACTGTCTCCAAGGAGGTTTCAATAAGTCCTTACGTAAAACTTAAATTTACGCCGCGTTCCAGAGAGGGACATAAAAAGCTTCTCTTTTGGTGAATAATTTGTTGTTACTGCTTTAATAATAATTTCATTTACTTAAAACTATATATTTATTAAAGTATTTCTTAGGAAAAATTTTCTAGTATAGCAGAATATAAGAAAAAAGGAGAAAAAGCTCCCCAAAACTCTAAGTATGGCTTATTCTGTCAACTAATATTCATGGTAAAGTCCTATTTCAAGGAAATTTTCTCATAAAATGTGTTTTGGAGACTCAATCCACTCAGAATATTTCATTATTAGTAATATTTCACTTAAATAGCAAGAAATTTTAACACATGAGAGTACTCACAAAGTCAAAGGTGCATGTACAGCTTCCTATATTAGGTGTAATACCACCATTGATTTTCCCCTATTAGTCTTTGTTAAATTTGCACTTTTCAAAAAATTGTGCAGAATTTATCTTTGTTTCAAATAAAGAAATACTTGGCATGAGTAAAGTTTGATCCTGTCCAGTACTATAGAAAAAATTTCACATAACATTTCATTGCATATAAGAAAATAACCATCACTGGAAGTTAACCAATCAAATTTTCCCCCTTTTTTAACCTGTATACAAGCTTTAGTAACCATGTAACCTCAAGTTTCCAAAATATTCTATAGAAACCCCAAATAAAAAAATAATGGTGCTTTGAAATACCCAAGATATATGTTTATGACCCAGAAATGTTTTACTGCAATGAAATGTAGGATCAATTACCTACAACTGTCAAATTCAAGGGAATATTTTTTTTCGACCTATTTTCGTATGCAACCGGATGTGACGTACTATGATTTGGTGGTATTACACCTAAAGAAGACTTTTTTGTTAAATAAACTGAATGTGACTTTTTTTCCTTTGTTATACTGGTTATTTCAAGCATTCCTGTCAAGTTTTGTCATAATCAGTTCAATAGTTTGAGAAAAATCTAGTATAATGTAAGACGACGTCTGCAGCGATTCGAGCTAAATTTCTTCGAAAAATCCAAACCAAGCCGCATCATGATAGAATATAGTGTGGACCAATAAATGATCAAATATTTATCTCATCTGCCTACAAACAGTTGAATATGATACAAAAGATGACTTTAGGATGATAAATACTACCAATGGACCTCTTTGTCTTCCTTATAAGGTCTCTTTTGGTCCATTTATACCTCTCATTTCCTCAAAATTTCTACTTTATAGGCCAATAAATAAAAATTTTGGGGTAACTTTCACTCATTTATGATAGAAATGTTATAATAAATGATTAATTGAAGTATTCAAGCTGAATGAACTATCCGTAAAAAAGTTTACTGTCTCCAAGGAGGTTTCAATAAGTCCTTACGTAAAACTTAAATTTACGCCGCGTTCCAGAGAGGGACATAAAAAGCTTCTCTTTTGGTGAATAATTTGTTGTTACTGCTTTAATAATAATTTCATTTACTTAAAACTATATA
Source organism: Mytilus californianus (assembly GCF_021869535.1). Taxonomy (NCBI): domain Eukaryota; kingdom Metazoa; phylum Mollusca; class Bivalvia; order Mytilida; family Mytilidae; genus Mytilus; species Mytilus californianus. The sequence continues at coordinate 66,457,353 of NW_026262745.1, forward strand.
TTTATTAAAGTATTTCTTAGGAAAAATTTTCTAGTATAGCAGAATATAAGAAAAAAGGAGAAAAAGCTCCCCAAAACTCTAAGTATGGCTTATTCTGTCAACTAATATTCATGGTAAAGTCCTATTTCAAGGAAATTTTCTCATAAAATGTGTTTTGGAGACTCAATCCACTCAGAATATTTCATTATTAGTAATATTTCACTTAAATAGCAAGAAATTTTAACACATGAGAGTACTCACAAAGTCAAAGGTGCATGTACAGCTTCCTATATTAGGTGTAATACCACCATTGATTTTCCCCTATTAGTCTTTGTTAAATTTGCACTTTTCAAAAAATTGTGCAGAATTTATCTTTGTTTCAAATAAAGAAATACTTGGCATGAGTAAAGTTTGATCCTGTCCAGTACTATAGAAAAAATTTCACATAACATTTCATTGCATATAAGAAAATAACCATCACTGGAAGTTAACCAATCAAATTTTCCCCCTTTTTTAACCTGTATACAAGCTTTAGTAACCATGTAACCTCAAGTTTCCAAAATATTCTATAGAAACCCCAAATAAAAAAATAATGGTGCTTTGAAATACCCAAGATATATGTTTATGACCCAGAAATGTTTTACTGCAATGAAATGTAGGATCAATTACCTACAACTGTCAAATTCAAGGGAATATTTTTTTTCGACCTATTTTCGTATGCAACCGGATGTGACGTACTATGATTTGGTGGTATTACACCTAAAGAAGACTTTTTTGTTAAATAAACTGAATGTGACTTTTTTTCCTTTGTTATACTGGTTATTTCAAGCATTCCTGTCAAGTTTTGTCATAATCAGTTCAATAGTTTGAGAAAAATCTAGTATAATGTAAGACGACGTCTGCAGCGATTCGAGCTAAATTTCTTCGAAAAATCCAAACCAAGCCGCATCATGATAGAATATAGTGTGGACCAATAAATGATCAAATATTTATCTCATCTGCCTACAAACAGTTGAATATGATACAAAAGATGACTTTAGGATGATAAATACTACCAATGGACCTCTTTGTCTTCCTTATAAGGTCTCTTTTGGTCCATTTATACCTCTCATTTCCTCAAAATTTCTACTTTATAGGCCAATAAATAAAAATTTTGGGGTAACTTTCACTCATTTATGATAGAAATGTTATAATAAATGATTAATTGAAGTATTCAAGCTGAATGAACTATCCGTAAAAAAGTTTACTGTCTCCAAGGAGGTTTCAATAAGTCCTTACGTAAAACTTAAATTTACGCCGCGTTCCAGAGAGGGACATAAAAAGCTTCTCTTTTGGTGAATAATTTGTTGTTACTGCTTTAATAATAATTTCATTTACTTAAAACTATATATTTATTAAAGTATTTCTTAGGAAAAATTTTCTAGTATAGCAGAATATAAGAAAAAAGGAGAAAAAGCTCCCCAAAACTCTAAGTATGGCTTATTCTGTCAACTAATATTCATGGTAAAGTCCTATTTCAAGGAAATTTTCTCATAAAATGTGTTTTGGAGACTCAATCCACTCAGAATATTTCATTATTAGTAATATTTCACTTAAATAGCAAGAAATTTTAACACATGAGAGTACTCACAAAGTCAAAGGTGCATGTACAGCTTCCTATAAAGAAGACTTTTTTGTTAAATAAACTGAATGTGACTTTTTTTCCTTTGTTATACTGGTTATTTCAAGCATTCCTGTCAAGTTTTGTCATAATCAGTTCAATAGTTTGAGAAAAATCTAGTATAATGTAAGACGACGTCTGCAGCGATTCGAGCTAAATTTCTTCGAAAAATCCAAACCAAGCCGCATCATGATAGAATATAGTGTGGACCAATAAATGATCAAATATTTATCTCATCTGCCTACAAACAGTTGAATATGATACAAAAGATGACTTTAGGATGATAAATACTACCAATGGACCTCTTTGTCTTCCTTATAAGGTCTCTTTTGGTCCATTTATACCTCTCATTTCCTCAAAATTTCTACTTTATAGGCCAATAAATAAAAATTTTGGGGTAACTTTCACTCATTTATGATAGAAATGTTATAATAAATGATTAATTGAAGTATTCAAGCTGAATGAACTATCCGTAAAAAAGTTTACTGTCTCCAAGGAGGTTTCAATAAGTCCTTACGTAAAACTTAAATTTACGCCGCGTTCCAGAGAGGGACATAAAAAGCTTCTCTTTTGGTGAATAATTTGTTGTTACTGCTTTAATAATAATTTCATTTACTTAAAACTATATATTTATTAAAGTATTTCTTAGGAAAAATTTTCTAGTATAGCAGAATATAAGAAAAAAGGAGAAAAAGCTCCCCAAAACTCTAAGTATGGCTTATTCTGTCAACTAATATTCATGGTAAAGTCCTATTTCAAGGAAATTTTCTCATAAAATGTGTTTTGGAGACTCAATCCACTCAGAATATTTCATTATTAGTAATATTTCACTTAAATAGCAAGAAATTTTAACACATGAGAGTACTCACAAAGTCAAAGGTGCATGTACAGCTTCCTATATTAGGTGTAATACCACCATTGATTTTCCCCTATTAGTCTTTGTTAAATTTGCACTTTTCAAAAAATTGTGCAGAATTTATCTTTGTTTCAAATAAAGAAATACTTGGCATGAGTAAAGTTTGATCCTGTCCAGTACTATAGAAAAAATTTCACATAACATTTCATTGCATATAAGAAAATAACCATCACTGGAAGTTAACCAATCAAATTTTCCCCCTTTTTTAACCTGTATACAAGCTTTAGTAACCATGTAACCTCAAGTTTCCAAAATATTCTATAGAAACCCCAAATAAAAAAATAATGGTGCTTTGAAATACCCAAGATATATGTTTATGACCCAGAAATGTTTTACTGCAATGAAATGTAGGATCAATTACCTACAACTGTCAAATTCAAGGGAATATTTTTTTTCGACCTATTTTCGTATGCAACCGGATGTGACGTACTATGATTTGGTGGTATTACACCTAAAGAAGACTTTTTTGTTAAATAAACTGAATGTGACTTTTTTTCCTTTGTTATACTGGTTATTTCAAGCATTCCTGTCAAGTTTTGTCATAATCAGTTCAATAGTTTGAGAAAAATCTAGTATAATGTAAGACGACGTCTGCAGCGATTCGAGCTAAATTTCTTCGAAAAATCCAAACCAAGCCGCATCATGATAGAATATAGTGTGGACCAATAAATGATCAAATATTTATCTCATCTGCCTACAAACAGTTGAATATGATACAAAAGATGACTTTAGGATGATAAATACTACCAATGGACCTCTTTGTCTTCCTTATAAGGTCTCTTTTGGTCCATTTATACCTCTCATTTCCTCAAAATTTCTACTTTATAGGCCAATAAATAAAAATTTTGGGGTAACTTTCACTCATTTATGATAGAAATGTTATAATAAATGATTAATTGAAGTATTCAAGCTGAATGAACTATCCGTAAAAAAGTTTACTGTCTCCAAGGAGGTTTCAATAAGTCCTTACGTAAAACTTAAATTTACGCCGCGTTCCAGAGAGGGACATAAAAAGCTTCTCTTTTGGTGAATAATTTGTTGTTACTGCTTTAATAATAATTTCATTTACTTAAAACTATATATTTATTAAAGTATTTCTTAGGAAAAATTTTCTAGTATAGCAGAATATAAGAAAAAAGGAGAAAAAGCTCCCCAAAACTCTAAGTATGGCTTATTCTGTCAACTAATATTCATGGTAAAGTCCTATTTCAAGGAAATTTTCTCATAAAATGTGTTTTGGAGACTCAATCCACTCAGAATATTTCATTATTAGTAATATTTCACTTAAATAGCAATAAATTTTAACACATGAGAGTACTCACAAAGTCAAAGGTGCATGTACAGCTTCCTATATTAGGTGTAATACCACCATTGATTTTCCCCTATTAGTCTTTGTTAAATTTGCACTTTTCAAAAAATTGTGCAGAATTTATCTTTGTTTCAAATAAAGAAATACTTGGCATGAGTAAAGTTTGATCCTGTCCAGTACTATAGAAAAAATTTCACATAACATTTCATTGCATATAAGAAAATAACCATCACTGGAAGTTAACCAATCAAATTTTCCCCCTTTTTTAACCTGTATACAAGCTTTAGTAACCATGTAACCTCAAGTTTCCAAAATATTCTATAGAAACCCCAAATAAAAAAATAATGGTGCTTTGAAATACCCAAGATATATGTTTATGACCCAGAAATGTTTTACTGCAATGAAATGTAGGATCAATTACCTACAACTGTCAAATTCAAGGGAATATTTTTTTTCGACCTATTTTCGTATGCAACCGGATGTGACGTACTATGATTTGGTGGTATTACACCTAAAGAAGACTTTTTTGTTAAATAAACTGAATGTGACTTTTTTTCCTTTGTTATACTGGTTATTTCAAGCATTCCTGTCAAGTTTTGTCATAATCAGTTCAATAGTTTGAGAAAAATCTAGTATAATGTAAGACGACGTCTGCAGCGATTCGAGCTAAATTTCTTCGAAAAATCCAAACCAAGCCGCATCATGATAGAATATAGTGTGGACCAATAAATGATCAAATATTTATCTCATCTGCCTACAAACAGTTGAATATGATACAAAAGATGACTTTAGGATGATAAATACTACCAATGGACCTCTTTGTCTTCCTTATAAGGTCTCTTTTGGTCCATTTATACCTCTCATTTCCTCAAAATTTCTACTTTATAGGCCAATAAATAAAAATTTTGGGGTAACTTTCACTCATTTATGATAGAAATGTTATAATAAATGATTAATTGAAGTATTCAAGCTGAATGAACTATCCGTAAAAAAGTTTACTGTCTCCAAGGAGGTTTCAATAAGTCCTTACGTAAAACTTAAATTTACGCCGCGTTCCAGAGAGGGACATAAAAAGCTTCTCTTTTGGTGAATAATTTGTTGTTACTGCTTTAATAATAATTTCATTTACTTAAAACTATATATTTATTAAAGTATTTCTTAGGAAAAATTTTCTAGTATAGCAGAATATAAGAAAAAAGGAGAAAAAGCTCCCCAAAACTCTAAGTATGGCTTATTCTGTCAACTAATATTCATGGTAAAGTCCTATTTCAAGGAAATTTTCTCATAAAATGTGTTTTGGAGACTCAATCCACTCAGAATATTTCATTATTAGTAATATTTCACTTAAATAGCAAGAAATTTTAACACATGAGAGTACTCACAAAGTCAAAGGTGCATGTACAGCTTCCTATATTAGGTGTAATACCACCATTGATTTTCCCCTATTAGTCTTTGTTAAATTTGCACTTTTCAAAAAATTGTGCAGAATTTATCTTTGTTTCAAATAAAGAAATACTTGGCATGAGTAAAGTTTGATCCTGTCCAGTACTATAGAAAAAATTTCACATAACATTTCATTGCATATAAGAAAATAACCATCACTGGAAGTTAACCAATCAAATTTTCCCCCTTTTTTAACCTGTATACAAGCTTTAGTAACCATGTAACCTCAAGTTTCCAAAATATTCTATAGAAACCCCAAATAAAAAAATAATGGTGCTTTGAAATACCCAAGATATATGTTTATGACCCAGAAATGTTTTACTGCAATGAAATGTAGGATCAATTACCTACAACTGTCAAATTCAAGGGAATATTTTTTTTTCGACCTATTTTCGTATGCAACCGGATGTGACGTACTATGATTTGGTGGTATTACACCTAAAGAAGACTTTTTTGTTAAATAAACTGAATGTGACTTTTTTTCCTTTGTTATACTGGTTATTTCAAGCATTCCTGTCAAGTTTTGTCATAATCAGTTCAATAGTTTGAGAAAAATCTAGTATAATGTAAGACGACGTCTGCAGCGATTCGAGCTAAATTTCTTCGAAAAATCCAAACCAAGCCGCATCATGATAGAATATAGTGTGGACCAATAAATGATCAAATATTTATCTCATCTGCCTACAAACAGTTGAATATGATACAAAAGATGACTTTAGGATGATAAATACTACCAATGGACCTCTTTGTCTTCCTTATAAGGTCTCTTTTGGTCCATTTATACCTCTCATTTCCTCAAAATTTCTACTTTATAGGCCAATAAATAAAAATTTTGGGGTAACTTTCACTCATTTATGATAGAAATGTTATAATAAATGATTAATTGAAGTATTCAAGCTGAATGAACTATCCGTAAAAAAGTTTACTGTCTCCAAGGAGGTTTCAATAAGTCCTTACGTAAAACTTAAATTTACGCCGCGTTCCAGAGAGGGACATAAAAAGCTTCTCTTTTGGTGAATAATTTGTTGTTACTGCTTTAATAATAATTTCATTTACTTAAAACTATATATTTATTAAAGTATTTCTTAGGAAAAATTTTCTAGTATAGCAGAATATAAGAAAAAAGGAGAAAAAGCTCCCCAAAACTCTAAGTATGGCTTATTCTGTCAAATAATATTCATGGTAAAGTCCTATTTCAAGGAAATTTTCTCATAAAATGTGTTTTGGAGACTCAATCCACTCAGAATATTTCATTATTAGTAATATTTCACTTAAATAGCAAGAAATTTTAACACATGAGAGTACTCACAAAGTCAAAGGTGCATGTACAGCTTTCTATATTAGGTGTAATACCACCATTGATTTTCCCCTATTAGTCTTTGTTAAATTTGCACTTTTCAAAAAATTGTGCAGAATTTATCTTTGTTTCAAATAAAGAAATACTTGGCATGAGTAAAGTTTGATCCTGTCCAGTACTATAGAAAAAATTTCACATAACATTTCATTGCATATAAGAAAATAACCATCACTGGAAGTTAACCAATCAAATTTTCCCCCTTTTTTAACCTGTATACAAGCTTTAGTAACCATGTAACCTCAAGTTTCCAAAATATTCTATAGAAACCCCAAATAAAAAAATAATGGTGCTTTGAAATACCCAAGATATATGTTTATGACCCAGAAATGTTTTACTGCAATGAAATGTAGGATCAATTACCTACAACTGTCAAATTCAAGGGAATATTTTTTTTCGACCTATTTTCGTATGCAACCGGATGTGACGTACTATGATTTGGTGGTATTACACCTAAAGAAGACTTTTTTGTTAAATAAACTGAATGTGACTTTTTTTCCTTTGTTATACTGGTTATTTCAAGCATTCCTGTCAAGTTTTGTCATAATCAGTTCAATAGTTTGAGAAAAATCTAGTATAATGTAAGACGACGTCTGCAGCGATTCGAGCTAAATTTCTTCGAAAAATCCAAACCAAGCCGCATCATGATAGAATATAGTGTGGACCAATAAATGATCAAATATTTATCTCATCTGCCTACAAACAGTTGAATATGATACAAAAGATGACTTTAGGATGATAAATACTACCAATGGACCTCTTTGTCTTCCTTATAAGGTCTCTTTTGGTCCATTTATACCTCTCATTTCCTCAAAATTTCTACTTTATAGGCCAATAAATAAAAATTTTGGGGTAACTTTCACTCATTTATGATAGAAATGTTATAATAAATGATTAATTGAAGTATTCAAGCTGAATGAACTATCCGTAAAAAAGTTTACTGTCTCCAAGGAGGTTTCAATAAGTCCTTACGTAAAACTTAAATTTACGCCGCGTTCCAGAGAGGGACATAAAAAGCTTCTCTTTTGGTGAATAATTTGTTGTTACTGCTTTAATAATAATTTCATTTACTTAAAACTATATATTTATTAAAGTATTTCTTAGGAAAAATTTTCTAGTATAGCAGAATATAAGAAAAAAGGAGAAAAAGCTCCCCAAAACTCTAAGTATGGCTTATTCTGTCAACTAATATTCATGGTAAAGTCCTATTTCAAGGAAATTTTCTCATAAAATGTGTTTTGGAGACTCAATCCACTCAGAATATTTCATTATTAGTAATATTTCACTTAAATAGCAAGAAATTTTAACACATGAGAGTACTCACAAAGTCAAAGGTGCATGTACAGCTTCCTATATTAGGTGTAATACCACCATTGATTTTCCCCTATTAGTCTTTGTTAAATTTGCACTTTTCAAAAAATTGTGCAGAATTTATCTTTGTTTCAAATAAAGAAATACTTGGCATGAGTAAAGTTTGATCCTGTCCAGTACTATAGAAAAAATTTCACATAACATTTCATTGCATATAAGAAAATAACCATCACTGGAAGTTAACCAATCAAATTTTCCCCCTTTTTTAACCTGTATACAAGCTTTAGTAACCATGTAACCTCAAGTTTCCAAAATATTCTATAGAAACCCCAAATAAAAAAATAATGGTGCTTTGAAATACCCAAGATATATGTTTATGACCCAGAAATGTTTTACTGCAATGAAATGTAGGATCAATTACCTACAACTGTCAAATTCAAGGGAATATTTTTTTTCGACCTATTTTCGTATGCAACCGGATGTGACGTACTATGATTTGGTGGTATTACACCTAAAGAAGACTTTTTTGTTAAATAAACTGAATGTGACTTTTTTTCCTTTGTTATACTGGTTATTTCAAGCATTCCTGTCAAGTTTTGTCATAATCAGTTCAATAGTTTGAGAAAAATCTAGTATAATGTAAGACGACGTCTGCAGCGATTCGAGCTAAATTTCTTCGAAAAATCCAAACCAAGCCGCATCATGATAGAATATAGTGTGGACCAATAAATGATCAAATATTTATCTCATCTGCCTACAAACAGTTGAATATGATACAAAAGATGACTTTAGGATGATAAATACTACCAATGGACCTCTTTGTCTTCCTTATAAGGTCTCTTTTGGTCCATTTATACCTCTCATTTCCTCAAAATTTCTACTTTATAGGCCAATAAATAAAAATTTTGGGGTAACTTTCACTCATTTATGATAGAAATGTTATAATAAATGATTAATTGAAGTATTCAAGCTGAATGAACTATCCGTAAAAAAGTTTACTGTCTCCAAGGAGGTTTCAATAAGTCCTTACGTAAAACTTAAATTTACGCCGCGTTCCAGAGAGGGACATAAAAAGCTTCTCTTTTGGTGAATAATTTGTTGTTACTGCTTTAATAATAATTTCATTTACTTAAAACTATATATTTATTAAAGTATTTCTTAGGAAAAATTTTCTAGTATAGCAGAATATAAGAAAAAAGGAGAAAAAGCTCCCCAAAACTCTAAGTATGGCTTATTCTGTCAACTAATATTCATGGTAAAGTCCTATTTCAAGGAAATTTTCTCATAAAATGTGTTTTGGAGACTCAATCCACTCAGAATATTTCATTATTAGTAATATTTCACTTAAATAGCAAGAAATTTTAACACATGAGAGTACTCACAAAGTCAAAGGTGCATGTACAGCTTCCTATAAAGAAGACTTTTTTGTTAAATAAACTGAATGTGACTTTTTTTCCTTTGTTATACTGGTTATTTCAAGCATTCCTGTCAAGTTTTGTCATAATCAGTTCAATAGTTTGAGAAAAATCTAGTATAATGTAAGACGACGTCTGCAGCGATTCGAGCTAAATTTCTTCGAAAAATCCAAACCAAGCCGCATCATGATAGAATATAGTGTGGACCAATAAATGATCAAATATTTATCTCATCTGCCTACAAACAGTTGAATATGATACAAAAGATGACTTTAGGATGATAAATACTACCAATGGACCTCTTTGTCTTCCTTATAAGGTCTCTTTTGGTCCATTTATACCTCTCATTTCCTCAAAATTTCTACTTTATAGGCCAATAAATAAAAATTTTGGGGTAACTTTCACTCATTTATGATAGAAATGTTATAATAAATGATTAATTGAAGTATTCAAGCTGAATGAACTATCCGTAAAAAAGTTTACTGTCTCCAAGGAGGTTTCAATAAGTCCTTACGTAAAACTTAAATTTACGCCGCGTTCCAGAGAGGGACATAAAAAGCTTCTCTTTTGGTGAATAATTTGTTGTTACTGCTTTAATAATAATTTCATTTACTTAAAACTATATATTTATTAAAGTATTTCTTAGGAAAAATTTTCTAGTATAGCAGAATATAAGAAAAAAGGAGAAAAAGCTCCCCAAAACTCTAAGTATGGCTTATTCTGTCAACTAATATTCATGGTAAAGTCCTATTTCAAGGAAATTTTCTCATAAAATGTGTTTTGGAGACTCAATCCACTCAGAATATTTCATTATTAGTAATATTTCACTTAAATAGCAAGAAATTTTAACACATGAGAGTACTCACAAAGTCAAAGGTGCATGTACAGCTTCCTATATTAGGTGTAATACCACCATTGATTTTCCCCTATTAGTCTTTGTTAAATTTGCACTTTTCAAAAAATTGTGCAGAATTTATCTTTGTTTCAAATAAAGAAATACTTGGCATGAGTAAAGTTTGATCCTGTCCAGTACTATAGAAAAAATTTCACATAACATTTCATTGCATATAAGAAAATAACCATCACTGGAAGTTAACCAATCAAATTTTCCCCCTTTTTTAACCTGTATACAAGCTTTAGTAACCATGTAACCTCAAGTTTCCAAAATATTCTATAGAAACCCCAAATAAAAAAATAATGGTGCTTTGAAATACCCAAGATATATGTTTATGACCCAGAAATGTTTTACTGCAATGAAATGTAGGATCAATTACCTACAACTGTCAAATTCAAGGGAATATTTTTTTTCGACCTATTTTCGTATGCAACCGGATGTGACGTACTATGATTTGGTGGTATTACACCTAAAGAAGACTTTTTTGTTAAATAAACTGAATGTGACTTTTTTTCCTTTGTTATACTGGTTATTTCAAGCATTCCTGTCAAGTTTTGTCATAATCAGTTCAATAGTTTGAGAAAAATCTAGTATAATGTAAGACGACGTCTGCAGCGATTCGAGCTAAATTTCTTCGAAAAATCCAAACCAAGCCGCATCATGATAGAATATAGTGTGGACCAATAAATGATCAAATATTTATCTCATCTGCCTACAAACAGTTGAATATGATACAAAAGATGACTTTAGGATGATAAATACTACCAATGGACCTCTTTGTCTTCCTTATAAGGTCTCTTTTGGTCCATTTATACCTCTCATTTCCTCAAAATTTCTACTTTATAGGCCAATAAATAAAAATTTTGGGGTAACTTTCACTCATTTATGATAGAAATGTTATAATAAATGATTAATTGAAGTATTCAAGCTGAATGAACTATCCGTAAAAAAGTTTACTGTCTCCAAGGAGGTTTCAATAAGTCCTTACGTAAAACTTAAATTTACGCCGCGTTCCAGAGAGGGACATAAAAAGCTTCTCTTTTGGTGAATAATTTGTTGTTACTGCTTTAATAATAATTTCATTTACTTAAAACTATATATTTATTAAAGTATTTCTTAGGAAAAATTTTCTAGTATAGCAGAATATAAGAAAAAAGGAGAAAAAGCTCCCCAAAACTCTAAGTATGGCTTATTCTGTCAACTAATATTCATGGTAAAGTCCTATTTCAAGGAAATTTTCTCATAAAATGTGTTTTGGAGACTCAATCCACTCAGAATATTTCATTATTAGTAATATTTCACTTAAATAGCAAGAAATTTTAACACATGAGAGTACTCACAAAGTCAAAGGTGCATGTACAGCTTCCTATATTAGGTGTAATACCACCATTGATTTTCCCCTATTAGTCTTTGTTAAATTTGCACTTTTCAAAAAATTGTGCAGAATTTATCTTTGTTTCAAATAAAGAAATACTTGGCATGAGTAAAGTTTGATCCTGTCCAGTACTATAGAAAAAATTTCACATAACATTTCATTGCATATAAGAAAATAACCATCACTGGAAGTTAACCAATCAAATTTTCCCCCTTTTTTAACCTGTATACAAGCTTTAGTAACCATGTAACCTCAAGTTTCCAAAATATTCTATAGAAACCCCAAATAAAAAAATAATGGTGCTTTGAAATACCCAAGATATATGTTTATGACCCAGAAATGTTTTACTGCAATGAAATGTAGGATCAATTACCTACAACTGTCAAATTCAAGGGAATATTTTTTTTTCGACCTATTTTCGTATGCAACCGGATGTGACGTACTATGATTTGGTGGTATTACACCTAAAGAAGACTTTTTTGTTAAATAAACTGAATGTGACTTTTTTTCCTTTGTTATACTGGTTATTTCAAGCATTCCTGTCAAGTTTTGTCATAATCAGTTCAATAGTTTGAGAAAAATCTAGTATAATGTAAGACGACGTCTGCAGCGATTCGAGCTAAATTTCTTCGAAAAATCCAAACCAAGCCGCATCATGATAGAATATAGTGTGGACCAATAAATGATCAAATATTTATCTCATCTGCCTACAAACAGTTGAATATGATACAAAAGATGACTTTAGGATGATAAATACTACCAATGGACCTCTTTGTCTTCCTTATAAGGTCTCTTTTGGTCCATTTATACCTCTCATTTCCTCAAAATTTCTACTTTATAGGCCAATAAATAAAAATTTTGGGGTAACTTTCACTCATTTATGATAGAAATGTTATAATAAATGATTAATTGAAGTATTCAAGCTGAATGAACTATCCGTAAAAAAGTTTACTGTCTCCAAGGAGGTTTCAATAAGTCCTTACGTAAAACTTAAATTTACGCCGCGTTCCAGAGAGGGACATAAAAAGCTTCTCTTTTGGTGAATAATTTGTTGTTACTGCTTTAATAATAATTTCATTTACTTAAAACTATATATTTATTAAAGTATTTCTTAGGAAAAATTTTCTAGTATAGCAGAATATAAGAAAAAAGGAGAAAAAGCTCCCCAAAACTCTAAGTATGGCTTATTCTGTCAACTAATATTCATGGTAAAGTCCTATTTCAAGGAAATTTTCTCATAAAATGTGTTTTGGAGACTCAATCCACTCAGAATATTTCATTATTAGTAATATTTCACTTAAATAGCAAGAAATTTTAACACATGAGAGTACTCACAAAGTCAAAGGTGCATGTACAGCTTTCTATATTAGGTGTAATACCACCATTGATTTTCCCCTATTAGTCTTTGTTAAATTTGCACTTTTCAAAAAATTGTGCAGAATTTATCTTTGTTTCAAATAAAGAAATACTTGGCATGAGTAAAGTTTGATCCTGTCCAGTACTATAGAAAAAATTTCACATAACATTTCATTGCATATAAGAAAATAACCATCACTGGAAGTTAACCAATCAAATTTTCCCCCTTTTTTAACCTGTATACAAGCTTTAGTAACCATGTAACCTCAAGTTTCCAAAATATTCTATAGAAACCCCAAATAAAAAAATAATGGTGCTTTGAAATACCCAAGATATATGTTTATGACCCAGAAATGTTTTACTGCAATGAAATGTAGGATCAATTACCTACAACTGTCAAATTCAAGGGAATATTTTTTTTCGACCTATTTTCGTATGCAACCGGATGTGACGTACTATGATTTGGTGGTATTACACCTAAAGAAGACTTTTTTGTTAAATAAACTGAATGTGACTTTTTTTCCTTTGTTATACTGGTTATTTCAAGCATTCCTGTCAAGTTTTGTCATAATCAGTTCAATAGTTTGAGAAAAATCTAGTATAATGTAAGACGACGTCTGCAGCGATTCGAGCTAAATTTCTTCGAAAAATCCAAACCAAGCCGCATCATGATAGAATATAGTGTGGACCAATAAATGATCAAATATTTATCTCATCTGCCTACAAACAGTTGAATATGATACAAAAGATGACTTTAGGATGATAAATACTACCAATGGACCTCTTTGTCTTCCTTATAAGGTCTCTTTTGGTCCATTTATACCTCTCATTTCCTCAAAATTTCTACTTTATAGGCCAATAAATAAAAATTTTGGGGTAACTTTCACTCATTTATGATAGAAATGTTATAATAAATGATTAATTGAAGTATTCAAGCTGAATGAACTATCCGTAAAAAAGTTTACTGTCTCCAAGGAGGTTTCAATAAGTCCTTACGTAAAACTTAAATTTACGCCGCGTTCCAGAGAGGGACATAAAAAGCTTCTCTTTTGGTGAATAATTTGTTGTTACTGCTTTAATAATAATTTCATTTACTTAAAACTATATATTTATTAAAGTATTTCTTAGGAAAAATTTTCTAGTATAGCAGAATATAAGAAAAAAGGAGAAAAAGCTCCCCAAAACTCTAAGTATGGCTTATTCTGTCAACTAATATTCATGGTAAAGTCCTATTTCAAGGAAATTTTCTCATAAAATGTGTTTTGGAGACTCAATCCACTCAGAATATTTCATTATTAGTAATATTTCACTTAAATAGCAAGAAATTTTAACACATGAGAGTACTCACAAAGTCAAAGGTGCATGTACAGCTTCCTATATTAGGTGTAATACCACCATTGATTTTCCCCTATTAGTCTTTGTTAAATTTGCACTTTTCAAAAAATTGTGCAGAATTTATCTTTGTTTCAAATAAAGAAATACTTGGCATGAGTAAAGTTTGATCCTGTCCAGTACTATAGAAAAAATTTCACATAACATTTCATTGCATATAAGAAAATAACCATCACTGGAAGTTAACCAATCAAATTTTCCCCCTTTTTTAACCTGTATACAAGCTTTAGTAACCATGTAACCTCAAGTTTCCAAAATATTCTATAGAAACCCCAAATAAAAAAATAATGGTGCTTTGAAATACCCAAGATATATGTTTATGACCCAGAAATGTTTTACTGCAATGAAATGTAGGATCAATTACCTACAACTGTCAAATTCAAGGGAATATTTTTTTTCGACCTATTTTCGTATGCAACCGGATGTGACGTACTATGATTTGGTGGTATTACACCTAAAGAAGACTTTTTTGTTAAATAAACTGAATGTGACTTTTTTTCCTTTGTTATACTGGTTATTTCAAGCATTCCTGTCAAGTTTTGTCATAATCAGTTCAATAGTTTGAGAAAAATCTAGTATAATGTAAGACGACGTCTGCAGCGATTCGAGCTAAATTTCTTCGAAAAATCCAAACCAAGCCGCATCATGATAGAATATAGTGTGGACCAATAAATGATCAAATATTTATCTCATCTGCCTACAAACAGTTGAATATGATACAAAAGATGACTTTAGGATGATAAATACTACCAATGGACCTCTTTGTCTTCCTTATAAGGTCTCTTTTGGTCCATTTATACCTCTCATTTCCTCAAAATTTCTACTTTATAGGCCAATAAATAAAAATTTTGGGGTAACTTTCACTCATTTATGATAGAAATGTTATAATAAATGATTAATTGAAGTATTCAAGCTGAATGAACTATCCGTAAAAAAGTTTACTGTCTCCAAGGAGGTTTCAATAAGTCCTTACGTAAAACTTAAATTTACGCCGCGTTCCAGAGAGGGACATAAAAAGCTTCTCTTTTGGTGAATAATTTGTTGTTACTGCTTTAATAATAATTTCATTTACTTAAAACTATATATTTATTAAAGTATTTCTTAGGAAAAATTTTCTAGTATAGCAGAATATAAGAAAAAAGGAGAAAAAGCTCCCCAAAACTCTAAGTATGGCTTATTCTGTCAACTAATATTCATGGTAAAGTCCTATTTCAAGGAAATTTTCTCATAAAATGTGTTTTGGAGACTCAATCCACTCAGAATATTTCATTATTAGTAATATTTCACTTAAATAGCAAGAAATTTTAACACATGAGAGTACTCACAAAGTCAAAGGTGCATGTACAGCTTCCTATATTAGGTGTAATACCACCATTGATTTTCCCCTATTAGTCTTTGTTAAATTTGCACTTTTCAAAAAATTGTGCAGAATTTATCTTTGTTTCAAATAAAGAAATACTTGGCATGAGTAAAGTTTGATCCTGTCCAGTACTATAGAAAAAATTTCACATAACATTTCATTGCATATAAGAAAATAACCATCACTGGAAGTTAACCAATCAAATTTTCCCCCTTTTTTAACCTGTATACAAGCTTTAGTAACCATGTAACCTCAAGTTTCCAAAATATTCTATAGAAACCCCAAATAAAAAAATAATGGTGCTTTGAAATACCCAAGATATATGTTTATGACCCAGAAATGTTTTACTGCAATGAAATGTAGGATCAATTACCTACAACTGTCAAATTCAAGGGAATATTTTTTTTCGACCTATTTTCGTATGCAACCGGATGTGACGTACTATGATTTGGTGGTATTACACCTAAAGAAGACTTTTTTGTTAAATAAACTGAATGTGACTTTTTTTCCTTTGTTATACTGGTTATTTCAAGCATTCCTGTCAAGTTTTGTCATAATCAGTTCAATAGTTTGAGAAAAATCTAGTATAATGTAAGACGACGTCTGCAGCGATTCGAGCTAAATTTCTTCGAAAAATCCAAACCAAGCCGCATCATGATAGAATATAGTGTGGACCAATAAATGATCAAATATTTATCTCATCTGCCTACAAACAGTTGAATATGATACAAAAGATGACTTTAGGATGATAAATACTACCAATGGACCTCTTTGTCTTCCTTATAAGGTCTCTTTTGGTCCATTTATACCTCTCATTTCCTCAAAATTTCTACTTTATAGGCCAATAAATAAAAATTTTGGGGTAACTTTCACTCATTTATGATAGAAATGTTATAATAAATGATTAATTGAAGTATTCAAGCTGAATGAACTATCCGTAAAAAAGTTTACTGTCTCCAAGGAGGTTTCAATAAGTCCTTACGTAAAACTTAAATTTACGCCGCGTTCCAGAGAGGGACATAAAAAGCTTCTCTTTTGGTGAATAATTTGTTGTTACTGCTTTAATAATAATTTCATTTACTTAAAACTATATATTTATTAAAGTATTTCTTAGGAAAAATTTTCTAGTATAGCAGAATATAAGAAAAAAGGAGAAAAAGCTCCCCAAAACTCTAAGTATGGCTTATTCTGTCAACTAATATTCATGGTAAAGTCCTATTTCAAGGAAATTTTCTCATAAAATGTGTTTTGGAGACTCAATCCACTCAGAATATTTCATTATTAGTAATATTTCACTTAAATAGCAAGAAATTTTAACACATGAGAGTACTCACAAAGTCAAAGGTGCATGTACAGCTTCCTATATTAGGTGTAATACCACCATTGATTTTCCCCTATTAGTCTTTGTTAAATTTGCACTTTTCGAAAAATTGTGCAGAATTTATCTTTGTTTCAAATAAAGAAATACTTGGCATGAGTAAAGTTTGATCCTGTCCAGTACTATAGAAAAAATTTCACATAACATTTCATTGCATATAAGAAAATAACCATCACTGGAAGTTAACCAATCAAATTTTCCCCCTTTTTTAACCTGTATACAAGCTTTAGTAACCATGTAACCTCAAGTTTCCAAAATATTCTATAGAAACCCCAAATAAAAAAATAATGGTGCTTTGAAATACCCAAGATATATGTTTATGACCCAGAAATGTTTTACTGCAATGAAATGTAGGATCAATTACCTACAACTGTCAAATTCAAGGGAATATTTTTTTTCGACCTATTTTCGTATGCAACCGGATGTGACGTACTATGATTTGGTGGTATTACACCTAAAGAAGACTTTTTTGTTAAATAAACTGAATGTGACTTTTTTTCCTTTGTTATACTGGTTATTTCAAGCATTCCTGTCAAGTTTTGTCATAATCAGTTCAATAGTTTGAGAAAAATCTAGTATAATGTAAGACGACGTCTGCAGCGATTCGAGCTAAATTTCTTCGAAAAATCCAAACCAAGCCGCATCATGATAGAATATAGTGTGGACCAATAAATGATCAAATATTTATCTCATCTGCCTACAAACAGTTGAATATGATACAAAAGATGACTTTAGGATGATAAATACTACCAATGGACCTCTTTGTCTTCCTTATAAGGTCTCTTTTGGTCCATTTATACCTCTCATTTCCTCAAAATTTCTACTTTATAGGCCAATAAATAAAAATTTTGGGGTAACTTTCACTCATTTATGATAGAAATGTTATAATAAATGATTAATTGAAGTATTCAAGCTGAATGAACTATCCGTAAAAAAGTTTACTGTCTCCAAGGAGGTTTCAATAAGTCCTTACGTAAAACTTAAATTTACGCCGCGTTCCAGAGAGGGACATAAAAAGCTTCTCTTTTGGTGAATAATTTGTTGTTACTGCTTTAATAATAATTTCATTTACTTAAAACTATATATTTATTAAAGTATTTCTTAGGAAAAATTTTCTAGTATAGCAGAATATAAGAAAAAAGGAGAAAAAGCTCCCCAAAACTCTAAGTATGGCTTATTCTGTCAACTAATATTCATGGTAAAGTCCTATTTCAAGGAAATTTTCTCATAAAATGTGTTTTGGAGACTCAATCCACTCAGAATATTTCATTATTAGTAATATTTCACTTAAATAGCAAGAAATTTTAACACATGAGAGTACTCACAAAGTCAAAGGTGCATGTACAGCTTCCTATATTAGGTGTAATACCACCATTGATTTTCCCCTATTAGTCTTTGTTAAATTTGCACTTTTCAAAAAATTGTGCAGAATTTATCTTTGTTTCAAATAAAGAAATACTTGGCATGAGTAAAGTTTGATCCTGTCCAGTACTATAGAAAAAATTTCACATAACATTTCATTGCATATAAGAAAATAACCATCACTGGAAGTTAACCAATCAAATTTTCCCCCTTTTTTAACCTGTATACAAGCTTTAGTAACCATGTAACCTCAAGTTTCCAAAATATTCTATAGAAACCCCAAATAAAAAAATAATGGTGCTTTGAAATACCCAAGATATATGTTTATGACCCAGAAATGTTTTACTGCAATGAAATGTAGGATCAATTACCTACAACTGTCAAATTCAAGGGAATATTTTTTTTCGACCTATTTTCGTATGCAACCGGATGTGACGTACTATGATTTGGTGGTATTACACCTAAAGAAGACTTTTTTGTTAAATAAACTGAATGTGACTTTTTTTCCTTTGTTATACTGGTTATTTCAAGCATTCCTGTCAAGTTTTGTCATAATCAGTTCAATAGTTTGAGAAAAATCTAGTATAATGTAAGACGACGTCTGCAGCGATTCGAGCTAAATTTCTTCGAAAAATCCAAACCAAGCCGCATCATGATAGAATATAGTGTGGACCAATAAATGATCAAATATTTATCTCATCTGCCTACAAACAGTTGAATATGATACAAAAGATGACTTTAGGATGATAAATACTACCAATGGACCTCTTTGTCTTCCTTATAAGGTCTCTTTTGGTCCATTTATACCTCTCATTTCCTCAAAATTTCTACTTTATAGGCCAATAAATAAAAATTTTGGGGTAACTTTCACTCATTTATGATAGAAATGTTATAATAAATGATTAATTGAAGTATTCAAGCTGAATGAACTATCCGTAAAAAAGTTTACTGTCTCCAAGGAGGTTTCAATAAGTCCTTACGTAAAACTTAAATTTACGCCGCGTTCCAGAGAGGGACATAAAAAGCTTCTCTTTTGGTGAATAATTTGTTGTTACTGCTTTAATAATAATTTCATTTACTTAAAACTATATATTTATTAAAGTATTTCTTAGGAAAAATTTTCTAGTATAGCAGAATATAAGAAAAAAGGAGAAAAAGCTCCCCAAAACTCTAAGTATGGCTTATTCTGTCAACTAATATTCATGGTAAAGTCCTATTTCAAGGAAATTTTCTCATAAAATGTGTTTTGGAGACTCAATCCACTCAGAATATTTCATTATTAGTAATATTTCACTTAAATAGCAAGAAATTTTAACACATGAGAGTACTCACAAAGTCAAAGGTGCATGTACAGCTTCCTATATTAGGTGTAATACCACCATTGATTTTCCCCTATTAGTCTTTGTTAAATTTGCACTTTTCAAAAAATTGTGCAGAATTTATCTTTGTTTCAAATAAAGAAATACTTGGCATGAGTAAAGTTTGATCCTGTCCAGTACTATAGAAAAAATTTCACATAACATTTCATTGCATATAAGAAAATAACCATCACTGGAAGTTAACCAATCAAATTTTCCCCCTTTTTTAACCTGTATACAAGCTTTAGTAACCATGTAACCTCAAGTTTCCAAAATATTCTATAGAAACCCCAAATAAAAAAATAATGGTGCTTTGAAATACCCAAGATATATGTTTATGACCCAGAAATGTTTTACTGCAATGAAATGTAGGATCAATTACCTACAACTGTCAAATTCAAGGGAATATTTTTTTTCGACCTATTTTCGTATGCAACCGGATGTGACGTACTATGATTTGGTGGTATTACACCTAAAGAAGACTTTTTTGTTAAATAAACTGAATGTGACTTTTTTTCCTTTGTTATACTGGTTATTTCAAGCATTCCTGTCAAGTTTTGTCATAATCAGTTCAATAGTTTGAGAAAAATCTAGTATAATGTAAGACGACGTCTGCAGCGATTCGAGCTAAATTTCTTCGAAAAATCCAAACCAAGCCGCATCATGATAGAATATAGTGTGGACCAATAAATGATCAAATATTTATCTCATCTGCCTACAAACAGTTGAATATGATACAAAAGATGACTTTAGGATGATAAATACTACCAATGGACCTCTTTGTCTTCCTTATAAGGTCTCTTTTGGTCCATTTATACCTCTCATTTCCTCAAAATTTCTACTTTATAGGCCAATAAATAAAAATTTTGGGGTAACTTTCACTCATTTATGATAGAAATGTTATAATAAATGATTAATTGAAGTATTCAAGCTGAATGAACTATCCGTAAAAAAGTTTACTGTCTCCAAGGAGGTTTCAATAAGTCCTTACGTAAAACTTAAATTTACGCCGCGTTCCAGAGAGGGACATAAAAAGCTTCTCTTTTGGTGAATAATTTGTTGTTACTGCTTTAATAATAATTTCATTTACTTAAAACTATATATTTATTAAAGTATTTCTTAGGAAAAATTTTCTAGTATAGCAGAATATAAGAAAAAAGGAGAAAAAGCTCCCCAAAACTCTAAGTATGGCTTATTCTGTCAACTAATATTCATGGTAAAGTCCTATTTCAAGGAAATTTTCTCATAAAATGTGTTTTGGAGACTCAATCCACTCAGAATATTTCATTATTAGTAATATTTCACTTAAATAGCAAGAAATTTTAACACATGAGAGTACTCACAAAGTCAAAGGTGCATGTACAGCTTCCTATATTAGGTGTAATACCACCATTGATTTTCCCCTATTAGTCTTTGTTAAATTTGCACTTTTCAAAAAATTGTGCAGAATTTATCTTTGTTTCAAATAAAGAAATACTTGGCATGAGTAAAGTTTGATCCTGTCCAGTACTATAGAAAAAATTTCACATAACATTTCATTGCATATAAGAAAATAACCATCACTGGAAGTTAACCAATCAAATTTTCCCCCTTTTTTAACCTGTATACAAGCTTTAGTAACCATGTAACCTCAAGTTTCCAAAATGTTCTATAGAAACCCCAAATAAAAAAATAATGGTGCTTTGAAATACCCAAGATATATGTTTATGACCCAGAAATGTTTTACTGCAATGAAATGTAGGATCAATTACCTACAACTGTCAAATTCAAGGGAATATTTTTTTTCGACCTATTTTCGTATGCAACCGGATGTGACGTACTATGATTTGGTGGTATTACACCTAAAGAAGACTTTTTTGTTAAATAAACTGAATGTGACTTTTTTTCCTTTGTTATACTGGTTATTTCAAGCATTCCTGTCAAGTTTTGTCATAATCAGTTCAATAGTTTGAGAAAAATCTAGTATAATGTAAGACGACGTCTGCAGCGATTCGAGCTAAATTTCTTCGAAAAATCCAAACCAAGCCGCATCATGATAGAATATAGTGTGGACCAATAAATGATCAAATATTTATCTCATCTGCCTACAAACAGTTGAATATGATACAAAAGATGACTTTAGGATGATAAATACTACCAATGGACCTCTTTGTCTTCCTTATAAGGTCTCTTTTGGTCCATTTATACCTCTCATTTCCTCAAAATTTCTACTTTATAGGCCAATAAATAAAAATTTTGGGGTAACTTTCACTCATTTATGATAGAAATGTTATAATAAATGATTAATTGAAGTATTCAAGCTGAATGAACTATCCGTAAAAAAGTTTACTGTCTCCAAGGAGGTTTCAATAAGTCCTTACGTAAAACTTAAATTTACGCCGCGTTCCAGAGAGGGACATAAAAAGCTTCTCTTTTGGTGAATAATTTGTTGTTACTGCTTTAATAATAATTTCATTTACTTAAAACTATATATTTATTAAAGTATTTCTTAGGAAAAATTTTCTAGTATAGCAGAATATAAGAAAAAAGGAGAAAAAGCTCCCCAAAACTCTAAGTATGGCTTATTCTGTCAACTAATATTCATGGTAAAGTCCTATTTCAAGGAAATTTTCTCATAAAATGTGTTTTGGAGACTCAATCCACTCAGAATATTTCATTATTAGTAATATTTCACTTAAATAGCAAGAAATTTTAACACATGAGAGTACTCACAAAGTCAAAGGTGCATGTACAGCTTCCTATATTAGGTGTAATACCACCATTGATTTTCCCCTATTAGTCTTTGTTAAATTTGCACTTTTCAAAAAATTGTGCAGAATTTATCTTTGTTTCAAATAAAGAAATACTTGGCATGAGTAAAGTTTGATCCTGTCCAGTACTATAGAAAAAATTTCACATAACATTTCATTGCATATAAGAAAATAACCATCACTGGAAGTTAACCAATCAAATTTTCCCCCTTTTTTAACCTGTATACAAGCTTTAGTAACCATGTAACCTCAAGTTTCCAAAATATTCTATAGAAACCCCAAATAAAAAAATAATGGTGCTTTGAAATACCCAAGATATATGTTTATGACCCAGAAATGTTTTACTGCAATGAAATGTAGGATCAATTACCTACAACTGTCAAATTCAAGGGAATATTTTTTTTCGACCTATTTTCGTATGCAACCGGATGTGACGTACTATGATTTGGTGGTATTACACCTAAAGAAGACTTTTTTGTTAAATAAACTGAATGTGACTTTTTTTCCTTTGTTATACTGGTTATTTCAAGCATTCCTGTCAAGTTTTGTCATAATCAGTTCAATAGTTTGAGAAAAATCTAGTATAATGTAAGACGACGTCTGCAGCGATTCGAGCTAAATTTCTTCGAAAAATCCAAACCAAGCCGCATCATGATAGAATATAGTGTGGACCAATAAATGATCAAATATTTATCTCATCTGCCTACAAACAGTTGAATATGATACAAAAGATGACTTTAGGATGATAAATACTACCAATGGACCTCTTTGTCTTCCTTATAAGGTCTCTTTTGGTCCATTTATACCTCTCATTTCCTCAAAATTTCTACTTTATAGGCCAATAAATAAAAATTTTGGGGTAACTTTCACTCATTTATGATAGAAATGTTATAATAAATGATTAATTGAAGTATTCAAGCTGAATGAACTATCCGTAAAAAAGTTTACTGTCTCCAAGGAGGTTTCAATAAGTCCTTACGTAAAACTTAAATTTACGCCGCGTTCCAGAGAGGGACATAAAAAGCTTCTCTTTTGGTGAATAATTTGTTGTTACTGCTTTAATAATAATTTCATTTACTTAAAACTATATATTTATTAAAGTATTTCTTAGGAAAAATTTTCTAGTATAGCAGAATATAAGAAAAAAGGAGAAAAAGCTCCCCAAAACTCTAAGTATGGCTTATTCTGTCAACTAATATTCATGGTAAAGTCCTATTTCAAGGAAATTTTCTCATAAAATGTGTTTTGGAGACTCAATCCACTCAGAATATTTCATTATTAGTAATATTTCACTTAAATAGCAAGAAATTTTAACACATGAGAGTACTCACAAAGTCAAAGGTGCATGTACAGCTTCCTATATTAGGTGTAATACCACCATTGATTTTCCCCTATTAGTCTTTGTTAAATTTGCACTTTTCAAAAAATTGTGCAGAATTTATCTTTGTTTCAAATAAAGAAATACTTGGCATGAGTAAAGTTTGATCCTGTCCAGTACTATAGAAAAAATTTCACATAACATTTCATTGCATATAAGAAAATAACCATCACTGGAAGTTAACCAATCAAATTTTCCCCCTTTTTTAACCTGTATACAAGCTTTAGTAACCATGTAACCTCAAGTTTCCAAAATATTCTATAGAAACCCCAAATAAAAAAATAATGGTGCTTTGAAATACCCAAGATATATGTTTATGACCCAGAAATGTTTTACTGCAATGAAATGTAGGATCAATTACCTACAACTGTCAAATTCAAGGGAATATTTTTTTTCGACCTATTTTCGTATGCAACCGGATGTGACGTACTATGATTTGGTGGTATTACACCTAAAGAAGACTTTTTTGTTAAATAAACTGAATGTGACTTTTTTTCCTTTGTTATACTGGTTATTTCAAGCATTCCTGTCAAGTTTTGTCATAATCAGTTCAATAGTTTGAGAAAAATCTAGTATAATGTAAGACGACGTCTGCAGCGATTCGAGCTAAATTTCTTCGAAAAATCCAAACCAAGCCGCATCATGATAGAATATAGTGTGGACCAATAAATGATCAAATATTTATCTCATCTGCCTACAAACAGTTGAATATGATACAAAAGATGACTTTAGGATGATAAATACTACCAATGGACCTCTTTGTCTTCCTTATAAGGTCTCTTTTGGTCCATTTATACCTCTCATTTCCTCAAAATTTCTACTTTATAGGCCAATAAATAAAAATTTTGGGGTAACTTTCACTCATTTATGATAGAAATGTTATAATAAATGATTAATTGAAGTATTCAAGCTGAATGAACTATCCGTAAAAAAGTTTACTGTCTCCAAGGAGGTTTCAATAAGTCCTTACGTAAAACTTAAATTTACGCCGCGTTCCAGAGAGGGACATAAAAAGCTTCTCTTTTGGTGAATAATTTGTTGTTACTGCTTTAATAATAATTTCATTTACTTAAAACTATATATTTATTAAAGTATTTCTTAGGAAAAATTTTCTAGTATAGCAGAATATAAGAAAAAAGGAGAAAAAGCTCCCCAAAACTCTAAGTATGGCTTATTCTGTCAACTAATATTCATGGTAAAGTCCTATTTCAAGGAAATTTTCTCATAAAATGTGTTTTGGAGACTCAATCCACTCAGAATATTTCATTATTAGTAATATTTCACTTAAATAGCAAGAAATTTTAACACATGAGAGTACTCACAAAGTCAAAGGTGCATGTACAGCTTCCTATATTAGGTGTAATACCACCATTGATTTTCCCCTATTAGTCTTTGTTAAATTTGCACTTTTCAAAAAATTGTGCAGAATTTATCTTTGTTTCAAATAAAGAAATACTTGGCATGAGTAAAGTTTGATCCTGTCCAGTACTATAGAAAAAATTTCACATAACATTTCATTGCATATAAGAAAATAACCATCACTGGAAGTTAACCAATCAAATTTTCCCCCTTTTTTAACCTGTATACAAGCTTTAGTAACCATGTAACCTCAAGTTTCCAAAATATTCTATAGAAACCCCAAATAAAAAAATAATGGTGCTTTGAAATACCCAAGATATATGTTTATGACCCAGAAATGTTTTACTGCAATGAAATGTAGGATCAATTACCTACAACTGTCAAATTCAAGGGAATATTTTTTTTCGACCTATTTTCGTATGCAACCGGATGTGACGTACTATGATTTGGTGGTATTACACCTAAAGAAGACTTTTTTGTTAAATAAACTGAATGTGACTTTTTTTCCTTTGTTATACTGGTTATTTCAAGCATTCCTGTCAAGTTTTGTCATAATCAGTTCAATAGTTTGAGAAAAATCTAGTATAATGTAAGACGACGTCTGCAGCGATTCGAGCTAAATTTCTTCGAAAAATCCAAACCAAGCCGCATCATGATAGAATATAGTGTGGACCAATAAATGATCAAATATTTATCTCATCTGCCTACAAACAGTTGAATATGATACAAAAGATGACTTTAGGATGATAAATACTACCAATGGACCTCTTTGTCTTCCTTATAAGGTCTCTTTTGGTCCATTTATACCTCTCATTTCCTCAAAATTTCTACTTTATAGGCCAATAAATAAAAATTTTGGGGTAACTTTCACTCATTTATGATAGAAATGTTATAATAAATGATTAATTGAAGTATTCAAGCTGAATGAACTATCCGTAAAAAAGTTTACTGTCTCCAAGGAGGTTTCAATAAGTCCTTACGTAAAACTTAAATTTACGCCGCGTTCCAGAGAGGGACATAAAAAGCTTCTCTTTTGGTGAATAATTTGTTGTTACTGCTTTAATAATAATTTCATTTACTTAAAACTATATATTTATTAAAGTATTTCTTAGGAAAAATTTTCTAGTATAGCAGAATATAAGAAAAAAGGAGAAAAAGCTCCCCAAA
The DNA here is from genome assembly GCF_021869535.1 of Mytilus californianus. Classification (NCBI taxonomy): domain Eukaryota; kingdom Metazoa; phylum Mollusca; class Bivalvia; order Mytilida; family Mytilidae; genus Mytilus; species Mytilus californianus. Next base: position 66,483,870 of record NW_026262745.1, read on the forward strand.
ACTCTAAGTATGGCTTATTCTGTCAACTAATATTCATGGTAAAGTCCTATTTCAAGGAAATTTTCTCATAAAATGTGTTTTGGAGACTCAATCCACTCAGAATATTTCATTATTAGTAATATTTCACTTAAATAGCAAGAAATTTTAACACATGAGAGTACTCACAAAGTCAAAGGTGCATGTACAGCTTCCTATATTAGGTGTAATACCACCATTGATTTTCCCCTATTAGTCTTTGTTAAATTTGCACTTTTCAAAAAATTGTGCAGAATTTATCTTTGTTTCAAATAAAGAAATACTTGGCATGAGTAAAGTTTGATCCTGTCCAGTACTATAGAAAAAATTTCACATAACATTTCATTGCATATAAGAAAATAACCATCACTGGAAGTTAACCAATCAAATTTTCCCCCTTTTTTAACCTGTATACAAGCTTTAGTAACCATGTAACCTCAAGTTTCCAAAATATTCTATAGAAACCCCAAATAAAAAAATAATGGTGCTTTGAAATACCCAAGATATATGTTTATGACCCAGAAATGTTTTACTGCAATGAAATGTAGGATCAATTACCTACAACTGTCAAATTCAAGGGAATATTTTTTTTCGACCTATTTTCGTATGCAACCGGATGTGACGTACTATGATTTGGTGGTATTACACCTAAAGAAGACTTTTTTGTTAAATAAACTGAATGTGACTTTTTTTCCTTTGTTATACTGGTTATTTCAAGCATTCCTGTCAAGTTTTGTCATAATCAGTTCAATAGTTTGAGAAAAATCTAGTATAATGTAAGACGACGTCTGCAGCGATTCGAGCTAAATTTCTTCGAAAAATCCAAACCAAGCCGCATCATGATAGAATATAGTGTGGACCAATAAATGATCAAATATTTATCTCATCTGCCTACAAACAGTTGAATATGATACAAAAGATGACTTTAGGATGATAAATACTACCAATGGACCTCTTTGTCTTCCTTATAAGGTCTCTTTTGGTCCATTTATACCTCTCATTTCCTCAAAATTTCTACTTTATAGGCCAATAAATAAAAATTTTGGGGTAACTTTCACTCATTTATGATAGAAATGTTATAATAAATGATTAATTGAAGTATTCAAGCTGAATGAACTATCCGTAAAAAAGTTTACTGTCTCCAAGGAGGTTTCAATAAGTCCTTACGTAAAACTTAAATTTACGCCGCGTTCCAGAGAGGGACATAAAAAGCTTCTCTTTTGGTGAATAATTTGTTGTTACTGCTTTAATAATAATTTCATTTACTTAAAACTATATATTTATTAAAGTATTTCTTAGGAAAAATTTTCTAGTATAGCAGAATATAAGAAAAAAGGAGAAAAAGCTCCCCAAAACTCTAAGTATGGCTTATTCTGTCAACTAATATTCATGGTAAAGTCCTATTTCAAGGAAATTTTCTCATAAAATGTGTTTTGGAGACTCAATCCACTCAGAATATTTCATTATTAGTAATATTTCACTTAAATAGCAAGAAATTTTAACACATGAGAGTACTCACAAAGTCAAAGGTGCATGTACAGCTTCCTATATTAGGTGTAATACCACCATTGATTTTCCCCTATTAGTCTTTGTTAAATTTGCACTTTTCAAAAAATTGTGCAGAATTTATCTTTGTTTCAAATAAAGAAATACTTGGCATGAGTAAAGTTTGATCCTGTCCAGTACTATAGAAAAAATTTCACATAACATTTCATTGCATATAAGAAAATAACCATCACTGGAAGTTAACCAATCAAATTTTCCCCCTTTTTTAACCTGTATACAAGCTTTAGTAACCATGTAACCTCAAGTTTCCAAAATATTCTATAGAAACCCCAAATAAAAAAATAATGGTGCTTTGAAATACCCAAGATATATGTTTATGACCCAGAAATGTTTTACTGCAATGAAATGTAGGATCAATTACCTACAACTGTCAAATTCAAGGGAATATTTTTTTTCGACCTATTTTCGTATGCAACCGGATGTGACGTACTATGATTTGGTGGTATTACACCTAAAGAAGACTTTTTTGTTAAATAAACTGAATGTGACTTTTTTTCCTTTGTTATACTGGTTATTTCAAGCATTCCTGTCAAGTTTTGTCATAATCAGTTCAATAGTTTGAGAAAAATCTAGTATAATGTAAGACGACGTCTGCAGCGATTCGAGCTAAATTTCTTCGAAAAATCCAAACCAAGCCGCATCATGATAGAATATAGTGTGGACCAATAAATGATCAAATATTTATCTCATCTGCCTACAAACAGTTGAATATGATACAAAAGATGACTTTAGGATGATAAATACTACCAATGGACCTCTTTGTCTTCCTTATAAGGTCTCTTTTGGTCCATTTATACCTCTCATTTCCTCAAAATTTCTACTTTATAGGCCAATAAATAAAAATTTTGGGGTAACTTTCACTCATTTATGATAGAAATGTTATAATAAATGATTAATTGAAGTATTCAAGCTGAATGAACTATCCGTAAAAAAGTTTACTGTCTCCAAGGAGGTTTCAATAAGTCCTTACGTAAAACTTAAATTTACGCCGCGTTCCAGAGAGGGACATAAAAAGCTTCTCTTTTGGTGAATAATTTGTTGTTACTGCTTTAATAATAATTTCATTTACTTAAAACTATATATTTATTAAAGTATTTCTTAGGAAAAATTTTCTAGTATAGCAGAATATAAGAAAAAAGGAGAAAAAGCTCCCCAAAACTCTAAGTATGGCTTATTCTGTCAACTAATATTCATGGTAAAGTCCTATTTCAAGGAAATTTTCTCATAAAATGTGTTTTGGAGACTCAATCCACTCAGAATATTTCATTATTAGTAATATTTCACTTAAATAGCAAGAAATTTTAACACATGAGAGTACTCACAAAGTCAAAGGTGCATGTACAGCTTCCTATATTAAGAAGACTTTTTTGTTAAATAAACTGAATGTGACTTTTTTTCCTTTGTTATACTGGTTATTTCAAGCATTCCTGTCAAGTTTTGTCATAATCAGTTCAATAGTTTGAGAAAAATCTAGTATAATGTAAGACGACGTCTGCAGCGATTCGAGCTAAATTTCTTCGAAAAATCCAAACCAAGCCGCATCATGATAGAATATAGTGTGGACCAATAAATGATCAAATATTTATCTCATCTGCCTACAAACAGTTGAATATGATACAAAAGATGACTTTAGGATGATAAATACTACCAATGGACCTCTTTGTCTTCCTTATAAGGTCTCTTTTGGTCCATTTATACCTCTCATTTCCTCAAAATTTCTACTTTATAGGCCAATAAATAAAAATTTTGGGGTAACTTTCACTCATTTATGATAGAAATGTTATAATAAATGATTAATTGAAGTATTCAAGCTGAATGAACTATCCGTAAAAAAGTTTACTGTCTCCAAGGAGGTTTCAATAAGTCCTTACGTAAAACTTAAATTTACGCCGCGTTCCAGAGAGGGACATAAAAAGCTTCTCTTTTGGTGAATAATTTGTTGTTACTGCTTTAATAATAATTTCATTTACTTAAAACTATATATTTATTAAAGTATTTCTTAGGAAAAATTTTCTAGTATAGCAGAATATAAGAAAAAAGGAGAAAAAGCTCCCCAAAACTCTAAGTATGGCTTATTCTGTCAACTAATATTCATGGTAAAGTCCTATTTCAAGGAAATTTTCTCATAAAATGTGTTTTGGAGACTCAATCCACTCAGAATATTTCATTATTAGTAATATTTCACTTAAATAGCAAGAAATTTTAACACATGAGAGTACTCACAAAGTCAAAGGTGCATGTACAGCTTCCTATATTATAAAGAAGACTTTTTTGTTAAATAAACTGAATGTGACTTTTTTTCCTTTGTTATACTGGTTATTTCAAGCATTCCTGTCAAGTTTTGTCATAATCAGTTCAATAGTTTGAGAAAAATCTAGTATAATGTAAGACGACGTCTGCAGCGATTCGAGCTAAATTTCTTCGAAAAATCCAAACCAAGCCGCATCATGATAGAATATAGTGTGGACCAATAAATGATCAAATATTTATCTCATCTGCCTACAAACAGTTGAATATGATACAAAAGATGACTTTAGGATGATAAATACTACCAATGGACCTCTTTGTCTTCCTTATAAGGTCTCTTTTGGTCCATTTATACCTCTCATTTCCTCAAAATTTCTACTTTATAGGCCAATAAATAAAAATTTTGGGGTAACTTTCACTCATTTATGATAGAAATGTTATAATAAATGATTAATTGAAGTATTCAAGCTGAATGAACTATCCGTAAAAAAGTTTACTGTCTCCAAGGAGGTTTCAATAAGTCCTTACGTAAAACTTAAATTTACGCCGCGTTCCAGAGAGGGACATAAAAAGCTTCTCTTTTGGTGAATAATTTGTTGTTACTGCTTTAATAATAATTTCATTTACTTAAAACTATATATTTATTAAAGTATTTCTTAGGAAAAATTTTCTAGTATAGCAGAATATAAGAAAAAAGGAGAAAAAGCTCCCCAAAACTCTAAGTATGGCTTATTCTGTCAACTAATATTCATGGTAAAGTCCTATTTCAAGGAAATTTTCTCATAAAATGTGTTTTGGAGACTCAATCCACTCAGAATATTTCATTATTAGTAATATTTCACTTAAATAGCAAGAAATTTTAACACATGAGAGTACTCACAAAGTCAAAGGTGCATGTACAGCTTCCTATATTAGGTGTAATACCACCATTGATTTTCCCCTATTAGTCTTTGTTAAATTTGCACTTTTCAAAAAATTGTGCAGAATTTATCTTTGTTTCAAATAAAGAAATACTTGGCATGAGTAAAGTTTGATCCTGTCCAGTACTATAGAAAAAATTTCACATAACATTTCATTGCATATAAGAAAATAACCATCACTGGAAGTTAACCAATCAAATTTTCCCCCTTTTTTAACCTGTATACAAGCTTTAGTAACCATGTAACCTCAAGTTTCCAAAATATTCTATAGAAACCCCAAATAAAAAAATAATGGTGCTTTGAAATACCCAAGATATATGTTTATGACCCAGAAATGTTTTACTGCAATGAAATGTAGGATCAATTACCTACAACTGTCAAATTCAAGGGAATATTTTTTTTCGACCTATTTTCGTATGCAACCGGATGTGACGTACTATGATTTGGTGGTATTACACCTAAAGAAGACTTTTTTGTTAAATAAACTGAATGTGACTTTTTTTCCTTTGTTATACTGGTTATTTCAAGCATTCCTGTCAAGTTTTGTCATAATCAGTTCAATAGTTTGAGAAAAATCTAGTATAATGTAAGACGACGTCTGCAGCGATTCGAGCTAAATTTCTTCGAAAAATCCAAACCAAGCCGCATCATGATAGAATATAGTGTGGACCAATAAATGATCAAATATTTATCTCATCTGCCTACAAACAGTTGAATATGATACAAAAGATGACTTTAGGATGATAAATACTACCAATGGACCTCTTTGTCTTCCTTATAAGGTCTCTTTTGGTCCATTTATACCTCTCATTTCCTCAAAATTTCTACTTTATAGGCCAATAAATAAAAATTTTGGGGTAACTTTCACTCATTTATGATAGAAATGTTATAATAAATGATTAATTGAAGTATTCAAGCTGAATGAACTATCCGTAAAAAAGTTTACTGTCTCCAAGGAGGTTTCAATAAGTCCTTACGTAAAACTTAAATTTACGCCGCGTTCCAGAGAGGGACATAAAAAGCTTCTCTTTTGGTGAATAATTTGTTGTTACTGCTTTAATAATAATTTCATTTACTTAAAACTATATATTTATTAAAGTATTTCTTAGGAAAAATTTTCTAGTATAGCAGAATATAAGAAAAAAGGAGAAAAAGCTCCCCAAAACTCTAAGTATGGCTTATTCTGTCAACTAATATTCATGGTAAAGTCCTATTTCAAGGAAATTTTCTCATAAAATGTGTTTTGGAGACTCAATCCACTCAGAATATTTCATTATTAGTAATATTTCACTTAAATAGCAAGAAATTTTAACACATGAGAGTACTCACAAAGTCAAAGGTGCATGTACAGCTTCCTATATTAGGTGTAATACCACCATTGATTTTCCCCTATTAGTCTTTGTTAAATTTGCACTTTTCAAAAAATTGTGCAGAATTTATCTTTGTTTCAAATAAAGAAATACTTGGCATGAGTAAAGTTTGATCCTGTCCAGTACTATAGAAAAAATTTCACATAACATTTCATTGCATATAAGAAAATAACCATCACTGGAAGTTAACCAATCAAATTTTCCCCCTTTTTTAACCTGTATACAAGCTTTAGTAACCATGTAACCTCAAGTTTCCAAAATATTCTATAGAAACCCCAAATAAAAAAATAATGGTGCTTTGAAATACCCAAGATATATGTTTATGACCCAGAAATGTTTTACTGCAATGAAATGTAGGATCAATTACCTACAACTGTCAAATTCAAGGGAATATTTTTTTTCGACCTATTTTCGTATGCAACCGGATGTGACGTACTATGATTTGGTGGTATTACACCTAAAGAAGACTTTTTTGTTAAATAAACTGAATGTGACTTTTTTTCCTTTGTTATACTGGTTATTTCAAGCATTCCTGTCAAGTTTTGTCATAATCAGTTCAATAGTTTGAGAAAAATCTAGTATAATGTAAGACGACGTCTGCAGCGATTCGAGCTAAATTTCTTCGAAAAATCCAAACCAAGCCGCATCATGATAGAATATAGTGTGGACCAATAAATGATCAAATATTTATCTCATCTGCCTACAAACAGTTGAATATGATACAAAAGATGACTTTAGGATGATAAATACTACCAATGGACCTCTTTGTCTTCCTTATAAGGTCTCTTTTGGTCCATTTATACCTCTCATTTCCTCAAAATTTCTACTTTATAGGCCAATAAATAAAAATTTTGGGGTAACTTTCACTCATTTATGATAGAAATGTTATAATAAATGATTAATTGAAGTATTCAAGCTGAATGAACTATCCGTAAAAAAGTTTACTGTCTCCAAGGAGGTTTCAATAAGTCCTTACGTAAAACTTAAATTTACGCCGCGTTCCAGAGAGGGACATAAAAAGCTTCTCTTTTGGTGAATAATTTGTTGTTACTGCTTTAATAATAATTTCATTTACTTAAAACTATATATTTATTAAAGTATTTCTTAGGAAAAATTTTCTAGTATAGCAGAATATAAGAAAAAAGGAGAAAAAGCTCCCCAAAACTCTAAGTATGGCTTATTCTGTCAACTAATATTCATGGTAAAGTCCTATTTCAAGGAAATTTTCTCATAAAATGTGTTTTGGAGACTCAATCCACTCAGAATATTTCATTATTAGTAATATTTCACTTAAATAGCAAGAAATTTTAACACATGAGAGTACTCACAAAGTCAAAGGTGCATGTACAGCTTCCTATATTAGGTGTAATACCACCATTGATTTTCCCCTATTAGTCTTTGTTAAATTTGCACTTTTCAAAAAATTGTGCAGAATTTATCTTTGTTTCAAATAAAGAAATACTTGGCATGAGTAAAGTTTGATCCTGTCCAGTACTATAGAAAAAATTTCACATAACATTTCATTGCATATAAGAAAATAACCATCACTGGAAGTTAACCAATCAAATTTTCCCCCTTTTTTAACCTGTATACAAGCTTTAGTAACCATGTAACCTCAAGTTTCCAAAATATTCTATAGAAACCCCAAATAAAAAAATAATGGTGCTTTGAAATACCCAAGATATATGTTTATGACCCAGAAATGTTTTACTGCAATGAAATGTAGGATCAATTACCTACAACTGTCAAATTCAAGGGAATATTTTTTTTCGACCTATTTTCGTATGCAACCGGATGTGACGTACTATGATTTGGTGGTATTACACCTAAAGAAGACTTTTTTGTTAAATAAACTTAATGTGACTTTTTTTCCTTTGTTATACTGGTTATTTCAAGCATTCCTGTCAAGTTTTGTCATAATCAGTTCAATAGTTTGAGAAAAATCTAGTATAATGTAAGACGACGTCTGCAGCGATTCGAGCTAAATTTCTTCGAAAAATCCAAACCAAGCCGCATCATGATAGAATATAGTGTGGACCAATAAATGATCAAATATTTATCTCATCTGCCTACAAACAGTTGAATATGATACAAAAGATGACTTTAGGATGATAAATACTACCAATGGACCTCTTTGTCTTCCTTATAAGGTCTCTTTTGGTCCATTTATACCTCTCATTTCCTCAAAATTTCTACTTTATAGGCCAATAAATAAAAATTTTGGGGTAACTTTCACTCATTTATGATAGAAATGTTATAATAAATGATTAATTGAAGTATTCAAGCTGAATGAACTATCCGTAAAAAAGTTTACTGTCTCCAAGGAGGTTTCAATAAGTCCTTACGTAAAACTTAAATTTACGCCGCGTTCCAGAGAGGGACATAAAAAGCTTCTCTTTTGGTGAATAATTTGTTGTTACTGCTTTAATAATAATTTCATTTACTTAAAACTATATATTTATTAAAGTATTTCTTAGGAAAAATTTTCTAGTATAGCAGAATATAAGAAAAAAGGAGAAAAAGCTCCCCAAAACTCTAAGTATGGCTTATTCTGTCAACTAATATTCATGGTAAAGTCCTATTTCAAGGAAATTTTCTCATAAAATGTGTTTTGGAGACTCAATCCACTCAGAATATTTCATTATTAGTAATATTTCACTTAAATAGCAAGAAATTTTAACACATGAGAGTACTCACAAAGTCAAAGGTGCATGTACAGCTTCCTATATTAGGTGTAATACCACCATTGATTTTCCCCTATTAGTCTTTGTTAAATTTGCACTTTTCAAAAAATTGTGCAGAATTTATCTTTGTTTCAAATAAAGAAATACTTGGCATGAGTAAAGTTTGATCCTGTCCAGTACTATAGAAAAAATTTCACATAACATTTCATTGCATATAAGAAAATAACCATCACTGGAAGTTAACCAATCAAATTTTCCCCCTTTTTTAACCTGTATACAAGCTTTAGTAACCATGTAACCTCAAGTTTCCAAAATATTCTATAGAAACCCCAAATAAAAAAATAATGGTGCTTTGAAATACCCAAGATATATGTTTATGACCCAGAAATGTTTTACTGCAATGAAATGTAGGATCAATTACCTACAACTGTCAAATTCAAGGGAATATTTTTTTTCGACCTATTTTCGTATGCAACCGGATGTGACGTACTATGATTTGGTGGTATTACACCTAAAGAAGACTTTTTTGTTAAATAAACTTAATGTGACTTTTTTTCCTTTGTTATACTGGTTATTTCAAGCATTCCTGTCAAGTTTTGTCATAATCAGTTCAATAGTTTGAGAAAAATCTAGTATAATGTAAGACGACGTCTGCAGCGATTCGAGCTAAATTTCTTCGAAAAATCCAAACCAAGCCGCATCATGATAGAATATAGTGTGGACCAATAAATGATCAAATATTTATCTCATCTGCCTACAAACAGTTGAATATGATACAAAAGATGACTTTAGGATGATAAATACTACCAATGGACCTCTTTGTCTTCCTTATAAGGTCTCTTTTGGTCCATTTATACCTCTCATTTCCTCAAAATTTCTACTTTATAGGCCAATAAATAAAAATTTTGGGGTAACTTTCACTCATTTATGATAGAAATGTTATAATAAATGATTAATTGAAGTATTCAAGCTGAATGAACTATCCGTAAAAAAGTTTACTGTCTCCAAGGAGGTTTCAATAAGTCCTTACGTAAAACTTAAATTTACGCCGCGTTCCAGAGAGGGACATAAAAAGCTTCTCTTTTGGTGAATAATTTGTTGTTACTGCTTTAATAATAATTTCATTTACTTAAAACTATATATTTATTAAAGTATTTCTTAGGAAAAATTTTCTAGTATAGCAGAATATAAGAAAAAAGGAGAAAAAGCTCCCCAAAACTCTAAGTATGGCTTATTCTGTCAACTAATATTCATGGTAAAGTCCTATTTCAAGGAAATTTTCTCATAAAATGTGTTTTGGAGACTCAATCCACTCAGAATATTTCATTATTAGTAATATTTCACTTAAATAGCAAGAAATTTTAACACATGAGAGTACTCACAAAGTCAAAGGTGCATGTACAGCTTCCTATATTAGGTGTAATACCACCATTGATTTTCCCCTATTAGTCTTTGTTAAATTTGCACTTTTCAAAAAATTGTGCAGAATTTATCTTTGTTTCAAATAAAGAAATACTTGGCATGAGTAAAGTTTGATCCTGTCCAGTACTATAGAAAAAATTTCACATAACATTTCATTGCATATAAGAAAATAACCATCACTGGAAGTTAACCAATCAAATTTTCCCCCTTTTTTAACCTGTATACAAGCTTTAGTAACCATGTAACCTCAAGTTTCCAAAATATTCTATAGAAACCCCAAATAAAAAAATAATGGTGCTTTGAAATACCCAAGATATATGTTTATGACCCAGAAATGTTTTACTGCAATGAAATGTAGGATCAATTACCTACAACTGTCAAATTCAAGGGAATATTTTTTTTCGACCTATTTTCGTATGCAACCGGATGTGACGTACTATGATTTGGTGGTATTACACCTAAAGAAGACTTTTTTGTTAAATAAACTGAATGTGACTTTTTTTCCTTTGTTATACTGGTTATTTCAAGCATTCCTGTCAAGTTTTGTCATAATCAGTTCAATAGTTTGAGAAAAATCTAGTATAATGTAAGACGACGTCTGCAGCGATTCGAGCTAAATTTCTTCGAAAAATCCAAACCAAGCCGCATCATGATAGAATATAGTGTGGACCAATAAATGATCAAATATTTATCTCATCTGCCTACAAACAGTTGAATATGATACAAAAGATGACTTTAGGATGATAAATACTACCAATGGACCTCTTTGTCTTCCTTATAAGGTCTCTTTTGGTCCATTTATACCTCTCATTTCCTCAAAATTTCTACTTTATAGGCCAATAAATAAAAATTTTGGGGTAACTTTCACTCATTTATGATAGAAATGTTATAATAAATGATTAATTGAAGTATTCAAGCTGAATGAACTATCCGTAAAAAAGTTTACTGTCTCCAAGGAGGTTTCAATAAGTCCTTACGTAAAACTTAAATTTACGCCGCGTTCCAGAGAGGGACATAAAAAGCTTCTCTTTTGGTGAATAATTTGTTGTTACTGCTTTAATAATAATTTCATTTACTTAAAACTATATATTTATTAAAGTATTTCTTAGGAAAAATTTTCTAGTATAGCAGAATATAAGAAAAAAGGAGAAAAAGCTCCCCAAAACTCTAAGTATGGCTTATTCTGTCAACTAATATTCATGGTAAAGTCCTATTTCAAGGAAATTTTCTCATAAAATGTGTTTTGGAGACTCAATCCACTCAGAATATTTCATTATTAGTAATATTTCACTTAAATAGCAAGAAATTTTAACACATGAGAGTACTCACAAAGTCAAAGGTGCATGTACAGCTTCCTATATTATAGGAAGCTGTACATGCACCTTTGACTTTGTGAGTACTCTCATGTGTTAAAATTTCTTGCTATTTAAGTGAAATATTACTAATAATGAAATATTCTGAGTGGATTGAGTCTCCAAAACACATTTTATGAGAAAATTTCCTTGAAATAGGACTTTACCATGAATATTAGTTGACAGAATAAGCCATACTTAGAGTTTTGGGGAGCTTTTTCTCCTTTTTTCTTATATTCTGCTATACTAGAAAATTTTTCCTAAGAAATACTTTAATAAATATATAGTTTTAAGTAAATGAAATTATTATTAAAGCAGTAACAACAAATTATTCACCAAAAGAGAAGCTTTTTATGTCCCTCTCTGGAACGCGGCGTAAATTTAAGTTTTACGTAAGGACTTATTGAAACCTCCTTGGAGACAGTAAACTTTTTTACGGATAGTTCATTCAGCTTGAATACTTCAATTAATCATTTATTATAACATTTCTATCATAAATGAGTGAAAGTTACCCCAAAATTTTTATTTATTGGCCTATAAAGTAGAAATTTTGAGGAAATGAGAGGTATAAATGGACCAAAAGAGACCTTATAAGGAAGACAAAGAGGTCCATTGGTAGTATTTATCATCCTAAAGTCATCTTTTGTATCATATTCAACTGTTTGTAGGCAGATGAGATAAATATTTGATCATTTATTGGTCCACACTATATTCTATCATGATGCGGCTTGGTTTGGATTTTTCGAAGAAATTTAGCTCGAATCGCTGCAGACGTCGTCTTACATTATACTAGATTTTTCTCAAACTATTGAACTGATTATGACAAAACTTGACAGGAATGCTTGAAATAACCAGTATAACAAAGGAAAAAAAGTCACATTCAGTTTATTTAACAAAAAAGTCTTCTTTAGGTGCAATACCACCAAATCATAGTACGTCACATCCGGTTGCATACGAAAATAGGTCGAAAAAAAATATTCCCTTGAATTTGACAGTTGTAGGTAATTGATCCTACATTTCATTGCAGTAAAACATTTCTGGGTCATAAACATATATCTTGGGTATTTCAAAGCACCATTATTTTTTTATTTGGGGTTTCTATAGAATATTTTGGAAACTTGAGGTTACATGGTTACTAAAGCTTGTATACAGGTTAAAAAAGGGGGAAAATTTGATTGGTTAACTTCCAGTGATGGTTATTTTCTTATATGCAATGAAATGTTATGTGAAATATTTTCTATAGTACTGGACAGGATCAAACTTTACTCATGCCAAGTATTTCTTTATTTGAAACAAAGATAAATTCTGCACAATTTTTTGAAAAGTGCAAATTTAACAAAGACTAATAGGGGAAAATCAATGGTGGTATTACACCTAATATAGGAAGCTGTACATGCACCTTTGACTTTGTGAGTACTCTCATGTGTTAAAATTTCTTGCTATTTAAGTGAAATATTACTAATAATGAAATATTCTGAGTGGATTGAGTCTCCAAAACACATTTTATGAGAAAATTTCCTTGAAATAGGACTTTACCATGAATATTAGTTGACAGAATAAGCCATACTTAGAGTTTTGGGGAGCTTTTTCTCCTTTTTTCTTATATTCTGCTATACTAGAAAATTTTTCCTAAGAAATACTTTAATAAATATATAGTTTTAAGTAAATGAAATTATTATTAAAGCAGTAACAACAAATTATTCACCAAAAGAGAAGCTTTTTATGTCCCTCTCTGGAACGCGGCGTAAATTTAAGTTTTACGTAAGGACTTATTGAAACCTCCTTGGAGACAGTAAACTTTTTTACGGATAGTTCATTCAGCTTGAATACTTCAATTAATCATTTATTATAACATTTCTATCATAAATGAGTGAAAGTTACCCCAAAATTTTTATTTATTGGCCTATAAAGTAGAAATTTTGAGGAAATGAGAGGTATAAATGGACCAAAAGAGACCTTATAAGGAAGACAAAGAGGTCCATTGGTAGTATTTATCATCCTAAAGTCATCTTTTGTATCATATTCAACTGTTTGTAGGCAGATGAGATAAATATTTGATCATTTATTGGTCCACACTATATTCTATCATGATGCGGCTTGGTTTGGATTTTTCGAAGAAATTTAGCTCGAATCGCTGCAGACGTCGTCTTACATTATACTAGATTTTTCTCAAACTATTGAACTGATTATGACAAAACTTGACAGGAATGCTTGAAATAACCAGTATAACAAAGGAAAAAAAGTCACATTCAGTTTATTTAACAAAAAAGTCTTCTTTAGGTGCAATACCACCAAATCATAGTACGTCACATCCGGTTGCATACGAAAATAGGTCGAAAAAAAATATTCCCTTGAATTTGACAGTTGTAGGTAATTGATCCTACATTTCATTGCAGTAAAACATTTCTGGGTCATAAACATATATCTTGGGTATTTCAAAGCACCATTATTTTTTTATTTGGGGTTTCTATAGAATATTTTGGAAACTTGAGGTTACATGGTTACTAAAGCTTGTATACAGGTTAAAAAAGGGGGAAAATTTGATTGGTTAACTTCCAGTGATGGTTATTTTCTTATATGCAATGAAATGTTATGTGAAATTTTTTCTATAGTACTGGACAGGATCAAACTTTACTTATGCCAAGTATTTCTTTATTTGAAACAAAGATAAATTCTGCACAATTTTTTGAAAAGTGCAAATTTAACAAAGACTAAAAGGGGAAAATCAATGGTGGTATTACACCTAATATAGGAAGCTGTACATGCACCTTTGACTTTGTGAGTACTCTCATGTGTTAAAATTTCTTGCTATTTAAGTGAAATATTACTAATAATGAAATATTCTGAGTGGATTGAGTCTCCAAAACACATTTTATGAGAAAATTTCCTTGAAATAGGACTTTACCATGAATATTAGTTGACAGAATAAGCCATACTTAGAGTTTTGGGGAGCTTTTTCTCCTTTTTTCTTATATTCTGCTATACTAGAAAATTTTTCATAAGAAATACTTTAATAAATATATAGTTTTAAGTAAATGAAATTATTATTAAAGCAGTAACAACAAATTATTCACCAAAAGAGAAGCTTTTTATGTCCCTCTCTGGAACGCGGCGTAAATTTAAGTTTTACGTAAGGACTTATTGAAACCTCCTTGGAGACAGTAAACTTTTTTACGGATAGTTCATTCAGCTTGAATACTTCAATTAATCATTTATTATAACATTTCTATCATAAATGAGTGAAAGTTACCCCAAAATTTTTATTTATTGGCCTATAAAGTAGAAATTTTGAGGAAATGAGAGGTATAAATGGACCAAAAGAGACCTTATAAGGAAGACAAAGAGGTCCATTGGTAGTATTTATCATCCTAAAGTCATCTTTTGTATCATATTCAACTGTTTGTAGGCAGATGAGATAAATATTTGATCATTTATTGGTCCACACTATATTCTATCATGATGCGGCTTGGTTTGGATTTTTCGAAGAAATTTAGCTCGAATCGCTGCAGACGTCGTCTTACATTATACTAGATTTTTCTCAAACTATTGAACTGATTATGACAAAACTTGACAGGAATGCTTGAAATAACCAGTATAACAAAGGAAAAAAAGTCACATTCAGTTTATTTAACAAAAAAGTCTTCTTTAGGTGTAATACCACCAAATCATAGTACGTCACATCCGGTTGCATACGAAAATAGGTCGAAAAAAAATATTCCCTTGAATTTGACAGTTGTAGGTAATTGATCCTACATTTCATTGCAGTAAAACATTTCTGGGTCATAAACATATATCTTGGGTATTTCAAAGCACCATTATTTTTTTATTTGGGGTTTCTATAGAATATTTTGGAAACTTGAGGTTACATGGTTACTAAAGCTTGTATACAGGTTAAAAAAGGGGGAAAATTTGATTGGTTAACTTCCAGTGATGGTTATTTTCTTATATGCAATGAAATGTTATGTGAAATTTTTTCTATAGTACTGGACAGGATCAAACTTTACTCATGCCAAGTATTTCTTTATTTGAAACAAAGATAAATTCTGCACAATTTTTTGAAAAGTGCAAATTTAACAAAGACTAATAGGGGAAAATCAATGGTGGTATTACACCTAATATAGGAAGCTGTACATGCACCTTTGACTTTGTGAGTACTCTCATGTGTTAAAATTTCTTGCTATTTAAGTGAAATATTACTAATAATGAAATATTCTGAGTGGATTGAGTCTCCAAAACACATTTTATGAGAAAATTTCCTTGAAATAGGACTTTACCATGAATATTAGTTGACAGAATAAGCCATACTTAGAGTTTTGGGGAGCTTTTTCTCCTTTTTTCTTATATTCTGCTATACTAGAAAATTTTTCCTAAGAAATACTTTAATAAATATATAGTTTTAAGTAAATGAAATTATTATTAAAGCAGTAACAACAAATTATTCACCAAAAGAGAAGCTTTTTATGTCCCTCTCTGGAACGCGGCGTAAATTTAAGTTTTACGTAAGGACTTATTGAAACCTCCTTGGAGACAGTAAACTTTTTTACGGATAGTTCATTCAGCTTGAATACTTCAATTAATCATTTATTATAACATTTCTATCATAAATGAGTGAAAGTTACCCCAAAATTTTTATTTATTGGCCTATAAAGTAGAAATTTTGAGGAAATGAGAGGTATAAATGGACCAAAAGAGACCTTATAAGGAAGACAAAGAGGTCCATTGGTAGTATTTATCATCCTAAAGTCATCTTTTGTATCATATTCAACTGTTTGTAGGCAGATGAGATAAATATTTGATCATTTATTGGTCCACACTATATTCTATCATGATGCGGCTTGGTTTGGATTTTTCGAAGAAATTTAGCTCGAATCGCTGCAGACGTCGTCTTACATTATACTAGATTTTTCTCAAACTATTGAACTGATTATGACAAAACTTGACAGGAATGCTTGAAATAACCAGTATAACAAAGGAAAAAAAGTCACATTCAGTTTATTTAACAAAAAAGTCTTCTTTAGGTGTAATACCACCAAATCATAGTACGTCACATCCGGTTGCATACGAAAATAGGTCGAAAAAAAATATTCCCTTGAATTTGACAGTTGTAGGTAATTGATCCTACATTTCATTGCAGTAAAACATTTCTGGGTCATAAACATATATCTTGGGTATTTCAAAGCACCATTATTTTTTTATTTGGGGTTTCTATAGAATATTTTGGAAACTTGAGGTTACATGGTTACTAAAGCTTGTATACAGGTTAAAAAAGGGGGAAAATTTGATTGGTTAACTTCCAGTGATGGTTATTTTCTTATATGCAATGAAATGTTATGTGAAATTTTTTCTATAGTACTGGACAGGATCAAACTTTACTCATGCCAAGTATTTCTTTATTTGAAACAAAGATAAATTCTGCACAATTTTTTGAAAAGTGCAAATTTAACAAAGACTAATAGGGGAAAATCAATGGTGGTATTACACCTAATATAGGAAGCTGTACATGCACCTTTGACTTTGTGAGTACTCTCATGTGTTAAAATTTCTTGCTATTTAAGTGAAATATTACTAATAATGAAATATTCTGAGTGGATTGAGTCTCCAAAACACATTTTATGAGAAAATTTCCTTGAAATAGGACTTTACCATGAATATTAGTTGACAGAATAAGCCATACTTAGAGTTTTGGGGAGCTTTTTCTCCTTTTTTCTTATATTCTGCTATACTAGAAAATTTTTCCTAAGAAATACTTTAATAAATATATAGTTTTAAGTAAATGAAATTATTATTAAAGCAGTAACAACAAATTATTCACCAAAAGAGAAGCTTTTTATGTCCCTCTCTGGAACGCGGCGTAAATTTAAGTTTTACGTAAGGACTTATTGAAACCTCCTTGGAGACAGTAAACTTTTTTACGGATAGTTCATTCAGCTTGAATACTTCAATTAATCATTTATTATAACATTTCTATCATAAATGAGTGAAAGTTACCCCAAAATTTTTATTTATTGGCCTATAAAGTAGAAATTTTGAGGAAATGAGAGGTATAAATGGACCAAAAGAGACCTTATAAGGAAGACAAAGAGGTCCATTGGTAGTATTTATCATCCTAAAGTCATCTTTTGTATCATATTCAACTGTTTGTAGGCAGATGAGATAAATATTTGATCATTTATTGGTCCACACTATATTCTATCATGATGCGGCTTGGTTTGGATTTTTCGAAGAAATTTAGCTCGAATCGCTGCAGACGTCGTCTTACATTATACTAGATTTTTCTCAAACTATTGAACTGATTATGACAAAACTTGACAGGAATGCTTGAAATAACCAGTATAACAAAGGAAAAAAAGTCACATTCAGTTTATTTAACAAAAAAGTCTTCTTTAGGTGTAATACCACCAAATCATAGTACGTCACATCCGGTTGCATACGAAAATAGGTCGAAGAAAAATATTCCCTTGAATTTGACAGTTGTAGGTAATTGATCCTACATTTCATTGCAGTAAAACATTTCTGGGTCATAAACATATATCTTGGGTATTTCAAAGCACCATTATTTTTTTATTTGGGGTTTCTATAGAATATTTTGGAAACTTGAGGTTACATGGTTACTAAAGCTTGTATACAGGTTAAAAAAGGGGGAAAATTTGATTGGTTAACTTCCAGTGATGGTTATTTTCTTATATGCAATGAAATGTTATGTGAAATTTTTTCTATAGTACTGGACAGGATCAAACTTGACTCATGCCAAGTATTTCTTTATTTGAAACAAAGATAAATTCTGCACAATTTTTTGAAAAGTGCAAATTTAACAAAGACTAATAGGGGAAAATCAATGGTGGTATTACACCTAATATAGGAAGCTGTACATGCACCTTTGACTTTGTGAGTACTCTCATGTGTTAAAATATCTTGCTATTTAAGTGAAATATTACTAATAATGAAATATTCTGAGTGGATTGAGTCTCCAAAACACATTTTATGAGAAAATTTCCTTGAAATAGGACTTTACCATGAATATTAGTTGACAGAATAAGCCATACTTAGAGTTTTGGGGAGCTTTTTCTCCTTTTTTCTTATATTCTGCTATACTAGAAAATTTTTCCTAAGAAATACTTTAATAAATATATAGTTTTAAGTAAATGAAATTATTATTAAAGCAGTAACAACAAATTATTCACCAAAAGAGAAGATTTTTATGTCCCTCTCTGGAACGCGGCGTAAATTTAAGTTTTACGTAAGGACTTATTGAAACCTCCTTGGAGACAGTAAACTTTTTTACGGATAGTTCATTCAGCTTGAATACTTCAATTAATCATTTATTATAACATTTCTATCATAAATGAGTGAAAGTTACCCCAAAATTTTTATTTATTGGCCTATAAAGTAGAAATTTTGAGGAAATGAGAGGTATAAATGGACCAAAAGAGACCTTATAAGGAAGACAAAGAGGTCCATTGGTAGTATTTATCATCCTAAAGTCATCTTTTGTATCATATTCAACTGTTTGTAGGCAGATGAGATAAATATTTGATCATTTATTGGTCCACACTATATTCTATCATGATGCGGCTTGGTTTGGATTTTTCGATGAAATTTAGCTCGAATCGCTGCAGACGTCGTCTTACATTATACTAGATTTTTCTCAAACTATTGAACTGATTATGACAAAACTTGACAGGAATGCTTGAAATAACCAGTATAACAAAGGAAAAAAAGTCACATTCAGTTTATTTAACAAAAAAGTCTTCTTTAGGTGTAATACCACCAAATCATAGTACGTCACATCCGGTTGCATACGAAAATAGGTCGAAAAAAAATATTCCCTTGAATTTGACAGTTGTAGGTAATTGATCCTACATTTCATTGCAGTAAAACATTTCTGGGTCATAAACATATATCTTGGGTATTTCAAAGCACCATTATTTTTTTATTTGGGGTTTCTATAGAATATTTTGGAAACTTGAGGTTACATGGTTACTAAAGCTTGTATACAGGTTAAAAAAGGGGGAAAATTTGATTGGTTAACTTCCAGTGATGGTTATTTTCTTATATGCAATGAAATGTTATGTGAAATTTTTTCTATAGTACTGGACAGGATCAAACTTGACTCATGCCAAGTATTTCTTTATTTGAAACAAAGATAAATTCTGCACAATTTTTTGAAAAGTGCAAATTTAACAAAGACTAATAGGGGAAAATCAATGGTGGTATTACACCTAATATAGGAAGCTGTACATGCACCTTTGACTTTGTGAGTACTCTCATGTGTTAAAATTTCTTGCTATTTAAGTGAAATATTACTAATAATGAAATATTCTGAGTGGATTGAGTCTCCAAAACACATTTTATGAGAAAATTTCCTTGAAATAGGACTTTACCATGAATATTAGTTGACAGAATAAGCCATACTTAGAGTTTTGGGGAGCTTTTTCTCCTTTTTTCTTATATTCTGCTATACTAGAAAATTTTTCCTAAGAAATACTTTAATAAATATATAGTTTTGAGTAAATGAAATTATTATTAAAGCAGTAACAACAAATTATTCACCAAAAGAGAAGCTTTTTATGTCCCTCTCTGGAACGCGGCGTAAATTTAAGTTTTACGTAAGGACTTATTGAAACCTCCTTGGAGACAGTAAACTTTTTTACGGATAGTTCATTCAGCTTGAATACTTCAATTAATCATTTATTATAACATTTCTATCATAAATGAGTGAAAGTTACCCCAAAATTTTTATTTATTGGCCTATAAAGTAGAAATTTTGAGGAAATGAGAGGTATAAATGGACCAAAAGAGACCTTATAAGGAAGACAAAGAGGTCCATTGGTAGTATTTATCATCCTAAAGTCATCTTTTGTATCATATTCAACTGTTTGTAGGCAGATGAGATAAATATTTGATCATTTATTGGTCCACACTATATTCTATCATGATGCGGCTTGGTTTGGATTTTTCGAAGAAATTTAGCTCGAATCGCTGCAGACGTCGTCTTACATTATACTAGATTTTTCTCAAACTATTGAACTGATTATGACAAAACTTGACAGGAATGCTTGAAATAACCAGTATAACAAAGGAAAAAAAGTCACATTCAGTTTATTTAACAAAAAAGTCTTCTTTAGGTGTAATACCACCAAATCATATCCGGTTGCATACGAAAATAGGTCGAAAAAAAATATTCCCTTGAATTTGACAGTTGTAGGTAATTGATCCTACATTTCATTGCAGTAAAACATTTCTGGGTCATAAACATATATCTTGGGTATTTCAAAGCACCATTATTTTTTTATTTGGGGTTTCTATAGAATATTTTGGAAACTTGAGGTTACATGGTTACTAAAGCTTGTATACAGGTTAAAAAAGGGGGAAAATTTGATTGGTTAACTTCCAGTGATGGTTATTTTCTTATATGCAATGAAATGTTATGTGAAATTTTTTCTATAGTACTGGACAGGATCAAACTTGACTCATGCCAAGTATTTCTTTATTTGAAACAAAGATAAATTCTGCACAATTTTTTGAAAAGTGCAAATTTAACAAAGACTAATAGGGGAAAATCAATGGTGGTATTACACCTAATATAGGAAGCTGTACATGCACCTTTGACTTTGTGAGTACTCTCATGTGTTAAAATTTCTTGCTATTTAAGTGAAATATTACTAATAATGAAATATTCTGAGTGGATTGAGTCTCCAAAACACATTTTATGAGAAAATTTCCTTGAAATAGGACTTTACCATGAATATTAGTTGACAGAATAAGCCATACTTAGAGTTTTGGGGAGCTTTTTCTCCTTTTTTCTTATATTCTGCTATACTAGAAAATTTTTCCTAAGAAATACTTTAATAAATATATAGTTTTAAGTAAATGAAATTATTATTAAAGCAGTAACAACAAATTATTCACCAAAAGAGAAGCTTTTTATGTCCCTCTCTGGAACGCGGCGTAAATTTAAGTTTTACGTAAGGACTTATTGAAACCTCCTTGGAGACAGTAAACTTTTTTACGGATAGTTCATTCAGCTTGAATACTTCAATTAATCATTTATTATAACATTTCTATCATAAATGAGTGAAAGTTACCCCAAAATTTTTATTTATTGGCCTATAAAGTAGAAATTTTGAGGAAATGAGAGGTATAAATGGACCAAAAGAGACCTTATAAGGAAGACAAAGAGGTCCATTGGTAGTATTTATCATCCTAAAGTCATCTTTTGTATCATATTCAACTGTTTGTAGGCAGATGAGATAAATATTTGATCATTTATTGGTCCACACTATATTCTATCATGATGCGGCTTGGTTTGGATTTTTCGAAGAAATTTAGCTCGAATCGCTGCAGACGTCGTCTTACATTATACTAGATTTTTCTCAAACTATTGAACTGATTATGACAAAACTTGACAGGAATGCTTGAAATAACCAGTATAACAAAGGAAAAAAAGTCACATTCAGTTTATTTAACAAAAAAGTCTTCTTTAATATAGGAAGCTGTACATGCACCTTTGACTTTGTGAGTACTCTCATGTGTTAAAATTTCTTGCTATTTAAGTGAAATATTACTAATAATGAAATATTCTGAGTGGATTGAGTCTCCAAAACACATTTTATGAGAAAATTTCCTTGAAATAGGACTTTACCATGAATATTAGTTGACAGAATAAGCCATACTTAGAGTTTTGGGGAGCTTTTTCTCCTTTTTTCTTATATTCTGCTATACTAGAAAATTTTTCCTAAGAAATACTTTAATAAATATATAGTTTTAAGTAAATGAAATTATTATTAAAGCAGTAACAACAAATTATTCACCAAAAGAGAAGCTTTTTATGTCCCTCTCTGGAACGCGGCGTAAATTTAAGTTTTACGTAAGGACTTATTGAAACCTCCTTGGAGACAGTAAACTTTTTTACGGATAGTTCATTCAGCTTGAATACTTCAATTAATCATTTATTATAACATTTCTATCATAAATGAGTGAAAGTTACCCCAAAATTTTTATTTATTGGCCTATAAAGTAGAAATTTTGAGGAAATGAGAGGTATAAATGGACCAAAAGAGACCTTATAAGGAAGACAAAGAGGTCCATTGGTAGTATTTATCATCCTAAAGTCATCTTTTGTATCATATTCAACTGTTTGTAGGCAGATGAGATAAATATTTGATCATTTATTGGTCCACACTATATTCTATCATGATGCGGCTTGGTTTGGATTTTTCGAAGAAATTTAGCTCGAATCGCTGCAGACGTCGTCTTACATTATACTAGATTTTTCTCAAACTATTGAACTGATTATGACAAAACTTGACAGGAATGCTTGAAATAACCAGTATAACAAAGGAAAAAAAGTCACATTCAGTTTATTTAACAAAAAAGTCTTCTTTAGGTGTAATACCACCAAATCATAGTACGTCACATCCGGTTGCATACGAAAATAGGTCGAAAAAAAATATTCCCTTGAATTTGACAGTTGTAGGTAATTGATCCTACATTTCATTGCAGTAAAACATTTCTGGGTCATAAACATATATCTTGGGTATTTCAAAGCACCATTATTTTTTTATTTGGGGTTTCTATAGAATATTTTGGAAACTTGAGGTTACATGGTTACTAAAGCTTGTATACAGGTTAAAAAAGGGGGAAAATTTGATTGGTTAACTTCCAGTGATGGTTATTTTCTTATATGCAATGAAATGTTATGTGAAATTTTTTCTATAGTACTGGACAGGATCAAACTTTACTCATGCCAAGTATTTCTTTATTTG
Source organism: Mytilus californianus (assembly GCF_021869535.1). NCBI lineage: Eukaryota > Metazoa > Mollusca > Bivalvia > Mytilida > Mytilidae > Mytilus > Mytilus californianus. The sequence goes on from NW_026262745.1 coordinate 66,507,211, forward strand.
AAACAAAGATAAATTCTGCACAATTTTTTGAAAAGTGCAAATTTAACAAAGACTAATAGGGGAAAATCAATGGTGGTATTACACCTAATATAGGAAGCTGTACATGCACCTTTGACTTTGTGAGTACTCTCATGTGTTAAAATTTCTTGCTATTTAAGTGAAATATTACTAATAATGAAATATTCTGAGTGGATTGAGTCTCCAAAACACATTTTATGAGAAAATTTCCTTGAAATAGGACTTTACCATGAATATTAGTTGACAGAATAAGCCATACTTAGAGTTTTGGGGAGCTTTTTCTCCTTTTTTCTTATATTCTGCTATACTAGAAAATTTTTCCTAAGAAATACTTTAATAAATATATAGTTTTAAGTAAATGAAATTATTATTAAAGCAGTAACAACAAATTATTCACCAAAAGAGAAGCTTTTTATGTCCCTCTCTGGAACGCGGCGTAAATTTAAGTTTTACGTAAGGACTTATTGAAACCTCCTTGGAGACAGTAAACTTTTTTACGGATAGTTCATTCAGCTTGAATACTTCAATTAATCATTTATTATAACATTTCTATCATAAATGAGTGAAAGTTACCCCAAAATTTTTATTTATTGGCCTATAAAGTAGAAATTTTGAGGAAATGAGAGGTATAAATGGACCAAAAGAGACCTTATAAGGAAGACAAAGAGGTCCATTGGTAGTATTTATCATCCTAAAGTCATCTTTTGTATCATATTCAACTGTTTGTAGGCAGATGAGATAAATATTTGATCATTTATTGGTCCACACTATATTCTATCATGATGCGGCTTGGTTTGGATTTTTCGAAGAAATTTAGCTCGAATCGCTGCAGACGTCGTCTTACATTATACTAGATTTTTCTCAAACTATTGAACTGATTATGACAAAACTTGACAGGAATGCTTGAAATAACCAGTATAACAAAGGAAAAAAAGTCACATTCAGTTTATTTAACAAAAAAGTCTTCTTTAGGTGTAATACCACCAAATCATAGTACGTCACATCCGGTTGCATACGAAAATAGGTCGAAAAAAAATATTCCCTTGAATTTGACAGTTGTAGGTAATTGATCCTACATTTCATTGCAGTAAAACATTTCTGGGTCATAAACATATATCTTGGGTATTTCAAAGCACCATTATTTTTTTATTTGGGGTTTCTATAGAATATTTTGGAAACTTGAGGTTACATGGTTACTAAAGCTTGTATACAGGTTAAAAAAGGGGGAAAATTTGATTGGTTAACTTCCAGTGATGGTTATTTTCTTATATGCAATGAAATGTTATGTGAAATTTTTTCTATAGTACTGGACAGGATCAAACTTGACTCATGCCAAGTATTTCTTTATTTGAAACAAAGATAAATTCTGCACAATTTTTTGAAAAGTGCAAATTTAACAAAGACTAATAGGGGAAAATCAATGGTGGTATTACACCTAATATAGGAAGCTGTACATGCACCTTTGACTTTGTGAGTACTCTCATGTGTTAAAATATCTTGCTATTTAAGTGAAATATTACTAATAATGAAATATTCTGAGTGGATTGAGTCTCCAAAACACATTTTATGAGAAAATTTCCTTGAAATAGGACTTTACCATGAATATTAGTTGACAGAATAAGCCATACTTAGAGTTTTGGGGAGCTTTTTCTCCTTTTTTCTTATATTCTGCTATACTAGAAAATTTTTCCTAAGAAATACTTTAATAAATATATAGTTTTAAGTAAATGAAATTATTATTAAAGCAGTAACAACAAATTATTCACCAAAAGAGAAGATTTTTATGTCCCTCTCTGGAACGCGGCGTAAATTTAAGTTTTACGTAAGGACTTATTGAAACCTCCTTGGAGACAGTAAACTTTTTTACGGATAGTTCATTCAGCTTGAATACTTCAATTAATCATTTATTATAACATTTCTATCATAAATGAGTGAAAGTTACCCCAAAATTTTTATTTATTGGCCTATAAAGTAGAAATTTTGAGGAAATGAGAGGTATAAATGGACCAAAAGAGACCTTATAAGGAAGACAAAGAGGTCCATTGGTAGTATTTATCATCCTAAAGTCATCTTTTGTATCATATTCAACTGTTTGTAGGCAGATGAGATAAATATTTGATCATTTATTGGTCCACACTATATTCTATCATGATGCGGCTTGGTTTGGATTTTTCGAAGAAATTTAGCTCGAATCGCTGCAGACGTCGTCTTACATTATACTAGATTTTTCTCAAACTATTGAACTGATTATGACAAAACTTGACAGGAATGCTTGAAATAACCAGTATAACAAAGGAAAAAAAGTCACATTCAGTTTATTTAACAAAAAAGTCTTCTTTAGGTGTAATACCACCAAATCATAGTACGTCACATCCGGTTGCATACGAAAATAGGTCGAAAAAAAATATTCCCTTGAATTTGACAGTTGTAGGTAATTGATCCTACATTTCATTGCAGTAAAACATTTCTGGGTCATAAACATATATCTTGGGTATTTCAAAGCACCATTATTTTTTTATTTGGGGTTTCTATAGAATATTTTGGAAACTTGAGGTTACATGGTTACTAAAGCTTGTATACAGGTTAAAAAAGGGGGAAAATTTGATTGGTTAACTTCCAGTGATGGTTATTTTCTTATATGCAATGAAATGTTATGTGAAATTTTTTCTATAGTACTGGACAGGATCAAACTTGACTCATGCCAAGTATTTCTTTATTTGAAACAAAGATAAATTCTGCACAATTTTTTGAAAAGTGCAAATTTAACAAAGACTAATAGGGGAAAATCAATGGTGGTATTACACCTAATATAGGAAGCTGTACATGCACCTTTGACTTTGTGAGTACTCTCATGTGTTAAAATTTCTTGCTATTTAAGTGAAATATTACTAATAATGAAATATTCTGAGTGGATTGAGTCTCCAAAACACATTTTATGAGAAAATTTCCTTGAAATAGGACTTTACCATGAATATTAGTTGACAGAATAAGCCATACTTAGAGTTTTGGGGAGCTTTTTCTCCTTTTTTCTTATATTCTGCTATACTAGAAAATTTTTCCTAAGAAATACTTTAATAAATATATAGTTTTGAGTAAATGAAATTATTATTAAAGCAGTAACAACAAATTATTCACCAAAAGAGAAGCTTTTTATGTCCCTCTCTGGAACGCGGCGTAAATTTAAGTTTTACGTAAGGACTTATTGAAACCTCCTTGGAGACAGTAAACTTTTTTACGGATAGTTCATTCAGCTTGAATACTTCAATTAATCATTTATTATAACATTTCTATCATAAATGAGTGAAAGTTACCCCAAAATTTTTATTTATTGGCCTATAAAGTAGAAATTTTGAGGAAATGAGAGGTATAAATGGACCAAAAGAGACCTTATAAGGAAGACAAAGAGGTCCATTGGTAGTATTTATCATCCTAAAGTCATCTTTTGTATCATATTCAACTGTTTGTAGGCAGATGAGATAAATATTTGATCATTTATTGGTCCACACTATATTCTATCATGATGCGGCTTGGTTTGGATTTTTCGAAGAAATTTAGCTCGAATCGCTGCAGACGTCGTCTTACATTATACTAGATTTTTCTCAAACTATTGAACTGATTATGACAAAACTTGACAGGAATGCTTGAAATAACCAGTATAACAAAGGAAAAAAAGTCACATTCAGTTTATTTAACAAAAAAGTCTTCTTTAGGTGTAATACCACCAAATCATAGTACGTCACATCCGGTTGCATACGAAAATAGGTCGAAAAAAAATATTCCCTTGAATTTGACAGTTGTAGGTAATTGATCCTACATTTCATTGCAGTAAAACATTTCTGGGTCATAAACATATATCTTGGGTATTTCAAAGCACCATTATTTTTTTATTTGGGGTTTCTATAGAATATTTTGGAAACTTGAGGTTACATGGTTACTAAAGCTTGTATACAGGTTAAAAAAGGGGGAAAATTTGATTGGTTAACTTCCAGTGATGGTTATTTTCTTATATGCAATGAAATGTTATGTGAAATTTTTTCTATAGTACTGGACAGGATCAAACTTTACTCATGCCAAGTATTTCTTTATTTGAAACAAAGATAAATTCTGCACAATTTTTTGAAAAGTGCAAATTTAACAAAGACTAATAGGGGAAAATCAATGGTGGTATTACACCTAATATAGGAAGCTGTACATGCACCTTTGACTTTGTGAGTACTCTCATGTGTTAAAATTTCTTGCTATTTAAGTGAAATATTACTAATAATGAAATATTCTGAGTGGATTGAGTCTCCAAAACACATTTTATGAGAAAATTTCCTTGAAATAGGACTTTACCATGAATATTAGTTGACAGAATAAGCCATACTTAGAGTTTTGGGGAGCTTTTTCTCCTTTTTTCTTATATTCTGCTATACTAGAAAATTTTTCCTAAGAAATACTTTAATAAATATATAGTTTTAAGTAAATGAAATTATTATTAAAGCAGTAACAACAAATTATTCACCAAAAGAGAAGCTTTTTATGTCCCTCTCTGGAACGCGGCGTAAATTTAAGTTTTACGTAAGGACTTATTGAAACCTCCTTGGAGACAGTAAACTTTTTTACGGATAGTTCATTCAGCTTGAATACTTCAATTAATCATTTATTATAACATTTCTATCATAAATGAGTGAAAGTTACCCCAAAATTTTTATTTATTGGCCTATAAAGTAGAAATTTTGAGGAAATGAGAGGTATAAATGGACCAAAAGAGACCTTATAAGGAAGACAAAGAGGTCCATTGGTAGTATTTATCATCCTAAAGTCATCTTTTGTATCATATTCAACTGTTTGTAGGCAGATGAGATAAATATTTGATCATTTATTGGTCCACACTATATTCTATCATGATGCGGCTTGGTTTGGATTTTTCGAAGAAATTTAGCTCGAATCGCTGCAGACGTCGTCTTACATTATACTAGATTTTTCTCAAACTATTGAACTGATTATGACAAAACTTGACAGGAATGCTTGAAATAACCAGTATAACAAAGGAAAAAAAGTCACATTCAGTTTATTTAACAAAAAAGTCTTCTTTAGGTGTAATACCACCAAATCATAGTACGTCACATCCGGTTGCATACGAAAATAGGTCGAAAAAAAATATTCCCTTGAATTTGACAGTTGTAGGTAATTGATCCTACATTTCATTGCAGTAAAACATTTCTGGGTCATAAACATATATCTTGGGTATTTCAAAGCACCATTATTTTTTTATTTGGGGTTTCTATAGAATATTTTGGAAACTTGAGGTTACATGGTTACTAAAGCTTGTATACAGGTTAAAAAAGGGGGAAAATTTGATTGGTTAACTTCCAGTGATGGTTATTTTCTTATATGCAATGAAATGTTATGTGAAATTTTTTCTATAGTACTGGACAGGATCAAACTTGACTCATGCCAAGTATTTCTTTATTTGAAACAAAGATAAATTCTGCACAATTTTTTGAAAAGTGCAAATTTAACAAAGACTAATAGGGGAAAATCAATGGTGGTATTACACCTAATATAGGAAGCTGTACATGCACCTTTGACTTTGTGAGTACTCTCATGTGTTAAAATTTCTTGCTATTTAAGTGAAATATTACTAATAATGAAATATTCTGAGTGGATTGAGTCTCCAAAACACATTTTATGAGAAAATTTCCTTGAAATAGGACTTTACCATGAATATTAGCTGACAGAATAAGCCATACTTAGAGTTTTGGGGAGCTTTTTCTCCTTTTTTCTTATATTCTGCTATACTAGAACATTTTTCCTAAGAAATACTTTAATAAATATATAGTTTTAAGTAAATGAAATTATTATTAAAGCAGTAACAACAAATTATTCACCAAAAGAGAAGCTTTTTATGTCCCTCTCTGGAACGCGGCGTAAATTTAAGTTTTACGTAAGGACTTATTGAAACCTCCTTGGAGACAGTAAACTTTTTTACGGATAGTTCATTCAGCTTGAATACTTCAATTAATCATTTATTATAACATTTCTATCATAAATGAGTGAAAGTTACCCCAAAATTTTTATTTATTGGCCTATAAAGTAGAAATTTTGAGGAAATGAGAGGTATAAATGGACCAAAAGAGACCTTATAAGGAAGACAAAGAGGTCCATTGGTAGTATTTATCATCCTAAAGTCATCTTTTGTATCATATTCAACTGTTTGTAGGCAGATGAGATAAATATTTGATCATTTATTGGTCCACACTATATTCTATCATGATGCGGCTTGGTTTGGATTTTTCGAAGAAATTTAGCTCGAATCGCTGCAGACGTCGTCTTACATTATACTAGATTTTTCTCAAACTATTGAACTGATTATGACAAAACTTGACAGGAATGCTTGAAATAACCAGTATAATAAAGGAAAAAAAGTCACATTCAGTTTATTTAACAAAAAAGTCTTCTTTAGGTGTAATACCACCAAATCATAGTACGTCACATCCGGTTGCATACGAAAATAGGTCGAAAAAAAATATTCCCTTGAATTTGACAGTTGTAGGTAATTGATCCTACATTTCATTGCAGTAAAACATTTCTGGGTCATAAACATATATCTTGGGTATTTCAAAGCACCATTATTTTTTTATTTGGGGTTTCTATAGAATATTTTGGAAACTTGAGGTTACATGGTTACTAAAGCTTGTATACAGGTTAAAAAAGGGGGAAAATTTGATTGGTTAACTTCCAGTGATGGTTATTTTCTTATATGCAATGAAATGTTATGTGAAATTTTTTCTATAGTACTGGACAGGATCAAACTTTACTCATGCCAAGTATTTCTTTATTTGAAACAAAGATAAATTCTGCACAATTTTTTGAAAAGTGCAAATTTAACAAAGACTAATAGGGGAAAATCAATGGTGGTATTACACCTAATATAGGAAGCTGTACATGCACCTTTGACTTTGTGAGTACTCTCATGTGTTAAAATTTCTTGCTATTTAAGTGAAATATTACTAATAATGAAATATTCTGAGTGGATTGAGTCTCCAAAACACATTTTATGAGAAAATTTCCTTGAAATAGGACTTTACCATGAATATTAGTTGACAGAATAAGCCATACTTAGAGTTTTGGGGAGCTTTTTCTCCTTTTTTCTTATATTCTGCTATACTAGAAAATTTTTCCTAAGAAATACTTTAATAAATATATAGTTTTAAGTAAATGAAATTATTATTAAAGCAGTAACAACAAATTATTCACCAAAAGAGAAGCTTTTTATGTCCCTCTCTGGAACGCGGCGTAAATTTAAGTTTTACGTAAGGACTTATTGAAACCTCCTTGGAGACAGTAAACTTTTTTACGGATAGTTCATTCAGCTTGAATACTTCAATTAATCATTTATTATAACATTTCTATCATAAATGAGTGAAAGTTACCCCAAAATTTTTATTTATTGGCCTATAAAGTAGAAATTTTGAGGAAATGAGAGGTATAAATGGACCAAAAGAGACCTTATAAGGAAGACAAAGAGGTCCATTGGTAGTATTTATCATCCTAAAGTCATCTTTTGTATCATATTCAACTGTTTGTAGGCAGATGAGATAAATATTTGATCATTTATTGGTCCACACTATATTCTATCATGATGCGGCTTGGTTTGGATTTTTCGAAGAAATTTAGCTCGAATCGCTGCAGACGTCGTCTTACATTATACTAGATTTTTCTCAAACTATTGAACTGATTATGACAAAACTTGACAGGAATGCTTGAAATAACCAGTATAACAAAGGAAAAAAAGTCACATTCAGTTTATTTAACAAAAAAGTCTTCTTTAGGTGTAATACCACCAAATCATAGTACGTCACATCCGGTTGCATACGAAAATAGGTCGAAAAAAAATATTCCCTTGAATTTGACAGTTGTAGGTAATTGATCCTACATTTCATTGCAGTAAAACATTTCTGGGTCATAAACATATATCTTGGGTATTTCAAAGCACCATTATTTTTTTATTTGGGGTTTCTATAGAATATTTTGGAAACTTGAGGTTACATGGTTACTAAAGCTTGTATACAGGTTAAAAAAGGGGGAAAATTTGATTGGTTAACTTCCAGTGATGGTTATTTTCTTATATGCAATGAAATGTTATGTGAAATTTTTTCTATAGTACTGGACAGGATCAAACTTTACTCATGCCAAGTATTTCTTTATTTGAAACAAAGATAAATTCTGCACAATTTTTTGAAAAGTGCAAATTTAACAAAGACTAATAGGGGAAAATCAATGGTGGTATTACACCTAATATAGGAAGCTGTACATGCACCTTTGACTTTGTGAGTACTCTCATGTGTTAAAATATCTTGCTATTTAAGTGAAATATTACTAATAATGAAATATTCTGAGTGGATTGAGTCTCCAAAACACATTTTATGAGAAAATTTCCTTGAAATAGGACTTTACCATGAATATTAGTTGACAGAATAAGCCATACTTAGAGTTTTGGGGAGCTTTTTCTCCTTTTTTCTTATATTCTGCTATACTAGAAAATTTTTCCTAAGAAATACTTTAATAAATATATAGTTTTAAGTAAATGAAATTATTATTAAAGCAGTAACAACAAATTATTCACCAAAAGAGAAGCTTTTTATGTCCCTCTCTGGAACGCGGCGTAAATTTAAGTTTTACGTAAGGACTTATTGAAACCTCCTTGGAGACAGTAAACTTTTTTACGGATAGTTCATTCAGCTTGAATACTTCAATTAATCATTTATTATAACATTTCTATCATAAATGAGTGAAAGTTACCCCAAAATTTTTATTTATTGGCCTATAAAGTAGAAATTTTGAGGAAATGAGAGGTATAAATGGACCAAAAGAGACCTTATAAGGAAGACAAAGAGGTCCATTGGTAGTATTTATCATCCTAAAGTCATCTTTTGTATCATATTCAACTGTTTGTAGGCAGATGAGATAAATATTTGATCATTTATTGGTCCACACTATATTCTATCATGATGCGGCTTGGTTTGGATTTTTCGAAGAAATTTAGCTCGAATCGCTGCAGACGTCGTCTTACATTATACTAGATTTTTCTCAAACTATTGAACTGATTATGACAAAACTTGACAGGAATGCTTGAAATAACCAGTATAACAAAGGAAAAAAAGTCACATTCAGTTTATTTAACAAAAAAGTCTTCTTTATAGGAAGCTGTACATGCACCTTTGACTTTGTGAGTACTCTCATGTGTTAAAATTTCTTGCTATTTAAGTGAAATATTACTAATAATGAAATATTCTGAGTGGATTGAGTCTCCAAAACACATTTTATTAGAAAATTTCCTTGAAATAGGACTTTACCATGAATATTAGTTGACAGAATAAGCCATACTTAGAGTTTTGGGGAGCTTTTTCTCCTTTTTTCTTATATTCTGCTATACTAGAAAATTTTTCCTAAGAAATACTTTAATAAATATATAGTTTTAAGTAAATGAAATTATTATTAAAGCAGTAACAACAAATTATTCACCAAAAGAGAAGCTTTTTATGTCCCTCTCTGGAACGCGGCGTAAATTTAAGTTTTACGTAAGGACTTATTGAAACCTCCTTGGAGACAGTAAACTTTTTTACGGATAGTTCATTCAGCTTGAATACTTCAATTAATCATTTATTATAACATTTCTATCATAAATGAGTGAAAGTTACCCCAAAATTTTTATTTATTGGCCTATAAAGTAGAAATTTTGAGGAAATGAGAGGTATAAATGGACCAAAAGAGACCTTATAAGGAAGACAAAGAGGTCCATTGGTAGTATTTATCATCCTAAAGTCATCTTTTGTATCATATTCAACTGTTTGTAGGCAGATGAGATAAATATTTGATCATTTATTGGTCCACACTATATTCTATCATGATGCGGCTTGGTTTGGATTTTTCGAAGAAATTTAGCTCGAATCGCTGCAGACGTCGTCTTACATTATACTAGATTTTTCTCAAACTATTGAACTGATTATGACAAAACTTGACAGGAATGCTTGAAATAACCAGTATAACAAAGGAAAAAAAGTCACATTCAGTTTATTTAACAAAAAAGTCTTCTTTAGGTGTAATACCACCAAATCATAGTACGTCACATCCGGTTGCATACGAAAATAGGTCGAAAAAAAATATTCCCTTGAATTTGACAGTTGTAGGTAATTGATCCTACATTTCATTGCAGTAAAACATTTCTGGGTCATAAACATATATCTTGGGTATTTCAAAGCACCATTATTTTTTTATTTGGGGTTTCTATAGAATATTTTGGAAACTTGAGGTTACATGGTTACTAAAGCTTGTATACAGGTTAAAAAAGGGGGAAAATTTGATTGGTTAACTTCCAGTGATGGTTATTTTCTTATATGCAATGAAATGTTATGTGAAATTTTTTCTATAGTACTGGACAGGATCAAACTTTACTCATGCCAAGTATTTCTTTATTTGAAACAAAGATAAATTCTGCACAATTTTTTGAAAAGTGCAAATTTAACAAAGACTAATAGGGGAAAATCAATGGTGGTATTACACCTAATATAGGAAGCTGTACATGCACCTTTGACTTTGTGAGTACTCTCATGTGTTAAAATATCTTGCTATTTAAGTGAAATATTACTAATAATGAAATATTCTGAGTGGATTGAGTCTCCAAAACACATTTTATGAGAAAATTTCCTTGAAATAGGACTTTACCATGAATATTAGTTGACAGAATAAGCCATACTTAGAGTTTTGGGGAGCTTTTTCTCCTTTTTTCTTATATTCTGCTATACTAGAAAATTTTTCCTAAGAAATACTTTAATAAATATATAGTTTTAAGTAAATGAAATTATTATTAAAGCAGTAACAACAAATTATTCACCAAAAGAGAAGCTTTTTATGTCCCTCTCTGGAACGCGGCGTAAATTTAAGTTTTACGTAAGGACTTATTGAAACCTCCTTGGAGACAGTAAACTTTTTTACGGATAGTTCATTCAGCTTGAATACTTCAATTAATCATTTATTATAACATTTCTATCATAAATGAGTGAAAGTTACCCCAAAATTTTTATTTATTGGCCTATAAAGTAGAAATTTTGAGGAAATGAGAGGTATAAATGGACCAAAAGAGACCTTATAAGGAAGACAAAGAGGTCCATTGGTAGTATTTATCATCCTAAAGTCATCTTTTGTATCATATTCAACTGTTTGTAGGCAGATGAGATAAATATTTGATCATTTATTGGTCCACACTATATTCTATCATGATGCGGCTTGGTTTGGATTTTTCGAAGAAATTTAGCTCGAATCGCTGCAGACGTCGTCTTACATTATACTAGATTTTTCTCAAACTATTGAACTGATTATGACAAAACTTGACAGGAATGCTTGAAATAACCAGTATAACAAAGGAAAAAAAGTCACATTCAGTTTATTTAACAAAAAAGTCTTCTTTAGGTGTAATACCACCAAATCATAGTACGTCACATCCGGTTGCATACGAAAATAGGTCGAAAAATAATATTCCCTTGAATTTGACAGTTGTAGGTAATTGATCCTACATTTCATTGCAGTAAAACATTTCTGGGTCATAAACATATATCTTGGGTATTTCAAAGCACCATTATTTTTTTATTTGGGGTTTCTATAGAATATTTTGGAAACTTGAGGTTACATGGTTACTAAAGCTTGTATACAGGTTAAAAAAGGGGGAAAATTTGATTGGTTAACTTCCAGTGATGGTTATTTTCTTATATGCAATGAAATGTTATGTGAAATTTTTTCTATAGTACTGGACAGGATCAAACTTTACTCATGCCAAGTATTTCTTTATTTGAAACAAAGATAAATTCTGCACAATTTTTTGAAAAGTGCAAACTTAACAAAGACTAATAGGGGAAAATCAATGGTGGTATTACACCTAATATAGGAAGCTGTACATGCACCTTTGACTTTGTGAGTACTCTCATGTGTTAAAATTTCTTGCTATTTAAGTGAAATATTACTAATAATGAAATATTCTGAGTGGATTGAGTCTCCAAAACACATTTTATGAGAAAATTTCCTTGAAATAGGACTTTACCATGAATATTAGTTGACAGAATAAGCCATACTTAGAGTTTTGGGGAGCTTTTTCTCCTTTTTTCTTATATTCTGCTATACTAGAAAATTTTTCCTAAGAAATACTTTAATAAATATATAGTTTTAAGTAAATGAAATTATTATTAAAGCAGTAACAACAAATTATTCACCAAAAGAGAAGCTTTTTATGTCCCTCTCTGGAACGCGGCGTAAATTTAAGTTTTACGTAAGGACTTATTGAAACCTCCTTGGAGACAGTAAACTTTTTTACGGATAGTTCATTCAGCTTGAATACTTCAATTAATCATTTATTATAACATTTCTATCATAAATGAGTGAAAGTTACCCCAAAATTTTTATCTATTGGCCTATAAAGTAGAAATTTTGAGGAAATGAGAGGTATAAATGGACCAAAAGAGACCTTATAAGGAAGACAAAGAGGTCCATTGGTAGTATTTATCATCCTAAAGTCATCTTTTGTATCATATTCAACTGTTTGTAGGCAGATGAGATAAATATTTGATCATTTATTGGTCCACACTATATTCTATCATGATGCGGCTTGGTTTGGATTTTTCGAAGAAATTTAGCTCGAATCGCTGCAGACGTCGTCTTACATTATACTAGATTTTTCTCAAACTATTGAACTGATTATGACAAAACTTGACAGGAATGCTTGAAATAACCAGTATAACAAAGGAAAAAAAGACACATTCAGTTTATTTAACAAAAAAGTCTTCTTTAGGTGTAATACCACCAAATCATAGTACGTCACATCCGGTTGCATACGAAAATAGGTCGAAAAAAAATATTCCCTTGAATTTGACAGTTGTAGGTAATTGATCCTACATTTCATTGCAGTAAAACATTTCTGGGTCATAAACATATATCTTGGGTATTTCAAAGCACCATTATTTTTTTATTTGGGGTTTCTATAGAATATTTTGGAAACTTGAGGTTACATGGTTACTAAAGCTTGTATACAGGTTAAAAAAGGGGGAAAATTTGATTGGTTAACTTCCAGTGATGGTTATTTTCTTATATGCAATGAAATGTTATGTGAAATTTTTTCTATAGTACTGGACAGGATCAAACTTTACTCATGCCAAGTATTTCTTTATTTGAAACAAAGATAAATTCTGCACAATTTTTTGAAAAGTGCAAATTTAACAAAGACTAATAGGGGAAAATCAATGGTGGTATTACACCTTAATACTATTAGGTAGATACAAACGTGACAAAACGGAATGTGGGTACACTTCCTGTCTTATATGTTTACGGAGGGCCAAAAGTGCCAGTTGGATATTCAAAATATATAGCGAAAACCTACGTATGTCCATAAAATTCAACTTAATCATAGACTCTGTATATGTAAAGGTTGTATTAGAAGGATTTCCCAGAATAATGTCATCTTCGATATCTACGGAGGGCTTAGATTGTCACTTTTCAGCTAAAAATTGTCAAAATTTTAGGACAAAGGGCACAGGGCAATGGTGAGAGCCCCCTGATCTCTCAATCTTTCTAATATTATGCAGAAATTTAGTTAATAGGTAGATACAAACGGCACTTAAAGGAATTAGGGTACACTTCCTGTCTTCTATGTTGACGGAGCGCCCAAAGTGCCAGTTTGATATTCAAAATATATAGTGAAAACCTACCTGAGACCGCTTAAATGAGGGTGAGACCCTCCTGTTCTTTCTTCAATGTCCATAAAATTCAACTTAATCATAGACTCTGTATATGTAAAGGTTGTATTAGAAGGATTTCCCAGAATAATGTCATCTTCGATATCTACGGAGGGCTTAGATTGTCACTTTTCAGCTAAAAATTGTCAAAATTTTAGGACAAAGGGCACAGGGCAATGGTGAGAGCCCACTGACAATTTTTAGCTGAAAAGTGACAATCTAAGCCCTCCGTAGATATCGAAGATGACATTAGTCTGGGAAATCCTTCTTATACAACCTTTACATATACAGAGTCTATGATTAAGTTGAATTTTATGGACATTGAAAGACCAGGGGGGTCTCACCCTCATTTAAGCGGTCTCAGGTAGGTTTTCACTATATATTTTGAATATCAAACTGGCACTTTGGGCGCTCCGTAAACATAGAAGACAGGAAATGTACCCTAATTCCTTTTAGTCACGTTTGTATCTACCTATTAACTAAATGTCTGCATAATATATGAAAGATTGAGAGATCAGGGGGCTCTCACCATGGCCCTGGGCCCTTTATCCTAAAATTTTGACAATTTTTAGCTGAAAAGTGACAATCTAAGCCCTCCGTAGATATCGAAGATGATATTATTCTGGGAAATCCTTCTAATACAACCTTTACATATACAGAGTTTATGATTAAGTTGAATTTATGGACACTGAAAGACCAGGGGGGTCTCACCCTCATTTAAGCGGTCTCAGGTAGGTTTTCACTATATATTTTGAATATCAAACTGGCACTTTGGGCGCTCCGTAAACATAGAAGACAGAAAGTGTACCCTAATTCCTTTTAGTCACGTTTGTATCTACCTATTACCTAAATGTCTGCATAATATTAGAAAGATTGAGAGATCAGGGGGCTCTCACCATTGCCCTGTGCCCTATGTCCTAAAATTTTGACAATTTTTAGCTGAAAAGTGACAATCTAAGCCCTCCGTAGATATCGAAGATGACATTAGTCTGGAAAATCCTTCTAATACAACCTTTACATATACAGAGTCTATGATTAAGTTGAATTTTATGGACACTGAAAGACCAGGGGGGTCTCACCCTCATTTAAGCGGTCTCAGGTAGGTTTTCACTATATATTTTGAATATCCAACTGGCACTTTGGGCGCTCCGTAAACATAGAAGACAGGAAGTGTACCCTAATTCCTTTTAGTCACGTTTGTATCTACCTATTAACTAAATGTCTGCATAATATTAGAAAGATTGAGAGATCAGGGGGCTCTCACCATTGCCCTGTGCCCTTTGTCCTAAAATTTTGACAATTTTTAGCTGAAAAGTGACAATCTAAGCCCTCCGTAGATATCGAAGATGACATTATTCTGAGAAATCCTTCTAATACAACCTTAACATATACAGAGCCTATGATTAGGTTGAATTTTATGGACATTGAAAGACCAGGGGGGTCTCACCCTCATTTAAGCGGTCTCAGGTAGGTTTTCACTATATATTTTGAATATCCAACTGGCACTTTGGGCGCTCCGTAAACATAGAAGACAAGAAATGTACCCTAATTCCTTTTAGTCACGTTTGTATCTACCTATTAACTAAATGTCTGCATAATATATGAAAGATTGAGAGATCAGGGGGCTCTCACCATGGCCCTGGGCCCTTTATCCTAAAATTTTGACAATTTTTAGCTGAAAAGTGACAATCTAAGCCCTCCGTAGATATAGAAGATGATATTATTCTGGGAAATCCTTCTAATACAACCTTTACATATACAGAGTTTATGATTAAGTTGAATTTTATGGACACTGAAAGACCAGGGGGGTCTCACCCTCATTTAAGCGGTCTCAGGTAGGTTTTCACTATATATTTTGAATATCAAACTGGCACTTTGGGCGCTCCGTAAACATAGAAGACAAAAAGTGTACCCTAATTCCTTTTAGTCACGTTTGTATCTACCTATTAACTAAATGTCTGCATAACATTAGAAAGATTGAGAGATCAGGGGGCTCTCACCATTGCCCTGTGCCCTATGTCCTAAAATTTTGACAATTTTTAGCTGAAAAGTGACAATCTAAGCCCTCCGTAGATATCGAAGATGACATTAGTCTGGAAAATCCTTCTAATACAACCTTTACATATACAGAGTCTATGATTAAGTTGAATTTTATGGACACTGAAAGACCAGGGGGGTCTCACCCTCATTTAAGCGGTCTCAGGTAGGTTTTCACTATATATTTTGAATATCCAACTGGCACTTTGGGCGCTCCGTAAACATAGAAGACAGGAAGTGTACCCTAATTCCTTTTAGTCACATTTGTATCTACCTATTAACTAAATGTCTGCATAATATTAGAAAGATTGAGAGATCAGGGGGCTCTCACCATTGCCCTGTGCCCTTTGTCCTAAAATTTTGACAATTTTTAGCTGAAAAGTGACAATCTAAGCCCTCCGTAGATATCGAAGATGACATTATTCTGAGAAATCCTTCTAATACAACCTTAACATATACAGAGCCTATGATTAGGTTGAATTTTATGGACATTGAAAGACCAGGGGGGTCTCACCCTCATTTAAGCGGTCTCAGGTAGGTTTTCACTATATATTTTGAATATCAAACTGGCACTTTGGGCGCTCCGTAAACATAGAAGACAAGAAATGTACCCTAATTCCTTTTAGTAACGTTTGTATCTACCTATTAACTAAATGTCTGCATAATATATGAAAGATTGAGAGATCAGGGGGCTCTCACCATGGCCCTGGGCCCTTTATCCTAAAATTTTGACAATTTTTAGCTGAAAAGTGACAATCTAAGCCCTCCGTAGATATAGAAGATGATATTATTCTGGGAAATCCTTCTAATACAACCTTTACATATACAGAGTTTATGATTAAGTTGAATTTTATGGACACTGAAAGACCAGGGGGGTCTCACCCTCATTTAAGCGGTCTCAGGTAGGTTTTCACTATATATTTTGAATATCAAACTGGCACTTTGGGCGCTCCGTAAACATAGAAGACAAAAAGTGTACCCTAATTCCTTTTAGTCACGTTTGTATCTACCTATTAACTAAATGTCTGCATAATATTAGAAAGATTGAGAGATCAGGGGGCTCTCACCATTGCCCTGTGCCCTATGTCCTAAAATTTTGACAATTTTTAGCTGAAAAGTGACAATCTAAGCCCTCCGTAGATATCGAAGATGACATTAGTCTGAAAAATCCTTCTAATACAACCTTAACATATACAGAGCCTATGATTAGGTTGAATTTTATGGACATTGAAAGACCAGGGGGGTCTCACCCTCATTTAAGCGGTCTCAGGTAGGTTTTCACTATATATTTTGAATATCAAACTGGCACTTTGGGCGCTCCGTAAACATAGAAGACAGAAAGTGTACCCTAATTCCTTTTATTTACGTTTGTATCTACCTATTAACTAAATGTCTGCATAATATTAGAAAGATTGAGAGATCAGGGGGCTCTCACCATTGCCCTGTGCCCTATGTCCTAAAATTTTGACAATTTTTAGCTGAAAAGTGACAATCTAAGCCCTCCGTAGATATCGAAGATGACATTAGTCTGGGAAATCCTTCTAATACAACCTTTACATATACAGAGTCTATGATTAAGTTGAATTTTATGGATATTGAAAGACCAGGGGGGTCTCACCCTCATTTAAGCGGTCTCAGGTAGGTTTTCACTATATATTTTGAATATCAAACTGGCACTTTGGGCGCTCCGTAAACATAGAAGACAAGAAATGTACCCTAATTCCTTTTAGTCACGTTTGTATCTACCTATTAACTAAATGTCTGCATAATATATGAAAGATTGAGAGATCAGGGGGCTCTCACTATGGCCCTGGGCCCTTTATCCTAAAATTTTGACAATTTTTAGCTGAAAAGTGACAATCTAAGCCCTCCGTAGATATAGAAGATGATATTATTCTGGGAAATCCTTCTAATACAACCTTTACATATACAGAGTTTATGATTAAGTTGAATTTTATGGACACTGAAAGACCAGGGGGGTCTCACCCTCATTTAAGCGGTCTCAGGTAGGTTTTCACTATATATTTTGAATATCAAACTGGCACTTTGGGCGCTCCGTAAACATAGAAGACAGAAAGTGTACCCTAATTCCTTTTAGTCACGTTTGTATCTACCTATTAACTAAATGTCTGCATAATATTAGAAAGATTGAGAGATCAGGGGGCTCTCACCATTGCCCTGTGCCCTATGTCCTAAAATTTTGACAATTTCTAGCTGAAAAGTGACAATCTAAGCCCTCCGTAGATATCGAAGATGACATTAGTCTGGGAAATCCTTCTAATACAACCTTTACATATACAGAGTCTATGATTAAGTTGAATTTTATGGACACTGAAAGACCAGGGGGGTCTCACCCTCATTTAAGCGGTCTCAGGTAGGTTTTCACTATATATTTTGAATATCCAACTGGCACTTTGGGCGCTCCGTAAACATAGAAGACAGGAAGTGTACCCTAATTCCTTTTAGTCACGTTTGTATCTACCTATTAACTAAATGTCTGCATAATATTAGAAAGATTGAGAGATCAGGGGGCTCTCACCATTGCCCTGTGCCCTTTGTCCTAAAATTTTGACAATTTCTAGCTGAAAAGTGACAATCTAAGCCCTCCGTAGATATCGAAGATGACATTAGTCTGGGAAATCCTTCTAATACAACCTTTACATATACAGAGTCTATGATTAAGTTGAATTTTATGGACACTGAAAGACCAGGGGGGTCTCACCCTCATTTAAGCGGTCTCAGGTAGGTTTTCACTATATATTTTGAATATCCAACTGGCACTTTGGGCGCTCCGTAAACATAGAAGACAGGAAGTGTACCCTAATTCCTTTTAGTCACATTTGTATCTACCTATTAACTAAATGTCTGCATAATATTAGAAAGATTGAGAGATCAGGGGGCTCTCACCATTGCCCTGTGCCCTTTGTCCTAAAATTTTGACAATTTTTAGCTGAAAAGTGACAATCTAAGCCCTCCGTAGATATCGAAGATGACATTATTCTGAGAAATCCTTCTAATACAACCTTAACATATACAGAGCCTATGATTAGGTTGAATTTTATGGACATTGAAAGACCAGGGGGGTCTCACCCTCATTTAAGCGGTCTCAGGTAGGTTTTCACTATATATTTTGAATATCAAACTGGCACTTTGGGCGCTCCGTAAACATAGAAGACAAGAAATGTACCCTAATTCCTTTTAGTCACGTTTGTATCTACCTATTAACTAAATGTCTGCATAATATATGAAAGATTGAGAGATCAGGGGGCTCTCACCATGGCCCTGGGCCCTTTATCCTAAAATTTTGACAATTTTTAGCTGAAAAGTGACAATCTAAGCCCTCCGTAGATATAGAAGATGATATTATTCTGGGAAATCCTTCTAATACAACCTTTACATATACAGAGTTTATGATTAAGTTGAATTTTATGGACACTGAAAGACCAGGGGGGTCTCACCCTCATTTAAGCGGTCTCAGGTAGGTTTTCACTATATATTTTGAATATCAAACTGGCACTTTGGGCGCTCCGTAAACATAGAAGACAAAAAGTGTACCCTAATTCCTTTTAGTCACGTTTGTATCTACCTATTAACTAAATGTCTGCATAATATTAGAAAGATTGAGAGATCAGGGGGCTCTCACCATTGCCCTGTGCCCTATGTCCTAAAATTTTGACAATTTTTAGCTGAAAAGTGACAATCTAAGCCCTCCGTAGATATCGAAGATGACATTAGTCTGAAAAATCCTTCTAATACAACCTTAACATATACAGAGCCTATGATTAGGTTGAATTTTATGGACATTGAAAGACCAGGGGGGTCTCACCCTCATTTAAGCGGTCTCAGGTAGGTTTTCACTATATATTTTGAATATCAAACTGGCACTTTGGGCGCTCCGTAAACATAGAAGACAGAAAGTGTACCCTAATTCCTTTTATTTACGTTTGTATCTACCTATTAACTAAATGTCTGCATAATATTAGAAAGATTGAGAGATCAGGGGGCTCTCACCATTGCCCTGTGCCCTATGTCCTAAAATTTTGACAATTTTTAGCTGAAAAGTGACAATCTAAGCCCTCCGTAGATATCGAAGATGACATTAGTCTGGGAAATCCTTCTAATACAACCTTTACATATACAGAGTCTATGATTAAGTTGAATTTTATGGATATTGAAAGACCAGGGGGGTCTCACCCTCATTTAAGCGGTCTCAGGTAGGTTTTCACTATATATTTTGAATATCAAACTGGCACTTTGGGCGCTCCGTAAACATAGAAGACAAGAAATGTACCCTAATTCCTTTTAGTCACGTTTGTATCTACCTATTAACTAAATGTCTGCATAATATATGAAAGATTGAGAGATCAGGGGGCTCTCACTATGGCCCTGGGCCCTTTATCCTAAAATTTTGACAATTTTTAGCTGAAAAGTGACAATCTAAGCCCTCCGTAGATATAGAAGATGATATTATTCTGGGAAATCCTTCTAATACAACCTTTACATATACAGAGTTTATGATTAAGTTGAATTTTATGGACACTGAAAGACCAGGGGGGTCTCACCCTCATTTAAGCGGTCTCAGGTAGGTTTTCACTATATATTTTGAATATCAAACTGGCACTTTGGGCGCTCCGTAAACATAGAAGACAGAAAGTGTACCCTAATTCCTTTTAGTCACGTTTGTATCTACCTATTAACTAAATGTCTGCATAATATTAGAAAGATTGAGAGATCAGGGGGCTCTCACCATTGCCCTGTGCCCTATGTCCTAAAATTTTGACAATTTCTAGCTGAAAAGTGACAATCTAAGCCCTCCGTAGATATCGAAGATGACATTAGTCTGGGAAATCCTTCTAATACAACCTTTACATATACAGAGTCTATGATTAAGTTGAATTTTATGGACACTGAAAGACCAGGGGGGTCTCACCCTCATTTAAGCGGTCTCAGGTAGGTTTTCACTATATATTTTGAATATCCAACTGGCACTTTGGGCGCTCCGTAAACATAGAAGACAGGAAGTGTACCCTAATTCCTTTTAGTCACGTTTGTATCTACCTATTAACTAAATGTCTGCATAATATTAGAAAGATTGAGAGATCAGGGGGCTCTCACCATTGCCCTGTGCCCTTTGTCCTAAAATTTTGACAATTTCTAGCTGAAAAGTGACAATCTAAGCCCTCCGTAGATATCGAAGATGACATTAGTCTGGGAAATCCTTCTAATACAACCTTTACATATACAGAGTCTATGATTAAGTTGAATTTTATGGACACTGAAAGACCAGGGGGGTCTCACCCTCATTTAAGCGGTCTCAGGTAGGTTTTCACTATATATTTTGAATATCCAACTGGCACTTTGGGCGCTCCGTAAACATAGAAGACAGGAAGTGTACCCTAATTCCTTTTAGTCACGTTTGTATCTACCTATTAACTAAATGTCTGCATAATATTAGAAAGATTGAGAGATCAGGGGGCTCTCACCATTGCCCTGTGCCCTTTGTCCTAAAATTTTGACAATTTTTAGCTGAAAAGTGACAATCTAAGCCCTCCGTAGATATCGAAGATGACATTATTCTGGGAAATCCTTCTAATACAACCTTTACATATACAGAGCCTATGATTAGGTTGAATTTTATGGACATTGAAAGACCAGGGGGGTCTCACCCTCATTTAAGCGGTCTCAGGTAGGTTTTCACTATATATTTTGAATATCAAACTGGCACTTTGGGCGCTCCGTAAACATAGAAGACAGGAAGTGTACCCTAATTCCTTTTATTTACGTTTGTATCTACCTATTAACTAAATGTCTGCATAATATTAGAAAGATTGAGAGATCAGGGGGCTCTCACCATTGCCCTGTGCCCTATGTCCTAAAATTTTGACAATTTTTAGCTGAAAAGTGACAATCTAAGCCCTCCGTAGATATCGAAGATGACATTAGTCTGGGAAATCCTTCTAATACAACCTTTACATATACAGAGTCTATGATTAAGTTGAATTTTATGGACATTGAAAGACCAGGGAGGTCTCACCCTTATTTAAGCGGTCTCAGGTAGGTTTTCACTATATATTTTGAATATCAAACTGGCACTTTGGGCGCTCCGTAAACATAGAAGACAAGAAATGTACCCTAATTCCTTTTAGTCACGTTTGTATCTACCTATTAACTAAATGTCTGCATAATATATGAAAGATTGAGAGATCAGGGGGCTCTCACCATGGCCCTGGGCCCTTTATCCTAAAATTTTGACAATTTTTAGCTGAAAAGTGACAATCTAAGCCCTCCGTAGATATAGAAGATGATATTATTCTGGGAAATCCTTCTAATACAACCTTTACATATACAGAGTTTATGATTAAGTTGAATTTTATGGACACTGAAAGACCAGGGGGGTCTCACCCTCATTTAAGCGGTCTCAGGTAGGTTTTCACTATATATTTTGAATATCAAACTGGCACTTTGGGCGCTCCGTAAACATAGAAGACAAAAAGTGTACCCTAATTCCTTTTAGTCACGTTTGTATCTACCTATTAACTAAATGTCTGCATAATATTAGAAAGATTGAGAGATCAGGGGGCTCTCACCATTGCCCTGTGCCCTATGTCCTAAAATTTTGACAATTTTTAGCTGAAAAGTGACAATCTAAGCCCTCCGTAGATATCGAAGATGACATTAGTCTGAAAAATCCTTCTAATACAACCTTAACATATACAGAGCCTATGATTAGGTTGAATTTTATGGACATTGAAAGACCAGGGGGGTCTCACCCTCATTTAAGCGGTCTCAGGTAGGTTTTCACTATATATTTTGAATATCAAACTGGCACTTTGGGCGCTCCGTAAACATAGAAGACAGAAAGTGTACCCTAATTCCTTTTATTTACGTTTGTATCTACCTATTAACTAAATGTCTGCATAATATTAGAAAGATTGAGAGATCAGGGGGCTCTCACCATTGCCCTGTGCCCTATGTCCTAAAATTTTGACAATTTTTAGCTGAAAAGTGACAATCTAAGCCCTCCGTAGATATCGAAGATGACATTAGTCTGGGAAATCCTTCTAATACAACCTTTACATATACAGAGTCTATGATTAAGTTGAATTTTATGGACATTGAAAGACCAGGGGGGTCTCACCCTCATTTAAGCGGTCTCAGGTAGGTTTTCACTATATATTTTGAATATCAAACTGGCACTTTGGGCGCTCCGTAAACATAGAAGACAAGAAATGTACCCTAATTCCTTTTAGTCACGTTTGTATCTACCTATTAACTAAATGTCTGCATAATATATGAAAGATTGAGAGATCAGGGGGCTCTCACCATGGCCCTGGGCCCTTTATCCTAAAATTTTGACAATTTTTAGCTGAAAAGTGACAATCTAAGCCCTCCGTAGATATAGAAGATGATATTATTCTGGGAAATCCTTCTAATACAACCTTTACATATACAGAGTTTATGATTAAGTTGAATTTTATGGACACTGAAAGACCAGGGGGGTCTCACCCTCATTTAAGCGGTCTCAGGTAGGTTTTCACTATATATTTTGAATATCAAACTGGCACTTTGGGCGCTCCGTAAACATAGAAGACAGAAAGTGTACCCTAATTCCTTTTAGTCACGTTTGTATCTACCTATTAACTAAATGTCTGCATAATATTAGAAAGATTGAGAGATCAGGGGGCTCTCACCATTGCCCTGTGCCCTATGTCCTAAAATTTTGACAATTTCTAGCTGAAAAGTGACAATCTAAGCCCTCCGTAGATATCGAAGATGACATTAGTCTGGAAAATCCTTCTAATACAACCTTTACATATACAGAGTCTATGATTAAGTTGAATTTTATGGACACTGAAAGACCAGGGGGGTCTCACCCTCATTTAAGCGGTCTCAGGTAGGTTTTCACTATATATTTTGAATATCCAACTGGCACTTTGGGCGCTCCGTAAACATAGAAGACAGGAAATGTACCCTAATTCCTTTTAGTCACGTTTGTATCTACCTATTAACTAAATGTCTGCATAATATTAGAAAGATTGAGAGATCAGGGGGCTCTCACCATTGCCCTGTGCCCTTTGTCCTAAAATTTTGACAATTTTTAGCTGAAAAGTGACAATCTAAGCCCTCCGTAGATATCGAAGATGACATTATTCTGGGAAATCCTTCTAATACAACCTTTACATATACAGAGCCTATGATTAGGTTGAATTTTATGGACATTGAAAGACCAGGGGGGTCTCACCCTCATTTAAGCGGTCTCAGGTAGGTTTTCACTATATATTTTGAATATCAAACTGGCACTTTGGGCGCTCCGTAAACATAGAAGACAGGAAGTGTACCCTAATTCCTTTTATTTACGTTTGTATCTACCTATTAACTAAATGTCTGCATAATATTAGAAAGATTGAGAGATCAGGGGGCTCTCACCATTGCCCTGTGCCCTATGTCCTAAAATTTTGACAATTTTTAGCTGAAAAGTGACAATCTAAGCCCTCCGTAGATATCGAAGATGACATTAGTCTGGGAAATCCTTCTAATACAACCTTTACATATACAGAGTCTATGATTAAGTTGAATTTTATGGACACTGAAAGACCAGGGGGGTCTCACCCTCATTTAAGCGGTCTCAGGTAGGTTTTCACTATATATTTTGAATATCCAACTGGCATTTTGGGCGCTCCGTAAACATAGAAGACAGGAAGTGTACCCTAATTCCTTTTAGTCACGTTTGTATCTACCTATTAACTAAATGTCTGCATAATATTAGAAAGATTGAGAGATCAGGGGGCTCTCACCATTGCCCTGTGCCCTATGTCCTGAAATTTTGACAATTTTTAGCTGAAAAGTGACAATCTAAGCCCTCCGTAGATATCGAAGATAACATTATTCTGAGAAATCCTTCTAATACAACCTTTACATATACAGAGCCTATGATTAGGTTGAATTTTATGGACATTGAAAGACCAGGGGGGTCTCACCCTCATTTAAGCGGTCTCAGGTAGGTTTTCACTATATATTTTGAATATCAAACTGGCACTTTGGGCGCTCCGTAAACATAGAAGACAGGAAGTGTACCCTAATTCCTTTTATTTACGTTTGTATCTACCTATTAACTAAATGTCTGCATAATATTAGAAAGATTGAGAGATCAGGGGGCTCTCACCATTGCCCTGTGCCCTATGTCCTAAAATTTTGACAATTTTTAGCTGAAAAGTGACAATCTAAGCCCTCCGTAGATATCGAAGATGACATTAGTCTGGGAAATCCTTCTAATACAACCTTTACATATACAGAGTCTATGATTAAGTTGAATTTTATGGACACTGAAAGACCAGGGGGGTCTCACCCTCATTTAAGCGGTCTCAAGTAGGTTTTCACTATATATTTTGAATATCCAACTGGCACTTTGGGCGCTCCGTAAACATAGAAGACAGGAAGTGTACCCTAATTCCTTTTAGTCACGTTTGTATCTACCTATTAACTAAATGTCTGCATAATATTAGAAAGATTGAGAGATCAGGGGGCTCTCACCATTGCCCTGTGCCCTGTCCTAAAATTTTGACAATTTTTAGCTGAAAAGTGACAATCTAAGCCCTCCGTAGATATCGAAGATGACATTATTCTGGGAAATCCTTCTAATACAACCTTTACATATACAGAGCCTATGATTAGGTTGAATTTTATGGACATTGAAAGACCAGGGGGGTCTCACCCTCATTTAAGCGGTCTCAGGTAGGTTTTCACTATATATTTTGAATATCAAACTGGCACTTTGGGCGCTCCGTAAACATAGAAGACAGGAAGTGTACCCTAATTCCTTTTATTTACGTTTGTATCTACCTATTAACTAAATGTCTGCATAATATTAGAAAGATTGAGAGATCAGGGGGCTCTCACCATTGCCCTGTGCCCTATGTCCTAAAATTTTGACAATTTTTAGCTGAAAAGTGACAATCTAAGCCCTCCGTAGATATCGAAGATGACATTAGTCTGGGAAATCCTTCTAATACAACCTTTACATATACAGAGCCTATGATTAGGTTGAATTTTATGGACATTGAAAGACCAGGGGGGTCTCACCCTCATTTAAGCGGTCTCAGGTAGGTTTTCACTATATATTTCTTTTTTGGGCTTTCCATAAATATTTCTATTTATATTTCTAAATGTTTCTAGAGTTATAGGTTTTTCCTTTTGTGTTAAGAAATATCATATATAAAAGTACATATTTGAAGTTGTTTTATTGATAAAAATCTATATTACATAAAGACAAATATGCAACTTAGAAAAGGGTTTATATTCGAGGACAAAGAGAATTTACGACAGCTTGAAGAGGTCATTACACGATTTCCTACGTATCTTATCAGTCCTCTTAACTATGAAAATCGTGCTTTTAATGTTATCAAGTATTTAAATTTTTTATGATTTTCAACTAAATTTTGAATATCCAACCGACTGCTAGCAGCCGGTTGGATATTGAATATCGAATATCGAATAACGAACCGGCTGCTAACTTCACATACATACATGTTCTTTAGAAAATTTTATACAATTGTAACTTTATTTAAAATCATATCCGGGTACTAAGTGTGTCTCAGTGAAACCGACAGTTAACGCATGAGACACCAAAACATGAAATGTATATTACATTATTATGAGACTGGGATATTGATGAGTTTTATTGGAATGAATTGAATGAAATTAATAAAACTAAGTTTAAAATATCGGACAAGTGTACATATCTGACATATACTACCAGGTATACACAATGTACCAAAAAAGTGCATTACTGATTGATATGTTAGTCTTAGATGCATGTTTTGTTTATTAGTTGTTATTGGCTTTGAACTAGTTGTCAGGAACTGCGAGTACTCTCAGATCTGTACTTAGTGTCTTTTTTGTTGGGGGGATGTATAAGTACCATGCCACGTCCACTCTGTGTTTTTGTTATATGTATTTCTGTTTGTATCCATCGGATGAGTTGAGCCTTTTTCAACTGATTTTTATAGTTTGTTCTTATATGGTACTGTTACACCACTGTCCCAGGTTAGGAGGAGGGATGGGCGCCCGCTAACATGTTTAACCCCGCCATATTCTGTATGTGCCTGTCCCAAGTCAGGAGCCTGTAATTCAGTGGTTTGTACATAAATTAGGCTGTTAGTTTTCTCGTTTGAATTGTTTTACATTTGTCATTTCAGGCTTTATATAGCTGACTATGCGGTATGGGTTTTGCCCATTGTTGAAGGCCGTACGGTGACCTATAGTTGTTAATTTCTGTGTCATTTGGTCTATTGTGGGAAGTTGTCTCATTGGCAATTATACCACATCTTCCTATTTTATATGTAATTGATCTAAGGCCATCTTGTGTAATTTGTGATAGTTAGTAAAACAGATTGGCAATCATACCACATCTCCTTATTTTTATATTTATTACAATGAGGTCTTGGCATAAAAGAGGGACGAAAGATACCAGAGGGACAGTCAAACTCACAGATCGAAAACAAACTGACAACGCCATGGCCAATAACAAAAAGACAAGCAGACAAACAACAGCACAGACGACACAACATAGAAAACCAAAGACCAAGCAACACGAACCCCACCAAAAACCGGGGGGCGATCTCAGGTGCTCCGGAAGGGTAAGCAGATCCTGCTCCACATCTGGCACCCGTCGTGTTGCTTATGTTATTACAAATCCGGTAAATAGTCTGATTTGGTAAGTCACATTCGTGAAAAGGGAGGGTATTGTAGTTACGACATATCCGATATCATCTGTGAAACGGTTATTCCATAACGGTCAACCAACTCGTGATGGCGTCCGTAAAATTTACGAAGGGATGATTTCAACTTCACCATTTGGAACTCTTGGTTTAATAGCTTCCTTGTGAGCAGCAATCCTCTTTCAAGGAAATCATGACAGGAAACACAAGCCCGGGAATATCGTATCAATTCGGAGATATATACTCCGTATGCAGGCGCTGCTGGAATATTGCTACATAGAAATGGAAAGTTCACAATTGGGAAGCTGAAATCATCTCTTTTGTCGTAAAGTTTTGTTTTCAACCGACCCTTATTGTCAATTTTTAGATGTAAGTCAAGATATGAGACAGACTTAACTGTATCTGTAGTATCCTTTATCTCTAGTTCGATGGAATAGATTCGTTCAACATAGTCAGCAAATTTTGTATTATTTAGTGAGAGAACATCATCTATATAGCGGAACGTAGAGTTAAAGGATATTGCTAATTTCTTATCTTTCTTCCTAATAAGTTCCTGTATGAAGTCAGCCTCATAATAATAAAGAAACAAGTCGGCAAGAAGAGGGGCACAATTGGTTCCCATTGGAATTCCGACAGTCTGTTGAAAAACACGTCCTCCAAACGTAACAAATATGTTGTCAATCAAGAAATCAAGCATCTTGATAATGTCAGTTTCAGAGAATTTTTTGTTTGAATCAGAGTGAGTCTTTACAAAGTCCCCAAGTCAGGAGCCTCTGGCCTTTGTTAGTCTTGTATCATTTTTAATTTTAGTTTCCTGTGTATAATTTGGAGTTTAGTATGACGTCCATTATCACTGAACTAGTATACATATTTGTTTAGGGGCCAGCTGAAGGACGCCTCCGGGTGCGTGAGTTTCTCGCTGCATTGAAGACCCATTGGTGGCCTTCGGCTGTTGTCTGCTCTATGGTCGGGTTGTTGTCTCTTTGACACATTCCCCATTTCCATTCTCAATTTTATTGTCTATAATCAACAGAAAAACGGATAACAGAGGAATAGAAATTTGAACACTCTTCGATAGTAATGATAATCTGACTACTACTATATAGTGGTCTCAGTAATAATTTAATATCCTTCACTAGGAGTAGGGGTATGAAAGCACTTTTTGGATTTAACCTTCATGAGAAACGCTCAAACCTAAACATTTGAAAGCCATGGATGTAAAAATCCGTAGCAATGTTAGGAGCTGTATGACCATAAGCAAAATTTATCTAAGGGGTTGACATTGCCAGAGGGAGTTGGAACCTTAGTTTCCTAATATTTTTTTAATTTTCTAAAATAAAGATGCAGCATTAAGTTAACAATTTACATTGATGTCATAATCAAAATTAATAGCTGTTAATATCACAATTTATCACATTTATTATTTTATTCAATGGGGGAAAACAAACAAAAACCTTAGCATTTTTTTCGGAAACTTTTATATAAAAATGTATGACTGGTGTCGCTGACAATGTAATTTTCCAAATATAAATAAAATCATTCATCTGTGCTGATAATCGAAATCGTCCAAGAATGTTGAACGAAACTTCATAAAAATCCGACAAGAAATGTTCATATGAGGTTCCTTACAATGGAATTTTCAAAATGATTTACATTTCAAATTAAAGACATAACCCCCGACATATAATTGATCAGCGCTGGTTTCCGAACTTGAAGAAATTTATAATATAAACCTTTGATAGACATTTCAATAAAAACCCTACAGAAAATGTAGGCTTGAGAGCGCTCACCATATTATTTTCAATATAATCAAGGTATTTCCAAGGCATACTCCTTTCCTTTAAAAACAGTTCACTAGCAATGACGTTAGAACTTGTCCCAGACATATCTGATTTAAACCTTTTACATAAATTTCATAAAAATTTAGAAAATAAATATTGTATGCTAGAGAGCACTTACAAGACGGGACGCCAGGTATTTCTGTGTCTGCACTACTCTGCGGTGGGTGACAATAATTTAGGTATAACCCTTTATACGTAGTGATTAAGCCATCATGTAAACCTAATCCTGGGATCCTGGCTCACCGCTTAATGGTAGACTGACGCAAAGAGGATATTTGGCCAGGATGCAAGGTTGGGTAAACCTGTGCCCTGTTTTGTATTGAATATGTTGATCAGTCAGTTAATATTTAAATGTTATCAAGAATAATTTTTAATCAGTTTGTTTAGAACGGCATCGTTTTTGTATTCTGCTCCTATACACACAACTATTTTTTCTTCAAAACTCAAGATATATTGAAATAGAATGTATAGTTGGTTAATCGGTATGATCAAAGGTAAGTACATGTACCATACGAACAGCTTGTATGCATTATATATGTAATTAAAAAAAATGATAAGAGAATTTAAACTAATTAATGTATACATATGAACGTGTGATGCATGACTAGAATGTTAAGCTTTTAAATTGGGTCTAAAGAAAAAAGATAAGCAATGTTACTGGTTCATATAAGATATAATACAGGCTGTAAACAGTTCTTTCATATGGTCTATATGTTTTTAAAAAAATCATTACCTAATCTGTTTTTATTCTTTTGTCGTCAGGCATCCTTCGTGGTCCAACATCGCTTCGGGATCGTAAATCACTTCTGAATCATTTCAGAATCATTCCTTTGCCTATAAATATTATCACATGAAAAGTTGTAATTATTCTGAATATTCAAATTAAATCATTTGTTCGTTTTTAAAATCTTTGTAATCACTTGTGTTTTTGTAGCTTTTTCATAAAATTAACATGTACTTCGTCAAGCGGTTCTTATATATCTGTAGTTTGACCAAAAGTGGCAGAATAATGGCGACCACCAAACGACAGCAGAAGCAGAATCTTGTCGGTGGTACATCAATAGCGATATTGATGGAAAGTATGACATCAAATATATAAATTAAGTATCATTTTCATGTTATAGCACTGAGTCGATATCACTGCGGGTTGTAGTCTTCGAGGGTATCATCATCTCAGTAGTTATGATTCAGTACTGGAATAATTTTTAACATACATTTCTAACATTTTATATTGATAAATTAAGAAAAAAATCAAAAACTTATTCACTCAGGCAAAGTGGACCTAAGATTGATAAGGCTTTTCATAAATAGTCTCTTTTTGTCAAATAGCCTCTCAAGTATTCATGTATTTATATATATTAATGATGCTACCTAATGATAAGGCTTTTTGAAAAAAAGAAAATTGTGTATCATGTCGAGAAATGCTGATAAATTGTATAGACTATCAAAATCGTCCCTGATCACAAGTTTACGTCTACGAAATCTTCAAAACTTTTTTTTTTGTGTGTTATACAGTGGATATTAATTTAACAGGTAACCGACAAGAAATGTTTTTGCTCTGCCTTTTTTGTATCCTATGTCTTTCAGTTTGTTCCTTATCTTGAAAGCATATTTGGATGTCGTAAACACACTTTAACTTATTTTTCGTCGTTAGTTAATTTAATGTTCTGGGTATCCGCTTATATTATGTGCATGTGTATATATTTGCCATTCCGCGTTTTGATATGAGCGCATGGAACATAATGCAGTATAAACATTTTTCTGAAGAAAAAAAAATAAATATCGAAGACAAATATGGCGGTCAAACCACCTTTTTTTGTATGGGATCGTGTTGCTTGCAACTAAATTATATTGTTTAATAACATATTTAATACAACCTCTAATTTCATTCTGCGATGACATGTCATTCCCGTGCGATGCATGTGAAAACCGTCTGGAATAGAAGTTGTCCATGCGTATGTAGTACTAAAACAAGATACAATACTGGTACTAGATATACTAAAAAGTAAAATAGTTTACGTTTGAATGAGGAGTTTTATTGTCTACCTAAACGCAAAAAGAGCTTGAGATATCTATAACGACGTTAACTTCGTTGCTAGTAAATGTAACTATGTTACTAGTATAAATAACTATAATTATATTACAAAAATTCACAATAACTAGGTATCAACCCAACATTTTCCGGGAATGATTTTTTAACGAATTATATGCTCACTGTTTGCTTATACGCATCCAAGTTCTCCAAATTTGAATGTATAATTTCAAATTCAGATGTTGTTTAAGAAAAAAAATGTAACTTGGCGCTATTCACGCATTAACACTAAAACGGAAATGTGTTTGCTGTTTACTGTTTTCCCTGACAAAACGCCATGAAAAGACCAAATGGTCTATTTCTTTAATATTGAGTAAATTATCTGTGTAAATTGTTTGTCTCGTATGCGTCTCGTCGTCTTCATACCATGTATACATATCCTTTATGTTACTACGTTTGAGTCTGTCGTATTTCCAGTATCTTTGGCATCATTTTTATGGTTCAGCGAGTGCTTAAAAAACTATCGTGAATTTCTAACTTGTGAATTATAAGATATATCGAATCCTTGAAAGGTATACCAAGTACACGACCTACAATCAAGATTCACTTGATCTTGACCTCACTGTCATAGTGTATTGGTCAATGTTAAGTTTTTGTTGTTGGTTTGTATCTCAAATACTATATGGAAAATATCACCTATATTTGACCTACAACATGATTGTAAGGTGTACATGTTTGTCTTCAGGATTAATATCAGCTTGAGCTAATTTTCTTGGTTAATTGATCAACTTTAAGTTTTCGTATTTAATCGTATTTAGCATATTATATAAACATAAGGTGTACTATATTTATTCAATAGAAGGATTATAAGATGTACATGTCTTTCTGTCAGGGTTCATCTGACCTTGAGCTTATTTACTTTAGTTTGTTCTTATGCGGTGTTTCTATCTATGTTCCATACTTCATATGTATATCAGAACTTTAAGAACATATATTTAATTATACTGATATTGTTTTTTTTCCCATAGCCACCAACAAGGTGGATATATAAATTTACATTAAAAAACATCGAATATTCCAGACATCATACTCCAAAATGCATAGCGTTCTTGTGTGGCCTTACTTTAAGGTCCAATTTTGGTTCAACAGCTTTCCAATGTCTGAATTAGGCTTCGGTCTTTCAAATCGTTTGTTATTGATCATTTCCAAAGAGACTGGTATTGTAGAAATGCACATAAGGTGTATTTAATTAGCCTATGGCTACCACTGGGTCAATACCTTTCGTTCTGCAGGTGGAGATAGTCCCCGTGATTATCCCCAGTCCTATAGCCAGAACTTTGTTATTAGTATGGGAATACGCATATTGTTTTTATTGACATTTGATGTAAATTTATTTTGGAAATCCTTAAAAATTTAGAATTGTATCTCCCTCATGCATGGCTCTAATTCCGTGTCTTTTTGTGACTTTTCGGTTCAGCTCAGCTTTTCAACATTTGTATAGTTTTTGGATTTTCAAATAATTTTGCCTCGAGCATCACTGAAGCGAAAGACATTGAGTGTCGATAGGCGCATCTGGCGAAGTGAAGTTGGTCCCGTTGACATTATAACAGGAAGCTGATAAGTGGCACTCGACACACACAAATTGGAAGGCCATATTATCAACTACTAAGTTGGGGAGCATTGAAAACACAAAGTCTCGAAAGGTGCCAAATTAGGCACATGGCTATCTATGACAGGTGGTAGAAAACCCTATGTGTTAACTGTTTGGGGTGATGTTTACATGTCATGAAGAGTAAATTTACTGGACATGACTGCATCATTCATATTTCATATCAGCACTGAAATGCTGACTGATGGGCTTGGTATGCACTTGGGGACAAACATATCAACCTTCAGAGAAATCGACTTCGTATTTGTAAAAAAAATGCAAACGATACGAGGCAAAAATCAAATTAATTGTCAAGGCAAACGTATCGTCTTCAGTACATTAATTAGATGTACTCGAATAAATACAGTTAGAGGATCAAACCAATAACATATGTGTTTTAAAACAATAGGGACGTGATAGTTCGTAATTAAAGCTGATATCATACTTCATACTTATACAGGTAACACAATATCAACAATATTTTATGATGAATGAATACATAGTACGTACTGTCATTCAATTGTATATTTTAAAATGGGATAATTTAATATACTGTTAATATTTGTTTAATTCAATATTCAAGTCGTATTTATTGTGCAATTTGTTCTTTAAAAAAAATCTGTTAACGCAAATCAGACATCTAATGCTTTTTGTCGGCATGGCATATTCAAACTTATTGAATGAAATCTAATTCATTAAAACACAAATGCAACATAAAGTGCAACTACATGTCATAAGAAAAATAAATTTCCCGAACTTTGCAGAGCTTTGCGAAAATAAAAAAGAATATACGTTACTAGGGAGGAAATCAAAAACATAAGTAAAAGAAAAAGTCACTTGAC
Organism: Mytilus californianus; assembly: GCF_021869535.1. Taxonomy (NCBI): domain Eukaryota; kingdom Metazoa; phylum Mollusca; class Bivalvia; order Mytilida; family Mytilidae; genus Mytilus; species Mytilus californianus. The sequence continues at coordinate 66,541,109 of NW_026262745.1, forward strand.
AAAAAAGCAAAAAAAAAGCAAATAAAAAACAAAAAACAAACACTTAACACATGAATCTTAAAATCGAGAAATTCGAAAAAATGGTGGATAACCTCAGGATATCTTGAATGTTAAAATATCTTGCTCACCCGTCGTAATGATTATGGCTAGAAATAAGTGGTAGATTAGCAATATGCGATGAAGTCGTAATCTAGGAAAAGAGGACGGGTTTGTGAATTCGACAAGTAGAGATATCTGTGGACAGCTGTTATACATATATTCCATAGCGACCACCCATACAATTTGGCGGCCTTTAAACCGGATGGATAGATTCAACTTGAACACACATTCCCCTCAGTTTACTACAGCTTCACAGTAGCTTCCATGCCGAAATAAACCCTGGTTCAAGGAAATCATGATAAGAAACTGGGTCTTTGACTATCTTATTAACATGAAAGTAAATAATTACTTAATAGTCAGGCGATGCTGTGATGTTCACAGTTTTGTATATTTTTGTTTTTGCATATTTTAGGAGGCATTCTTATTGTGATTCATTAATGCGCAATTGGTTGAATAAAATGAGGCTAAATTCGTAGTTGAGGATTAGATATTTTTCATATATTCTAAAATAATTCATATTTATGCTCTTATATTAAGAACTGTTTATACGTGTGATAATCATGTCTTTTTGCTTTTTTCTGTCATAATAAGATTACTAACAATCTTTTTATAAAATATATATGAACCAAAAATAAAATAACTATAGGTTTACGGAGTCTTGTAAAACAAACTGACACAAAACTGTATATACAAATGAATGTATGCTTATCAGCAAACAACATAATTACTCTAAAATAGAAAACATTATAGTGAAATCTACTATGTAACAGTAACGGTGATCAACTATCCGTTTATTTATATTGAAATTTAGTAACATATATAAGTATGCGTAACCATTCTTCCACAAACATTCATATATATATATATATAAAAAAAACCAGCCCTAAATTATAGCTTCTTCATTAGCCAAGTAACAAATCAGTCACTTATTTTTAGTGTTTCAATACAACTTACTTTCAACTGAACTGTTTGGTGTTATAGGATTCAGAGGTGTGCCAAAGGCAGAACATCTAGAGTATGAACTTCCCATAAATGTTTCCGACTAATACAGAAATATAACCATATACAAATAGCTGTGAATATTTGTTCCGTATCTTATTGAATATATTTGAAATGGGTGTGGATTTTAGTGAATGACACAGCATAATTTGAAAAGACATTAACAGGTCAATAATGCGTTCTCATTTGTTAATTAACTGTTACAGTTGTTTAGAGTTGGTGTATTAAAAATTTTCTTTCAGAATCGGTTAATACAATCTGCTTTACACGTTTGTTAACTTTTATCTTCCATTACGGATTTTCCTGTTGTAGGTGTCATGGCAAAGGTCACTGCATACGGAAAAGTTGTCGGCAAATTAGGGCACCGGAAGACAATAATGTCATAGATGTACATTTCTGGAGATTTCAATAAAATAAAGAATTTTCTTTGAACAGAAAATCTGTGCATGTACACATGTTTTACAGTACACCAAAAAAAAAAAACATAATGATTTAGATATATAAAACATATGCATCTTTGTTGTTAAGTTTGAAGGAGCTTATCACTCTGAAGTGAAATATGTAGTCGAAAAAAGTCATTCTGGTGTTTTATTACAACCGCTGATATATGTAGCGTCTTGTCTTTTGCTATTTCGCTTATTGAAATAGAAATATGGACATAAAGTTAGGCAAAAGTAGTTTACCGATGTACAAATATCATACATCGATTAACAAGATATAAATGAAGGTTACAAACTAAAACGAAGGGAATTAATGGCATGAACTCTGAAGGAACCGTTGATTGGAGGAAGTGTTCCCTGCTACGCACGCCTAATCCGCCACCCGCCATGCGAATCCACACTCAATTGAAATTTAACAATCAGGATTAGGACACAAATTGCATATAAGAACATACACAAATGAAAACACTTTTAAGTAGGTATTGGTGTATGAGCAAAAAACAATGAAAGAACATTTGCATTCTTAGTCAAAATATAGTATATATTGTTATATGTTCAAAAATATAATAAACATGAAAGGTCTCCGAGCTTGTTTTCAAGCTACAGGTTGCGATAAAAGACACATTTTGTATGGATTATACAGAGAAAAGGCATCATAATGTGAATAGAAGATAAACTAAATGATAGAATTTTGAAACTAATATGTACAATAATACAATAAAGTTTACTGAAATATGGAAAAAACAAATTCAGACTTTATGTCACAAGTAAGTCAGCTTCAAACTTTCAATTTAATGAAAATTTTGCTGATATTTCTTCGGACAAATTTAATTAAAGCAAACTTGGAAAATTAAGTTTCTTGATGTGCCAAATTTTACAACAACGAAAAATTTACAGTACTTAGTAAGTTTTTCATTTTATCTCGTTAAATACAACACCACTTCTCATTGTCAAAGTTCAAACGATGTAACATTCATTTTTTGTGTTGTATTAAAAATGGCAAAACGGGCTTACTGCTTTATTCTTCCAGGGGCCTGGTTTTCAGAAGTATCTTTAGATACGTCATAAGATATATCGTAGGACAAATTTATGACCATCCTATGACTATCATATGATATGTCATAGAATGTAAATCAAAGCTGTTAATACCTATGATGCTCTTATGACTGTCATAAGTGAAAATGGTTTCCTTTATTTTAAATAATGATTAAAAAATTATAAAAATAACTTAAAAAATAACAATGATTACCATTCTTCCCATTATTGTTTTCATTTATCAAAAATTATGCATGAAAAAGGAAATAAAATATGAGTTGATAAATTTCATTTGTATATAATTTCATATAATAGAATTCTAGAACTTTATTATACCATTATATATGAAGTGTTATTTAATTGTGAATACTTTTAAGATTAAATCCATCGAGTACCCGATTAACGAAATGCCCTTGCAAATACGTTCATTAACTACTATATACATAATCATGAGTAAGAAATTATGGAAAAGGAGTCATACATTTTATGTCGCTGGAGATTCAAATTCTAATTGACGAAGTGGAGAAAAATACATCTTTACTATTTAGCAGACTGAGCAACACAACAACTAACAGTGGCCAAAAAAAAGAGAGAGCATAGGAAGCGAAAATAACGCTACACTGACGATGTGGTAATTTTTATGATAATCATAAGACCATCATGACATGCACAAGTCATGTCGCGAGGGGTCTAATTTACTATAAAAGTTATGACATATTGTAACTTGGAACACTTTCAAAATAATATCTTACGCCTTTGACATGTCCTAAGACCATCGTAAGACATGTCTTAGTTATAAGATACTTTCAAAAAGCAGGCCCCTGAATTTCATTTCACTCAATATTTTTCAATAAGCATAATATTTATGAATCGTATGGTTTAAGTTCGCTATTATTCAACATTTGTTTTTAAACTGTAGATCTCACAGCTTACAATAAGTCTTCAGTGTACACATTTTCATTTGTAAAACTTGTTTATTAGATAATTTCTAATCCCCGTTGATATTCATAAAAAAAAACATTGGTCATGCATGACAATAACACTCGACGACCAAAACCTGCAGCGATAACTTCATAAATATTGCAGTCATAATCGTCATTTCAGGCAAATAAAATGGTTTTTCGAATTTATCATTTAATTTTGTTTTTTTATTTGATAATATGGCCTACATGTATGTGCACTTAGGAGTCCTGAGTGGTGGTAAGACTTTCCTATTATTTGAAATTTTTCTCATTATGCAATATAATCAAACTTTTTTTCTGATATTTCAATATCTATATCCCGTAAAGACAATTTTCACATGCACTCATTTACATATTTTATTTATATACATATGTATGTAGAAATACTTAAAGGTGTACAATGTGGAAATTAAGTAAAATACACTGTTATGCAAATCTGCAATGAGTTTTAATTTGCATGACCGACTTTTATACATACTTGAAAATCTACGTTGCTAGTATTTTGTGCGCATAAACATGATAAACCCAAAATATAAAAATGCTATGTTTATTTTCTCCAAGCTAAAACGAAATAGCCAGTATTAATTTAGAATGCAATTAAGTCGGGATCGAAAAGCATGCAATGACAACGTCACCCATCAGTGCGTAGAAATACCACAAAAGACCACGATTAAGGACAGTACAACGGTGTTTTAAAGTAAAAGGAACATGTATTGCTTATAAACCATAAATATAAAGTTTGATATTGATAGATGCAAGATATAGCTTTTCTAAAAAAAGCTTGCCTTTTAATAGCTAATTATGTTGAAATTGTTTTTTGTTTTGCTCTCTAGTTTCATCCATTCAGAATATTGCTCTGCATATATATTGTAATGGGGTAAAAAAAAGTGGATCAGAGGAAAAGCCAATTTCTACCTAAGCGTATTACGGCCATCCTATTTTTTTTTCAAATTGTCGACTTAAATCTTGGAATTATCAACTTTAATTTTGGAATTTCCAACTTTAATCATGGAATTTCCAACTTCACTCTAGGAATTATCAACTTAAATCTTGGAATTATCAACATTAAACTTGGAAATTCCAACTTTAATCTTGGAATTATCAACATAAAACTTGGAAATTCCAACTTTAATCTTGGAATTATCAACATTAAACCTGGAAATTCCAACTTTAATCTGAACGCCTGTTTGTATGGAATGGCAAGTGAACATCTCTGAGATGAATTTTTAGATTTCATTACACACAGCGAGCGTGAAATTGTTACTGATGTCCTTGAAAACTTCGAAAATGTAGAAATGTGGAAATATTATATCGCAAATGTTATTGACAAAATAGCAAACAAAGAATTAGTTCAAGAGCCTTCGTTCGTCAGAGAATGTTTTTTCGAGGTTTTGATTTCGTATGGATTCACTCTTGATGTCAAAAATGAATTCCATAAAATTGTACCGAGCTCTAAAAAACTGCTGTCAATTGTTCAAATATTTCAAAAGGTACACTCTTGAAATCGATGCACAACTGAAGATGCTGCGAACCCTGCTTCGTTTCTTAACAGCACGCGACCTTATGTTGTATGACTCTGAAGGAAACTATCACCGAATAACAGTACGGATAGTGGTTTTCGAAGGTGCAGCAAGGAGACCAATAGCACATATATACTTGTGGTCGAACACTATAACTCCCAACGTTTTACGAGAGTTACCCAATCTTCAAGTGTGAGTTCAATGCTGTACTGAACAGTAATGTGTGGGTTATGGATATCGTATAGGTACCTTCGAGATGGCCCTTTCTACAGAATACCATTCAAACTATTGTTTTATGATTTTTTCATTAGTACTTCAGAAATGAGATAACATGCTTTGCAGCATCGTTTTACTAACATTACCTTAAGGAAAAGGGACTAATGGACCAATTAATTTGTTACATGGCTGTTCTGCACAAGAGAATTACAGTCTTTAGATTTAATTGAAGCTTTAAGATAATGATACATTAGTAACGGTGAATATTCTTGTGAGCAGGTACGTTTTTGCATAGCAAAACACTTTATATTTCCCAAGTATGTAGGATAATAAGAATGATTTATAAACTTGTTTTAAGCATATTTAGGCTAAGTCAGAGTTGAGTCATTTGCAATAATAATAAATATTAAATTGTTATTCAGACTTAATAACTTAATATTCCATTCTTTAAAATGACAATGCAATTATCATACAGGTTATATTATTTATATACAAAATGGTCGTCATCATTGCATTTGCTTTGTATGTTTAAATAAATTTCTGTGAAACCACATGATCAATTTGAACCAAAATCGACAGAATTGTTATTGGGTGATCCTCCATTAACATTGTTATATATGCTGGACCTCTTATCTAGAATACCTACTATTGCTAACATTATTTCTGACCTTACTTTTAAGATTAAAGCTGATACTGCAAACACATAATTGGTATGAAGTTTACTGCATTGATGCGCATTTCGACAACTAATGGCTCTTCGATAATGCTCAGGCCAAAACATTTGAAAATTCCAAATCTCTTACAACCGTTGAAGAACAGAATAAACAAAAAGTATTTAATTCAACATAAATTTTATGACTAAGGCGTAAACATCAAACTTAGGCTCGTTAACACATTTTCTTGTTTGTTTATAGGCATACGAAAAATGAAGTTACAATTACATTGAAATATTGGAGAGAAGATTTTGTAATCTTATCCAAATCGAAGTGCATGAACAAAAATTTACCAAAATGGACGTCGTTTGTTGTTATATTTCATATTTTTTTTATAGTTTTGTATACAAATCCTGCCTTTGGTTTTTGTTTGAATTGTTTTACACTGATAATGTTTGGGTCTTTATTCCTTGCTATGCGTTCTGGGTTTTTCTCGGCGTTGATAGCCGCATGATTACCTGTAGTTGCTTACATAAAACGCGAAGCGTGGCATCCCCTTGCTGTGTAAAGATATGACTCTGTGATCTTCACCTTACCCTGCTAAAAGTCAACAGGATCAAGATTTTACTTAGTTCTAAGTATGTACCAAGTTTGGCCATAACCTATTGAAGGATGTTGATTCTAGTGTTCACAACATTGTAAGTATTGTGTTTACGGCTAAAATATTTTTCTAAACACATGTCATGTCAATGAATTGGTTACATGTCTATGCTCTAAGCATGTGGGCCATTACATTTTTGAATGGGGATATCTCAGACTGTTATGTGTATAGCATTTAGACATTTTTCTAAACATGTTTAGGCTCTAAGCACATTTTTTACAGTGATGGGTGTTAAAAAAGTCCAGCTGTGACCTTTACCTTTGACCTTGAAAATCTCTAGGGTTCTCGAGTTTCATAAGGACTTAGTATGTACCAGGTTTGGTCAAATCTCATTAAAAAATGTTGATTCTAGAGTGTTCACAAGGAATTTGAAGTAAATTATAAGTCTCATTGGGACCTTGACCTATGACCGTGAAAATCAATAGCGTTCTAAACATTCATAAGGAATAAGTATGTGCTAAGTTTGGTTAAAATCTCTGGAATGATGTTGAGTCTAGAGTGTTAACAAAAGTGTTACGGACGGACGGACGGAAGACCTTTTGTATATCTTCAACATGCACGTTTTCAGTTCCCATGTCTGCTCTTACTCTTTTAGGACAAATGCCATGCTGTCGATTACTTTCAAGGTAGTACCAAGCAAGGATATTTGGGTGTTTATTAGAAAAGCTAGCTTTTAGCTAAATGATGAGTCGCGAATATCCATCTATGCATCCAAGAATTCGTATTCCACAGCTTGTTGTAACCGTCCATATGCCAAATCGCATTTGGACCTGGAACGGAGCAGATACGTCTTCTTAATCTTCTTTCCTTTCTCATCGCTATTCCAACTGGATCTATCATATTAACAGAATACGAACTGTGTCTTGATCAACAACAATTCCATTTTCTAAGCATTTCAAATGTAGCAACGATAACCATGAATTTGACCATGTATTGCACACTTTCCTAAAACAAACCATGCGATTGTTATGATATCATTTTTGTATTTTCTTCGGTAAAGTCATAGACTGCGTGTGATTCTTTTCAATGTGCGAAGACTAATCAAATCGCCATTTTTGATTTCCATACATCTGATGATTTCCTCATATTTTAGACCTAGTTTAAAATATTCCTTAACTAAATCATTCCTGTCCATTTCATCAAAAGACGAAGTACGTACGTTTACAATCATGAAAGCAAACATAAAAAATGAGAACTTAAAAAAATTAAGTTGGTAATTCCAAGATTCGACTAAACATCTTTCTAAAGTACTGACTACTATTCCTTCTACAGTAAAAGATGGGCTTCAAAAATATTGTGATGAGATATATTCTACCAGTGGTGTTAACCAGATGTGGATTCTCAAAAATTCCAAAGATCTACTGCTTAATCTTTGATCACAATACTTGCAATTTTGCAACAACATAAAGACTTTTGATTTTTCTACACTTTACACTACTATTCCCCATGCTCAGTTAAAAGATCGACTTCACCATCTCATTAAACAGAGCTTTTTCTATAAAAATGGGAATTGTAGATACAAATTTATTGTTTTGGGTTACAATCATTCATATTTTGTGAAGAACCACACTGAATCTACCAGAAATAATACTGAAGATGATATTATCAAAATGCTGGACTTTTTGATCGACAATATATTTGTTGAGTTTGGAGGATTTATATTTCAACAGACAGTCGGTATTCCAATGGGTACTAATTGTGCACCCCCTACTGGCCGATTTGTTTTTGTACTCGTATGAAGCAGAATTCATTCAGAACATTCTAAAAGACAAAAAGAAAAAGCACCTTGCGAAATTCTTTAATTTTACTTTCCGATATATTGATGATGTCCTATCATTGAATAACCCATATTTCAGCCAATACTTACATCTCATATATCCCAGTGAACTTGAAATTAAGGATACTACTGATACTAGAAGGACTGCTTCATACCTTGATCTTTTCCTCAATATTGACACAGATGGACGACTTCAAACGAAAATCTATGATAAACGGGACGATTTCAACTTCCCAATTATCAATTTCCCATTTCTCAGCAGTAACATACCCTCTGCCCCTTCGTATGGTGTTTACATATCTCAGTTGATACGTTATGCTCGTGCATGTTCACACTATACGGACTTCGTATACAGGAGGGTGCTCCTAACGAAGAAACTGCTCCGACAAAATTATGAGGAGGACAGATTAAAAATGACACTCCGTAAATTTTACGGACACCATCACGAATTGGTTGATCCATACGATGTGTTTTTGTCCAAACTAACTAAGGAAATTTTTACCACGTGTTAGATTGTGGTTTGGCATTACGTCGTCTGATCTTTTAATTACCGAACGTGACTTATTCCCGATTGTGACTGTTTTGCTGAGTGTGAATTTGCATTGCTATAAGAGGTGTCACGGTACTTTTCTTTCCAAAATTCATGTATTTAGTTTTGATGTTATATTTGTTATTCTCATCGGATTTTGTCAATATATTTGGTTTACAGTTTGATTTAGAAGAAACACCGACATAGCTTGATAATACAATTAATTATCTAATTACTACCACAATTTTATATTAATTAGTGTTGTAATTTTCATTGTTATTAAGAAATGTTATATGAGTATTACAAACCTAATCTTGAATTATATTCTAATTCTATCCTATTTTCGGGAAATTTTTAGAAATTCAAATGTGACGTCACTTTGTGTGTTGATCCCTTTGGCTAACTCGGCTGTGAATTTTTATGTGCTGGTTTATGTTGTTTTATGTATCCATTCTTATTCTGTAGTTAGTCACCACTTCGGTGTTATCATGTATATCTATTATATAGTCATTTTTATAAATTTACTGTTTGCAAAAGTATGAATTATTCTAAACACTAAGGATTTTCTTATCCCAGACATATAACATGAGCCGTAATTGGCACAACTTTTTGGAACTTTTGGTCCTCAATGCTCTTCAACTTTGTACTTGTTTTGGCTTTCGAACTTTTTTGAACTGAGCGTCACTGGTTAGTCTTGTGTGGACGAAACGCGCGTCTTGCGTATTAAATTTTTAACCTGGTACCTTTTGTTAGCTATTATTCGTATGTTTCTCTGTCCTATATGTTCTCCCATTTATTTGTATTTTAGTCCTTTCATGTACTGTTGTCATTTTAATGTTATATTCAACATTGCCATAAAAGCGGGAGGTTTAGCTAGCCACAAAACCAGGTTCAACCTACCATTTTTTTTCTTAAAATGTCCTGAACTAAGTCAGGAAAATGATCATTGTTATATTATAGTTCGTTTCTGTGTGTGTTACATTTTAATGTTGTGTTTCTGTTGTGTCGTAGTTCGCCTCTTATATTTGATGTGTTTCCCTCAGTTTTAGTTTGTAACCCGGATTTGTTTTTTTTCTCAATCGATTTATGAATTTCGAACAGCGGTATACTACTGTTGCCTTTATTTACAAGATTAATGTTGATATAACCAAGATAAATGTTGATAATTCCAAGATTAAAGTTGAAAATTCCAAGATTAAAGTTGGAAATTCCAAGATTAAAGTTGGAATTTCCAAGTGTAATGTTGATAATTCCATGATTAAAGTTGATAATTCAAAGATTAAAGTTGGAAAAGATTTAATGTTGATAATTCCAAGATTAAATTCGACAAATTGAAAAAAAAATAATAAAAAAGGATGGCCGTAATACGCTTCCGTACATTTAGTATTTCTAGAGTTACCACTTTCTTTTCGTGTATGGTGATTTTTAACCCCTTGAAATAGCTTACTTTCTAAATCACTTGCGTGTTTGCCTGTACTAATTTTACATTTTTATGAATGAATTTTTTAGTAGACATGTCAATTATTTACTCTCTGTTTATTTGTTTGCTTGTGTTTGAGAAAAATGTTACTTCTTGTGCAGGTTCTAGTAGTGTATAAGGGTACATAGTGCCTGCGGAAATAATATTTAATCGAAAATCGGTTTAAAGTCCATTCTGTAAAAAGTCGACACATTGGTATGTTATGAAGTAAATTAAATACATCTGATGATTGTTACTTTCTGTTTTTGTGTTGGTTTTCTTGTTATTTGTTTTCTTTAGCTTTGTCAGTATCAATATGATGAGTCAATCCCTTTTGAACTGGATTTTACAGTAAGTTCTTACAAGTACCTTGTGCTTTAACACCAATAAGAACCAAAAACCATGCTAGTGGTAAGTTGGGCGCCCGCAAACATGTCTAAGCTCTCAAAGTTCGCTGTGTGCTTGTACAAAAAATCATGAGCCTGTATGTCATCGGTTGACTTTTTTATCTGTGTACTATATTTGCTTTGCGATTATTTCTATGCACGTAAATCAGTGACATGCCGTTGGTTTTGACGTTTGACTTTTTTACATTTGTTATGTCAGATCCGTTTATAGCTTACAATGCTGTATGAGTTTTTCTCATTGTTAAAGGCGGTAGGGTGACATATATTTGCTAACAGCTACATCATTTTGTCTCTGTTGAATAGTTACTGATTAGTTTTCTATGTTGTGTCATCTGTACTATTATTTGTCTGTTTGTCTTTTTATTTTTGGCCATGACGTTGTCAGTTTGTTTTCGTTCTATGAGTTTGACTGTCCCTCTGGTATCTTTCGTCCCTCTTTTACATGTACCTCATTGGTAATCAGACAACATCTTCTTATTTTTATGTTATAAATATCTGACTGGCTAATTTTATGGACCGTGGAAAAAGATATTTACTAAAACGTTTGTTTTGAACTTTTTCCAGCACTAGAAGCATGCATCGATCAAAGTTCAACTATGTACCATTTGTTGTCAGAACATTATAAAACATGAAGCTGTTATTATTGTATTCTCAGATTTAGCAAACGAAGTTCTTTCCTGTGCATTGCATTAAAGTCTTCTTATTTTTTGTATTTAATTTTGCTATTTCAGTGATGTAATGTTGATTGCATATTTTTGAAAGTCTTTGTAAAATTATTCACAATTGTCTTTTTTTTGAAAATTTAGAGCTTGAAATATTGTTAAGACATGTATTCATTGACGAAACCCGAGTGTCGGTCTTGTTTAGCTTTGGCGTTAATTTGGTTGCTGTCTTATTTATGATGCCCTATATCTCTTTTTATTTACACAAATTAATATAGGTACACCTTATGGGACTGAAAAAACTTAGCAACCGGACCTGTACCGACGCCTATGTGTGTAAAATACCCCTTCCCTAAAAAGTTACCTTACCTGCATTATTCGTTACGGTATTTTAGCGGAGTGACTCATCAAGAAAATGTCGCTTATTTTAAGAATTTAATGGACCGAAATACATCACGGCTGAAAATCAACATGAAGATAGAGTAAACATTATGCATTTGTACTTTCATTTTAGCCCTTTCGTAGAGTTTTCCCACTTTGCAGTTTTTGTAAAATCGCGATAAAGTGTGACTTTCCGATTTTTTTCTTTTTTATTATCAAACACGGGATCGCTTTATAATAAATTCCCGAATGAAGATATCAGAAAAATGTTGCTATCAAATGAAACAATAATGAATCAGCGTTTATTTAACGTCAAACTTTAATATCATATGAACATACATATTGAGTGATTTGGACGATTTTCAAATGTATGCGACATTTTTTTCAATCTTACCGTCTGTCAAAGTATATCTAATTTCTTACATATATCACCCGTAGTCAATTTTGACAAAAAACAGTGGAACATTCAAGAAGTTTTAATATATCAAAGTTTGACAGAGCATACAAATTAAATTTTACGAACCTTTTCGGACTACTCTTGTTATAGCAGTTTTGCTATTCAATTATCACCTCTACAAGTCATAATAAATGCTCCATTTTCCTATTTTCCCCTGACTTATGATTTGCTGTGTTGTTACAAAGAACTGTGTATTTTCTTGATTTTCGTTTATAAGAATATAGATTTATATCAATGTTGTGTCTAGATTTTTTGACTTAGTACATTTTTCATCTTTTAGTTACTTTTGAGGTGCTTTTTTTCTTGTTGAGTTTTTCGAATAGATGAATTTAAACCACATTGGTACACAGCCGAAATAGTCCGGAAAATAATGGGCAGTCTTGTTAAATTTGCTCACTCAGTGCAAAAAAGTAGATCAAAAAGTAATTGGGAATTATGCGTTATTTTCCAAATTTCTGCCAACGAAAATTTGTCGAATGCTACAGAAAAGAGAAAAAATACTCCTTTAGACGCAATAGATATGAGACAGAGTACTGTTTATCGCCGCCTTTATGATGAATTTGATTCAACCAAAATGATTGCATTAGAACAAATAAAGTATCATACTGCGTTTTATAAAGCCCATACAAGAAGCAAGTGAATAATTCGACCTCATTGAATTGGTATTCATGTGACCTTCAATTTAACCCATTAGCTAGAGATGGGTTACGCATGAATTAGGCGTGTTCAGTTATCAAAAGAGAAAGAATGTCAACATTGAAAATGAAAAAAGGGTAAACCATTTGATTGACTGATTCGATCCACAAAAACTCATTCTTATACAGATAAAAAAATGAATTAACATATATTTTTAACCTAAAATAAATATGAAATCAAACAGACCTAGAAAAATCCAAGTGCACGAGTTCGCTATCTATTTATATCTATATTTATGTTGATATCGGGTTATGTGATCGTCGGCAGTCTTCGGAGGTCACCTCGATGGTTAATTAGATGTCGTCTAGACTAAAATACACACGAAATGCTGATACATATTATCGAGCCCATGCATTGTAAATTGTTTATTTTAGACTTTTTATAATTTAGATATACGTTTTAGTATGTTATAAATCAAATATGAGAATTGGAGTCAAATCGGTGAACATGAATTTGACAGCTAATGCCCCTTTAAGAACTTAAAAATTGCGCCTTTTGGTTAATTTTTTTGTTATTGTTGAAATAATTTATTTATTGTTATACATGTTATATAAAACGTTAAGTTAGAGTGAAAGTATGGAATTAAGATATAGGTGTTGCTAATTTGTTTTCTCATAATGGTAACACACAATATGATAAACATGATTAAATCACTAAACGCATTTGAAACATTTTTTCGGAGCTTGATCGAACGGTTTCAGTATTAATAAATCGTTGGCGTTCAAATTTTGGTTGTTAAAAGCGTAAAATGATGTAAATTCAAGAAAACAACGCGTCAGAAGCACCAACATTATGAAACGTGATCTTCTAATTTTTAGGTTATTGTAACGAAGTAAGTTCTTTGGATTGTCAAGTGGTCAATGTCATACAAACCTAAATTTAAATATAAATTTAATAAACAAAACTAAAGTAAAGTGAATTCAACATAAATGAAATAATGAAATGAATAAACACTAATGTGACTAAATAAAAACACACAAAACGGAACTAAATATAATGTTATGAAATAAACAAAATAAAACTAAACGATTTCAGTATGCACACCTCCATCAACTCTGCACACTTCCCGGTAAGGTTGAACGTTGCACGTACTGTAGATATAAATTTGGGTTGGATTTCCTTTAATCTTTAAACGGACGGTATATAACTATTTTCACACATGTTTGTATGATTCTAAATTGATGAAAAGAACACTAGATTATATAATTTTACTGCAATAATAACCTCAATGAGCCATGGCGTTTAAATGCATAATACTGCACGGACTGCTCGATTCCTTTGACATATATTTTAACGAACTTTTTGTATATTTCTAACTGAAAATTTCACTGACTCCAGACGTTGTAACTTATATCAGCAAACATCCAGTTGTTACTATATTACCACTCCACTAACACCATTTGTATCTCCGACACCATTTATCACCGACCAGTCGACGATTTTACAACGTGCTACAGGCACACCAAAACCGGGCCTATAAACCCCTGCAACCCAAAATTTACTTACGTTATCTATACATTTGCATAATATAGAAATTATTCGGACATTCTGAACCGTGAACAAGAAATTTCATCTCGACAGCAAAATAGACCTCAATGTACTATATAAATAAGTATAAATGTCTCAGCCGAGTGTTGTAATAATAAGCCTTGGGATATCCATGTCATGAACTGACAATTATAATACCCAACTGCTATTTTAACCAACTCTTACATCTCCACAAGCGTTTGTACTCAATGGCTATGTGTCGACTGAAACTCAACTGTTAAATTTCATAAGGTGCCTAATCACGTGATACACATGAAAAGCTTGCTGGACTATAGTCTAGTGTTAGTGAAAAAAGCTACAAACATAAAATATAGTCCTATGTGAAATAAATATATATAAATAAATAACTGAAGTTTGTTACAGTTATCAAGAAAATGATTTCTATCAATTAAGATAGGAAGGCAAAGCAAATAAAAACCCGAATCATATAAAAATAAGAAGATGTGGTATGATTGCAAATGAGACAACTCTCCACAAGAGACCAAATGACGCAGAAATGAACAACTATAGGTCACCGTACGGCCTTCAACAATGAGCAAAGCCCATACCGCATAGTAAGCTATAAAAGGCCCCGAAATGACAAATGTAAAACAATTCACACGAGAAAACTAACGGCCTTATTTATGTACAAAATGATTAACCAAAAACAAATATGTTACACAGCAACAAACGACAACCACTGAATTACAGGCTCTTTACTTGAGACAGGCACATACAGAATGTGGCGGGTTGAAAACTCGTTTGAATGCGCCAACCCTGCCCTAACCTGGGACAGTGGTGTAACAAAACACAGAGTGGACGTGGACGGGTACTTATACATCCCCACAACAAAAAGACACTAAGTACAGATCTGAGAGTACTCGCAATTACTGACAGCTAGTTCAAAGCGAATAATAACTAATAAAAAAATCATGTATCTAAGACTAAAATATCAATCAGTACACATCCAACATCCAATGGATTTAGTGCAAAGACGTCATAAACAGTCAGAGAAAAACATGACCTTGTGCAATGCTAAGATACAGGTATCGACCGATTGTAGAGCCATGAATGTGCATATGTATATAAAAATAATATTTATCAGTTTACCTGGATCCTTTCGAAATTTCCGGGTTCGGTAAACAACATCTCCGTAAAAATGAGGATGTGCTTTCCTGTTTGAAATAAGTTTTCTAAAGGTACAAACAAACTTCAAAACCAAATCTTTATATCTATGGAAGAATTTCATACACGTTTGAACTCAGAGGTGTTTAATCTTTTATCTATATGAAAAACGGATCCTTTACAGTTTTACTTTGCAAATATTCTCCTTTGTTTATACATATAAAATATACCTTTGCCGCAACAATAATCCAATAGAGTCCCAACATCGTTATACGACAGCAGCAACACATACGAACGAATATTCCATGCAGATAATATTTAATTTCTACCCAAGAGTCGATAAAGACTTTATAACATATTTTCTTAAATTGGTTTTCCAATGTTTGAATGGACTAGAAAACAATTTTCTTAAAAATAGTCTCAACAAATCAAGAAATAAGATCATAATGCATCATGTTTTCAATCTCAGCGCTAGTTACTGCATGTTCCCCCCCCCCCACGATTTACTATTTAAATGCTAGATAGGTGCGTCTCAGTTTTTTTCTTCTAAAAATGCATTTATGAATTAACAGCCATATTACTTTTAAGCACCGTCATAAAGTTTAAGGCTTTTAATGAAAATCTAGTTTGGAGTTTTGACATCTGTAAAAATATGCGATTGATAGTTGTAAATGTATCATTGTTATATTGCATATGTAATAAAGTGATAAGGATCATTCCTATGCCAACGATAAAAAACCTTACGAAAAAAGCCATCATCACTTTAAATATAAAACAAATAATTGGTAGAATTTAAGTTTACTTTAGATATCAAAATATATAACATTAAGCGGTGTTGAAATACTCACTGCTTTTCTATTTTAGCCTTACCAGGAATCCCAACAACGCTCATTTGATAAATGCGATAATTTCTACAATAAGAATATTGCAGAACATGATAGTTCATTTCCTACGTATTGAATTAATACAAATATGGTCAAATTTTTTTAAGGACACAAGACCGACGCATATGTCGTAATAGATTCTGCTGTTACACAGTATCGGATCAATTTTGTAACAATGTCCTTTATTGTATATTGTCTAGGTGGTGTCTGGATTGTGTCATGTTGAACGGGAATGATCTCGAGAAATTTTTCCTTACCGTTTTTTGCTGATGCGGGAGAATCGGGAAACTGTCAGGACAGATTCGTTTTTTTTTATTTGCAGCCACGATTGAGATTATTTTGATAAGACTTTTGACACATTTTATTGAAAAATGGTCCTATCAAGGACAACAATTAAATACTGAATGTTTGACTGAGGCTTAATGCTCGATACTATTTAGAGCTTGTAATATTGTACATGTATATTCAGCTGTCTTTTGTTATACTGCATTTTGACATTTTGTTTTTTCGTGTGGCGTCCCCGTCTCATGATGTAAATATCTTTTTCATGAAGAAACGACAAAATTATGATGCTGTTTACAATTGCCTTAAAGTTATCTTTAAACGATTACTAGTAGTCTATAATATTGCAAAATATCTATTTCAAACTCAACAAGCTCATTGACAGGTAGTCTTCTTATTTCTAACACACAAACTGGGAAAGTGTGTTTCCTATCAATATTGACAAATAACAACTATAAATCGTGTTTGGACACAAATTAATAATGTTTTACAGAAAACAAGGTGTCATTCAAAACTCATTAGCTGAAAAGAAAATGACAAAAAAAAAACCCAAAAGATAAAAAGTCTACAAAACATTCAACAGAAAACTAAAGACTGGGCAACAAGAACCCCACTAAAAAAACTGGAGGAAATTACAGATGCTTTTGAAGTGTTAGCAAATGCTGCTCCACATGTGGTACCGGTTGTGTTACTCGTATATAATTCGTTGATAAGTGATATTAAGTGATTAGATTGACAATTTTCTCTTATATAACACCAACATGCCCAAGACATTACCTAATTCTTAAACCATCGGTCATATATTTTTAACCCTAAAACCTGACTGAATAATTAACTTTTGTAAACACAGAGTTTTTTTCATGATAAAGGATAGACCAGAATAAAAAGCACAGACATTGGAAAATTAGATATAGTAAATGGGTTTATAATGATAAATTTCAAATAAGAAACTTTTAATTGTATTGGACTATGAAAAGATATTTTAAAGGAACTTAAATCGTTGGGTTGCGTAGACTGTTTCTAAAACAATCATCAATTAAATCTATTGAAATATAAGATGTAAAAAATATAAGATGTAAAAGAATAAGAAAAAATCCATGATGGGAATTGTACAACTCAAAAGTACAAAGATGTCTATGAAAGTTAAAGGATCTTGAAAAACATTTTGAAGAAAGAATTTCACATTATTGAAACTGTTATATGCAAGTTATGCTAAATAGTCAGTATGTTTCCAAGTCTGGAATGTATTTGTATTCAATAATAACAGGTATACAGATTCAATATGTGTGCAATCTTTTCTGTGAAATTTCAAGGATATTTGTACAAAAATATAGAAGTTGATTGCACAACAACTGTATAGACTGTTTTTGTAAAGGTTCTGAAAGAATTAAGTTCTCATCTCTCATTGTCCTAATTATCAACATTCTTTTAATATTTATTTTTACCCAGAAAAAATCGTTTGGGAACATTTAACCCTGAAGTGTCAGAGGAAGATTTCATTTAAAGTTTAGGTTAACTACGACGACAAAAGACGCCATTGATATCAATATAGCACACATTGGTGGGCCTCGCGCTAGCTGAGCTAAGAACGATGCCTGTTGACAAAAACGCCATTTTAAGTACATTTAAGACTTTCATAAAACTATTCTTATGCATTGAAATGTGTATTCATCTGATATTGAACTGAAGATGTTTCCCTTTTCTGTAGTTTGAAGTAATGATTAGATGAAAACGCTTACTATACTGTCAAATGAATGTCCAAATGTATAAATAGAAACTTATAACTTAAAAATAGAAGCAAAAATACGAATAAATACAATTGTTTACCAAAGTTTATTAATTCTGTAACGTTTGATTCAAATAGGACTAACGTCTCGTCTTAAATCACCAGCATCAGATCATAACCCACTAACGAAAAAATCAAGACATCTCTAAGCTAAGAAAATGCACATTCTTTTAAAATTACTACGGTTTTTCACACAAAATATTTGTCGTGCGGAATAGAAAGCGGACTCCAGGAGCACTTTTGTTTATTTTTTCCGTCCTAGATAATTTAAAAATGAGCACTTTTGTGTTGCGCTTACTGACACTGCGTAGAGAGCCATTTTTAATAGATTGCCTTTGAACCTAAAAGAAACAAACTAAAACATTTGAATAATTTCTTTTCCTATTTTATTCGAAAAAACGTAAAAAAATGCCATCGTTTACATATTTTCAACGTTCACCAGCACCGGTCAGGACCAATGATTAGCACTGAACATTCTCTCGCAGGACAATTTTATTCACCGTGTTAATTGCTTATATAAATTTAAGGATGTCGGAAACAAAACATGCCTTAACTTTCAATATTATTGAAAAATGGCGGAATTGTTATCTGTTGTTGAACAGAAAAATTAGTTAAACATTTGTGGTTTAATTGCAGTGTCTTTCTGTCAATGTTGGCTAATAGCAATTTCTGGTAGTTTTCTTCTAAATTCTGCCCATGAACTTTGATTTGATAATGCTATTATGCATTACAGTAATCGCCACTTTTTCGTTGATTATAGATGGACCTTTTTTTTCTATTATATGGAAACATTAACATAATTTACAAAGACAAGTAAAAGAACACTTTAACACGTAATTAAGATGATAAACAACGTTAGTACATTGAGCACTCAGGTAATCCCATACATAAAAACATATCATTTGACAAGGATGAGGTTTTGACGAATCATAAGTCCTTCATGGCTTCAAAGAACATTACATTAAACAGCAAATCTGAGGACTTACCTTGTTTGTATTGGATACCTAAGCTTCACAAAACTCCATACAAACAACGGTACATTGCCGGCTCATTTGCATGTTCTACGAAGGAATTGTCCATTAGATTGACAAAAATTCAGTCCAAATTGAAAGAGGGTCTTCAGAAATACTGTGAAACTGTTTACTCGCGTAGAGGTATTAACCATATGTGGATTCTAATAAACTCTGAAGAACTTCTGGATACTTTTAAACTCGATCTTTCTCTGAAATTTATTCTATTAAAACTTTTGATTTTTCAACACTGTATACCACCATTTCCAATGAAATTGAAAAATCGGCTAAAAGAAATAATCCACAATGCTTTTCAATATAAAAATGGTAGCATACTCTATTCATTTATTACTTTATGATACCATACGGCATATTTTGTTAATAGTGAACAAAAAGGTAAACATTCTACAGAGGAACAAGTGATTAGTATGCTGGAGTTTCTTATTGACAACATATTTGTTTAATTTGGAGGTAGACTTTTCAACAAATTGTCGGCATTCCCATGGGAACGAACTGTTCGCCTCTCCTTGCCGACCACTTCTTATTTTCATATGAGTCGAAGTTCCTTCAACCACTTGTCAAACACAACAAGAAGATCAAAGAAGCAAGATCATTTAATTTCACATTCAGATATATTGATGATGTTCTTTCCATTAACGATCCAAACTTTTCTGATTGGGTTCCATTTATATATTCTTCAGAACTAGAATTCAAAGAAACAACAGACACGGCTTCCTCCGCCTCATTTTTAGACTTATACCTCGAATTTGACAAAAGCGGTCATCTCAGTATCAAAATCTCTGACAAACGAGACGATTTTAATTTTGAAATTATCAATTTCCTCAACCTTAGTAGCGATATACCAACTTCACCTGCTAATGGGATATACATTTCCAAACGTATTCGGTATTCAAGAGCTTGCAGCTGCAACTCAGACTTTATAAAACGTCACAAGTGTCTGAGCAGAAAGTTGATGAACCAGTGTTATGTCAAAGAACGTCTCGTCTTTTTTTCTTAAAAAAGTTCATCGGAAGATACCAAGACCCTAGTTGATAAATGTTCAGTATCAAAATCACAAATAATACATAATGGTCTTGAAGTATAAATTCTAGGTACTAACGTTGTTTATCATCTTAATTACGTGTTAAAGTGTTCTTTTACTTGTCTTTGTAAATTATTAACCTTTACTAGTACTGTTTATTCCATTTTTTGGTAATATCCTTTTAACGTGGCTCGGTACTTATACATCCCGCCATTGTGTGATTGTGCTATGGTCATTATTTTGTATTCTTGTATTTCATTTTTGCTTGTGTGCTTTGTCTATATACCATTTTGTTTTTCTTTGTTGACATATCTTTTTGTTTTTAAAGTGATTAATATTATACCATATAAGTTGACTGCTGTACCTGCTGTACTGCTGTATTTTTGACATTTTTACCTATTATGTCTGTCTGTTTTGCTCACACATTGTTGTCAATATAATGGAATGTTTTGTGCGACTGTCAAACAAGTGAGAGGTTTAGCTAGCTATAAAACTAGGTTAAATCCATTATTTTCTACATAAGGAAATGCCTGTACTAAGTCATGGATATGACAGTTGTTTTCCTTTCGTTTGATGTGTTTGAGTTTTTGATTTTGCTATTTGTTAAAGAACTTTCCGTTTTGAATTTTCCTTGGAGTTCGGTATTTTTGTTATTTTACTTTTTTCGAAGTCTTAAAGCAAGGACCTCTAATCATAAGACACTTGATCTCTACATAATATGGTGAATGAGTTATATCACCGTACAGCTAATTTTTGATATGAGAGGGGAGAAAACTCTCATTAGATGCCAGCGTACCTTTTGAACTCAAATTGATGTGTTGCGGCATGTCGCATCTAACACTAATAAGTGAAAATATTTTGTCGATATCTGGTACAATTTGTGAGGATTAGCGATAATAAGCCAAAATCAAAACTTGAAATCTGACCTGGACCTGTAATTTAACCTCATTTACTCATTGGCAATATAATGGAATTCTATGCGACTGCCATACAAGTGAGAGGTTTAGCTAGTTTTAAAACCAGGTTTAGTTCACCATTTTCTACATAAAGAAATGCCTATACCAAGTCAGGAATATGACATTTGTTTTCCATTCGTTGGATGTGTTTTAGCTTTTGATTTTGCCCTTTGATAAGGGAATTTCCGATTTTGAATTTTCCTTGAAGTTGGTATTTTTGTAATTTTACTTTCTACAGATTTGCTGATGTTTTGCAACATGTACCGCTATCATTCAAGCATTAAGCTAATATTATCTGCTATTAACATGATAAACACCATGTTTTCGAAAGGACAACCAATTAGGAAATACCTGCTAGATAAATGCAAAAATAAAAACAAAAAATAATTATAAAAGCATAATGAAGTTATTGTAATACCGCGAATCACTAGTAATTAATTTTGGTCTTTTACCGTCATTTTGATCTTAACGTTATCTGAAAAGTCTGAACAATAAATTATTCAGTCATGATCAGTCCTTAAAGCAATTTTCAGACTTAACCACAGCGGTAAATTCAGGACTGTACAGAAATTAAGCTTGCGATCAATTCAGTACTGGTTAGTTGCATTCAATTAAGTATGATGTTGATGTGAACAGGTTTATAACATCTACTGAACAGTCCGCAGTGAATAAATCTTTTAATTGACTAAAAGACTGAATATGACTTCATAATTTGTTTACTAGTGTACACTGTCAGTGTATGTTTAAAAGAGGGACGAAAGATACCAGAGGGACAGTCAAACTCATAGATCGAAAACAAACTGACAACGCCATGGCCAAAAATAAAAAGACTAACAGACAAATAATAGTACAGATGACACAACATAGAAAACTAAAGACTAAGCAACACGAAGCCCACCAAAAACTGGGGGTGATATCAGGTGCTCCGGAAGGGTAAGCAGATCCTGCTCCACATGTGGCACCCGTCGTGTTGCTTATGTTAATACAAATCCGGTAAATAGTCTAAATCGGTAGGTCACATTCGTGAAAAGGGAAGGGTATTGAAGTTACGACATAAGGAACATATCCGATATCATCTGTGACACTGTTATTCCATAAAGGTTGACCAACTCGTGATGGCGTCCGTAAAATTTACGAAGGGATGATTTCAACTTCACCATTTGAAACTCTTGGTTTAATAGCTTCCTTGTGAGCAGCAATCCTCTTTCAAGGAAATTATGATAGGAAATACAAGCTTGTGAATATCATATCAATTGGGAGAAATATACTCCGTATGCAGGCGCTGCTAGAATGTTGCTACATAGAAATGGAAAGTTCACAATTGGGAACCTGAATAATAGTTGTGATTCGTACAAATATGGATTGCAATGATCGTCCTTCAACTTTCAAGCTTTCCTCAAATATATTTACTGTTTCCTTACATTCTGAATGTTTGGCAATATCAATTGGTACCTGGTCTCTTGTGTTACACATACTATCATCGGCATTATATGCAATTAACAGTTTTTCAATTTGCATATTAACCGAAACTCCCTTTTAACAATGTTTAACTCTTTAACTCTAACAGTTTATATATATCTACATGTCCTTCTGCCCTAGCCACATCCAACGGAGACATTCCGGCACAGTCACACAGGTGAACATTGGCATTTTTATGCAGTAACAGTTCAACTATATCTGTATATCCTCTTACGCAGGCCATATACAAAGGAGACTCTCTATTGTTATTACACAGATTGATATCTATATCTGTATGCAATAACAGTTTAACTATATCTGTATATCCTAACAAACAGGCAACATACAATGCAGACTCTCCATGGATATTTCGCTTAAAGATATCTGCACCATTTTCCAATAACAGTCTCACAGTATCTTGACTTCCTCCTTCGCAAGCCGCATACAAAGGAGACTCTCGCTCTTTATTACATTGATAAACATCGGCATTGTTATCCAATAACAGCTTTACTATATCTGTATATCCTCTTACACACGCCACATACAAAGGAGACTCTGCAGCCTTGTTACACTGATTAACATCTGCATTTTCATTCAATAACAGTTCTGCAATATCGTAATAACCTCCTTCACATGCCGCGTACAGTGGAGATTTGTCACTGCATGTACACACTAAAACATTAGCTTTTTTCAGCAATAACATATCAATTATTACTCTATGGTTTCCTTTACAGGCTACATACAATGGAGATTCTCCATATTTGTTCCTTAGTAAAACACTAGCACCTTTCTCTAGTAACAGTTGCACTACATGTTCATGACCTCTCTCAGACGCCTTATGTAAAGGTGACCTGCCTATTGCGTCTGTATTGTCTACTTTGCAGTTAACAGTTTCAATCAAAAAGCGAACTATTTCAACGTAACCAAGCGATGCTGATTCTATTAAAGGTGTTGTATTACACGACCAACCGTTGCTGTCGTAATCTGCTCTTACTTGTGTGAAACCTTTTGCATCCAGCTGCTTTAGCAATATTTTTGCTTCTTCATTTCCTTTCAAAAATGTGATTAACTTATTCACATAGGACGGATATTTTAATTGTTTATTATGGAACGTACTTACAATGTTTAAATCCGTTAAGTGAACTAACAATGTTTCAAAATACTTTCCTTCTTTGTCCTCTGATAACATTATTCGATCATCCTTTTCTTTTACATCTTTAATGGATTCAAAAAGAAAATGGTCACGAATCAATTTACTAGAGGCATATCTTATAAAACATTCTGTGAAATGCTTTCCGCATATTATTGCTACCAGTTTATACATTTTGATATCTATCATTTTATACTCACAGAATGTTCGCTTTAAATAGTTACCTTCTAAGGCGGTAAAGGCAGATCTTAAAGTATTCATTGATGTTTTGCAGTATAAGTGTATTTCACATTTGGAAACAATGTCTTGTAGTTTTGCTTTTATGTCGTTTGGAGCTGATTTGATTTCCAACCAGTCTATACTAAATCCATCACCAAATAAGATACATAGAACAAGAGCACAAGCTTGCCATTTTTCTTCTTCCATGATACGATGTATCTCCTCTCTAATAATGTAAGCTGTAATTATTATTATTATTATTATTGTCTTTACAACGCACACAGCAAGAATCGAACAAACATTGTAGAGATTATTCACCCGATAGGCACACTGGCATGTTTTTGTTTAAATTTGTATTTAGATAGTAGTAACAGGATACAAAATACAGAAGGTCGTGGTACTGGTACTTCAAAATACATTTGCATCGTCTATTACGTAATGTGTTGTGTCTCCCTTATATGTACCTCAATAGAATGGACTTTTATGCGACTGTCATACAAGTGAGAGGTTTAGCTAGCTTTAAAACCAGGTTTAATCCACCATGTTCTACATACGAAAATGCCTGTACCAAGTCAGGAATATGACAGTTGTTTTCCATTCGTTTGCTTTTGATTTTGCCAATTGTTAAGGGACTTTTAGTTTTGAATTTTCCTTGGAGTTCTGTATTTTTGTTGTTTTACGTTTTATGTCATTGTATGTGACTATTTATGATATGAACAACTCTATGCGAAAAGGTACAAAAATTCCTTTTGATAAACTTTAAAGGACACGTTGTCTAATTTCGTTTAAATATTTTTGAAAAACGATTTTATCCGTAAAAATTGGTATTAATGTAAAGGTTCATGAAATGGTAAATTCTGTCCAGTTTCAGATACTTATGAAAAAAACAACAACCTAATCATATATGTTTTTTTAATTTCTAGCCCATATTATATATTATCAAGCTTGAAATCATAACCAATTTCGCCGACTCCTTCTTACCATTCAATAAATACAAAGTAAGGGCAAATGGGGGAAAAAGGGTCACAGAAGAAAAAATCACAGGAAAAAAAGTCACATATTTGGTAGGAAAAAAAGTAACCAATCTGATATAAAATAAGGTTCACTTTTGTACAACTGTTTAATTGTTTTCAATTTCTTTTTTCTTTATTTACATTTATATGGAACTTAAAATAGTAAATGATTTAAAAAGACATATTATTAAAAAATAAATGGAGAATGTGTCCATGGGACACAGATGATGCCCCTCCTACATATAACCTTATAAAGGGACATAACTAGAGAACAGTAAAAGTGACGCCACCCAAATTCAAACTTGATCTGTGTTTTATGGTAATAAGCATTTTGTTTTAGTTTTTATAACATTTAGTTGAGGCAAACTGGAGTCAGAGAAAGAAAACAAATTTTAGGACGGATGGACGGATAAGGGTAAAACCTAATGCCTCTTCTTTTTTTTTTCTTTCAAACTGTTTACAAATATCTTAGAGAAATGAAGGCTTGAAAGCAAATACAATGCAATTTCGAATATAAATTATATTTCCAAGGGGCATAACCTTTTATTAAATATTTGATCGACAATGATAACGATGATTTTCGAACTTGTCCGAGACATGGCTTATATAAACCTTTGATATCAATTTGATAAAAATCTGACATTATTTGTACACAAGAGAGCACTTACAATGCAATTTTCCATATAATTTATATTTTACAAGGGCATAACTCTTTCAAAAATATTTGATCAGAACTGATTTTCAAACTTGTCCGAGACACTGCTGATATAAATCTTTGATATAAGTTTTTATAAAAATATGGCAAGAATTGTACACGTGAAAGCGTTCACAAGACTAGACGGACAGACGAACGCCCAGTATTTCTATGTCCCCCGCAATGCGTCGGACAATAATAACTTTTTAATTAGTGATGTACATGTAAGTATGCTTTAATTGTGTAAACACTAAAAATAGCAATGAACAAAAATTATTCAGTTGAATAGTCATTTCCTTATATAATTCTTATTGTTGTTTTCTCTAAATCTAGGTTATATATAGAAAATATTTAAACAATTATTTGTCTACATGTTAACATGGTTAACGGTAAAACCAATTTAGACAATCTAATAAATTTTTAGTAGGATTATCGAAATTCTAATACTATTATTGAAAAAAAAAATTTTAACTTTTGTCTAAGTGTGTTCTTATCTGTCTAAAGAGTTATTAAGCTTATACTTTCTTGAGTTTATACTCCTAAAAATTCCTACCAATATCGCATATTTTCCAGTGAAACCGAGGCAATACTCATAAAATCTGGGTTTTTGCCAACCATGTTTTGAAATACCTCATATTATATGTGTCAAACACAGACCTTTTAAGCTGACTTTAATACAGTATTGGTGTTGCAAATTGTTAAAGACTTTAACGGTGCCTTGTAGTTATTTACATCATAGTTAATTAAAATATAAAGGTAGAAAAATAAGAAACTTTTCAACACGGTTAGTGAAATATTTACATGTAGGTCAACGCATAATGATATATATATGTACATGTAAGTCGAATTGACAGATATTTCAGTCGACATGTCATATTAAACATTACAAAACTGTGTTCTTATATCTTTAATTGGGAGAATTAAGTACCAGTTTTTAATCCATGTTTTATATACTTTAAACATCAATCTATCTGATTTAAGGGTCATATACTTTGCAGATTCATTGTGTAATGGCATTTAAATTTAGAAAAGGGGAAATATCAGACACAAACGTTCACTTCCCATGATGTATGTTTATATGTATTTCCAACATATAGTCTTATATACCTGATTTGTTATTAGTTGTATATAGCAGTCTATAAAGCATTGAATTCTGAAACAATTTTAGCATGTTAAGCATAACTGCCTAAAAAGTTAACATTCAACTTTGTCTTATCTATGTGCAGACCACTTTTTAACAAATACACAGTTTCAAGAAACGAACTTCAAAGACCATGAGCTTTTGATCTTCGAATACTCTTTTGCTATCTACTATCTCTTCTGAACTAAGGTATCTTAATTTAGATGTGCATTTATCTCACTGCTAATTAAAATGCATGTTAGATTACTGTTATGATATATATGGATCACAAGTGACCACCGATATATTTTTCTTATAAATTGCAATCATCGCTGCAAGTCATTTCGTACCTTGACCATTTCGTACCTTTGCCATTTCGAACCTCTGCCATTTCGTACCTAAAATTATCATTTCGTACCCAACATTTTCCCTTTTGTACCCATGATCAAAACCCTTTTGTATCTTATGAGCCATCTGCATTAACCATTTCGTACCTCATAGACTAAATACATGTTTACTATTTCGAATCATATATATTTGTAAATCATTGAAATGTTGTCCCAACATCGGTTTTAGAGATTTTGTAAAACAAAAATGTATAACTCAAAAAAGGAAAGATCCTTCATACTGCCCCATTATATATTTTTTAAATGTTTAATATTTGATGCATACTGTTCCATTCAACAAAATGTATAAAAAAAATGTCACTAATTTTTTTGATTGAATAAATAGATAAAAATGTTATAAAACCTTATTATAAAAATTTGCGAAAGTAGAAATGACTTTTTGTCATCCAGAACCATTCGATCAATGTCTTTCTGATAAGCAGTAGCCTCGAGCTCCATCATGAAACAATGATCAGAAACAAAACCTTGAAATATTGTATCAATAAAGTAAAATTTGGTCTTTGGTTTCTGTCTGCAATACATTTAAGCTGTTTGTCGTAAATTGTTGTAGTATGAATTAGGCCCTTCTTGTTTGTTTTATTTAAAATGTTTCACATGTTGTCTCACGGGCATTTTACAGCTCACTATACGGTATGGGTTTTTCATAGTTAAAAGACCGCACATTTATCTGTAATTTGTCATATCTTTATCATTTAGTCTTTGATTAGTAGTTGTCCTATTTTAAACATATCACAGTTGTTTACTTGAATATGAAATACAGTTAATTTCTCGCATGCACTAGTAAATGAATTATCTTAAAAGGTCATTTTGATATTAACATCATCTAAAATGTCTTAACAATAAATTATTCAGTCCTGTTAAATTTTTCATTCAATTTTCTGACTTATCCCCTGTGGTAATTTCTGTACCGTTTAGACAATTTTCTTGCAGTCATTTCCGTACTGTTCAGTAACTTTTCAATTCAGTAGGATATCGAAGTGTACATGTAAATAAAACTACTGAACAGTCTGAACTAAGACTGAACAGATCCAGTTTTAGAGCAAACGAATCATCTGAACAGTACTAGATTTATTCCAGTGGATATGTTGAAAAATTACTGAAAGAATGGAAATGACTTAATAATTTATTGTTCATTCTTTTTAGAGCTGTTTAGATAAAAAAAAAAAAACGTTTCAGATCAATCCTGGTTTATCAATTTGAACTATTGCTACATAAAAATGAAACGTTCATCATGGGTTTTGGTCATTGTTTAAAGGCCGCACACGTGTCTTTATTTTTTTTTAATATCTTGATCATTGAGTCTTTGATGATTAGTTGTCTTTTTCAAATCTCAAAACATTTGTTAATTTAATGAAATCAAACAAGTTTTTTTACTTGCATGATTATTGTTACATAAAATCGAAAAGTTCACAATGGGAAAAATCGTATTCATCCTTTTGATGTCAGTTTTAGTTCTTATCAAAATCTTATATTACATCCATCTTCTTCCAATAATATACTGTTTACAGCTAAAACGTTGAGGCATGTGCTTCCAGATATTTATCTTTGGTGCAATAAATTTGAAATGTGATATCTAACTGTTTTTGTTATTTTGAGAAATGGTTGTTGACAGTTTTTGTTTAATTAATGTACAACTTATTTATGCTCAAGTAGATTCGAGCTTGACATATTGTATAGACGCATGTCTTTTGTCGGTTATTGTTTAATCTAAAAACTCTGTGTTGAACTTTAGACGATTTAAGACAATTTAAATGATTGTGTTTTCGGATTACTTTCTCATTGATATATACAGAAGATAAAAGTGTATGCTTCCTCCGTTTCAAATCCCCAAATTAAGTCAACATAAAAATCAGCTCTATCTGTATCTTTGCTACTTTGTTTACTACAGGTTCAATGAGATAGATGTAAACAACAGTCACTACTATTATGTAATAAGACATTATCTATTTAGTTGAACATGATGTTAAATAACCTTGCAATCTTCATTTTAGTACAATAAAGAAAAAAGTCGTCCAATCAAAGAAAACAAAATAACAAGAGCCAATAAAGTGCGTGTATCGCTCAACAGAAATATGCGCATCTTTATTATGTTAATCAATGACCTCTTTCGAAAATTGTTGAATACAATCTCTTTTCAGTGATCTTACATTGACGACATTTTTTCTGTCTACAATTAATTTCTATCTAAAACAGTGTTGCCAAAACACAGAAAAAAGTATATATAACCGTTCAAAGGCAATAACTACTGTGATTAAGTGCATATTGTGTTGGTAATTTTTGCTGTTTACGGTTTCTTTTCCATACTTTTGGTCTAAAATGTAAAAAAAGGTAAACATAGTCATAACTCCGTGGGATCAAATGATATTTGGATACAAAACCGATTTCAGTTTCATTATTAACTTACCATCATTTTTTTAAAACTAATACGATTAAATAAAATCCCTATTAAATCAAGCGGTGAAATCAGAAGGTCCAAAGGCCAGGTAATCTTGCTTCATTGATGCCTTCGGTTTCGTTATATTTCTTCGTATACAAGTTTTATGTTTGTAGAATAACAGATTGGTAGATGTGACTTGTCTCAACCTACATGGTTGATATTTCCATATAGACCATCAGTATAAGAAAAGTTTCTTATTTTTAAAAAAAATATCAAGTTTGAAATAAAATACGAACAATTGCACGGGATTAAAGAACGGGGCAGGTGTCGTGATATAATCTCGCAGTCAGTTGTACTTAGCGAAGACATTGACCAGGAAGAATGGTCTTGGTTAAATCTCTGACAATCAAAGAAAAATCGTGATCACCTGGTATATACGTTTCACTTTGTAAATACAGCTGTTTAACAAACCACGCCTCTTTTTGGAGATATTTGATATTCGTAGATATTTTGTTTTGTTTACCTATTGGTTCTCAGATATGATCTCTATATTTTATCTCACAGAGACACATCTTGGGAATTTTACCAGAATGAATACACCTGGATAGCGTCCAAATTGAATTCGGAGGAAGATCCAAAGTAGAGGGAAGGGCGGTACATAATTTTTAGTATAAGTTTTAACTCTTAGAAGTTCTAGACACATACATATTGAAAATATGCCAAAAAGCCCTATGTTTTGACCTTTAAAAAAAAACGGATTAGCGCAAATGATCTTTCCATTCTTGTCTGTAATATAATTTTGTACGAAACTTCATAGTAAAAATGACACAATTTTAATTCCAATGGGAAATTGCGTTGACTATATTCATAGAAGTGCAAGCTATAAATACTCATTAACAGTGGACCAAATTGGTATTGGTTCCGTATATTTGCCAAAGAAGAAATGATATTCTCATCCAGAAACATATGTGCAATGTCTCTCTGAAAAGCAGTAGCCTCCATCATGAAATAATGATTAGAAACAAAACCTTGTTATATTGTATCAATAATAAGGTTTCTTTCTATCTCCTATACCTTTTGTCTACAATATAAAAAGGGTTAACATAATCATATAAGGGCCATAACTCTACGGGGTCAACTGATATTTGGATGCTAACCCGATTTGTGTTTCATTATTAGCTTACCGTTACTATTTTCCGGCAATTCCAAGCTTTGCAACGCTTCAATTTTACGTGGAGTGGTATCTGTACAAGTTTTCACATTATATAAACATACGAATAAATAAAACCCTAATTAAACTAAGTGTTACAATCAGAAGCTCCGAAAGTACCGGTAGCTACTGTTGCATTGAACATGTTAATGCCTTTGGTTCTGTTACATTCCTTCGTATACAAGTTCATTTCAACGGTTTGTAGAATAGCGGATTGGTATATGTAGCTTGTCTAAACCTACGTGTTTGATTTTGCTGAATGCACCATCAGTATAAGTAAGGTTTCTTATTTTTCAACATGACAAATCAAAAAGTTTGAAGTAGAAATACGAACAATAGCACTGGATTAAAGAACGGGGCTTCTGTCTTAATATAATCTCGCGGTAAGTTGTACTTAGTGAAGACATTAACGAGAAAGAATGGACTTGGTTTAGTTTCTGACAATCAAAATAAATTTGTGATCACCTGTAATATAGATATTCTATAACAGTGGACCAAATTGATGTTGTCTCGTAAATTTGCCAAAGTAGAAAGGCTTTGTCATCCAGAACCTTTCATGCAGTATGTCTGTGATAAGGAGTAGCCCTCCATCATGGACAAATTATCGAAAATCAAACCTTACAATATTGCATTGATAAAATATATTTATGTCGTTGATTTCTGTCTGCAATAACTGTTTGTCGTCAATTGCACGGGATTAAAGAACGGGACAGTTGTTGTGATATAATCCGGAGGTCAGTTGTACTTAGCGAAGACAAAAAGGATGAAGAATGTACTTGGTTACGTCTCTGTCAATCAAAATAAATTCGTGATCACCTGGTATATATGTTCACTTTGTAAATACAGCTGTTTAGCAAACAACGCTTCTTTTGGAGAGATATTTGATATTCGTAGATATTTTGTTCTGTTTACCTACTGGTTCTCAGATATGATCTCTATGTTTTATCTCACAGAGACACATCTTGGGAATTTCACCAGTATGAATACACATGGATATCGGCCAAATTGAGTTCTGAGGAAGACCAAAAGTAGAGGGAAGGGTAGTACATAATTCTAGTATAAGTTTAAACTCTAGACATATCTTTCGAAAATTGTTGAATACAATCTCTTTTCAGTGATCTTACATTGACGAATTATGTTTTTGGTCTATAATTAATTTCTATCTAAAACAGTGTTGCCAAAACATACAAAAAAGTATATATAACCGTTCAAAGGCAATAACTACTGTGATTAAGTGCTTGTTGTGTTGGTAATTTTTGCTGTTTACGGTTTCTTTTCCATACTTTTAGTCTAAAATATAAAAAAGGGTAAACATAGTCATAACTCCGTGGGATCAAATGATATTTGGATACAAAACCAATTTCTGTTTCATTATTAACTTACCATTATTATTTTTCAGCAAATCCAACCTTTGCAACGCTTCAATTTTACGTGGTGTGGTATCTGTACAATAAA
Organism: Mytilus californianus; assembly: GCF_021869535.1. Lineage (NCBI taxonomy): Eukaryota > Metazoa > Mollusca > Bivalvia > Mytilida > Mytilidae > Mytilus > Mytilus californianus. The sequence continues at coordinate 66,573,777 of NW_026262745.1, forward strand.
ACATGTTTTCACATTAAATTGACATACGATTAAATAAAATCCCTATTAAAACCAGCGGTGAAATCAGAAGTTCCAAAAGGCCGGGTAACTCCTGTTTCATTGATGCCTTCGGTTTCGTTATATTTCTTCGTATACAAGTTGATCGTTATATTTCTTTGTATACAGGTTGATCGTTATATTTCTTCGTATACAAGTTGATTTGTTTGTAGAATAACAGATTGGTAGATGTGACTTGTCTAAACCTACTTGGTTGATATTTCCTGATACACCATCAGTATGAGAAAAGTTTTTAATTGAACAAAAATATATCAAGTTTGAAATAAAATACGAACAATTGCACGGGATTAAAGAACGGGGCAGCTGTCGTGATATAATCCAGCAGTCAGTTGTACTCAGCGAAGACATTAACGAGGAAGAATGGAATTGGTTAAGTCTCTGACAATCAAAATGAATTCGTGATCACCTGATATATACGTTTCATTTTGTAAATACAGCTGTTTAACAAACCACGCCTCTTTTGGGAGATATTTGATATTCGTAGATATTTTGTTTTGTTTACCTACTGGTTCTCAAATATGATCTCTATGTTTCATCTCACAGAGACACATTTTGGGAATTTTACCAGTATGAATACACATGGATATCGGCCAAATTGAATTCTGTTGAAGACCCAAAGAAGAGGGAAGGGTAGAACATAATTTAAGTGTAAGTTTAAACTATTAAAGTTCGAGACATAAACATTTTGAGAATATGCCGCATAGCCCTATGTTTTGAACTCTAAAAAATATGGTAGACTCAGTGCAAATGATCTTTCCATTCTTGTCTGTAATATAATTGTGTACGAAACTTCATAGTAAAAGTGGCACAATTTTAGTTCCAATGGGAAATTGCGTTGTCTATATTTACAGAAGTGCAAGCTATAGATACTCTATAACAGTAGACCAAATTGGTATTGGTCCCGTATATTTGCCAAAGAAGAAATGACTTTGTCATCAAGAAGCATTTGTGCAATGTGTCCCTGAGAAGCAGTAGCCTCCATCATGAAATAATGATTAGAAACAAAACCTTGAAATATTGTATCAATAATGAGGTTTCTTTCTATCTCCTATACCTTTTGTCTACAACATCAAAAGGGTTAACATAGTCATATAAGGGCCATAACTCTGTGGGGTCAACTGATATTTGGATGCTAAACCGATTTGTGTTTCATTATTAGCTTACCGTTACTATTTTCCGGCATTTCCAAGCTTTGCAACGCTTCAATTTTACGTGGAGTGGTATCTGTACAAATAAAAAATGTTTTCACTTTAAATAGACATACGATTTAATAAAACCCCTATTAAAACCAGTGGTGCATTCAGAAGCTCCGCACGTACCGGTAATTACTATTGCATTGAACATGTTGATGCCTACGGTTCTGTTACAGTCCGTCGTATACAAGTTCATTTCAACGGTTTGTAGAATAGCGGATTGGTATATGTAGCTTGTCTAAACCTACGTGTTTGATTTTTCTGTATGCACCTTCAGTATAAGTAAGGTTTCTAATTTTTCAACATGACAAATTAGACAGTTTGAAGTAGAAATACGAACAATAGCACTGTATTAAAGAACGGGACTTCTGTCTTGATATAATCTCGCGGTAAGTTGTATTTAGTGAAGACATTAACGAGAAAGAATGGACTTGGTTTAGTTTCTGAAAATCAAAATAAATTTGTGATCACCTGTAATATAGATATTCTATAACAGTGGACCAAATTGATGTTGGTCTCGTAAATTTGCCAAAGTAGAAAGGCTTTGTCATCCAGAACCTTTCATGCAGTATGTCTGTGATAAGGAGTAGCCCTCCATCATGGACAATTTATCAAAAATCAAACCTTACAATATTGCATTGATAAAATATATTTATGTCGTTGATTTCTGTCTGCAATAACTGTTTGTCGTCAATTGCACGGGATTAAAGAACGGGACAGTTGTTGTGATATAATCCGGAGGTCAGTTGTACTTAGCGAAGACATAAAGGATGAAGAATGTACTTGGTTACGTCTCTGTCAATCAAAATAAATTCGTGATCACCTGGTATATATGTTCACTTTGTAAATACAGCTGTTTAGCAAACTACGCTTCTTTTGGAGAGATATTTGATATTCGTAGATATTTTGTTCTGTTTACCTACTGGTTCTCAGATATGATCTCTATGTTTTATCTCACAGAGACACATCTTGGGAATTTTACCAGTATAAATACACATGGATATCGGCCAAATTGAATTCTGAGGAAGACCCAAAGTAGAGGGAAGGGTAGTACATAATTCTAGTATAAGTTTAAACTCTTAGAAGTTCTAGACACAATATGCCGAAAAGCCCTATGTTTTGACCTTTAAAAAAAACGGATTAGCGCAAATGATCTTTCCATTCTTGTCTGTAATATAACTTTGTACGAAACTTCATAGTAAAAATGGCACAATTTTAGTTCCAATGGGAAATTGCGTTGACTATATTCATAGAAGTGCAAGCTATAAATACTCTTTAACAGTGGACCAAATTGGTATTGGTTCCGTATATTTGCAAAAGAAGAAATGATATTCTCATCCAGAAACATTTGTGCAATGTGTCTCTGAAAAGCAGTAGCCTCCATCATGAAATAATGATTAGAAACAAAACCTTGTTATATTGTATCAATAATAAGGTTTCTTTCTATCTCCTATACCTTTTGTCTACAATATAAAAAGGGTTAACATAATCAAATAAGGGCCATAACTCTACGGGGTCAACTGATATTTGGATGCTAACCCGATTTGTGTTTCATTATTAGCTTACCGTTACTATTTTCCGGCAATTCCAAGCTTTGCAACGCTTCAATTTTACGTGGAGTGGTATCTGTACAATAAAACAAGTTTTCACATTATATAAACATACGAATAAATAAAACCCTAATTAAACTAAGTGTTACAATCAGAAGCTCCGAAAGTACCGGTAGCTACTGTTGCATTGAACATGTTGATGCCTTTGGTTCTGTTACATTCCTTCGTATACAAGTTCATTTCAACGGTTTGTAGAATAGCGGATTGGTATATGTAGCTTGTCTAAACCTACGTGTTTGATTTTGCTGAATGCACCATCAGTATAAGTAAGGTTTCTTATTTTTCAACATGACAAATCAAAAAGTTTGAAGTAAAAATACGAACAATAGCACTGGATTAAAGAACGGGGCTTCTGTCTTGATATAATCTCGCGGTAAGTTGTACTTAGTGAAGACATTAACGAGAAAGAATGGACTTGGTTTAGTTTCTGACAATCAAAATAAATTTGTGATCACCTGTAATATAGATATTCTATAACAGTGGACCAAATTGATGTCGGTCTCGTAAATTTGCCAAAGTAGAAAGGCTTTGTCATCCAGAACCTTTCATGCAGTATGTCTGTGATAAGGAGTAGCCCTCCATCATGGACAATTTATCGAAAATCAAACCTTACAATATTGCATTGATAAAATATATTTATGTCGTTGATTTCTGTCTGCAATAACTGTTTGTCGTCAATTGCACGGGATTAAAGAACGGGACAGTTGTTGTGATATAATCCGGAGGTCAGTTGTACTTAGCGAAGACAAAAAGGATGAAGAATGTACTTGGTTACGTCTCTGTCAATCAAAATAAATTCGTGATCACCTGGTATATATGTTCACTTTGTAAATACAGCTGTTTAGCAAACAACGCTTCTTTTGGAGAGATATTTGATATTCGTAGATATTTTGTTCTGTTTACCTACTGGTTCTCAGATATGATCTCTATGTTTTATCTCACAGAGACACATCTTGGGAATTTCACCAGTATGAATACACATGGATATCGGCCAAATTGAGTTCTGAGGAAGACCAAAAGTAGAGGGAAGGGTAGTACATAATTCTAGTATAAGTTTAAACTCTAGACATATCTTTCGAAAATTGTTGAATACAATCTCTTTTCAGTGATCTTACATTGACGAATTATTTTTTTGGTCTATAATTAATTTCTATCTAAAACAGTGTTGCCAAAACATACAAAAAAGTATATATAACCGTTCAAAGGCAATAACTACTGTGATTAAGTGCTTGTTGTGTTGGTAATTTTTGCTGTTTACGGTTTCTTTTCCATACTTTTAGTCTAAAATATAAAAAAGGGTAAACATAGTCATAACTCCGTGGGATCAAATGATATTTGGATACAAAACCAATTTCTGTTTCATTATTAACTTACCATTATTATTTTTCAGCAAATCCAACCTTTGCAACGCTTCAATTTTACGTGGTGTGGTATCTGTACAATAAAACATGTTTTCACATTAAATTGACATACGATTAAATAAAATCCCTATTAAAACCAGCGGTGAAATCAGAAGTTCCAAAAGGCCGGGTAACTCCTGTTTCATTGATGCCTTCGGTTTCGTTATATTTCTTCGTATACAAGTTGATCGTTATATTTCTTTGTATACAGGTTGATAGTTATATTTCTTCGTATACAAGTTGATTTGTTTGTAGAATAACAGATTGGTAGATGTGACTTGTCTAAACCTACTTGGTTGATATTTCCTGATACACCATCAGTATGAGAAAAGTTTTTAATTGAAAAAAGATATATCAAGTTTGAAATAAAATACGAACAATTGCACGGGATTAAAGAACGGGGCAGCTGTCGTGATATAATCCAGCAGTCAGTTGTACTCAGCGAAGACATTAACGAGGAAGAATGGAATTGGTTAAGTCTCTGACAATCAAAATAAATTCGTGATCACCTGATATATACGTTTCATTTTGTAAATACAGCTGTTTAACAAACCACGCCTCTTTTGGGAGATATTTGATATTCGTAGATATTTTGTTTTGTTTACCTACTGGTTCTCAAATATGATCTCTATGTTTCATCTCACAGAGACACATTTTGGGAATTTTACCAGTATGAATACACAAGGATATCGGCCAAATTGAATTCTGTGGAAGACCCAAAGAATAGGGAAGGGTAGAACATAATTTAAGTGTAAGTTTAAACTATTAAAGTTCGAGACATAAACATTTTGAGAATATGCCGCATAGCCCTATGTTTTGAACTCTAATAAAAATGGCAGACTAAGTGCAAATGATCTTTCCATTCTTGTCTCTAATATAATTGTGTACGAAACTTCATAGTAAAAGTGGCACAATTTTAGTTCCAATGGGAAATTGCGTTGTCTATATTTACAGAAGTGCAAGCTATAGATACTCTATAACAGTAGACCAAATTGGTATTGGTCCCGTATATTTGCCAAAGAAGAAATGACTTTGTCATCAAGAAGCATTTGTGCAATGTGTCCCTGAGAAGCAGTAGCCTCCATCATGAAATAATGATTAGAAACAAAACCTTGAAATATTGTATCAATAATGAGGTTTCTTTCTATCTCCTATACCTTTTGTCTACAACATCAAAAGGGTTAACATAGTCATATAAGGGCCATAACTCTGTGGGGTCAACTGATATTTGGATGCTAAACCGATTTGTGTTTCATTATTAGCTTACCGTTACTATTTTCCGGCATTTCCAAGCTTTGCAACGCTTCAATTTTACGTGGAGTGGTATCTGTACAATAAAAAATGTTTTCACTTTAAATAGACATACGATTTAATAAAACCCCTATTAAAACCAGTGGTGCATTCAGAAGCTCCGCACGTACCGGTAATTACTATTGCATTGAACATGTTGATGCCTACGGTTCTGTTACAGTCCGTCGTATACAAGTTCATTTCAACGGTTTGTAGAATAGCGGATTGATATATGTAGCTTGTCTAAACCTACGTGTTTGATTTTGCTGTATGCACCATCAGTATAAGTAAGGTTTCTAATTTTTCAACATGACAAATTAGACAGTTTGAAGTAGAAATACGAACAATAGCACTGTATTAAAGAACGGGACTTCTGTCTTGATATAATCTCGCGGTAAGTTGTACTTAGTGAAGACATTAACGAGAAAGAATGGACTTGGTTTAGTTTCTGAAAATCAAAATAAATTTGTGATCACCTGTAATATAGATATTCTATAACAGTGGACCAAATTGATGTTGGTATCGTAAATTTGCCAAAGTAGAAAGGCTTTGTCATCCAGAACCTTTCATGCAGTGTGTCTGTGATAAGGAGTAGCCCTCCATCATGGACAATTTATCGAAAATCAAACCTTACAATATTGCATTGATAAAATATATTTATGTCGTTGATTTCTGTCTGCAATAACTGTTTGTCGTCAATTGCACGGGATTAAAGAACGGGACAGTTGTTGTGATATAATCCGGAGGTCAGTTGTACTTAGCGAAGACATAAAGGATGAAGAATGTACTTGGTTACGTCTCTGTCAATCAAAATAAATTCGTGATCACCTGGTATATATGTTCACTTTGTAACTACAGCTGTTTAGCAAACTACGCTTCTTTTGGAGAGATATTTGATATTCGTAGATATTTTGTTCTGTTTACCTACTGGTTCTCAGATATGATCTCTATGTTTTATCTCACAGAGACACATCTTGGGAATTTTACCAGTATAAATACACATGGATATCGGCCAAATTGAATTCTGAGGAAGACCCAAAGTAGAGGGAAGGGTAGTACATAATTCTAGTATAAGTTTAAACTCTTAGAAGTTCTAGACACATACATATTGAAAATATGCCGAAAAGCCCTATGTGTTGACCTTTAAAAAAAACGGATTAGCGCAAATGATCTTTCAATTCTTGTCTGTAATATAATTTTGTACGAAACTTCATAGTAAAAATGGCACAATTTTAGTTCCAATGGGAAATTGCGTTGACTATATTCATAGAAGTGCAAGCTATAAATACTCTTTAACAGTGGACCAAATTGGTATTGGTTCCGTATATTTGCAAAAGAAGAAATGATATTCTCATCCAGAAACATTTGTGCAATGTGTCTCTGAAAAGCAGTAGCCTCCATCGTGAAATAATGATTAGAAACAAAACCTTGTTATATTGTATCAATAATAAGGTTTCCTTTCTATCTCCTATACCTTTTGTCTACAATATAAAAAGGGTTAACATAATTAAATAAGGGCCATAACTCTACGGGGTCAACTGATATTTGGATGCTAACCCGATTTGTGTTTCATTATTAGCTTACCGTTACTATTTTCCGGCAATTCCAAGCTTTGCAACGCTTCAATTTTACGTGGAGTGGTATCTGTACAATAAAACAAGTTTTCACATTATATAAACATACGAATAAATAAAACCCTAATTAAACTAAGTGTTACAATCAGAAGCTCCGAAAGTACCAGTAGCTACTGTTGCATTGAACATGTTGATGCCTTTGGTTCTGTTACATTCCTTCGTATACAAGTTCATTTCAACGGTTTGTAGAATAGCGGATTGGTATATGTAGCTTGTCTAAACCTACGTGTTTGATTTTGCTGAATGCACCATCAGTATAAGTAAGGTTTCTTATTTTTCAACATGACAAATCAAAAAGTTTGAAGTAGAAATACGAACAATAGCTCTGGATTAAAGAACGGGGCTTCTGTCTTGATATAATCTCGCGGTAAGTTGTACTTAGTGAAGACACTAACGAGAAAGAATGGACTTGGTTTAGTTTCTGACAATCAAAATAAATTTGTGATCACCTGTAATATAGATATTCTATAACAGTGGACCAAATTGATGTTGGTCTCGTAAATTTGCCAAAGTAGAAAGGCTTTGTCATCCAGAACCTTTCATGCAGTATGTCTGTGATAAGGAGTAGCCCTCCATCATGGACAAATTATCGAAAATCAAACCTTACAATATTGCATTGATAAAATATATTTATGTCGTTGATTTCTGTCTGCAATAACTGTTTGTCGTCAATTGCACGGGATTAAAGAACGGGACAGTTGTTGTGATATAATCCGGAGGTCAGTTGTACTTAGCGAAGACAAAAAGGATGAAGAATGTACTTGGTTACGTCTCTGTCAATCAAAATAAATTCGTGATCACCTGGTATATATGTTCACTTTGTAAATACAGCTGTTTAGCAAACAACGCTTCTTTTGGAGAGATATTTGATATTCGTAGATATTTTGTTCTGTTTACCTACTGGTTCTCAGATATGCTCTCTATGTTTTATCTCACAGAGACACATCTTGGGAATTTCACCAGTATGAATACACATGGATATCGGCCAAATTGAGTTCTGAGGAAGACCAAAAGTAGAGGGAAGGGTAGTACATAATTCTAGTATAAGTTTAAACTCTAGACATATCTTTCGAAAATTGTTGAATACAATCTCTTTTCAGTGATCTTACATTGACGAATTATTTTTTTGGTCTATAATTAATTTCTATCTAAAACAGTGTTGCCAAAACATACAAAAAAGTATATATAACCGTTCAAAGGCAATAACTACTGTGATTAAGTGCTTGTTGTGTTGGTAATTTTTGCTGTTTACGGTTTCTTTTCCATACTTTTAGTCTAAAATATAAAAAAGGGTAAACATAGTCATAACTCCGTGGGATTAAATGATATTTGGATACAAAACCAATTTCTGTTTCATTATTAACTTACCATTATTATTTTTCAGCAAATCCAACCTTTGCAACGCTTCAATTTTACGTGGTGTGGTATCTGTACAATAAAACATGTTTTCACATTAAATTGACATACGATTAAATAAAATCCCTATTAAAACCAGCGGTGAAATCAGAAGTTCCAAAAGGCCGGGTAACTCCTGTTTCATTGATGCCTTCGGTTTCGTTATATTTCTTCGTATACAAGTTGATCGTTATATTTCTTTGTATACAGGTTGATCGTTATATTTCTTCGTATACAAGTTGATTTGTTTGTAGAATAACAGATTGGTAGATGTGACTTGTCTAAACCTACTTGGTTGATATTTCCTGATACACCATCAGTATGAGAAAAGTTTTTAATTGAAAAAAGATATATCAAGTTTGAAATAAAATACGAACAATTGCACGGGATTAAAGAACGGGGCAGCTGTCGTGATATAATCCAGCAGTCAGTTGTACTCAGCGAAGACATTAACGAGGAAGAATGGAATTGGTTAAGTCTCTGACAATCAAAATAAATTCGTAATCACCTGATATATACGTTTCATTTTGTAAATACAGCTGTTTAACAAACCACGCCTCTTTTGGGAGATATTTGATATTCGTAGATATTTTGTTTTGTTTACCTACTGGTTCTCAAATATGATCTCTATGTTTCATCTCACAGAGACACATTTTGGGAATTTTACCAGTATGAATACACAAGGATATCGGCCAAATTGAATTCTGTGGAAGACCCAAAGAATAGGGAAGGGTAGAACATAATTTAAGTGTAAGTTTAAACTATTAAAGTTCGAGACATAAACATTTTGAGAATATGCCGCATAGCCCTATGTTTTGAACTCTAATAAAAATGGTAGACTAAGTGCAAATGATCTTTCCATTCTTGTCTGTAATATAATTGTGTACGAAACTTCATAGTCAAAGTGGCACAATTTTAGTTCCAATGGGAAATTGCGTTGTCTATATTTACAGAAGTGCAAGCTATAGATACTCTATAACAGTAGACCAAATTGGTATTGGTCCCGTATATTTGCCAAAGAAGAAATGACTTTGTCATCAAGAAGCATTTGTGCAATGTGTCCCTGAGAAGCAGTAGCCTCCATCATGAAATAATGATTAGAAACAAAACCTTGAAATATTGTATCAATAATGAGGTTTCTTTCTATCTCCTATACCTTTTGTCTACAACATCAAAAGGGTTAACATAGTCATATAAGGGCCATAACTCTGTGGGGTCAACTGATATTTGGATGCTAAACCGATTTGTGTTTCATTATTAGCTTACCGTTACTATTTTCCGGCATTTCCAAGCTTTGCAACGCTTCAATTTTACGTGGAGTGGTATCTGTACAATAAAAAATGTTTTCACTTTAAATAGACATACGATTTAATAAAACCCCTATTAAAACCAGTGGTGCATTCAGAAGCTCCGCACGTACCGGTAATTACTATTGCATTGAACATGTTGATGCCTACGGTTCTGTTACAGTCCGTCGTATACAAGTTCATTTCAACGGTTTGTAGAATAGCGGATTGATATATGTAGCTTGTCTAAACCTACGTGTTTGATTTTTCTGTATGCACCATCAGTATAAGTAAGGTTTCTAATTTTTCAACATGACAAATTAGACAGTTTGAAGTAGAAATACGAACAATAGCACTGTATTAAAGAACGGGACTTCTGTCTTGATATAATCTCGCGGTAAGTTGTACTTAGTGAAGACATTAACGAGAAAGAATGGACTTGGTTTAGTGTCTGAAAATCAAAATAAATTTGTGATCACCTGTAATATAGATATTCTATAACAGTGGACCAAATTGATGTTGGTCTCGTAAATTTGCCAAAGTAGAAAGGCTTTGTCATCCAGAACCTTTCATGCAGTGTGTCTGTGATAAGGAGTAGCCCTCCATCATGGACAATTTATCGAAAATCAAACCTTACAATATTGCATTGATAAAATATATTTATGTCGTTGATTTCTGTCTGCAATAACTGTTTGTCGTCAATTGCACGGGATTAAAGAACGGGACAGTTGTTGTGATATAATCCGGAGGTCAGTTGTACTTAGCGAAGACATAAAGGATGAAGAATGTACTTGGTTACGTCTCTGTCAATCAAAATAAATTCGTGATCACCTGGTATATATGTTCACTTTGTAAATACAGCTGTTTAGCAAACTACGCTTCTTTTGGAGAGATATTTGATATTCGTAGATATTTTGTTCTGTTTACCTACTGGTTCTCAGATATGATCTCTATGTTTTATCTCACAGAGACACATCTTGGGAATTTTACCAGTATAAATACACATGGATATCGGCCAAATTGAATTCTGAGGAAGACCCAAAGTAGAGGGAAGGGTAGTACATAATTCTAGTATAAGTTTAAACTCTTAGAAGTTCTAGACACATACATATTGAAAATATGCCGAAAAGCCCTATGTGTTGACCTTTAAAAAAAACGGATTAGCGCAAATGATCTTTCAATTCTTGTCTGTAATATAATTTTGTACGAAACTTCATAGTAAAAATGGCACAATTTTAGTTCCAATGGGAAATTGCGTTGACTATATTCATAGAAGTGCAAGCTATAAATACTCTTTAACAGTGGACCAAATTGGTATTGGTTCCGTATATTTGCAAAAGAAGAAATGATATTCTCATCCAGAAACATTTGTGCAATGTGTCTCTGAAAAGCAGTAGCCTCCATCGTGAAATAATGATTAGAAACAAAACCTTGTTATATTGTATCAATAATAAGGTTTCCTTTCTATCTCCTATACCTTTTGTCTACAATATAAAAAGGGTTAACATAATCAAATAAGGGCCATAACTCTACGGGGTCAACTGATATTTGGATGCTAACCCGATTTGTGTTTCATTATTAGCTTACCGTTACTATTTTCCGGCAATTCCAAGCTTTGCAACGCTTCAATTTTACGTGGAGTGGTATCTGTACAATAAAAAAAGTTTTCACATTATATAAACATACGAATAAATAAAACCCTAATTAAACTAAGTGTTACAATCAGAAGCTCCGAAAGTACCAGTAGCTACTGTTGCATTGAACATGTTGATGCCTTTGGTTCTGTTACATTCCTTCGTATACAAGTTCATTTCAACGGTTTGTAGAATAGCGGATTGGTATATGTAGCTTGTCTAAACCTACGTGTTTGATTTTGCTGAATGCACCATCAGTATAAGTAAGGTTTCTTATTTTTCAACAAGACAAATCAAAAAGTTTGAAGTAGAAATACGAACAATAGCTCTGGATTAAAGAACGGGGCTTCTGTCTTGATATAATCTCGCGGTAAGTTGTACTTAGTGAAGACACTAACGAGAAAGAATGGACTTGGTTTAGTTTCTGACAATCAAAATAAATTTGTGATCACCTGTAATATAGATATTCTATAACAGTGGACCAAATTGATGTTGGTCTCGTAAATTTGCCAAAGTAGAAAGGCTTTGTCATCCAGAACCTTTCATGCAGTATGTCTGTGATAAGGAGTAGCCCTCCATCATGGACAAATTATCGAAAATCAAACCTTACAATATTGCATTGATAAAATATATTTATGTCGTTGATTTCTGTCTGCAATAACTGTTTGTCGTCAATTGCACGGGATTAAAGAACGGGACAGTTGTTGTGATATAATCCGGAGGTCAGTTGTACTTAGCGAAGACAAAAAGGATGAAGAATGTACTTGGTTACGTCTCTGTCAATCAAAATAAATTCGTGATCACCTGGTATATATGTTCACTTTGTAAATACAGCTGTTTAGCAAACAACGCTTCTTTTGGAGAGATATTTGATATTCGTAGATATTTTGTTCTGTTTACCTACTGGTTCTCAGATATGATCTCTATGTTTCATCTCGCAGAGACACATCTTGGGAATTTCACCAGTATGAATACACATGGATATCGGCCAAATTGAGTTCTGAGGAAGACCAAAAGTAGAGGGAAGGGTAGTACATAATTCTAGTATAAGTTTAAACTCTAGACATATCTTTCGAAAATTGTTGAATACAATCTCTTTTCAGTGATCTTACATAGACGAATTATTTTTTTGGTCTATAATTAATTTCTATCTAAAACAGTGTTGCCAAAACATACAAAAAAGTATATATAACCGTTTAAAGGCAATAACTACTGTGATTAAGTGCTTGTTGTGTTGGTAATTTTAGCTGTTTACGGTTTCTTTTCCATACTTTTAGTCTAAAATATGAAAAAGGGTAAACATAGTCATAACTCCGTGGGATCAAATGATATTTGGATACAAAACCGATTTCAGTTTCATTATTAACTTACCATTATTATTTTTCAGCAAATCCAACCTTTGCAACGCTTCAATTTTACGTGGTGTGGTATCTGTACAGTAAAACATGTTTTCACATTAAATTGACATACGATTAAATAAAATCCCTATTAAAACCAGCGGTGAAATCAGAAGTTCCGAAAGGCCGGGTAACTCCTGTTTCATTGATGCCTTCGGTTTCGTTATATTTCTTCGTATACAAGTTGATCGTTATATTTCTTTGTATACAAGTTGATCGTTATATTTCTTCGTATACAAGTTGATTTGTTTGTAGAATAACAGATTGGTAGATTTGACTTGTCTAAACTTACTTGGTTGATATTTCCTGATACACCATCAGTATGTGAAAAGTTTCTAATTTAAAAAAAATATATCAAGTTTGAAATAAAATACGAACAATTGCACGGGATTAAAGAACGGGGAAGCTATCGTGATATAATCCCGCAGTCAGTTGTACTTAGCGAAGACATTAACGAGGAAGAATGGAATTGGTTGAGTCTCTGACAATCAAAATAAAGTCGTGATCACCTGGTATATACGTTTCATTTTGTAAATACAGCTGTTTAACAAACCACGCCTCTTTTTGGAGATATTTGATATTCGTAGATATTTTGTTTTGTTTACCTACTGGTTCTCAAATATGATCTCTATGTTTCATCTGACAGAGACACCTTTTGGGAATTTTACCAGTATGAATACACATGGATATCGGCCAAATTGAATTCTTTGGAAGACCCAAAGAAGAGGGAAGGGTAGAACATAATTTAAGTGTAAGTTTAAACTATTAAAGTTCGAGACATAAACATTTTGAGAATATGCCGCATAGCCCTACGTTTTGAACTCTACAAAAATGGTAGACTAAGTGCAAATGATCTTTCCATTCTTGTCTGTAATATAATTGTGTACGAAACTTCATAGTAAAAGTGGCACAATTTTAGTTCCAATGGGAAATTGCGTTGTCTATATTTACAGAAGTGCAAGCTATAGATACTCTATAACAGTAGACCACATTGGTATTGGTCCCGTATATTTGCCAAAGAAGAAATGACTTTGTCATCAAGAAGCATTTGTGCAATGTGTCCCTGAGAAGCAGTAGCCTCCATCATGAAATAATGATTAGAAACAAAACCTTGAAATATTGTATCAATAATGAGGTTTCTTTCTATCTCCTATACCTTTTGTCTACAACATCAAAAGGGTTAACATAGTCATATAAGGGCCATAACTCTGTGGGGTCAACTGATATTTGGATGCTAAACCGATTTGTGTTTCATTATTAGCTTACCGTTACTATTTTCAGGTATTTCCAAGCTTTGCAACGCTTTAATTTTACGTGGAGTGGTATCTGCACAATAAAAAATGTTTTCACTTTAAATAGACATACGATTAAATAAAACCCCTATTAAAACCAGTGGTGCATTCAGAAGCTCCGAACGTACCGATAGCTAATGTTGCATTGAACATGTTGATGCCTTCGGTTCTGTTACATTCCTTCGTATACAAGTTCATTTCAACGGTTTGTAGAATAGCGGATTGGTATATGTAGCTTGTCTAAACCTACGTGTTTGATTTTTCTGTATGCACCATCAGTATAAGTAAGGTTTCTAATTTTTCAACATGACAAATCAAAAAGTTTGAAGTAGAAATACGAACAATAGCACTGGATTAAAGAACGGGGCTTCTGTCTTGATATAATCTCGCGGTAAGTTGTACTTAGTGAAGACATTAACGAGAAAGAATGGACTTGGTTTAGTTTCTGACAATCAAAATAATATCGTGATCACCTGTAATATAGATATTCTATAACAGTGGACCAAATTGATGTTGGTCTCGTAAATTTGCCAAAGTAGAAAGGTATTGTCATCCAAAACGTTTCGTGCAGTGTTTCTGTGATAAGGAGTAGCCCTCCATCATGGAATAATTATCGAAAATCCAACCTTGAAATATTGCATTAATAAAATATATTTATGTCGTTGGTATTTGTCTGCAATAACTGTTTGCCGTTAATTATTGTTGTACAATTTGGCCCTTGCTGTTTATTTAAACGGTTCACATCTAGTCTTTTTAATTTTTTTTTATAGCTAACTATACGGTATGGGCTTTGTTCATTGTTAAAAAGCCGCTGAAATTGATCATTAAGTGTTTGATGATAAGTTATCCTATTTTGAATCATATTTAATTTTTGATTGCATGATAATTGCTACATAAAATTGAAAAGTACACCATGAGTAAAATTGTAATCATCCTTTTGACGTCAGGTTTATTTCTTACTCAGCTCTTATATAACATCTAGGTTCGTCCGGTAATATGCTGTTAAGATGTAGAAAATTGAGACATTTGCTTTCATATTTTATTGGTATTGCGATAGACGTATTGATCAAGGTTAAAACTATACTGTTGGTGTTCTATCACTGCATTTGTTTTTTTTTACATATATAAAGGAAGTACACCACTAATTCATGGCCTCATTGCTTTCTATGTTAAATTTTTCAATTTCAAGCAGGCATAGCTCTTTTCGGATGTACCAAAACAGGTACTTCAGATCTGACAAAATGTACCCTCTTTTTAAAATTTGATGCAGTTTTTTCAATTTTCAAAATAATAAATCAAAACGTGTTCTACAATAATCAACAGTCTTTCAGCTTTCATTTGATACCAAAAATATCTAAATATTCTACATATTTTGAAAGTTACACTCATGTGTAGGAACTATTTTGTGTTAAATATGTACTACTTTCTGGTATGTGCTTTCTGGCCGGGCCCGAATTTGTGGTGTTACACCTAAAAGAGGTGTAGATGATACCAAAGTGTCATTTTAAAACTCATCAGTCGACGAGAAACCGACAACGCCTTAGCAACAAAATTTAAGACGACGAAAAGTTCAACAAGTCTACCAAATACTACATAGAAAACTAACAACTGATCAACACGAACTCCAGTTAAAACTAGAGGTGATATCACAACGTTCTTAAGTATAGCTTAAATCAAAAGTAAAATCTTTATTTTACATTTCTAAATAAAATTTCAGTAAAAATTATGATAGGTTTTGTATTGTGTTCTTGTATAATATATGACGTTGCTATATGAAATATTCTATGAAGTACAGCAAAATATATTCAAATGTAGGATTACATAAATGTTTATTGTCAGGCTCATCCTAACGAACCTTCCATATAATACAGCATTTTTGATAGACTATAACAGTGCTTATTATAGATTTGCCTTATGCTTTGTCTAAATGAATGTTTGCTATTTTGAAAATTTGTTGTCGATTGCAAATTTGTGACTGTATCTGTTTAATTAAGGTACAACTTATTAAAGTCCGGGTAGATTAAAACTTGCCATAGTCATGATATTGTAAAGACGCCTGTCTATGACAGCTATCCGAAAAACTCTGTTTTTATCTTAAAATGCTTTTAATACTTGTGTTGTCGGGTTGCTGCCTAATTTATATATACACTAGATATTTTCTAATTATGGACTTTTGACGAAGAGTTATAACGTACTGATTGAGTGAAAGTCTTTTATTTATATATTACATAATATGAAAATAGTGTATTATGGAAATGGACTTCAATGTTCTTTCTATGTATTAAACATTGTATTTTGTAAGAATTTTAATATTGACCGTCAATATCTATATGAATAGAAAACAAAGCGTCCATAAACTTAAAAATAGAAACAAGGCTTCAAGTACATGGAATATAATATGAATCAAGTGACCGTTATAACCAACGAAAAAAGAAGAATGCTACACCATATGTAATATAAGTGTACACTTCCTCAGTGTCAAATCCCCAAGTGCAAATTAAGACAATATAAAAATCCGCTCTATCTATATCTTCGGTACATTTTTCTTTAATTTCAAGTTCAATGGGATAGATGCGAACAACACCGTCAGTACAATACTGTAAGAAGGCCTAATCGTTTTAGAAGAACAGGACGTTAAGTAACATTGCGATTTTCATTTAAGTTTTTCTTACAGGGCAATAAAGTCTACCCAATCGAAGAAAATAAAAAAACTAGTAGCGTAAAGAGCCAGCGGCGATCAACAGAATTTATCCGCATCTTTATCAATGGCAACTTTTGATTATACTAGACAAAAGCTCTTTTTTTCTATGGAAAATTAACTTCTATCTACAAAAGTTTTTGACTAAATAACCCCAAAAAATGTAAAAAGCATTAAATGTAAGGGCAATACATCCTGGAAGAAAGTGGAATGACAATGTCTGCCTTCAGCTTGTTTATCTTTTTGAAGATTTTGTCTTTTTGATCATCTTTGCTGTTTCCGGATTTTCTCTACTGTTTATAGTTTTTGTTCAAAATGTAAAAAGAGTAAACATAGTCATTTAAATGCAATAGCTACTATTAGGGGTGGACTGTACATTTTGGCAATGATGCCCTTTTTGGAGCAGAATTTATAAAAATATCTTTCAAAAAAGTTAACGTATCTTGCAAAGTTCTTCAATTTGACTGTCAGATAAACTGATGGTGTTCTCTCACTCAATAACCCGCATTTCAATAAGTTCTACATCGCATATAACCCATTTAACTTAATATGAAGGATACTACCGAAAGTTGTTTCATAAATTTCCTCGATATTGGAACCCATGGACGATTTCAGACTAGAAACTATGACAAATTTGATGATCTCAACATTCCAATTCTTTTCTTTCTATTTATCAGCAGTTATACAACCTCTGCTCCGTCGTATGGCGTTAACATATCTCAGTTGTTACATTATGATGATGCTTGTTCACACTAGACGGACCTTGTAAACAGGGGCGTTCTTCTTACACAAAATCTTCCCCAGCAGAATGGTAAGGAAGAACGACTGAAATTGACGCTACATACGTTTGACGATCAAAAGCACGAGTTGACCGATGTTTCAACTCATTACCGAAAAGACTAGTGTTAATTGACTGAGTAACAATTTTACTGATTTTGTCTTTTTCACGATTGTGTGATTTTGACTGAGTTTCTATTCGGATGACGGGTGATGCATTCATAGCAAGAGACACTGACCCTGTCGACTCATCCTTTCTCGCTCCTGTTGAAGTTCATGCAATTTCCTCAGTTTTTGTTGGTTAAGTTGAATTTTATTTTCTTAGTATATTTAAGAGATTTGAGCAAAGGAAAACTACTATAGGCTTAATCTTCTACTATAGTTTTCGCCAACAATACAACAATGAGTAAAAACGACCAATAAAGGACAATATCTCTATATATATTATGGTTTTCATAATAAAAGGCAAAACCGCATACAAATTGTCATTTTAGGCAAACACTCCTATCAATAGTATTAACTATTTCGGCCATTAAAAATGTCTTTGTAGAATTTGTCTTGCTGATAAACATTTGCTATTAAAAGTTACTCAAACTTATCAAAGTTTCAAGATAAAAAGCAAAATTAAAGAAATGGTAAACACTTTGATTGAAATGCTATCTTTCCTATAAGAATACGACTGACTTCGTCCATTTGACTTGTTTGTAGATCACGGATGACGGACGACGACAATGGCGAAGGGCGAAAGACGACGAACGATTAATAAGGCCATGTGAGCTTAAAAGAAACTTAGAACTAAGAAGAGGAGCAGATTTAGTTGTTATATGAGTGTCGATTGTCTTTAGAATATACTTTAACCAAATATATAACTATTATGTCGTGGATGCAATTGTTTTGTATTATCGAATTTTAAGAGAGTTTTAAAAGAAGTTAAAAAGAGTTTTAAAAGAAGATTAGTTGCTTTCTGAAACAAGATATTTGTATTTACGTTGACCATTCCTTTTTGTAAAATAGTTTGGAGTAATTCTTTCAATTTATCTCAAAGGTTTTGACTGAAGAAAGAATACATTTGAAAAGGGTAGAAGTTAAATGCCTTATACTTTGGCACAAGTTGAGGATTTGTTATTGCAGGTTATCCTACATAAAATGCAAATACAACAACCGATTCACAAAGCCGTAAGAGTATGTGGATGATTATAATTAAATGAAAGGTTTTTCCTAGAGCATTCGAATGATCGAGAAATAGAAGTTCAACATGGTTTATGAGGATACATATGTAGTTTGTATATGATGAAATCTTCGATACTGTCTAGTCTTTCAATTTTGGTAGATTTCAAAATAAATATTAGAATTGAGAATGGAAACGGGGAATATTTCAAAGAGATAACAACCCGACCAAAGAGCAAAAAACAGCCCAAGGCCACCAATAGGTCTTCAACACAGCGAGAAAATCCCGCACCCGGAGGCGGGTTTCAGCTGGCCCCTAAACAAAAAAGTGTATTAGTTCACCAAAAAAGGAAGTCACACTAAACTCTGAAACATATAAATGAGCCAAAATAAGAAATATACACGACTAACAAAGGCCAGAGGCTCCTGACTTGGGATAGCAAAATGACAATGATACATAAATTAACAAAGGACTACTAGCAGTAAATGATATGTAAGCTCCAGACCTCAATTAAATTGATTGAAAGATAAGATTATGTCTCCATCATATGAAAATCAAGCACAATCCCTCCCGTTACGGGTTTAGTATCATACCATCATAAAATATATGAGAAGAACATAACCCGTATCATGCAAACTATGTTTTTAGAATAAATGTGTTTATTTCCGATGCAAAGACCCTATGAGTGAATCAATATTTATTAAAAAAAAATGCCATCGTTAATGACCTTACAACCGTACCATAACTATATCCCTTCTGAATCAGTCTGTTTAATGTTTTGGTTAGCTTTTAAGGTGAATGACAACATGTTTGTGCTTTGTATAGAATATTACCATAAAAGATTGGATGTGAAATACCTGAACGTATATGATGTATGCACGGTGATTTATATTTACGAATGATGTCCTTGTACCGATGATAACATTTAGTAAATGTTTTGACAAGTTTGTTACATCGAAAATCTTGGTATTTTAATTTTTCAGTAAAATACAGAGATTTCTTTCGTTAGAATCAAATACGTTGTTACATACATGAGCGAATCGACAAGTTGAGATATTAAACACCATCAGCTGGTGACAAGGGAACGTCACCATCCAAAAATGGATAATTAACAATAGGAAATGAAAAGGCATCTCTTTAATCGTGAATTTTGATATTACGCTTCCCGTTAAAGACATAGATATCAAGATCCAGTAAAGGGCAGTGTTCATTGTTCGTATTTGCTTTATTTAAAGTCAGTTCTGCAGGATAAATCTCTTTAGTGTACATACTTTAGTCGTCATTATTGAGAGCCAATATAGCATCCAAATATTTAAAAGTGTTATTAAATTTTTGTATCAGATGTTGTTCTGATTTTAGTCATCAATTGTAACTCGTAACAATACAGAACAGGTCCGCAATAAGTGGTGCACAGTTAGTTCTCATTGGAACTCCGATAATTTGACGATATACGGAATCTCCATACCGAACAATGTTAACTAGTAAAAATTCATGTGAAGTTATCGTATCAAAGCAGGTGCAATTGACATAGTTCTTTTGTTTGTTGTAACTAAAAAATGACCTAAAAGAGTTTGAACATATATATTCGCATTTTGACTTTTTAAATGCCCATTTAATTATGTGTGTGAATTTTTTCTAATGAGATTATGAGGCAAAGTGGTATATAGGGTAGAAAAATCAAAACTTTGAACAAATTCGAAATCACCAATATGAGCATGCTATTTATCAAGTACTTCTAACGAATTTTTTACACTCAAAAAGTAATTAATTCCACTATTTTTAAAGGCCTTATT
Organism: Mytilus californianus; assembly: GCF_021869535.1. Classification (NCBI taxonomy): domain Eukaryota; kingdom Metazoa; phylum Mollusca; class Bivalvia; order Mytilida; family Mytilidae; genus Mytilus; species Mytilus californianus. The sequence continues at coordinate 66,594,401 of NW_026262745.1, forward strand.
TGAACAATGTATTACCAGGTTTTCGATTGTACCAAGTGTACTAGTAAGTAGAATAGACAGTTTAGTAGTGGAACAATGGCTTGGAGACGAAATAAATCTATCTTTGTAAGGTGTTTTGTGCAGCTTCGGAAGCCAGTACATAGTTGGAACTTTCATATTATTCGGTTCTGCTTGTAAAGAGGTAGCTAAAAGTTTATGTTTATTACAGATGTCATTTTCCGAAAATGGAGTCAATTGGAATGTTGATGAATTCGTGATTTCCTTTTGCAGAACCTAATGTAAATTTTACGTCAAACAATAATGATATTATTGGCAGCCTTATCAGCCTGGACAAAAACAAATTCCTTGGCGAGTTCTTTTAACTTATGTTTGATACGAGAAATAAGGCTATTATGGTTGTTGTTAGGATCAAAATGTTATTTAAAATGTTTAATACGAATATCAACTATGTTTAGGTCCTTTACTGAGGAATGATTTCAACTCTTGGTCATGGACGATGTTAAAGTCTCCTGTTTTATTATGGGAACTTGGGCCATAAATGTTTTTGGAATTACTGAAATGTCATGACGTAGGTGTATTGTCACTAATATCAACATCTTTACACAATTTGCAATAATTAAACACATATTTCCGGGTATTTTTTTTGTAAACATAACAGATAAGAGGGAGCTCAGTATTATCAAAATAGCCAGGAATTTGTTCTTTAACGGAATGATCATTAAAAATACCAGCAATATTTACAAAATCAAAACCTTTATTGACATATTTGATTTTAATGAAATGTTTCATATGATCTTCAGGGCGATCAATTTTGGGAAAAAGTTTGGAATAAAAATATGCAATTATAATTTGGACGATTACATACTTAGGACTGCAATATGGGATTATGTTGCAATCCTCTAAAATTTGATGTAAGTTATGAACAGGTAAAGAACAGAGCTTAGTTAACAGATAATGTCTGCCGTTGTTTTTTGAAGTAGTAATTAGGTCCGAAACATTAGTATTGTTGGTACGAAATTTTCTCTGACTGCAATTTATTCTACGCCCATGAGAACGGTTTTGATGAACAGTTTTAGAAACTATATCCAAAATGTTAACAGAATCGGTTCTTTATATATTACCAATTCCCGACCTATAGAATAGACTGTCTGTAATTTTTTAATCCAATTTAATTCAATTAGTTTCCTTGATCGTAAAAATTTTGAATGAGTTTCCCCCAGCTGCTTATTTACTACTTCTAAAGGTTGAACTGTTGAATATTTAATAGGATGATTGTGCTTCTTAAGGTGTTGATAAATGATACTTTTAAATTTATGGGTCTTCTAAAACGATAAAGGTGTGTATAAATAAATAGCGTCCGATTTCACATACGTACTGAATACCGCATCCCGGTTTGTTCCATGTAAGTAAATAGATAATACTGTTAGTTTTTCAATTCAATCAGTTTCAAAATTTAAGGAAAATGTGCGACCATTAAACGTGGACCTTACCGTATTGTTGGTCGATAGACGTGGACATGTAAGTCATTTTTTGCCATGACACTTATCGATAGAAGGTTAACCACGATTTTTATTGATATATTATTGATATAAGATTGAGACGTGTAGATACCCTTTAAACGAGTTTGGTATTTCAAGAAGAGAAAAAAAATAATTAGAATTGCGGATACGTCCGAGGGCGGTTGGAGAACTGATAATTAATACCTTTCAGATGAAGTGGCCAGCGACTCCGAAGATGAGAAAAGAATACATGCATCGGATAACAGGGCAGTCCAAAAGATCAATGCAGCGAAAACAGATAAACGTAGCAGGAGAAAGCGTACCGCAGAATCATCTGGTTCAGCAACTCAAATGGCACATAAAGGTACAGGCGGTTTTGATGCTACATTTCGCCTGCAGCCCTTTCGTTGGGGCTCGGCCGCCAGTGGCCTAACTTTCGGCCACCAAAATAACTTCAAGACTTCAGACGTCTGCTACAACTGTGGCATACAAGGGCACTGGGCAAGAGACTGCAGAAAGGGAAAGGCGAGGACAAGACCTACCAAAGGATTTTCTTCTTAAAGATTAGAACAGTGATTTTTTTAAGGTACAAGATCTTGGTATTTTTCAAACATTTTATGAATATGAAAATTGTAATTCTGATATTTATTTAAAAGGTCGTTTGAACATATCTTTTAGATTTAGGAAACAAATTAATGCTTCAGATTTCATTTTGAATGTTATTATAGACGGTTATAAAATTCTGTTGTTTCACGAGCCTGAAGAAATATTTTTACGAAATAATAAATCAGCATTTATTTAGATAATAGTGAATTTGTTTCAACAGCTATTACTGAGTTGATAAAAGGTGGTTCGATACGCGAAGGATCGAGTAGACCGCATGTGGTTAATCCTTTGACCGTCTCGACTGCGAAAAATAAACACAGGTTAATTTAAGATTTAAGACACGTAAACAAACAGGTAATCGAAAACAAGATTAAATTCGAAGATTGGAAAGTAGTAATGAACAGTGTTTATCTTTTAATTGTTTCGGTTTAGTTTTTGAAATCAGGGTACCATCATATTGATATATTTCATGAGCTTCAGAAATTAGGAGATGTAACAAAGTTGTTTGTATATACTTTATTTCCTTTTGGTTTGAAATCTAGTGGATATATCTTTACTAAAGTCGTTTGACCTTTGGTAAAACATTGGCGAAAGAAAGGAATCAAAGTCGTCGTTTACTTAGATGACGGGTTTAGTTTAGCCGAGAATGAAAACACATGTTTAATGCACTCTGATTTAATAAAATCAGATCTTATATCATCGGACTTTGTACCAAACAGAAATAAATGTCACTGGACACCAGCACAAAATGAAGTCTTAGAGTGGTTAGGTTTTATCAAGAATTTAGTCATATGTAAAGTCAATATACCAGAGAGAAAAAAGAATGATTGAATTGAATTAGTATATATTATTTTTTATAGTTCACGTAAAGTGAAAGTAAGATTGTTAGCAAGAGCGGCTGGGAAAATCATTTCTTTTACCCCTGCTTTAGGGCACATTACACAGATCATGTCTAGAGGTTTGTTTACAGTAATAAATTTAAAACAAGATTGGGATCAAGCTATCGATATAAACCATTATGACACTTGTATCAGAGATTTAATATTTTGAAGAGATAACATTTGAAAGTTAGAACTAATTTCTTTGCTAGGACTGAATTCTGAATTTTACATATTTACAGATGCAAGCAATACAGCGGCTGCTGATTATATTGATTATCTTGAACAGACTATGCACAAATCTTGGTCAGATGACGAGAAATTGAAGAGATCTACTTGGAGGGAAGTCAAAGCAATAGAGTTGTCTCTATAAAGCTTTGCACGTTTGCTAAAAAATTGCACTGTGTCGTTTTATACAGATAATCTAAACACTGTAACAATAGTTCTCAAGGGTAGTTAAGTACCAGAATTACAGTCTTTGGCTTTGTCAATCTACGATTGTCGTCGCAAAAATGAGATTACTATTTTTGTCAACTGGATTCCCAGGCAACATAATGAACAGGCTGATATGTGAAGTAGAATTGTCGATATTGACGTCTGGGGCATTTCAGACGAATTTGTTACATTCTTGATTTATGGGGTCAAGTTTCAGTAGATACGTTTGCTAGCTTTGAAAATACAAAATTACCGAAGTTTAATTATTTATATTGGAACACAGGTTCTTTATGCGGCGACGCTTTCACGTGCGACTGGTCTGTTGAGAAAAACTACTGGCTAGTACCTTTAGTAACTGAAGCTAGCAGGGTTATAAATCATTTCGTAAAGGAACTTTGATAGTTCCGAATTTGCCATTATCGCCATTTGAACGTTGATTTTTGACACTGGTCTAAAATATAGAAAGTACATAAATGACGTACTTCAGTTTAATGAACCAGAAAGAATTTCCGAACCTGGAAATAATTTAAACTTTGTATTTGTCAGAGGAGATTTTGAAGGAACGATATTAGCAGTTATGTTAGACTCTTCATATTGTTAGTATTTAGTTTTTATTCACAGAATTGTTTTTACTATATACATATTGATGTATATGCGTGTTGGTAGTCACTGGACGTTTTTGTCGATCACTGGACGTCATTATCTTTGGTCACTTTTAGTATCGTCACTGGACCTGATATATATGGATTGATTCAGGTAAATATGTAATATATAATTGTTCAATTTTTTTTAAAGATTATAATTACTGTATGCATGTATCTATTTTTAGAACATATGTTAGACTGGATTCTGGTCACAGTTAAGTTCGGTAAATCATACAGAACTCAGACTACTTTACTCAAATCTAAATGCAACTGTACTAGATTCGAGGGCCAAAACGACGGTCACAAAATATATTGGAGGTTTTAATCGTTTTCTAAGATGCACACACAAATACAAAGATATATCTTCAGTACTTCCATGAAATAAACTTTATGTCGGTTTATACCTGCAACATTTGATTGAGTCATCTAAAGGTTTTAGTTCAGTAGATACAGATTTTTATAGCATAAAATGAGCTCATCGTATTGCCAGCGTAGCTGATCCATGCGGTTCTGAATTAGTCAAGAATATACTAGAAGGTGCTAAGAAAAATACTATCTCGTCCAATAAAGAAAAAGGAACCAGGTGACTTGAACTCACTGCTTAAACTGTTTAATAAATACCAAGATCGTAATTCATTGAAAGAAGTTCGTTTACTGTTAATGTGTTCGTTAATGTATACAGGTTTTTTGCGTTTTGATGAATTATGTAATATTACAGCTAAAGACATCGTTTTTCATACGTCGCATGTCAGTATTTGTATTTATGAGAGCAAGATAAAATTGTTTTAGACATGGACTTAACGTTGTAATTTCTAGATTAGACAGTCTCTACTGTTTAGTAAAACTTTTGCAGAGATATATAGATTTAGCAAAGATTTAGACTAATTCTGACTCTTTTATATTTCGTTCGTTGTCTTTCTTAAAGAAAACTAATTCTTTTATATTTAGAAGTAAAAATGTAAAAATCTCGTATGTATATACTCGAGCAAGAGAGCTAGTTAAAGAGGCTTCATCACAAGTAGGTTTAAATGTAAACAATTTTGGTTTACACAGAGCAGGCAGTGCCACTGCGGCCGCTAAAAATGATATACCAAATAGACTTTTTAAAGTTCATGGAAGATGGAAATCTGATTTAGCTAAAATGGTTATGTATCAGACAGTTTAGAAAAGCGGTTACCCGTCTCTAAAAATGTATGTTTATAACATTTACATGTTCTGCTTTCTTTGTACGTCGAAATGGTCACCATACCTGTTAGTATCAGAAATAGTCTTGTCTTATTTATATACATATATACAATATGAGTCAGCCTAGAGCAGAAATAAGGGGTAAAGTCATTCAAGAAAATTACAGCAAGTTAAGCACATAAATATGTTATGTTCGTTTGAACATAGTGAATTAAGAACATAAATATATTTATGTGTGGTATGCGTATGAATTTCCTGATCTATTTTAGTCCCTTGTTTTACAATAGAATACACTATCTATGCAAATTCGTAGGGTATTTTATAGATTGAAAACGGGTTTTAAGTTTATCGAAGGCTGGGCGGTGACCACTTAACTTGCAGACATTTTTTTTATATTGTTAAATATATATAAGACATGCAGTGAATGTGTATTTTTAGTATTCTGATTTGCAATGTTTATTTTATAGATTTGATACGGTGTATTGTTTACGCAGCGTGTTTAGATCATTATGTTTTTATGAAAAGACAGTTATAGAAAACTGATTATGTTGATTATGTTGAATAAATCGAAATTGTCACCGTGCCTGTTAGTATCAGAAATAGTCTTGTCTGATTTATATACATATATACAATGTGAATCAGCCTAGAGCAGAAATGAGGGGTAGAGTCGTACAAGAAAATTACAGCAAGTTAAGCATATACATATGTTATGTTCGTTTGAACATCGTGAAATAAGAACATAAGAAAACAAATGTTCACTATCATTTGACTTGAATCTCCCATATTCTTTTAAGTTGGTAGATCACTTGCAGTATTTGAGTCAAATTTCTAAATGATTATGTTTTTTTTTTAATCATATATTCAAAAAGAGGAATATTGCAACCTTAAAATGAGTTAACTATTCAAAACAAATCCATGGTGTAGTTTTGGAGAAATTAACCTAAAAAATCACACTGCTGCGCTTCCTTGATAAGATTTGGAGAACTGTTAATGACGGATATACAACAGAAATGGTTTACTATGAAAAAATTAACCTGCTTCCCTTTGAAACTTTGTATTCCAATTCAATTTTTATATACGTTTATAATTGCACTTTACTAACATAATAAAAGTCTCTTGGCTCAAATGATTTATAAAGGGTCTTGAATCATACAAATCCCTGCTAAATTGTAAGTGATATATGTATCTGAGGTTACCTGTTTTGGACTTAGTAGCTATATCGTACTTTGCTTTTCTGTTGCCTGTTATATAAATAAGCGTTAATTAGAAATAAACATGCAACCTTGATAAATTAAGTATCTACTTACAGAAAAAGAATTAGAAATGAAAAATGAAATTAACAATTGATGAATGTATTGAGTCCGAAGCGTCTGTCTGGAATAACTTCATCAGGAAAAAGTAAACTAACAAAAATACCGAACTCCTAGGGAAATTCAAAACGGAAAGTCCTTTAACAAATTGCAAAATCAAAAGCTCAAACACATCAAACGAATGGAAAACAACTGTCATATTCCTGACTTAGTACAGGCATTTCCTGATATGAAAATGGTGGAGTTATACCTGGTTTTATAGCCAGCTGAACCTCTAAATTCTATGACATGTATGACAGTCACAAAGAATTCCATTATATTGACAACAATGTGTATGCAAAACAAACAGACATACAGTAATAGGTAAAAATGTCAAAAATTAGGTTACAGCAGTCAATATTATGTTATAATCTTAATCACTATAAAACGATACATTTGAGAAAACAACGTTATATAATAGCCTTTTGAACTTTTTTAAATCGGATTATGATTTAAAGATAGCTTATAAACAAACAGATACATAAATTGCCATTTATTGTTATAAAAATTTAAATACCACATTGTTCATGGCATTGAAGTGGCGTGGTATATCGTCCATTACTTACAATGTATTTGCAAGTAATGACTAGCCTAACACGAACAGACACAGATAATATACAAAACTGTTATACACAAAATAACATAGTATTTATGCGTTATGCGGAATTAGTTTATTCCGACATTTTTAATATGCCCTATAAACAGGTTTTGTTCGACCGGTGTCGTTATGACAGTTATGATTAAACTCAATATATCTATAAAATTTAAAATACATGTTCTTTAAAAATCTTGTAATTAGCATGTTATATATCTTAAAGAAGTATTCAATCGTCAACACACCGTATTTTCCCTATAAATTCTAACCTGGTTTATGTGGACAAAGTGTCAAAAGTTGCAATCAAAGTCCTGCAACAATAAACTTTTTCATAAGTGACCTCTTGAAGTCAAATATTGAATATAACACTATACAATAATATTGAAACGATATATCTAAACACATATCTATACGCGAATACGAACAACAAAAATGTACCAGACTCCATGATCGTCTTTGACGGAAATAGAGCCTTGAAGGTCGATGTTAAGTGAATATATGCCTCAAAACCAATATTACAGTTAATAATTGACTTAAAAAGATTCACATTGATAAAATGACATGTTATAACTATTTTATTACTATTTCCACAAATAAACTAGCTTTAAGCCCACGAATTCTACCAATCTTGACCAGACTCTATTCTATTTTTTTTGCTACTGGTATTAAAATTGTTTTCACATTGCATAAGCATGCAAAATTTATTTCATTTAAATTGAAATCATTTACCCTCGTGGGATGTTTTTACTTTAAACAAATCCGGGTCACAAACCAAAACCGAGGGAAACATATCAACTATAAGAGGAAAATAAGAGAACAACAGAAACACTGAACTGCAACAAAAACAAACGCCAACATACATAGAAATGGATTATTTGATAACAACTGCAATATTCCTGACTTTGTACAGGACATTCTAAGAAAACATGGTGGGTTGGACCTGGTTTTATGGCTAGCCAAACCTCCCTCTTAAATGGCAATGTTAAAAATACCGCTAAAATGACAACATTACGTGACAGGAATACAGTACAAACAAACGCAAAACACTCAGGAAAGAGAAATACTAAGAATGAAAAAAAACCTAGAATATTAACACACTAATTTGTTTGTTGTATTGTTTCAAAATACCAATATTTATTTTTTTTGTATTGAATCAGAGTGCAACTATTTCTATATTTTAAAAGAATTCATGAACCGTGGTTAAATATTCGTACTTTGTGTACATCAAGATGGGTTGTTTTTTTTATAAGAAATGATGCATGCAAGAGACAATCGGAATACTTTAATATGATATAAATTTTAGTTTTATCTGCATATTTCACTTTTCTTCTAAAAGACTTAAATTTTGAGTTGTGCAAACTTTGTGCTTGATTAAAAATTGAATCTTTGGGATCTGTACTTAAAATATATGTATTTTTCCGTGGCTTTTCCGATCAGTCAAACGGACTTTTCTTATAAGAATGACGGATTAATGAGGAGAAATTGACGCGAACTCTACTGATCGATAACTGATTGTTGATTTCTGACTGATCGCTTACATATTAACGCCTGGGGTTTCAAATACAGAACGATGAGAGCAGAACATTTGATTTTTTCAGAAGCCGAATTCAACAGATAAGGTCAAAGGATAGGCTCATTAAACAACTTATAAAAATTAAAAAGGACAAAACAACTTTAATTTAATACTATAAGAATTATTTTAACAACAACAATTTGCATTACAGTGGCTTTTATTTTGCCATCGTGCATTGCATACTTATGCGCATTTTCTGCATATAAAATCATGACAATTATCATTCAAGGAACAGTTAATATATAGTAACATTAATTAAAAAAGAAAAATGTCGTTTATCTAATTTTGTGAAAATAGAAACCGTGGTTATTTTTGTTGAACTTCCCTCGTTTTGAATTTACCTTAAAGTTCGGTAAACATTTTTTTCATACATTATAAACCAACTCTCGATCTCAAATAAAAAGAAAAACATGTTTATTGAAAAATATATTGAATAGACTAAACAAAATCTTTGTAGACGACTGATGAGCTTTGTTTTTTTTATTAATAAATCAGTTCATTCGATAGCATTACACATTTGTGAGATACTTCGATTGATCCTGTAAATACCAATTACCATTACCATTGTCATATCAATTCTAACTGAGTTGCATACGACAATTTTGAAGGTGTAATAGTTCTCGACAGATCAAAACGCAAACAGTATTACAGACAAATTTGAACATTGATGCCAAATCAAAGTTATTAACACTAGATTTCGTTTTTACATGTGGTGACCTTAGCTTTTCAAGAAAATTAGGTTATCGTTTGTAGATTCATCCTCTTTTTTGACTATACAATAAAACACAATGTAAGATAAAAGAATAAAATATGAACTCTTACCTTTCCAATAGTATGCATACATTATTACTACAACTGAAATGGAAAACGTGTTCTTTTCAATGACGCTGAGATGTAAAATAGAGCAAAAGTTACATAGCAATATTTAGTTATTTACGATGACGGTAACTGTGAAATTAGAATTCAATATAATGTATCAACAGTCAAAGAACGTGGATCGAAATACTCAAAACTTCGCATGTTCCATTTGTGATGATAATTTACTACTAATTCATGCAGTAATCGAAATCTTTTGATTATAATTGACGATTGACATAGATTGGTAATAAATCAAAGAAACATTTATTAACTTTAAAAATAGTAAAACATGAAGTTACACTTTCTAATGGTTCAGGTAAAATGCATCGTATGGTCTAATATATCAGGGTAAACTATTTGTCTTTTTCTTAGGTAAACTTTTAGTGATTGGTTTGTTTGATTTCCATTCCAATTAATGTATCAATTTCATTCTTACTTTTTCTATCATTATACTGGTTTATAGTTGATCGAATACAGTGTCTCATAATTCAGGTTACAGCTAGTATACAAAATTTTACAGCTACTATAAAAAGCAATAGTTCATTTATGTTTTGTAAATAAAGGTGTCACAAGAGTTCGCAATGTCAATAACGTTTTCATACGTAAACTATTTAAACAAAGAATACCGGTATATTTGAGGGAAGAAACAATATCATAACATTTTCCATTAGCGCTACGCTTGTTTCTGGAACATCTTTCTTCAGCTACATGTACTCCTAAGGCTAAACATCCATAATTTCTTAATGACTATAATATTTTCGATATCAAATAAAACGAGATCTGGTAGGAATGCCTAGGAGACAATTATCCAATTGAGTCAAAATCATGCATAAATAAGCAGCTATAGGTTACCGCACGGTCTTCCACAATACGCAAAACTCATACCGTAAAGTTAGCTGCAAAAGGTCGCGACATGAAAAAATGTGATCAAAAGAAAAAACAAACTGCCTGAATGATAATAAAACAATACACGACAAACAGATTAAAAAACAGCAACCAACGATAACTTCTGAATTACTGTTTCCTAACTTGGGAAAGACAAATATAGACTGATTCTAGGTTAAATTCTGAGTGCACAACCCTCCCATAACCAGGGAATGTGGTGTTTCACCACAACATACAAACAAACAGTAAATGTCAGTTGGAAATGGCATGACTCAACTTATCGGCATGATCCAGAAACAAAAAAAAAAACAACTCACAAATAGACAAAAGACAGAAAAACGATCAAAGTGTTCTCGCAGTTACTGAAAGAAAGTTCAAAGCCAAAACCAACTAACAAATAAATGATGTTTTCCCAGACCAAATTATTGCGATTATTCTTTGTAATGTCATGAGTATAAATCGTTTGTTTTGTATTAAATTTATTTTACTGATTTGTATCAATTGGTAGAGGATTGAAACAAAAAAAAAAAGGATGCAACATTGCTAGTCATTAATGTGTTATGCAAGTGATTTTCGTTCTGTCTTCAATTTTATCTATATATAGTATGGAACGCCGTTTAAATCCAAATAATGTTTATACCAACAAAACAAATTAAATACCCGGATTGTTCAAAATACACAACTAGATTTGAAAATTTCACGTCGTCATTGTAGATTTGATGACGCATACCTAGTTTGCAACATTACAGAGGTAGAAAAAAGCAGCTAGATTAATGAATACCACAGCTGATTTTGAAAAAAATTACACAGATGCACACCTAAAATTAAATAGTGCAAAGCTAGACTTAGGCAACTTGACATTTCAAAGTATTCATATTTTGTTCAAGTGACAATGTAGTATTTTTGGTGGTATTATCAATTTTTGTCAACTGATAGGGCGGAGGTTACGTTTTAATTTACCTAAGGACAGTCTATTTGAAGGTGTGTGTGATAAGAATGATTGCCGTTATAATTATTATATCTGATTTCAAATCACCTATCGGTGTCACCAAACGAATATACAAAAGAACTGAGTTGATATTGGACGAATAAAATAGTTTAAAATTTATAGCATTTACATGTGCTTTAACCAAAGTATTTTAAAGTATCGGTTATTGCATTATCTGTTTAAACTTTCTAATCTTGGGATTAATATCAAAAGTGATTTGAAAAAAAATATTCATAAATAATAAAATATTAACGTTCTATTTTTCCTACTTAATATGATAAGGAATAATAAACAGCTTTGAAAGAAAGAATTTCTCGATTAACGCGTGTATGTTTCACCGCTTCTTAGATTTACTATTTAAGCACGTTTGCTAGTTTAGGTAAATCATTCTGTATTACGAATCATGGCAAGGCGTAAAAAGATACTTTCATCTTTGGCAAAAGAAATTTCCTTACTTTGCGAATACACATATAGTGTTTACAGATTTTAACCGGATCAATGACCATAACTGGACACTTACTTGATGAGTTTATCCTGAAACACCTGTCCATAGATGGACTAGACTATGATAATCGAACCGGTAAAGCCCCGCCCAGTCAAGTGAAATAAATCAATTAATATTTAGGCCTCATCGGACCAACATGAGAACACGAGAAGGGACAGAATGATCTAAAACACTGAATTATAAAAAAAAAATACTAATTAATTATCAGTTAAATCTCAAATTCAACTTTACTACAATAATCATTGAATCCGATATTTAAATAAAAAAGCTAAACATTGATCTTGAAATTATTGTGGTAGTACGATGTTTAATTTATAGATAAAATGAAAGCATTACACATATTAAGGATATATATGCTCTATGTGAATATTCATTCACTTAAACCTTTAACATTCACGGACTTTTGACGTTTTCTTCCCGAATAAACGCGGTGCAATTTCAATCGAATTGAACATTTTAACAAAAGCTCATTTAAAAGATATTAATTGATCGAATTTTCCAGAAAATCTTATTTAAAGAAAAAATATTACTTTCCTCGGTTACGTGGTATAATCGGAAAAGGTCACGTGACTTGCAAATGTGAAAAACATATACAATTCAAGTGGAAAATTGACATCGTTCAGGCATTTTGGTCCCAAATTGGATATAGTTTTAATGCAAAAGCAACACACGAAGTCTTCTGGAAACTGACTAGGTGTCAAATGTATACAGAAAAGATGAAACCTGTGCCTTGACAATAAAGACTATAATGATGTGCATTTTTTGTATTCTAGTTAAACATTATTTGCCGAGAATTGCATGCTTTGCTCTCCATACTCTTTGTTTCTCTAGTAAACATACTTTTGATATTTTCTTTCGCTGTACAATTTTTTGTTTTGGTGTATACTCAATCCGTTAATTTATAGTCTTTGTAAGGTACATACCACATACTGCACTGGGCAAGCAAAAGGAAAGTATCGCTGCAGCTGTATGTTTGTTGTTGCTTCTCAAAACTGATAAAGAACAATGAACTTTGTATGTGAATATACAATAAGCTGTTGTAAGCAAAATAATACATTCTATATGGTTTGACTTTCATTTTTTTTTTTCATTTTAAAATTTTCATCCGTTAAAATTATCATGCCAAACTTTCCATGCTATGGAAAGGATTTGTGCCTTATTTTATTTGTATTCTTTCTCATTTTCTGGCAAGTTTTGGTATACAATATATTAAAATTTAAAGATTGTGAAGAAAAAACGTATCGGAAAAAAAAAATTGAAATTATATCTATATAAATATTTTCGCGTTGAACAAATAATAAGACATAAAAAAATATTCTGTGGGGTTCGGGACTCAAACTATGTTATATATGAATATATAATTAACTAATTCAGGAACGAACGTTTAATATAGGATAAATGATGTCATCACCTAGACCAATACATGTGTTAGCTTTTTATTATATCATTTGAATGCAAATATCAAAAAATGTTAACATGTATAATACATTCTTAAAAGACCATAACGTATTTAAAATGAAGACGGTTGCAAAATCATATTTGCAATAAAAGAAGTGACAAAATACACGAATTTGAAACTGGTTTTCCATATATTCTATCATATTGCATACAAATCAGGCTACACATGTTCAATCTAATTTCAAAAAGCTATAATATGAATTGTGATAGAAAAGGGGTGTTTAAGGACAAATGAAAATACAGAGGACTTACAGTTGACCTAGTCTTTTGAATGCAAATATAACACAAAATGCCTACCTTCATGATGGTTAGATTTGAAATGACCATTTTCCTTTTCTGATACATCACTATGGATCTCAGGTCTGGAATATTCATGATAGAGTAATTTTTAAACAGCATTGTTATTTCATATATCATGTACAACCAGACCTCTTTTCACTTTTAATTAAAATGGTCTTTCTATCGCGTGACCATGGAATACATACATAATAATAAATAGACATACGAACAACCATCAGTTATAATAAAACAAATGCATACTGTACTGATAGTCCTCGCATTCAATGCATATCCGACACAAAATTATTATTATTAATAATAATAATAATAATAATAATAATAATAATAATAATAATAATAATAATAATAATAACAATAATAATAATAATAATAATAATAATAATAACAATAATAATGGAAACCTTGAACAAATCAAAAGCAAACATCGGTAACAAAGACGCCAACATTTAACATGTTTAAAAGAGCAAAGGCTCACAATACATGAACTGGAAGAACATGTATGTCAACAAATAGTTGTGACAACACAGCGAGGAACTAATGTTTTGCCTGGCATAAAGTAAGGGAACTGTTATCTGGTCTAGCATATTTTCTCTAAATGTGAGGATTTCGAAAGACAACAAATCGAATAAATAAATGACATACTTAGGGCTCATTTCTGTAATATAAAAAATAAGTATATGTGGTATATTTACCAAAGAGACAACTATCCATAACGATAACCGCAGAATTACAGCCTCCGTATTTGGGACTACTGTCATTATATATAATGTTCAGAAGAATGATTGACATGAAAAATATGTAAACTTTTTATTATTACTCGGACAACACTAAACATATATGTGAAACCAATAAAAGCAGTCATGATTTGTTGCCTTGTATTAAAACATGACTTACATTTGTCTCATATTTGGGACGTATAACTTATTAAGTCAAAAACAGGATTAGAACAACAACAACAACAACAACAACAACAACAACAATAGTAATAATTATAATAATAATGATAATAAAAGCAATACATAATGATGATGATGGATTGTTTAGCGTCCAGTGGCATTTCGCATGCATATTAAGGAAGAGAACATGACAATGTGATATGAATATTAACCCTTTTATGTACTAGACCGACACGCTAAGCCAGATGCCAGATTTTAACATTCTAGTTCAAAAGGTAACAATCCAAAAAAAGATTATGTCACCTTACAAGGACACATTATTCTTACACCAGGTCGACATATATTCGTTCTTACTCATAAAAGCCGCTTGCTTAGTGGAGAAGCAGCAAATTCCAATTTTCAAGTCCTTGATTTGACTGGGACGGGGTTCAAAGTAAAGACCTCAAAGAATCGAAACTAGCACGCTGACACGAGGTGGTTAAAGGAAACATCAAAATAAATCAATAACAGAACCGAACCAGAAACAATTTTGAATTTGCAAGAAAATAGTAAAAACATCATAACTAATAAGGGCATATTTAGATTTTCGATTATTGCGTATTCTAAATATATAGATTTAAGAAACATTACCTTAACATTTACTGTTTTTATTTCGTTTACCATTGAGATTATGAACATGAACTATGCAAAATGAATATTAAAGAAAGTGAACGCCATGAGAGACAGACAGTGATTTTTTTTTACACATATCGTTTTATTACACGTTGAGGGGCAATATATCAAAGAAGTCATAAACGGTCTAACATGAGAGTTGCAGTTAAATGAAAATTTACCCCAAAAAAGATGTTAAAAATAATTTGTTTTATATCATTTTTCAAAAAGTTCCATTTTCTGCGGAGGTATCGATATTAGGGTTTTGAAAGTAGCATTTTACTTCGCATTATTTATTTACATGACAATGGACCTATAATGGAATAAGGGTGATAAAGGCTTTGATCCGTGGACTATTTTTGTAATTAACAACAATTGTGTGATGACCAACCTAAAGATTTGACGTCTATTTTTTTTTTATCTCTATCATTTTAATCTGTGGTGTAATATAGTTGATGATTTAAATTTACAAATAATCTATGAATAGTTTCCCGAATATGGTTAGCAATTTTTTCGATTTGCAGTCTTCTTCCATTAACAACTATTAAACAACACATGTTACTGTAATGTTAAGATTCAAGAAGGAATTTAAAGAAACGTTTTACATAACAGAACTGTAATGCAGATAGTTTCTATTCTCAGGACCTTGTTGTATACTAGGCTGCATTCGATTATTGTTTTGATGTTTAGTGAAAATAATATTATATTGAACACAGTAATGTATACTTTACCTCTTTATTACTTTGCAGTGGTTATTCCCAGGAAACCTCTTCAATTCTATACACATATAATCTAAATATAAGAATTTAAAATGTCAATCCTAAGAACAGGGAAAATAATATATATTTAAACACAAATTCTAGAAAAAAAGGTTCACTAAGCATATTTAAAAAGGTTGAACTTGATACTGACAAGGAATCATAATATCATCATACTAATTGAATATTTTAAATTATTTTTTATTGTTGTGTTCCGGTTTGTACATGAACTTCATTTTCATATGTTGGTATTGCAGAAAGTCATGTTTTCTCAATTTCTGATTGCGATGTTTTATAATAAATCCATCGGATGTGCACTGATTGATACTTTAGTCAGGGAGAACATGATATTTTTTCCGCAGATGCAACTTGCTTTGAATTAGTTTTCAGCAACTGCGAGTATTCGTAGATCAATACAGTAACTGTGTGTCTTTCGTTTTTATGTTTTCTTAGTTGTTTTGTTTTTGCCACGTTTCAAACTTATTAGTAACGTCATTCCCAGTTGATGTTTACAGTTTGTTCTTAAGTTGTGCTGTTACACTACTGATCCACGTAACAGGAAGGTTTGATCACGCAAGAACATCTTTAACCCCCTACATTCTGTAAGGGCCTTTCAAAGTTAGGAGCCTGTAGCATGTATAATTATGTGGTTGCCGTTTGCTGTTTGTTATATTTGCTTTCCGTTTATTGTTTTGTCATAAATCATGCCTCTCGTTTTCTCGTTTGAATTTTTTTTAATACGTTTTCATGTCGGATCTCTTTAAAGTTGACTCTATGGTGTGGGATTGCTCATTGTCGAAGGCCGTACGCTGTTACTTTTTCAAATTTGATGCGCATGCAGCGTTTGTTTTGGATTGATCGCCATCGAGAAGTTTTAACACAGATAAAATTAAAGGCCAATGATACTCAAATATTTGGTGATATATGACCAAACATTACAGTAACTTTAAAAGAAATAAAAAACAAACAACATTAGATGAACTTGGCCTGAGAAGTTAATGACCTTAATTTCATAATAATAACTACATTGTTCAAAAATGAAGTATTGAAATATATCTACCATGTTAGTGTCAAGACACTGACTACGGAGCTTATAATACCTTTGGGTACTAGCAACCTGACATTTTTTATATATTTATTTCTATATAAACACTTGCAAGGTATTTTCATATTTTGTCAAATACCATTTTAGGATTCTTTTAAACTATTTTTCATCGTTCTTATGAATAATTTCTCTTACTCAGATAGAGGTTTAGCCCTGTAAAACCATGCTTGAAAACTATGATTCAGCAATGGGTAAATATTAATCCACATGGGGCAACAACAATTGTGTATCATATCAAAGATTTATTACCATCAACAGATTGGGGGAATATTAAACACCCAGTGGCAAAACGCGAACTCTGATTTCAGCTTCTACACAAGGATGAAATGAGAAATGTCTACCAAAAAGACAAAATTCCTTTTTGGGAGAAACAATCTTTAAATAGACACTCACAGCCCAAGCAGTTTTATTCGGTTTATGATTAACTAAGTGTACATATGAATATGAACTCTTTTGTTTTTTAAATCGTTTATGGAAAACTTACATCTGTTGTCATTTAAAAAAAAAAATAGTTGAACTATATAATGTTATTTATACAGTTATGTATATTGCAGTGTGCTTCTTTATGTTTTTGTTTTTATTAATTTGAAAAATCATTGTTGGATCATTTTTTTTTTTGGTGTAATGAATAAGAATGTAACTTATGTACTATATATACAATATTTTTACAAAACAGGAGACCGCTTAACCCTGGGCGATGGAACATTGTAAACACAAGGACCCTATCTTATCCTTCCCTTGGTTGTGCAAGTGGATTATAGTCAGGTTTTTTCAATAAATGCATTTCACGTGTTGAGAAAGGTGTAATATGTCTCTTATTTGTAGTAGTGTTGTTTTTTAGTTAATGGTTTTTAGCTTTTACAGTTTCAAATATTCGTCATGTGACATTTTGCTCAAGATAATACGTATTGAAATAGAATATAATTTTGAAAGTTTGTTAGAAATAAACAATTTTATGATTTAGAATCATTTGCATCTAGTTAGTTTTTGCACTGTAAAATAAAGATATGCATGGATATGCTGTAGTTGGTTTGATATGGCTTTGGAACATTGTAGGTCATTGAAATAAAAACAAATGATATTCTTATTATTATTTGGCATTCTTTACAACTCCATGTGATGCGTTAACTAATCTTCATCGTTGTCAGTAATAATGAAAACCTTCCCCGTGTCTTAGCCCTTCCGATCAGTATGTGCAATCTATCAATAAACGATTGTTCCTTAGATCAAGTCATTCTTCAATTGCAATTATTTAGCAATGCACTGAACATTTGTTAGATTTCAATATACCTGGTGAAAGAACAAGTTCATCAGGACAGGACATCTTGTGGCAAGAACAATCCTCCACTGAAGGGTCACAGAAACAACGGTCCCCACTTTTTTCCACAAAGCTGTATGAATGGGTATAATCGCATCTACATAACCTATCCGAAATTATGGTTCCATTATAAAACACTAATTGACCCTCTTCAGAGCATTTGGACTTTTCAAACATGCATTGGCTGTGGCCAGCTGTAGTTAGTTTAATTGGTTGGTAACTATTTTTGTTGCACTCTCTATCGTCTAGTTCACCCCGGATAACGAACTCGTAACCTAATAAATATAGAATAATAGCGTTACATGGTGTTGTAGTTCAAAATTTTGAACAATTTAAAAACTTTTATAGGTTGGGAAACTATTTTGATAGGATATCCTAATTGGAATAAAGTGGTATAATCAAATAAGGATAAATTGATTGTTGTTTTCTTTACAGGCTTCATGTATGCCTCAATATTCTAATATACATGTAAATGTATTGTGTTTTAACAATTCAAAATACTATTCATAGTATTGCTAGGCATACACCAAGCTTCAATAAAAAAATTTGCAACGATCATGTAAAACCATATTTTGTTGTCACTGATTACATATGTTTAATCTTTTTATGAATGTCAAACAGTTGAAAACAATATGACTATAATAGCACTACTTTATATAACCGCAAAGAATGACGACATAATCTAAAAAAAGTGTTAAACAAAAGCGACTGTTTACACTGTATTTGGCCTGATTCAGTAGAGTTATGGACTTTGATTCTAAGTACCGTTTGAGAATCACGGCCTCTAGAACGGCGGAACAGCAAATGTTTAACAACATAGTTTGCCACTCTCATTAAATGTGGCATCATTTCCCTTCAGAACCAAAAACGGCAAAAACAAGTATTATCAACTGGGGATTGCAAAATTGTGTAAATTCTACAAAAGACTAATCTTTGGAAAAAAAGTATAGGATATGCACAACTAATCCTTTAGGTAAAAGAACATAAAGAAAGAGGGTGGTTTGGGTGTTCTTTTTATCGAAATTTTTTATCAAGTATCAAGAGTTAAAACACTTGTTTGCCATCTTCTCTTATGGTTTCGCCAGTACTTTACATAATGTTTATGATTTACTTAAAAAACGTTCTACAATTTTTACGAAATAAATGAGCACATACTGACTGTTGCTGCCATTTATATATTACCCAAAGCCAATCTTAAATCAACCTAAAATAATCCTGTACCTATGAACAAATGCTAGTAGCAACAGAAGACAGTAAACAACCTATATTTAGTGTGTAAGTTTGTTAACTAATATGACCTTGCCTTCCGACTATATTTTAATTTCCTATCATATTGGTCTTTTTTTATTGTGTTCATAGACTCTAATTTTACAAATAGTTGACACGCTCTATTAACATTTTTTTGTCGAATTTACATGAATTTAAGATTGCCCATTGTTGATTACTTTTAGCTCATTGAGCTCTGCGGAAGGAAATATTTATCTACGGAACGGAGAGGTAGAATCAATACTATATCAAGAAATCTTTATGTTACCTGGTCTCTGTATATCTGAATCCTTTTTGCAAAATTCTTTGTATACGTTCTCATTATCATCAAATAAGCAAAGATATTCTGGTTCACTTTTATTGCACAGGCTTTTTGATCTCATACTCCACTGTGAAGTATGCGGACATTTCATCCGGTTCAAACCAATAATTACAAATACAGGTTTCGGCACTGATACCAAAACAATGACCTGCAACAAAAGCTGCTTTAATAAAAAACATAAACACCGTGTGTATGTTAAAATACAGCAAAACGGAAAAACACCACTTACATCGCTCTACTCTCAACCATTGCTAATGCAATGTAATATGCAAAAAAATTTATGTCAACAAATGATATATCATTGACGACACGAGATCAGGCAGTTTACACAACAGTTTTCGAAGCAAGCAAGCCATAATGACATTATTTCAAATAAAAAAGACGAAAGTGTTTTGCTTTACCATTTGATTCATATGTCATAGTACCTCGAGGTATCATCTGTAATTTCTCTACGGCGATAATGACTAAAACGTTGTATTTAAGCACAAGGAAAGATTTAATGTTAATGCTTCGCCATGATTCCAGACCAAAAAAAAACCAAACAATATTGACTTGTCACAAGTTTTGAATACCGAATTATCAATAGAAAAGCATTAAAAAGATTTTACACTGAACGCATACATGCTGCTGGTTAAAAATATTTTCATTATTACCCGATAGTCCGATGACACACAAACATTACTATCATACGGGCATTACAAAAACTTCCTTTGCAAAACTTTATTTCTTAATATACTTCGTAAATTTCACAATAACATAGACACATTACGAAATATTGAACTTCCCATTATAAATTTGTTGAAAAAAATTAAAACAAGATATAATCACGTTATATAAGAATAAGATAATTGCAAATTGCAATTTATTGTTTTAGATGGGGTAATATTTGAAATCTTCAAAACGCGCAACCCAAATTTAGACGAGTGAAACATTGTTAACCAGACAAATTAGTTTAACCATCGTCATATTTTGTCAGACGGATAGATTACCCCTCTAATCAAAGAAATTAAAGAAATAACAGATTTTCCAATTTCTTGAAAAAACTCAGTCGCATATCAATATATCCATGAAACGATCTTTTCCGAAACGAAAAGCCTTCGAATGTATTTGGTCACTTTAACATTTTATGTCTTATTTCAGACATGTGTATTTCAGCATTTCAATTAAGATCGTTTAGTCTGTTTACAGAATAATTTTTATAAACCTGTGCTCACTCGTAAATACTGAATTTTCTAAAAGGTGACTTAACACTACGTATTGAATTATGTTCCAGCGAAGGATATGAAAATTAAGTTATTTGCCTCAAGAACAAATCTGACAAAACCTGATTGTTTAAGTTAAGACGTTTCAGATCGTGTTCAAAGACTTGTATTTTTTAACGATGAAACATAACGTCAATTGCTCAGTTTTGGCAAGTAACTACAACTATAGTTGTAAATTTCTATATTATTTGGTCTATGGTGGATAGTTGTCTCATTGGCAATCATATGGCATCTTCTTATTTTTATACGCAATATTAACGGACTTTAAAATAAGGAGAAAAGCGGACATCACCTTACAAATTGTTTACCTAACAAACGAATCGTAAAGATAAATCCTTATGGCCAAAACGCTTCTCTTTGGATAACCGAATTTGATTTGGAATTGGATATCACCTCTGCAGGTGCTGTCAATCGGGAAATGTTTTGACCTTTTTTAGAAGAATACTTTTGCTTGTGATTATTGTCTGCGGCGCTATTCAATATGTTTGGTAATTTCTGTTATTTTTGTATGTTTTATGATAATTGCTGCGTCAGGCCAAGTACGCATCTATCGTTTTCAAACATAATTGTAAATGAATATGAATATTCAATTTCTACGGAAAACAAGCAATCAAAGACAAGAGGACGTCAGTTGTTACAAGTTTCCACCATGTGATTATTTTTCCTTTCTCGAATGATTTGATATCTTGGATCATTTAAAACGAAGGAATCCATATAATTTTCTTTCCAACTTTTGGGTTTAACTATGTTCATACTTACAAGATATGTAATATGTACCATATTACCACTGACAATTTTCCATTTAATTCAGTTTCTTAACGTTGCGATTGATTCTGATCCAAGTACTATAAATTTCGCGCACACATCCAAACCTAAAACAAATGGAAACTGTCATTTCAAAACTAAATACTAGAATGATTAATCACTAAAAAAATGCAAACAAATGCGAGTTTGGCATTAGGTTGACAATGAAAGTGTCCGAAAAAAAGGTAATAAAGCATTTGCTGTTAAATCTTGAAAGTTTACAATATGACAAGCAACAACCACGTTATACATGCTATAGACATGACTACATATCTACACATGTAAACTATCAAAGTCACACTATATTCATACCACTATCAAATGAATCAAACCATTAACAATCAAATTAATTTTAAGTAATACTTTGAAAGCAAACCCCATCAGTGACTTGGTTTGTAAGCTACATGCATTGCACAAAGGTCATTAAAGAGGCAACCGTGTTCAAATATCACAGTCAATGTAAAGTATTTATGCGACTTCCATACGGATATTACAAAAGCAACATGATAGAGTAATAATTTTTTTATTATTGAATTTGTCATGTATAAATTCTACAGAAGGTGTATCACGATCAACTAAATTCGGAAAAAAACATGTTTGAAATGCACCCCTCAGGTAATAATGGTATTAATTGTATTGAAAGTCTTTGATAATAGATCTATAAATATATATATGCGGTGATTTAAACAGTGTCATTGTGTGTACAGAAATAAAATTGATTCTAAATATAACGTAAAACTTATTATCCTTTTTCATGTTTTAGTCCTGTCATGCTTTAAATGTGTGCTGATTTATATGTACCCTGAGTACATATTGGTGTGTAAAACTACAATATTGACAAAATGTCAGTATTATAGGGGGTTGGGTAATGGTTTGGTCAAGTGATTCTTTTATAAATTCAATTGTGTGTGCAACTACAATTTCTATTTTCACACGATGTCTGACATGTAATTTGATTCGTTACGTAGAATCTATTTTTCTCTCTAATCTGTTTAAAATGTTAGTTTCAAATATAAAATGTACTTTCGTTTCACACATGTAAGCAGACATTTAAAACAATCTTACAAATATTTCACATTAAAGAGACACAATACATTAACATAATAAACAACGACATCGAGTTAATACAACAATTTATAATCATGTTTAAAGCAAAGAACGCAATTATGTAAACAAACCTGAAATCTTGTCAAGTATTTTTGTGAATCATTTACCAAGTTTACATTGATAACGGAAGTTAACAGCCAGTGTCCGGATCTATTTAAAAGAAGTCCTACATGTGACCAGAGATTTAAATATAAGTTAGTTTATTTGTATAATCAGTTATTTTGTACGCTAGATATGCAACAGAGATTCTATCAATGAAAATGCATGAATACACATTTGATAATAGTCAGTAAGAATTGAGAAATGACGCTGTATTAATATTAGAATATAATTTATATTCATAGCATAGAAAACAAGTAATTGTTGTAAACATCCTGTTCGAAAACATCATGCACATTATTTATAAAGCTTAAAAATAAGTAACAGGATAAAGAATATATAAATTCCAATGTAGTGCAAACTTTACCATACATGTACATTACAGCATATAGTTATCAACAGTAATGATAAGTAACAGGATAAAACATTCTGCTGTCAGGACATTTACACATAGTAATGACAAACAAGCATAAGTTTAACAAAGGTTGGTAACAAGCAATAGAAACAAATATAATTATAAACATACCTCACATGAGTGCCAACTATTGTTTGTCTATGTCGTTTACTTTGTTTGGTCTTTCTGTTGTCTATGTCTCCTCATCTCATGTTATTATACTTCTAGATTCTAAATTGTTAACATACACAATTATTAAGCCATTCCTAATCAATTCACAAGTGCATTAAAAAAAAACAAAAAAAACTTTGTTATGAATTAGAAAAAAAAAAGGAAACTTTATACCCTAATGGTGACATAAGTATAATGATGAAGGTAACTCATTATAAAAACAATGCAATCAACATGGCTATACAAAATGTATATGTAAACTTGTTATATTTTCTCCATGTCCCCCTATTTGGGTACAAAACAACAGTTACTGGAATATAATATCTAAATTATGGTATTATATATAATCGAATAGGGACTGTTTGAAATTTGATAAAGGGTTTGCAATTGATTTCGTCAATCAGTATTCTTGCAATACGTGTTTTCAGATAAATGACTTTATAGATATAGATTTGTCAGTGCAATTATGGTTAACGTGACGATTGGAATATTGTTATCATTAGATGTTTGAAGAATCTCAGTAAGGGTTGATAAATGATGTCGAATATTACATGTTAAGATTATCAGTCTTTAAGAATCAAAGCTCTGTGGGTTTTGTTTGCAAGATGAAGAAATGACACTTTTATGTGTCACCTCTGTTATAAACACGGTAGGATTGATTTGTTTTGTTATGCTGTTTTTGTTATAAGGGTGGAGTGATCTGAAATTATAGTACACATTGGAATTTTTATTTCATGACAAAAACTTTGAACATATACTCCACAGAGATTTCACGGGAATGTGTTTCAATGGTTCAATTTGAATGCAAAAACTATCTAATTTGATAATAAAGACCATGATATGTGATACAATCATAGGTACATTGCCACGTCATTGTCTGTACCGAGATGTATTTTTGTCTGAATTATGCTTTTAACAATATTGTTAGTAGAATTTATTAAGCATGTTGATTAATTTTTTTAGCAAACAATGTCATTAACGATATTGTCAACATAGCGATGGCTACTGTGTCGTGCCATTATTGTGTTTACATTATGTCGTATCTATACCTTTGATTTAAGTCTCTGATGCATGATTTTTTATTATTAATTGTTTTTGGCTTTTAACTAGCTGTCAGTAACTGCGAGTACTCTCAAATCGTACTTTCTTGTTTATTTGACCTGTTGATACTATTTGTAATGCTTTTTTGTTATTTAATGTTTACTTATTCATGGTTATATCTGGTCTATATACCAGCTTTGATAAGTGTTTGATATTACTATAAATTTTCACTTCTTTGAACTATGAACATCAAAAGTATTTATTTTGTAAAAATATTTCCTTTCTCCTTTTAAACTGTATACCTAACAACAAAATTATTTTCATTTACCTGTGTATAATATTATTGTAAATGGCGGATATTTGTTTAAGGTTATAGTTGTTTTTCTGAAATTGTTTAACATATCACAGCGGTATAATACTGTTACTTTAATTATTCATCCCTTATTTTATTGATTTTTTATTTACATTGTATCATAGATCAAATTTATTCGTTCAGTGTATGTTCACTTGTGTTAATATGTCTTTTGATTGAGTTAAGCCATTTCAATTGATATTTTATAGTGTGTTTTTCTATGTTGTGATGTAACACTAATGTTTCAGATAAGGGTGAAGGTTTTGGTACCATTAAAACGTTTAAACCCGCTGCAATTGTTTGCACCTGTCCTAAGTCAGGAATCTGATGTTCAGTAGTAGTCGCTTGTTGATGTGGTTCATAAGTGTTTCTCGTTTCTCGTTTTTTGTATAGATTA
The DNA here is from genome assembly GCF_021869535.1 of Mytilus californianus. Lineage (NCBI taxonomy): Eukaryota > Metazoa > Mollusca > Bivalvia > Mytilida > Mytilidae > Mytilus > Mytilus californianus. Next base: position 66,620,102 of record NW_026262745.1, read on the forward strand.
GACCGTTGGTTTTCCCGTTTGAATGGTTTTACACGTGTCTAGTAATTTTTGGGGTCCTTTATAGCTTGCTGTGCGGTGTGAGCCAATGCTCCGTGTTGAAGACCGTACTTTGACCTATAATGGTTAACTTTCATAAATTGTGACTTGGATGGAGAGTTGTCTCATTGGCACTCATACCAGATCTTCTTATATCTACTCTGTGTTTACATTGTTTACATGGTAGACATTTCAATGTTGACAATAGCGAGTCAACATCGTGTTTATATTGTGTACCGAGTCTTAATCTTTCTTTTTACGTCGTTTACATCGTCGACATCGCGATGTTGACAATATCACGTCAACATCGTGATAATATTGTTTACCGCGTCTTTACCTTTGTGTTTACATCGTTCTCAACGTCACCATCGCAATGATGACAATATCGTGTCAACATCGTGTTAATATTGTATACTGAGACTTTGTGTTTTTATCGTTTACATCGTCAACATCGTGATGTTGACAATATCGTGCCATCATCGTGATGCTGACAATATCGTGCCAACATCGTGGTTGTATTATAACCGAGACTTTGTGTTTACGTCGTTCACATCGTCAACATAGTGATGGTGACAATATCGTGTCAACATCGAGTTTATATTGTATATGGAGACTTTATGTTTACGTCGTTCACATCGTCAACATAGTGATGTTGACAATATCGTGTCAACATCGAGTTTATAATGTAAACTGAGTCATTCGATTTGTTTTTAAATGGTTTACACCGTCAACATCCATGTTGCAGATAGTACAATATGCAACACCTTAAAGGTGAAAGGTCCGTTAAAAAAAGTGTAAAACTGCCGGAATTTGTGCCTCAGTATATAATTACGGAATAATGAATTGAATGAAAGAATTGTATGGCTGTGGATCAGTAACTCAAGTGTATTTGTTTTTGGTTTGGTTAATTGGCCAAGGAATTATTGCATTTTCCGAACTTGTTGGCATATGTTAATGCTTGTCATTTAAAAAATAATAAATAATCCAATTTGAGCGAATAAAAGCCACTATTCGCAATTTCTAGCCGCATTGAGAATTGTTGTTGACAAAATGCACTTTGCAAACCATGTAGACAAATGGTGTCGACGTAACGTTAATCCGTACGCAGATGAACAATTCAAAAATATCATCACAGAAGCATGTGAACAGACATTCCAATTTATTGCGAATTATAAATATGCCACAAAACATATGTCACATGGAAAATACAATTTGTTTATGTTGAATGTTTCTGACATGTTTAATAGGAATCGACTTGTAAGAAATAGAAAAAAATCCAAGTGTAAGTCTCCCAGCTAAGCTTATGTTAATGACAATGCCTTCAATAATGATTAAGTTTAGATTAATTATGATTTCGTTTTTTATGTAATACTTATGAATTTGATTGTGTTCATTTGTTATTATCTGTAAAAGTTTTGTGCATAAGAAACTTAAGAAATAAAAAAAAAATCATTAAATTAAAATACTCATTCTCATGAAATAGATATGTTCTCTTGGTATTTTTACCGCCTTACTACTGCCAAAAATTAGGTATTTTTACCGCCATATTACTGCCAAAAATAATTGATTTGTTTGTACTTTTAAAATTGGATATAATTGTTTGAAAAGCAATAATTTGAAAATCGCCTTTCATTGGCAATAACTCCTATGATTAGTCATAAATGTAAACGATGTAAACACGATATCGTTCATACATTGCAAATATCACAAAGTAAACGATGTAATCAATTTTTAAGGGTCCAAACAAACTAAATTATGTTGACACGATATCGTTAACACTGCGTTGTAAACGATGTAAACACGATATTGATAATACATTGTATAAATCGCAATGTTAACAATGTCAACGATGTAAACAGTATATTAAGAGTTGTAACAATGTAAACGATGTTGACACGATATCGTGTGAACATTGGTAATGTCGCGATGTAAACGATGTAAACACGATATCGTTACTACATTGTATACACCGCAATGTTAACGATGTAAACTTTATATAATAGTTCTTACAATGTTAACGATGTTGACACGATATCGTGTTTATATTGTTAATATCGCGATGTAAACGATATAAACACGATATCGTTACTACATTGTATAAATCGCAATGTTAACGATGCCAACGATGTAGACAGTATATTAGAGTTTTTACAAAGTTAACAATGTTGACACGATATCGTTTGTAAATATCGCGATGTCGACAACATTGTTTTACATTGTGCAGTGGACGTGGATGCGAACTTATTAACCCGGTGTAGGTCTTTAAGTTTTGAGGTTCTATTTACAAAAAGTTAATCGGGCATGACTAGGTAGACACGCTCCCTTAGAATTAACGGGTCCAAAATAGAATCGGGGAAAAAGGCCACATAAATACCATAATTTACAATTTAAGAAAATCAAAGTGCAATTGGTTGATTATCTCCGATCAATAAACAGACGGTATTTGAGTGGAAATCCAAAACTGTCCGAAACCGGGAAATTTTGGCTGCAATAGGAATTTATTTACAAAATAAGTGCATATCTCATATATTTACTTACAGTGGCCGTTACTGCTTGTAAATTCAGAAAAAAAGGGGGTTAATAACTTACGATTTTGATCATTGTACAACTTTATTGTAGTACGGCCTACGTTTTGCCTTTGACAAACGCTACATCTTATTAAATTGTCACTCTAAAATTGTAACATTTGTTTCAGGTCGAACCACTTTGCATCTCGTCATGAATATTGATGATATATTGCCACTGGAATTTAAGGGAGCAATCAATTTACCAGCTTCTTTTAATGATTTATAATCATTAGTCTTCAGAGAATAATTGTCTCAAACAGTTTTCCAATTTTAGATGTTTGATTTTATGTTTGACTTTTTAAGCGCGGGCTTCAGTAGATATAAAATCTTTGAATTTGAAGTTACATGGATAGGTTTAAAGACATATTTAAAAGGGGATACTACATATGAAATACACGATGAATATTTTTTGTAAATAAAAATCAAAACGAACGATTTGTTGTTATCTGAAATAAAAGGTTTAGGATGGTAACTAAATATTCAGCTGAATATAACATACAACCCAATAAAACGAGAACTAAATTATGGATTTTCAATTGTGCAAATGCTAAAATAAAAATGTAGACGGGTAAATTGGGGACAGACAATGTGATTGATTTATAACATAGTGTTTGAAGATCAAGAATGGAATCATAATTAAACAGTGTAAGGACTTTGGATGTTTTATAATTTTATATTTTGTTTTAGATTTTTTTCACCAATAGCAAGAAGATCTGAAATAAACGTAAATTTTAGCATTTCTCTCCTCATTTGTCTCTTTCCATTTTTTTTTATATATTAAATGACGTTATCCACATTAGGGGTTACATTGTATCTTATCCAACCAAACTAGACGAGGGCAGTAGAACAGAAAATAAATCTTCATTGGGTGGTAAAAAAATAATATATTTAAGCGAACAACGATGGCAGCCTGCCTAGGTGACAAAATTTGCTGTTTCAAGTTTTTCTTTATCTGGTATAGTTTTCATCAAGGCAAAAATGGATAAAAAAGTGTTTTAAGGGGCAACAATTTATATAAGGATTCAACTGATTTTGACTGTTTGATATATTGTCGATATTTTCTTACTGACCGTTTTTGTTATTTAAAGTTTTTCTTCATCTACAATTGTCCTTGCAAAAGGCGCAACAAATGTGTTAAAACCAGCCATGTGACTTTTTGAAATTTAACTGGCCTTTGTTGCTGTTTAAAGCTTTCAATCATTTATCTTGTGTAAAAATCTTATTTCCCCCTCAGACAGTTACTCATGATTCTTTAAAGTATACCTAGCGTGAAACTCTCACTACACGAGGCAACGGATATATACGACATCTCCATTTCGACAGAACTTAGGGTGCATTTCTTTCTAACCTAAATTTTGTAAACGTTGTGTGGCGTTTGTTGTCGTTTTCTAAACGCTACAAAAGTAGAAACAAATACATCGTTTAGTTAGTGTTTTCTGACCCCGTTTGAACTTTCAATAATGCATGCACATGTTGTTGGCAAATACTAAACAGACTCATTACGCGGTTATAATTAATTGCGGTTCCTTCAACCAACATTCCTAATAAATCTCAAGACTTTACACCGTTTTTTTCTATTTCATATGTATGAATGTTTGTTGCCTATAATTAAGATTATTACTAACATGCAGTGTTTTGGGAATTTTTGCTTATACTGTTAAATCATGGGTCCCTTTTCAAAAGTCTCCCAACTATTGCCTTGATTTAGAGTGCATTTCTTTCTAAAACAAACGATGCAAACGGCTAAGCGCGCAAATGTCTTGATCATTTGTTTCTAACATACGTTTGCAAAGTTTACATAAACTTTGACAAACTATGCACTCGCTAAAAGTGCTTCTACAGTTTGTCGTTCATCGTTTGTTAGTACGAATGCTACATTTGTTTCTAACTTCAACCTTGAATTTAAGTAAAATTATAAGAAAACATTTGAACAATCTGCAAAAAGACAAACTATGCAGTGAAATCGTCGCCCTAGTGCCTATCATATCGTATAAACGTAACAAAAATATAAAAGAATAACTTGCTAAATCAAGGCAATAGTTGGGAGACTTTTGAAAAGGGACAAATGCTTTAACAGTCTAAGCAAAAAATCCCGAAACACTTTTAGTAATAATCTTAATTATAGGCAACAAACTTTCATACATATGAAATAGAAAAAACGGTATACAGTGTTGAGATTTATTACTATGTTGGTTGAAGGAACCGCATTTAATTATAGCCGCGTAATAAGTCTGTTTACCAACAACATGTGCATGCATTATTGGAAGTTCAAAACAGGGTCAGTAAACACTGATTAAACGATGTATTTGTTTCTACTTTTGTAGCGTTTAGCAAACGATAACAAACGCCATACAACGTTTACAAAATTTAGGTTAGAAAGAAATGCACTCTTAGCAAGTTATTCTGTTATATTTTTGTTACGTTTATACGATTTTATAGGCACTACTAAGGGTGACGATTTCACTGCATTGTTTGTCTTTTTGCAGATTGTTCCAATGTTTTCTTTATCTTAATAAAATTCAAGGTTGAAGTTAGAAACAAATGTAGCGTTTGTACTAACAAACGATGAACGACAAACTGTAGATGCATATTTAGCGCGTGCATAGTTTGTCAAAGTCTATGTAAACTTTGCAAACGTATGTTAGAAACAAATGATCAAAACATGTGCGCGCTTAGCCGTTTGCATCGTTTGTGTTAGAAAGAAATGCACTCTTAGTTGCGTATTGATACATCCACACAGCGAAACGGGCGCATCCCTTTAGCAAGGAATTACTGTCGGACGGGAGAAGTCCAGATTATAATTTTTCGGAACTTTAATTTCTAAATAATATTTCGCAATGGTGATATAATTTAAATCATGTTGTATAATTGAAAACATATTAATGATTCAGGAAAAAGTGATGCAACGCAATGAAATCTAAAAGATAAATTGTGTGAATGTAGAACGCGATTCTAAACGGGATTTTAACCTAAATTATACGTATAAGATCTACTTGTTTTGTATATCTTAATATACAATTCAAATTTCCTCAAGTCACGAATAAATGAATTTTTATTTAACCGGATGACTTAATTGAACATTCAATAACAGGTGCCCCGATTACTTTACGTGACTTAACACTGACATTTCCTCATTACGACGTTTACCGCCACCAGCCTGGAAATATCATAGCGGGTCACATATTTCAACACATTTTGCTCTTCGTATAATATTCTGCATGTTTTAAAAAGCAAAAAAGAATGTAAACAATCAATTATTCTTTAAGAATAGTATCAATATATCATGTTCCTGATTATCCTAAAGCATATTTACACAATCCTCGGTCGACGGTATTTGCCGGCAATGTCCACAATCACACCAATTTTCTAAAGTCATGGGTGACTGTGGTGTTGCTGGCGCGATTACGGAATGACGAGTGTTCATTTCTTCTGCAGGATTTTTTGGTTCAAAATTATATAGAACTAAACCCATTTTATCAGTCTCTGTATCCATAAAAAAATCGGTGAATGTTTATGTTTTGACGTTTGTTGAAGATATTGCGTAATCGAGTGTTGATGCTGAATGGAAGGAGTGACATCACACATATAAGAAGAATGGTAGCTGCCTTTCCAGCTAGAAATTTAAAATGGTTCATTTTATTATACCATATTTATAGATTTCTGACATTGTTTCAACGAGATAAGATGTTTTATTATTTTATAAATATGAAATAGATTATATATGCCATTACATTTTGATTGGGTTTACTTCTCCTTTGAACATCAATGAAACATTGAAGCTTTATTGTATTACTTAGTTGTGGACTGTATCAAATAAGGTCAGCGAAAGAAATCAGAATCACGTCAGGACATTATCTAGTTAGAAAATCGCATTTCGGACTATTTCCGAAATAATTCGTATTTTACACGACACAATTTGTGTAGGTTAAGATTTGTTTGAATGTTGAAAGTCCTATGGTAGGTCTCGAGATCTTATACGATCGACAAACAAATCTAACGAAGCAACATTAAAGATCTGATTTCAATGAGACTGACACATACCTTTATGTCGTATTTGTTAACGCCAATTCGCTGCGTTATCGACATTTTTACGAATATTCTCTAGAATTGGTACTATTAATCGTCTTTTACTTGCAGTGGGATAAGATGTTTTGTTCCGTGTTGGAAACTTTAATGTGATTTTAAGATGAAGAACAACACTTGAGGTTCTGTTAATTTAGTTTTTGGATTTGTACGTGCGTCAAATAATTTATTAACATGAATTGATACACTATGTCGATTCCGGTCCGTGTATATTTTCGTCCATTCGTTTTTCGTTTTGAAATATCAAAAACAAAAAACAAAAAACGAAAGTGTTTTCATTTTTCGTTTTTGATTTCTTAAAAACCAAAATGAAAAACAAAAGTGTTTTCGTTTTTCATTTTTGATTTCTCGAAAACCAAAACGGAAAACGGAAGTCTTTTCATTTTTCGTTTTTGATTTTTCAAAAACCAAAATGAATATCATAAGTGTTTTTGTTTTTCGTTATTGATTTCTCTAAACAAGAAAAGAATCAACATTTGCATTCGATTTCTGCATTTCGCTCTTTTTAATTCTCGTTTTACGTTATATAATGTTTTCCTTTCCTTTTTGATAGCCATTGATAACCCGGTGTATTTTCTACTTAATGTAGACAGAATAGACCGCCTGACTTATGATTTGGAAGGTGATTAATGAATCAAAGACTTTCAAATTTCCTTGTTTTTATCTATAATAAAATACAAAATTATTATATTTAAATATCAAATGAATCACAAATGTAAATAATACAATGAAATACTATATAAAGATGGTAAAAATACGATTGCTTACAACATCACATTAACAAGGGAGGTTACTACTTATCTGATAAGAAAACTAGCCCTGTCGTTAAGTATGAACAGTGGTTATCAGATCAATAGTTTTTAAATCGGAGATAATGCCGACGAATGGAAAACACTTTGTCCAATCTAAACAATAAAGATGCATGATCTTTACTTTTTCTGTTCTGAAAGGTTAGTTATCTTAGATGATTAGAACTGATGACCTAGGTCCTTCTGTCAGTATTAGTACTATTACACGAACATTCAGGACAATAATCTGATTATATTTTATTATTAAGATCGTATGATTGAAAAACAAATTTCCGAAAGTTTACAATTCAAAATGGGGATTAGCATTCAATCATTTTGCCATTTACGGCCTATTCGTGATGACTTTTACTCATTTGTGAAGGCTATATGGTGACATATACTAGAGGGTGTGGAAGGGGGGTTACGGAATAGAGAATAATGGGCAAAAATATAAAAAAAGAGAAAATGGATAACAAAATAAAGAAAATAATGCACTGTTAGAATATAAAGAATAGAAAATACTTGGCAAAAAGTATAACATTTAGAGAAAAATTGCCTAAAACATTAAAGAATACAGAAATGAATGACCCCAATCCAGACCCCCATACTAGTAGTTAGTTGCCTATACCAACGTTTTTTTTTGTCTCCAGTAGATTGTTATTGATAATCATACGTTTTCTCTTTACTTTTATGACGATCAATTCAAACGTGAGCTTCAATAATTTGTCAGCATATGGTTACTTAACTGCTTTACTTCCTGGTGACAAAATGTAAAAATTTTATTAATTTATTGCGTCCAAAACACTTTTCTGGTTTTATCTTTATCAGGAGGGTTAGGCGGGGGGGGGGGGGGGGGGGGGGGGGGGGGACAGCAGCACATTTTACCTGTTGGTACTGTAGCGTCACTCTTCTTTGATAATCTTGTGCCTGCTTTTTTTTTTATTTACACCAGGTTATACGTTTCATTTTCAAAACGTGTCTAGCCCCCACTCCTCCCCCGTGCAAAATAATATAATTTCATTAATGGTGGCCCTTTAATTTATGATAAACAATAATTGAAAAAAAAAAAACATATTATATGTATATATCATACAGCTACCGAAGACAACAACAGAATCACGGGTGTCTTTCGATATATCGAGAAAAAAGATCGTGAAAGAATGTCTAACGGTGGTCAAGTATTACGATTGGATCGTGAAAGCTCTGATATAGTAACGTGAATTCAATCTTATCGAGAAGACATATGCGAGGTCAATTACTAATCTAAGATAATGAATTATACGAAGAAATTCACAAAAAACTAATATTGTCTGTCAAAATGGTTCAACATAATGATTGGTATCTGAGAAAAATCAAGGTTTAATAGTAAACCGTTCATACAAAACTACAAAAGTCAGATTGCTCTTCGACATTCCAATGACATTAAATATGTAAACAAACTAAATGTTTTTGATAATTCGAATGACTAAACAACTTTTCTTTGAAAAATGTAATTTCGTTTTAATGATTCAAATGGTTCTAATACATTTATTTATTGTTAAATGCCCAAAGACTTAGAGGAAAATGGGAATCCGGTGAAATACCTGCCCGGAGGTGATTTTTTTTTTGAAAAGACAGATAATAAATATACTTTTTTTATTTATTTGAATTATTATTCACAAATACGTCTGAAGATAAAGGTCAGAAGTAAGTAACTCACTCATACACCGAAGGTCAAAATGTTAATAATGGCTACAGCAAAAGTACTGCATAGTATCAATTATACCAGTATTTTATGTGGCTTTAGATTTGTTCTCATACGCAAAAAAAATGAATACATACGCGATGAAAATTTCACAATTTTTGATAAAAAGTTTTCTTACATTTATGCGCTTTGCAATCTTTTAATTTCTAAAACAATATAGTCTGAACCAAATGAACTGAAATATATTTGAACGGTGATTACTCCCTGTAAATGGAACAACAAGTAAGCTGTGTATAAATACTTCTGAACGTCAACTTTTTAGCTTGACCACTAATAGACAAGTGTCAGTTATGTCAAGTCCGGAAATAATATTTAAAAGGTTGAACAAAGGCTTACGAAGGTCTGTCGTCGAGCAGCAACTACCTCTCAAAAACGCGACAGCATTATAATAAAACAAAATGCAACCACCGACAGAAGTTCATGTTTTGGACAGTCATCTTAAGATTGATCAGCGTGATTGTGTTACACGCAGTGAAACAGTCTCAATGACGTATACACCTCATCACCTTTTAGTCCTATGTATTCAATCCAGACAAGACAGCAAATGACCATGAACAACCAGTCAGACTATCGCCATGTACGAATGATTGCAACATGTGTCATGTTTACTAAATTCAGTATCAAAGATGATGCATTAGATTTGTGAAAGTGGTATAACAGTTCAACATAAGTACAAACTGCAAAAATCATTAAAAATGGAAGTCTGTTCTGATGTCTTGCTGAATACAATGCATATTTATTCAGTGAGCGGTATCCAATCCTTATATTTTTTTCACTAATGATTCAAGTTGTCAAATTTTGTTTTCATTGGTGTAAATGGCATTAAGATCATATTCTGCTCAAACATTAATATAGATCGAAGTAATAGAGAACAGGAATTCGGGAGTTAAAGTTTGTTGACAAAAACAAATTTAAGTGAAATAATGTTGTGAATATCATTAAATGAAATTTAAATACTAACGACTTTGGAAAAGCCAACTTTCAGTGTCGCTGTTAATGAGTAGATTTAAAAAGGGAATCATCATCACTTATAAATATCCTTTACAGACAGTTACAGAAAGAGCAAATAACTCGTAAAAAGTAAAAAAAAACAAAAATACCAAACTCCAAGGAAAATTCAAAACGGAAAGTCTCTTATTAGATGGCAAAATCAAAAGTTCAAACACATCAAACGAAAGGAAAACAACTGTCATATTGACTAGTTACAGGCTTTTCATTATGTAGAAAATGGTGGATTAAACCTGGTTCTATAGCCTAAAACAGCCTATATGACTTTTGTTTTTTTGCTGCAATATATTCAAATAACGATTTCACGCAAGCAGGTGAAGTTTTTTAGTTGAATTGTACCTTCTTAACAGATGTGTGAACCATCAGTAAACTACTGTTGCCTCTAATTTTGATTCAAATTACCGAGTTGTTGGTCATCGAATTAGAAATAACGAACATTTTTATTAACACTTGGAAAATTATAATAGGTATCAATAAGTAGTACAACCTTGTTATCAAAATACAACTATCTAAAGGAACATGCAAGCTTTAAGCATTATTAGAAGTATGTGTCGTGAAAGGTTATTTGTAAAATACCACTTTTTTATTATTCCTGCAGGTGAAATCTTACATGTACAATGAATCCCTATATATTTATTATGAAATTTAGTAAAAAATACAGCAGTGGAAGATACCAATACAATATATTCAGACCTCATAAGTCAAAGAGAAAATGACACCGCCATGGCATAAAAACGCAAGACGACTAAGAGACAACACAAGTACTTCATAAACCACTATGCACGGAACAACACGAAATCACCCAAAAATTGTGATCTGTCAAGTGCTCTGAACGGGAAAGCAGGGTTATGTTTTTAAGCATGTAAAGTTGATCTTCAACGGTCATATTAGGTTTTGGATTTTCAAATACTTTGGCTTCGAGCGTCAGTGAAGCAACATTACATGTAGTTGTCGCAATGCGCATCTGCTTCTGATCAGTGAAATTGATACCGTTAATGATATTACTACACCTAGGTTGATATCTCTATTGGAGAACTGTCATTCAAATAAGGTGTCACCAGACCAGTAACCGGACACTTCATAGAAAAATTCAACGAATATTAGAGTGGTGCAACTGATAATTTTATTGATTGATTGAGTGATTGTTGTCCAATTTTCAAGAGATTAGAACTTGTTTGAACATTTACAAAAGACGTATTTTTACGGTATTAATATTGTGTAATCAACTCCTCCTTCAGTTTTAAACCAGATTTTTAAAATCTAACAGAAACGATGGGCACCTATTGGTAGTAGAGCATATTCCTAAGTATTTCTTCTACTTCTTTATTTATCGAAATGTTCATTAAAGACCATTGTCCATTGTTTTAGAAAAATTCTACACACCCTACTATTTAAACCTTTGATAATTTTTATTTCATATTTCAATACGTTAAATGCTACCTGAATGGAAAATTTTCAATATCAACCTATTTGCTATTTTTAAAACATAATCAATTTATTTCGATAAATTATCCATAATTGTTGTTAGTCAAGCCCAATAGGACATCCGCTTCCCATTTATTGTATTGTTCTAGATCTGAGGATGATTTTTTTAAATGAATACATTGCAATATTGCATTATACTCTTTTTTTTAAAAATAAATTATAGACAACATGTCAATGTTACCAGGTTTACACTGTTTGTATTGCATATGAATAAACGATGCACATCATAAGATAGACATTTACAAATGTATAAAAAAAATACCCAAAATGTCTAAAACAAGAATGGTCTGGTCTTTATACAATATGTCAAGCTCTAAGTCGTCCCTAGTGAAAAAATATTGTGAATGAATTCAAAAGTAAATATCAAAGATCTACTTTCAACAAAGAATTCGCCAATACTACGAAAAGATAAAGATATTACACAAATCAATTAATGATGATATTATTGGTTTAGAGTTACAACTTGTTATTTTTATCGGTGCAGATTAATGAAAAATTCAAAACACATCTGTATATAAGAAATATAATTTAGCAGAAGTTGTGACACAAAATTAAATCAAACCACCATTTTCATTTGAAATTATATGTAACTTGAATGGCTAATACTGTTTTTGAAACATCCCACGCTTTTAGCTATATAGTAGTTACTAGGTTCACTGATTATTTTGAATATATCTCTGTTTCGTGCATAAGTTATTCCAATTATCTGTCCGTATACACATTTTTTGATTAAATGTTTATCTTTGTGGATCATAAGCCTGGTCTTACTGATGACTGATGATGTTAAATATAAAGTCCCATGATTATAGAATTTTCTTAATTTTGCTGAGTATTTTATTTGGCTTTTTTAAATTTTTGATTCGACACATATTTGGGTCTGGGCATACAAATTTGCTTCATTTATTTAGATTTACTTTTCAGTACTATCAACAAATGTTACAGTTAATGTCCAAAAGACAGGTTCGGATACTGCGTTCTATCATGTAACCAGTTACCATAAAAATGTTTCGTATCGTATCTCGAAATTAGTTTCGACATGTTTCACTACATTGTCATGTCTTTCATGTTGGTTGGTGTTCTTAAAACATTTTATGAAGTATATCATGCCTGAGAAAGCAAAGTGACTGATCCTGAACAAATGGCATAAATCAGTATGTTATGGATCTGTGTACCTACAGACATATTTGAATTGTTACTCACATTGCATTGCCTTTATTCTTAGGGTACAGTAAAATAAATAGTGATTTTCATACTCAACAGCAGTAAATTGTTACATAGCATATATAGACTTATTTAATTAAGTTAACAAAATATATTCAACAACACCATTTATAGTAGACAATTTTATTTCATATACAAGTGTAATTTTATTGTTCGATATTGATGTAATGTACACAATATAAATAACAATATACCCACCGAAAAAACATTCAGCTGTCTATGAAATATGAAGCGTAGAACCTGAGCATTGACATTGAAGTTATTGCTGTAAGTTCAATTCATTGGCCTTTCCATGATCGATTTCTGATTGGTCTACGCGAGAGGATGACATTGCAAAAATTGTCATCCGATGAGCCACGGGTTAAAGTAAATCTTCAACCACGTATGAACCAATCAAAACTGGCATTTTCACGTGAAATATAATACATGAACATAACCAAATGATTAAAGTAGAGTATATATACTGGTGGCAGCGATGTTTACAATTGAATGTCATTGGTCGAAACATAAGAAATAAGAAAACATAAATGGCCACATGATAAGTGTCTGCTATGGCAAGCTGCTCTCTTTTAGACTACGTTTGAGCCATTTTGCTTTATATATCGGAAAAAGAAAACATAACATAATAAGATTCACAAAGTTAAACAATATACAATGAGGATTAAAATATACACAATTAAAACCTTCATGCTGTGATTATATAGAAACAGAACCAAGTCGGGGATTGAAATTACAACCTGAAATTTAAAATGATATACAACCACTGAGAATCAAAAACAAAACACACTGCAATTTTTGCGCACATACCTATATGTAGTTAGTAGACTTATAATGAGTTTTGATATATCTGAGGTTCACTATTGTTACCGATATGCACAAAAGTATCAACAAAAGTACCGAACTCCAAGGTAAATTGAAAAAGGGGAAGTCCAATAAAAGTCACAAAATGTTACATTAGACTACATTAACCAGCAGAACAAATAGAAAGCAACTGTTATATTCCTGACTTGATACAGGTATTTTCCGGCGAAAATGGTGGATTAATTATAAATAAGAAGATGTGGTATGAATGCCAATGAAACAACTATCCATCCAAATCACAATGTTTTAAAAAGTAAACAATTATAGGTCAAAGTACGGCCTTCAACACGGAGCCTTGGCTCACACCGAACAGGAAGCTGTAAACCTGGTTTTATAGCTGACTAAACATATCAATTGTAAAAGAGTTGTTTATAGTTCCGTTTTATTGACCAAAATAGGTGAGCAACCTACACAGACATAATTGGTCAATATTACAATAATTGGGATCAAGCAGCCAAAACTGTGTAAACATATATTACATGCATGCATCACAACTAACTAGAAAAACTTAAAAAATCTGACAAAAACGCCAACAAAAACGTTTTTGTCGTTAATAGTGTCTCAAAACATAATGCCTTACTATTAAAAACTTTTCTGATAATGCTACGTACCTAAACATGACAGGCGAAATCTTACTTGTATGTATGCATTTGTGTAGTTAGTTCTTTGCTATTGCTATTGTTAAAAAGAAAAGTATATCTGTTTGTCAAATCTTTTTGTCTCAATTATTTTCATATTCGTTTGCTTTATAAAATGGGATGTTTCCTGCTAAAAATGATATCAAAAGAATGTATTTGATAATAGTGTAAATGTTTTATTTTAGGCATTTTTGTAAACGTTACTGCATTTGTCAGTGGTGTATTGTTAAGCAGAGGGCATTGCACTACAATTTTAGATAAACATTTCGTATGTTAAGATTATCAGGTTTTCCGTGGCCTTTGACGTAGTCACAGTATGTTCTTGATAACTAATTTACCTTCAACCCTATCTTTTTCTGTATGATCTTGTATTGTGGTCACATTCTTTTCTTTGTAACCTGTTGTTTTTGTGACGGCTTTCTCTGTTTGATCTTTCTGATGTTTAAGGTAATGCATCCCAATACGTTATTGCAGCTGATATATTTGATACATTAAAGCTGTAAACCGTATTCATGGTATAGTTAGGTTGTAATATTTAAAATGTGTTCCATGTTTATCAAAAGCGGTAAAATGTATTATTTGTTTGAGAAACACGGATGTTGATTTTACAATTAATTTTACAAGCGAGAAAAAAAATTCTGACGCCGCATTCATTTGAATTAAATTTGAAAGCACGCAGGCTGGCGCTGATATTGAAAGTAAAGCACGGTAAGATTTTAAGATGAATCTATTCAAACTTGAAAAGGACATTTTAACAGTTTCTCAGACATGAAAAGGACATTCAATTTCGTGTTTTTGGAAGAATGTGTTATTGGTTGCCAATTATGAAATAGAGACACTACTAAAATTAATTAATTCAATTATTATTTCATTAAAAACGGTGTCAACAATCAATGTTTTATATAACCATATACATTTTAGAAAGACTTTCATCGAAATCATTTCAGCCACTGACCATCTAGCGCCGGGGCATAGTTTTTCCTCAACGCACATTTTTAAAATATTATCAACATCAATCTTTTTGTTTCAACTGCATACAGGAAAAAAGGTTTATAAACAAAATGCAATCATAATTATTGCGTGTGTCGTCTGTTTCAATTAAACATACATTTTAACTTCCCTCCCGAAAAAAGATATTTTTTCAAAAAAATTTAAATTATACAATTTATTTGATTGAAAAAGAAAAAAACCTAACAAACAAACGCTAAATGAACTTATATTGCTCATAACGTAACAATCTAATCTCGTCCATGAAAAATTAATAATCTAGGAAACAGATTGGGTGTAGTTGATTTATTCAAACCAATAAATAAACAGATATAACTGTGAGAATTTCGCATTTGTATCAGCTATAATCAACTTTTTCTTTTTTCCATTTTTCTTATATATTTTCTTGCGTAATATCAAAATTATATTCAAACGTAGATTCAGCGTAGACGTCAGTTTTCATTAGACAGTAGCCAAACAAAAGACATCTTGAGGTCAACATAGTTATTGACTATGCAAAACCGTCAATGTTATTTATCAACCCCTTATCCGCCGTTAATCTTAGAACGTTGTGAGGCAATTTAAAAAGTCTGTGTAAAACAAACATTTCCAAACAAATAAACTAAAAATAAATGCATCTTACGACTGCCCCTTTATAATACTCATGACACAAGACAGACATGATCTAAGGTCGGATTTAAGGCAGTTTTTTTTAACATACAATCACTTGAAAAAAAGTAGTTCTGAATAAACACTCACAAGTCGGTATACAAAAGTTGTTGTTGACAAATATATAATATTAACAGTACTAAACTAGTACATAGTAGGAACACTTTTAAAGTCAATTTTGTAATTGGAAGATTGAATTTGCATGAGACAATGTACCAGGAGATGGGAAAACTTCAAATAAAAAAATATGGTACCAAAGGATATTAATAATCAGGTAATCAAATAAAATGTTCACAGAAAATGAAACCTAGTTCAAAATTTGGTCGCATGTCGTCAATCATTCTAATATCGGCGGCTGTAGTTCAGGGAAGATTTCATACAGCGAATTATAAGTCGACAGAAACCTCGACTTTGAACAACAATGCCCAAAATGCATTTTGACTTATTAAAACAAAAAGGGATTAATCGTGTTTTAAGTTTCATTCCGTTCACGTTTACAAATAGAACTTCATGACTGATTAAAACTCAAAAAACAAAAATGTTACTTTGCACGCTCGTTCTTATCATTAAACATGTTAAAGTAATACATAAAAAAGAATGCAAAATTGAGCAAACCAAATACACAGAAAATTCAAATCACACTTTCTAACAATAACTAAACATTATGAATACAACCATACGTTTAACTCTGGGAAACAGGCCCATAGAACGTTTAGCAATTGGCAGAGTTTAGCGTGTTTGCTAACGCGTAACTCATCCCTTACTTAAAACATGATGTAGCAACAAGAGTAAACGGATATGATGGATCAATGCATGACATAAAACCATACGCGCACATGAAAATGACAAAAGAAAAGAAACAGTGCTGGAATGTTGGAATTCTTTGCTAGATGTCGATCACGCTACGAAGGGGTCCTGTTTATATCAGCAAATTAAGAATAGAATTGAGAACGGAAATGGGGAATATATATTTGGTAAACCTACAAATTCTTGTAGGACAATTCATATGTTAACAACAAATACAATACAAAAAGTTAGACAACACTAGGATGTATGTAAGGTTATCAGCAGGAAACTACGTAAGGATATAGCAAATAATTTATTTCAACTGGAAGGTAATTTCAATAAACAAATTGAACGACAGCGAAATTAATGAAGAAGCACAAATAATTTAATGTGTCGCAAGAACACATACCTGATCACTATCAAAATTCTATAACATACACTTATGTTTATATCATCGAAAGTAAAGGAGACAAAAAATCAATACGCACACATACAAAAAGCCAAAGTTAGGAAACACAATTTATAATACTGTTCTGCATTTCCAAACTACTGTGAAGTATTCAACATAGAACAGAGACTCTTACACTGGTTTTAGTGGAAATCTGTATACATTTCGAGATATGTTGACATCTATTGTACGTAATTTTTTGTAACTTTTCCGTTTATTTAATCTTGAAGTACTCGAAACACAAAGGTTTTCTTACTTCCTATTGCGTTTTCTCCCACCTTTCGGTTTCAAATGTTCTTCATTCTTCAAAAGTGCCTCGGACGCATGAAATTATTAAACGTGTTGTTTTCAATTTTTTACATCACTGGGTCGATACTTCTGCTGGTGGACTATCAGTCCCCGAGGATATCATCAGCTCAGTAGTCAGTACTTCGGTACTGACATGATTTATAACAAACCTTTCTAAAATTGTCCGTTTATAAATTTTAAAATTATAAAGAAACTAAGGTTTCAACTCCCTCAGGCAAAGTTGAACTTAGATGAATTTGGCTATTTGTTTTATGTATTTTTGTCATATAGCTCTTCAACTGTTTCGGTACTTATACATCCCTCGGATTTCAAATGTTTGGCTTTGAGCGTTCCTGATGAAGGTAAATCCAGAAAAGCGCTTCGGACGAATGAAATTATTAAACGTGTTGTTTTCAATTTTTTACATCACTGGGTCTATACCTCTGCTGTTGGCCTATCAGTCCCCGAGGGTATCGGTTTTTTTGTTATACTTTTTGAGTACTAAGATGCCTCTGATGAGCATAACACAGGTGAAACGCGCGTTGGCGCAACAAATTATAAACCTTGCATTTTGTACCTTTTTGAGGGCTGTTTGTCGATATAAGATGATGATAACAGAGAGTTTCTGTACCACATAATTTTAGTCTTTGTTTGTTTGGTCTTTAGTCAAAACATCAAAGAACGCTAGCAAACTACTAGTTTAATACCTCGATTTTTTAAATCTCTGTAAACCAAATCAATAAGCATGGTAATTTTCGTGCAGGTTCTTCTTACTGAACATTGTAACCAGTCTTGCTGCTATCAACAGGAAAAGATAGGTGCGATAAGAGGCGTCCAAACTTTCGAAACAATATAATATATTCCTAACGAAAGCATTGGATGTGTTATGTATTCGTAGTTATCGATGGGATGTGATTTGAAATTATTTCCAGTTTACAAGAATGGTCTCTATCACATTACAAATCAATGATATGCATGTGATATAAGTCATGTTTTCAAGTTCAGTTTAAGTTATATTAGAAATCTATGCATCTCTACTGAAAGACAAAATGAGTGATATTAGGTTAGAGACATACACGTGGACAGTATGATTCGATTATGTATATGATAACTAGGCTGAAGTCACCGTGGACAAATACAGTCAACGATGATCTGCTTATAAGTCACGAACAACTTTTTGAAGCGTCGCCTTTTACATTACCATTACAATCAAGGTAGCATCTCAGTAAGCATTATTCAAGCTCCATTACGATAGAAAACACACGTTAAGAATATCATATCAATGATATATACTTGATACAAATGTACTGTTCGAAAATTGCAAACTAAAAAAGAAAAGTTCACAATCAGAAGTTATAGAATGTTGTGGTCGTAAAATATAGTTTACATTGTGCTCTATGAGTAGTCCAAGAAATTACATTTAAGCGGAACTGTTTGGGTATGCCGTAACTAAAGTTACTTTTATTTTTAATTTGATGGGATATATGAGATCAAAACAAAGTAATTCAGCATATGAATTTTTTTTATAAAGATGATGAAATATACTGCTATCTCATGTATGACAACGTTTTTTAATACATAAAAACCATACTTAAACCATTACGTCATATTTATTCGATAATATTATACTGCGTTTTATACTGAGTAATGACTGCACTTTAACTTTTTATTTTGAGTAAAATGAAAGATAAACAGATATAAAAAGGTAATATACCATGAGTTCATACATTGACATTGGAAATAAGTAAACAATTTCCATTTTGTAAAAACATTTTAATTTAGCAATTGTAATCGTACCTTGTCTTGTGCAAGTTTCGATCACTCTTTGTATCTCACTTTAGAATTTTTTTTCCATACGTCCTTTTACACCATGAACATGTGAATTTCACCAGAAGAAATACAAGTGTTAGTACTCCAGTGCAAACAGAATACACAAATACTGTTGTCCTGGTATCTGAAAAAAGAATGCAAAAGAAAAACAACAAATGATTGCATATTTATAGTCGATGCATTTCACTAGATACCAAATTATCCCGAACAACTAGGGATGAAACAAAACTAATAAGAGTCTTATATTTTCCGAATGATTGAAAAACTGTTAACGTTTTAAATTTCTTTGGATTATTTCTTTATTTGTATGACGAAGAACAGCAGGAACCGACTAGTATGTTATCAAAAACAAACCAATGTTAAATACTGCGTACATCACAGTATATTCGCATCAAGGATGAAGAATACATATCAGGAAACGCTAACCCGGTCTTGCTCTTTCTTTAGTTCATGCGTTCCCTCAGTGGTTGATTTGTCTTTTCTTGAACAATGTGCGAGATTTGAGCATCGGTAAACTACTGCCCACTTAATTTTGTTTGTATGGCATATTTACGTTTTGAACATGAGACATGTCTGGATTATATTTTTACAACTTGGAACCGATAAAAGCTCACGCAATTCTTATATAAAATCCAGGACTTTAATAGGAATTTCCATTTAAAAATAACTTCATTCGAATTTGACTTAAATATAAAATTGTGAGTTAAAGGAAATGTGCGTTATACGCCAAAACCAACAACATAGCAATACAAAAATAATCATATGGTTGTCAATGACAGACTAGTATGTGTACAAGATCTCCAGTTTAAAGTCGCCCTGAATCAGGACAAACAGTGAAGATATTCAATTCATCAATAACGAACTAGCTTGAGGACCAATATTTTCAGAGATAGGAATCCATTTGTATTGTGTTTTAACGCCACTTTTAAGCACCGCTTTTGGGCTATTTCGTGGCGGCCAGTTCTTATTGGTGGAGGAAGCCGGAGTGCCCGGAGAAAACCACCGACCTTCGATAGGAAAACTGACAATCCTAGTCAATTAAGATTGGAGTCGAGTGCACCCGCACGAGCGGGGTTCGAACTCACAACCTCAGTGTTGACTGGCTAGTGATAACAGTAGTAACTACTTAGAACGCCCTGAATCAGGACAAACAGTGAAGATATTCAATTCATCAATAACGAACTAGCTTGAGGACCAATATTTTCAGAGATAGGAATCCATTTGTATTGGATTTTTTATTTTTTGTGTTTTAACGCCACTTTTAAGCACCGCTTTTGGGCTATTTCGTGGCGGCCAGTTCTTATTGGTGGAGGAAGCCGGAGTGCCCGGAGAAAACCACCGACCTTCGATAGGAAAACTGACAATCCTAGTCAATTAAGATTGGAGTCGAGTGCACCCGCACGAGCGGGGTTCGAACTCACAACCTCAGTGTTGACTGGCTAGTGATAACAGTAGTAATTACTTAGAACACCGAGGCCCCGGAATCCATTTGTAAGACAATGTATTTCAATGAAGACAGTTATGCGCTTTATGTTTAAATTATGACTGATATTTGAAGAACAAACAACATAATATCTTTTGTTAGACTTTTACAAAATCAACTTAACCATATACATGATATAAGGGGAGATGATAAAATTGTATAAAGGAATTTATAGTAAATTTACATATTTTTGTTCTGTAGCAACACAACATGCTCTGTGATCCCAATTGTTCATTAAATTTGTTAAATGCACATGAAAAGAGCTATCTTCTGATATTTTGTTCAAAAGTGCTACCGTTTCGACTACTTTTTTTTACACTCACAATTGGGCTTTCCATGCATAATTGTTATAAAATCGCACAATTTTGAATAACCTAAATACAGTAGCCTATACCTCTTTATCATAGTCATGAAACCAACATGATCTGATGAATGGGATTTTGGACATTTTAGAAACCATATTTTCAGCTACCTTAATGATACAGTGGACAACAAAAATCACACATCACTTAATTATACCGTATCAAAGATTTCCTGCAGTTACTGAAGCAAGTTTACAGTACTTAAACTGATGATTAAGAAATCATGAAGTCCTAAATTATAATATAAGCAACTGTACTTGGAGTAGCTGATAATGTTAATAATTGAATATTATATTATTTCCTCGATCTGTGTTGAAATGTCAGGTATTAGTGTTATTGATTCGCCTACAAATATAGAATACCTTATATAGGTGGTTCAAAGCTTATGTCCGTAAAATTTACGAAGGGATATATAAAATATATGGCGGAAAACTTCATTTATATTCAATTGTTACTTGACGCGATTTGTAATACATAATATATTCTAATAGATTTGCCGTCATTCCTTTTGCAATGAATTCGATATATTAACACTGTAGATTAATTACAATGGACTATTCGCAACAGTGATGAAAGAGTTGATATAAATAAATTAACATTTTTAGCACCGTCGTATGACACAACACACTTTATGGACTCTTTGCATTATATGGCTATGGCTATTCTGCTTTCAGTTTTTGATATAAGATATGAATGTATATCCCTGTCTATTTATTATATAACACCAATGATGTAGTTCTGTGTGCGGGATACCATTATCCGCTAAGTAGTCTAGACTATCTAACAGACGACCCTTTCAATAACTCTCGTCAGCGTCAAATATCATCAAAATTTACAGATGAAATAAATGGGTTATACAAATGTATGAAAGATAAATATTGTTCAATAATAACATTGTACATACATATTCGATTTAACGGTATTAGCATATTTTGAAAAGGAACAACAAGAACAAATAATTTTAGTCTTTAACGGTCATTTTGATCTTAAAATCATAGGAATGAGCAATGAACTATTCAGTTGTTTAGTCTTCCGGCCAATTTTTAGACTTATCTACTGCGGTTAATTCATTACTGTTTAGACATATCGATTGCAGTCAATTCAGAACTTTTCAGTAGCCTTTCAGACACTTCAGTACAATGCTGTTGTGTGTAAGTAAATAACAATAATCAACAGTCTAAACATAGACTTACCAAATAATAATTGACTGCAAACGAACTATGAAGTAATGAGTACATGCATACTGGAGGCATCCGAACCAAAAATTAAACTAAAATAGAAATGCATGTCTTTTTTGTTTTTTTTTTTGTTTTTTGTTTCTCCTTTTCCTTATTTTATTAAAGAAGCTTGAGGCTAATAGTACAAACAAGTGAATGAAATATTGAGACAATTCGTTCCTCATAACTCAATTCAATTTAACAAATTTTTAACAACCTAAAAAAAAAAGAAAAACATATCATAGTAAGCATAACAGACTTACAGGCAAACATAACTTTTAAGCAAGTAAACTACTAGTAATATTTATATACGATCAAAACTTTTTTTGACACGACCCCATACATTTAACCTTTTGTTAGCGTTGTCAACTGTAGGTAATTGAAAGGTTCGACTAGTGATCATCTTACTTATTGATTTACCTTTTGTTGATTATTTTGTAACAGTCTTGTCCATTATAAGGATTAACCATGTTCAAACAACATACAAATATCCAAGCATAAAAGTATGACGAGGCCGCCATTTTCACTATGGAATCATCCTTCCATAAAGTTTGTATTGGTTTCTTGATAATGAGGGGAAATTACATTTCCTGCCATTTAAACACACAGTTGGACGGTTCAATAACTGAAACGTAGAATATTGTTTTAGTTAAAAGAAATAGTAACCAGAAACATCATGATATATAGGGTACTGTATACTAGTATATGTCTTTGGAATAACCGAATGACAATAATGTGAACAATTACAAGTCTTAGTACGGCCTTCAACAATGTGCATAACCCATACCGTATAATAATCTTTTATTATATGCAACGAGATAACACACTTATTGATATTTGTATACAACAACCACGTCTTACATTGAACTTCAAGTTCCTGCCTTCGTTTGCGTACATCCCATAATGGAGGACTTTGTTTATATTTGGACTCGTTCTTCGGATTCACTATGTTCATTGGCTGATAACTAGAAAAATGGACAACACACGAGCTTATATCATGTATATCATGCAGAGATTCCGAATAGTGAGAAAACTAGAGACGATGGCCATAACGTAACCAAACTAAATCAATAGTTAGTTAATGTAACTGATAACTCTCAAATACAGCAGTCTGGAAAACGTAATCATAATTAATTTTTGCTTCAATGTTTTGAGTCGAGGGATTGATATTGTAACACTGAATGACGTGTTTTGAAACATGAGACATGCGTGAAAAACATTTCTTAAATTGAAAAACGTGATGGTATGATTGCCAATAATACTACTTTCCACCAGAGATCAAAATGACGTAAAAGTTGGCAACTATAAGTCAAAAATGTGCAAAACTCATACCTCATAGTGTGCTATAACCACCCCCGAAATAACAATTCAAACGAAAAAACTACAGGCCTGGTGTGTGTACAAAACAATAAACTATAAACACAAATATGATATACAACCAAAAACGTCAACCACTGAACTACATGTTCTTGACTTGGGACAGGCAAACACAGAGTATGGTGAGGTTCAACATGAAAACAGACGCTAACCCCTAACCAGGGAGAGTTATGCAACAGTATAGTACAAGACAAAACTATAACCAAAAAAAATAAATGATAAATAACAACAAATAATAACCACTGTATCTTTCGTCCCTCTTTTAGTTACAGGCCCCTGGCTTTGGACGGGAAACTATAGAATGTGTAAGGCTAAATATTTTTGCCGGGCGCTCAATCCCTTGTAACCTGCAACAGTGGGGATGAAATAACACATAATAAGAGTAATATAAAATCTGATAAAATTGCACTACTCATCAGATCGATACAAAGCACAAAACAAATAGCAAAAATACTAAAAACACAACGTACAGATCTCAGTGTACTCACAGTTAACGAAAGCTAGTTAAAAGCCAATTGCAACTTATTATATAATCATGTATCTAAGACAGCAATATCAATCATTACACATCCAACATGCAATGGATTAAGTGGAAAGATGTAATTAAATATAAGAAAAAACATGATCTTGTTTAATGCCAAAATATAAGCATTTGCATTTTGTAGAAGCGTTACTGTTTATAGGTGCTAAGTAAAAAGATTAACATGTAGTTGCTTTATATTCCAAATTTTCAAGATTTAATTATAGTCAAAAAGAATAAATCTTTACACGGGGCAAATGAAAAACAAAAAATAAGATACAATGAACAGATACAAAATGGTTCTAAACAAGAATAAAATTAAGACTGGAAATGGGGAATGTGTAAAAGAGACAACAACCCGACCAAGGAGCAGAAAACAGCCGAAAGCCATCAATGGGACTTAAACACAGAAAATCCCACACCCGGAGGAGGCTTCAGCTAGTCCCTACTCGTATTATTTAGTTTGCTAGTAATAGATGATACTTTCATATATGAAGGAAATGCATAACAGGTCTGTTGTCTCCTTGACTGAATGGGTGTATGTAAAGAGGTTATAATTATACTTTTGTTGTATAACTCGTATTTTTGGAATATATATTTATTTGCCAATTTATTGTTTAACGCATTACTAAAATGTTTCTTTTTTCTATTTTGTATAATGTAAATTTTTGGATTACATAAGATTCTTATTTTAATGTGTATCCCGTTTCTGTATGAAATCTTTTTTGGGAATACAGCAATCGACATCAAATGAAGGATGTCATAATTAATTGTTTGCAGGTTAGTTAAATTGGACATGCTTTCAGGAACGTCGATCATTCTTTTATACGGTAGAATGTGTTATGTGTTGTGTGTTTTGTTATCAATTATACCGTTATGTTTCAGTTAAGGACTTTTCCTTTATTGGTTTTATGGTATACTATTTTATCTAAGTTGTGTTAATCTACTGATTCAATTTACAGATGGAGAGGGTTGTTTCGCAAATTAACTTGTTTGACTACGCCAAATGTTCACGTACATGTTCAATTAAAGGAACCTTATCAATGTTTATCTTATGTCATATCATATTGTTTTCCGATATTTGGAGTATTGGATTTTGATGGCAGATCTTTTATTGTTTCTGTTAAATTGTTTATAACTTCCATAAAGACTCGGGAGGATTAAATGTTTGACATATTATGTAAACATCTGTCTGTTTAAAATCATGATCAGCTGCAAGTGGTAGGCTGACATTTGTAGAGAAATTTGGTTTCTTGATAAAATCTTATGAACTAATGAACATTTTACACCAAACTTTGCTTGAAAGAACAATGTTGAATGAATCTGTTTAAATTTATCGTGAAGTTCTTGTCTCAAGGCGTATATCTCCATCACTTCTTTTGTTCATAATTATTAAGACGCTTGATTAATGTACTGACGAAAGACAATTTTTCCTGACTTGTTTCTTCAACTTATAATTTCCGTTATAAACATGATGTCCTCTATGTTGATGGCGTATTTATTCAGTTTTGGTTTAAATAAAAGATATTACAGATACTGAAAACAATGTTGGTTAATGTGTTGTATGCTCCTTTAGTTGAGGAAAACACCAATTGCATTTGAGAGTAAAGAAATAAAACTCAAGATCACACCTGCAATATATAGACTGCAATTTTGCTACAAATAATGTTCAGGAAATTGCTCCACAAGTTTTTCCGAAACTTTGCCCCCATAGACTTAGATAAAAAAGATGTTCGAGTTGCACTATTTGGAAGAAACTCTTCCATCGTTTTTCATCTGAAATTTAAGAAACGTTTAATGTTTAACATTGTTGGATTATTAAAGAGGATCCTTAAAGGAATGCCCCTTTGTGCGTAACATTTTATAACAGACGATGCAACCACTCTAATCTTATTCCGTAGAATGCTGAGGCTGCTTAACTGTCAATAATGGCTACAGCAAAAGTATTGCATGAGACGAATTATACCAGTATTTGATGTGGCTCTAGATCTGTTCGCATACGCCAAAAAAAAAGGCATACAAACGCGATTAAAATTTCAAAAGGGTTTCTCTACATTCATGCGCTGTGCAATCTTTAAATTTCTAAAACTATATAGTCTGAACCAAATGAACTGAAATATAGTTGAACGGTGATTACTCCCTGTAATGTATTTTTAAATGGAACAACAACTAAGACGTGTATAAATACTTCTGAAGGTCATCTTTTTAGCTTATTCATCAATAGACAAGTGACAATTAATTATGTCAAAGTTAGCAATAGAATTTTAAAAGTTGAACAAAGACCAACGAAGGTCTGTCGTCAAGAAGCAACTACCTCTCCAAAGCATGACAGTATTAATAATTAAACAAAATGCAACCACTGACAGAAGTTCATGATTTTGCATCTAAAAATGTATCAGCTTGGAAGTTTCAATGAAGTATACAACTCATCAACTTTAAGTCATATGTATACAATCCGTACAAGACAGCAAATGTCCATAAACAACCAGTCAAACAATCTCAATGTACGAAAGCTTACAATATGTGTACTATATTCGGTATCAAAGATGACACATTAGATTTGTGAAAGTAATGTAACAGCTCAAAATAAGTACACTCTGTAAACATCAGTAAAAGGAGGGGTTTGTTTTTTTAGATCTTGTTGTATACAATGCATATCTATTCAGTTAACGATATTCACTCCTTATATTATTTTCAGCAACGATGCAAATTATCAAATTGTGTATTGATTGGTGTAAATGGCATTACAATCATATTATGATCAAACATTGATAAAGATCGAGAAGTAATAGAGAACAGAACTTGGGTTGTTAAAGTTTGTTGAAGAAAAGAAATTTAAGTGACATACTATTGCGAGTACCATTAAATGAATTTAAACACTAATGACTTTGAAAAGCCAACTTTCAGTCTCGCTGTTTTTGAGTTGAACCTAAATGTGGTATCATTATCACTTATAAAAACCCTTTACAGACAGGTACAGACAAGGCAAATTACTCGTAAAAAGTAAAACAACAAAAATACCGAACTCCAAGGAATACTCAAAAAGAAAAGTCCTTTATCAAATGGCAAAATCAAAAGCTCAAACACATCAAATGAATAGAAAATAACTGTCCTATTCCTAACTTGGTACAGGCATTTTCTTATGTAGAAAATGGTGGATTAAACCTGTTTTTTTTTTGCCTAAAACAGCCTATACGACCGTTTTTTATTTGCTGCAATATATTCAAATAACGATTTTACTAAAGCAGGTGAATTTTGTAGTAGAATTGTTACGTCTTAACAGATTTGTGAACCATTAGTACACTACTGTTGCCTCTAATTTTGGTTCAAATCAGCGAGTTGATGGTTGTAAAACTAAGATAATTATAATCTGTATCAATAAGTCGTACAACTTAGTTATCCAAAGAGAACTATATAAAGAAAAATGCTACCTTTAAACATTATTAGAGGTTTGTGTCGTTAAAGGTTATTTGTGAGATACCACTTTTTTCATATTTCTACAGGTGGCATCTTACAATTCCAAGAAATTCCTACATATTTATTATAGAATTTAAGTAAAAATGAGATGGGAGATACCAATAGGACACTCATACGTTGAAGAGAAAATGACACCGCCATTGAAAAAATCGCAAGACGACAAAGAGACAACACAAATACTTCATAAAACACTATGGACGGAACAACGTGAACTCACCAAAATTGTGATCTGTGAGGAGCTCTGAACGGGTAAGCATATTTACGTTTTTAAGCATGAAAAGTTGATCTTCAACGGTTGTATTAGGTTTTGGATTTTTAATTATTTTGTCCTCGAGTGTCACTGAAGAACATTACATGTAGTTCTTGAAATGCGTATCTGCGTCAGTGAAATAATGCCGTTATTACTACACCTAGGTTGATACCTCTGCTGGAGAACTGTCAGTCCAGTAGCCAAACACTTCATAGAAATAATTCAACGAATATGAGAGTGGTGCACCTGATTATCGTATTGATTGTTGTATTGATTGTTTGAGTGATTGTTGTCCCATTTTAAAAGAGATGAGAACTTTTCTGAACATTTACAAAAGACGTATATTTACGGTATTAATATTGTATAATCAACCCCTCCCTAAATTGTTAAGCAGATCCTTGAAATTTAACAAAAAAGCTGTGCACCTTTTGGTAGTAGAACATTTTCCAAAGGATTTTTTCTACTATTTTTTTCATAAATTGAAATGTTTATTACATACCATTGTTCATTGTTTTAAAAATATTCTACACAACCCGAACATTTAAACCTTTGATTATTATTGTTTTCATATTTCAATACGTTAATCATTTCCTGAATTGAAAATGTATAATATCAAACTCATTTGCCATTTTTAAAACATAATCAATTTATTTCGAACTAATTGTTCTTAGTCAAGGTCAATAGGACATCCACTTCCGATTTATTGTATTTTTTCAAGAATTTTGAGGACTAATTTGATTTTGAAATGAATACTTTGCAATATAGCATTATGATCTACACTAAGCTTTACACTTTTTGTAATCCATATGAATAAAAATGCACGTTGTAAGACAGACATCCAACAAAACAAATATCCAAAATGTCTAAAACAAAACGGGTCTGGCCTTTATGCAATTTGCCAAGCTCTTAGTCGTCCCGAGTCCAAACACATTGTGAATGAATTAAAGATATCATAGCTTTCAACGAATAATTTTCCATTAATACGAAGAGATTGTTATTCAGTTGTTCTCGTTGGTTGCTGGATGTTTCATTTGTTTTAAGTTTATGTATTTGGCTTAAATTGGACCATTAGTATTTTAGTTAGAAATGTTTCACAATTTTACAGCTTTTATAACTGACTATAAGGTTTTAGTTTTGCTAATTTTTTTATAGCCGTATAGCACTTAAATCCATGTTATTTGGACTCTGGTGGATAGTCGCTTCATTGGAAATTCTACCAAATCATGTTATGTCTTATGGACTGCTTTCAGATCAGATAGTTAGGTATTTTTTCATTCAATTCTCTTTTAACTACTTTTAATGGATTGCTTTTAAGAGGTTACTTGGCAAGAAGAAAAATATTCTTAAAGACTATCAGATATAGAGAAAGGTAAGTAATGGGAGTCGTTTTGTTAAATTACCCATTACAATATTTATACGGATTTTAATCGATATTTGTGTTTGTAGGTGAAAATGTAAAGTATCATTTTTGTGGAAATTTTGTTGCTAGTTCAAAAGCCAACAGTCTGCAAGAATACATGTCACTCTACCTGAACACATTAGTCTGGTTCCATCTCCTTAATGCCGCGTACCTAGCGGAGAAGCAGGAAATGCCAACTTTTATTTTTTTTGGTTTTACCCGACCGTGGTTGGAATCCACTACTTGCAGCGATAAGAAGACTGCAACAAATGGAGACCACTGTAATAAAGACTTCAATGTCTATTTTCATAATGATCAGTGGCAATAATCTAACTGATCAAATTATTAAATACGAAATTGTATGAATGAATAATGAACTGTATTTAATTTTCTGAACTAAATTTTTCAAAATCCAGAATGTACTGCTCGAGCAATAGCTGGGAAACAAAATAGAATGTGTAAAAGATGAAACTTAACATTGAAAGTTAAACAGCTCTCCCTACAGCAATATATACGCCGTTTGTCATCTTTGTACGTGTATACATGTTTAAATTGTGCCAAGAATACAACGGAATATTTTAGAAGATCGTATAAGATAAGAAAATCCAAAAGAGCTTACTTTCAACTATGGAAAATTTGAAGAACTTGTTTCCCAACCTGCCCAAAAAAAATGACTAATCTGAAAACTAATCAAAACATGAACGATACTTTTTTAAATTTAACAAAAAAAAACCAAGAGATTAATGTTTCTATTGGATCTATACAATAATATCTCAAATTGATGTGAAATTTGTCTGAAAAAAAATGAAAACAACACGTTTAATAATTTCATGCGTCCGAAGCGCTTTTCTGGATTTACCTTCATCAGGAACGCTCAAAGCCAAACATTTGAAATCCGAGGATGTATAAGTACCGAAACCGTTGAAGAGCTATATGACAAAAATACCTAAAATAAATATCCAAATTCATGAAACTGCCTAACATCTGACGGTTAAAGAAGTAAAACTCTGGACCGAAAAACCAAAACAGTTTTTAAATGGAAAGGGAACTTAAATGTATTACCAATCCGAAAAAAGTACAGTTTTAAGTATGTCGAACAGATGATTCTTTATATGTGAAAAGTTGTCTTAAATCTTACTGATACAATCCTGTTTACTACTAACTGACAAAAAAACTGATTCGACATACAATTTATTCCATACAAATTTCAAAATATGTAGTCAAATTTTACTGCATAAATTCCCGAGAGAATAATATTTGATCAGAAAACAATCACTGTCTCTTCCTGGTTTGAATATTTCTGGTTCTCTAGTGAAAATCTATTTTAAAAATTATCTACAAAAGAGATGATATTTTGTTCCTTATTTTTGATTTTTCCATTTTCCTGTTCCTTTATGTTCTCCTTAGATCGTATGTTTATTGACTCATTTGCTACGTCGTGATCTGTAGTTGGATTAAAATATTATCTCTGTTTATAACAGGGAAATATTAAGTCCTGGGTTTTTGTCGTTCTGTTAACTTGTGCAATTATCACCGCTTAATCAACCAACCTTGCGACCTTGTTTAGAATTGAACATAAGAGAGAGCAAAAATGCAAATAATGATCTAGTACCTTCAAAAAAATAATAGAAATAATAGATCAAGATGAAAATTCGTAAAATGTCAACTTCTACTTGATGTTGTAGTTTATTAAAAAATTGTAATATCATTTTTTGCCAATGTTTTACGGTACTGTTTTTTTATTTTGTTTTATGTTTTTGTTGTAGTTTTTCATTTTTCCGTTTGTTATTTTATTTATCAGGACAAACTTTTAATTAATTGACAGGATATAGATTTATATCAAACGGCAGTTAGAATGGAACCGTATTATGTAGAAAGTAGTCATAAATAGCAAAATCATTGAAACCATCAGTTGACTTTTGGCATTGATTGGTTTTTTTTCTACATTGGACATGTATTATATCATTTGCTATTTTGTTATGATCTGTTTTCTGTACTTGACGAAAAACAATTACACCCATACATATAACGGACGCCTGATATTATCTCTTTCCAAAACGTTTGTAACTTTGATTTCCATTATTTGCAAATAAGTATACGCTTGGTAATGACGTCATTTATAAATTGCAGTGGCGTATCAGTTTACAAAGATGCACATGAAATCCTTGTTGAAAATTTTACAATTTATTCGAAAATATGTTGTTTTACGGTATCCAAAGCATAATGATATTGCATCTTTATTTAGATCGTTTTCAACCTTTTAAAATCCCATACATACATAGATTAATAATATAGTATTACGTAGTATCTCTATAATATAGTTTCAATGACCCTTATTTAAAATGAGTCACCAAGTAAGTACAAATGAAGAAACAAATATTCAGGTAAATGGTTGCACATTCATATATCGTTCCTTTGTTCTTTATTTTGTATATGAAAACATTGAATTCGACGGGTTTGTAGCTTGCCTTGTGACACCATACAGGTTGCACTTCTGTAAATATAGACAATGCAATTTCCCATAGGAACTCCCTTTGCGGCTAAAGCTGTGCCAATTTTACTATGAAGTTTCGTCAAAAATTATATCCAAGAACGGAAAGCTGATATGCACTACTTTTTTATTCAAAGGTCAAAACATAGGGTTGTGCGGCATATTTTCAACATTTATATGCCCCGAACTTCTAAGAGTTTAAACTTATAATTATATTCTGTACTATCCCTACCTCGACTTTGGGTGTCCCTAAGAATTCAATTATCGCCGATACCATCTGTTTTATACTGGTAACATTTCCAAATTATTTCTCTATAAGATGAAACATAGAGATCATATCTAGGAACCAGTACGTAAACAAAATGAAATATCTATGAATATTATATATCTCCCCAAAAGAGGCGTGGCTTGTGAAACAGCTGTATTTACAAAGTGCAACCTATGGACATAGAGTCATTTTTCAACCTCTGTGTTCGCCAAATCAATCGAATGGTAAGGATGCAGATATCCATCACTATCTGTCCCATTTTTTAGGCTACTTCCATTACTACTACCGTTACTAATGCTTTCTTCCCCGCTTATTATTGATGAGTCTCGACTTATAATGTTATCATCAATTTCCTCGTATTCATGTATTTCTATTTGTTCAGACTGATCATTTGCTATCTGTGATTCATTAGCGAGATGACTTTGTAGTGTTCGTGTACCAGTCATAACCATGGGTTTATTTCTTTTCTTTAGCATCTGACATTTCCACCAAACGATAACAATACAACCAACAACAAATAGCACTAGAATTACACTGACCAATCCGATTGATTCAGTGTTTGTTGTTTCCTCTAGAAAAAAAAAGAATAAATGCAATAAATTTTAATTGATACATATTATAAAATACGTTATCATTAATGTATTCACAGACTTCCTGTGTCTATTGTACATGTTGTAAGGTAAGTAAAAAATGTAAAGAGGGTTTTTGTTTTTACTACAGTTGCGTTTCTTTAAATGCCGCACTCTGGTATTAGACAGCTTATTTGGCCATATAGGCCACACATGTTTTTCAAAGGTATATACGTACATAGAAAAAGTGTCACTTTCTTAATGACAAAGTAACATCATTTGAAAATCTTATTTTGCTTGCCCAAGCTATTGATCAAGGAATATCGAGATCAAGATCAAATATATTATCACATTCTTAAACATACAACAATACATTGAAAGTTATTGTTTTGTTTAATTTCAGTCTGGTCTGTCAAAGCACATAATGTAAATGAACTTGTTAATAAGTAAATATCTGCAACCGAACCCTATCGTTGACAAATTAAAAAAATATATTATTGTATGTTTAGGAATATTATGAATGCAAACTTGATCTTGGTCATATTCATATCTTATAAATCATCATTCTATAACATTCTGGTCATCAGACAACTACCTGCTGTGAAGACAAATACAAAGGCATTTGACTAAGTTATTTATCAATAAATTGTTAATTGGATAAATAAACGTTCTGGCTACTCAACAACTCATTCGATGTGACGTGGTATAGCACATTTATTAGATAGAATGTCTATAAAAATTGTATTAAGGTTATATTTTAAATTGATAACGTCATGAGAGACACATTCAGCATTGTCATCTACAATATCATTGATGAACCTTATGCCTTTCATGTATCAAGATCTGTAGAAAATATTCTTACTGCCTTATTGCCTTACTGTCATTTATGATGAACGGGTTGAACCAAATGAATTCTTTCTCACATGAAATGCATTCTTGCATAAATCGTAACACCCACATAATTTGATGAGATAACAGCTGTAATTCAAACTTTGGGGCTTTCAGACCACCCTCGCTAGGCGATTTTTGAATAACTTCTAATTTAACTTTTGGAGTATCGCCATTCATAAAATGTTGTTAACATCGCGTTGTTTTTTACTAACACATGATGTTGGTACATGAGTAGATGAAATGGCATAAATGAGCTCAGATACTGCAAAAGATTTGAGAATTACAATTTTCCCGATCTTGGAAAATTTTCTGATCTTCCACACTTTAATCACAGATTCCATTTTTTCTAAATCATTTCTTCACAAATTTCAAAATTAAAAGTTCCAGAATCACGGATTAAATTTTCATAACGAATCTGAAGACTTAAAGTGATCACAATTTTTTGTAATTCGTGGTCAGGGATTAAACTCGCTATCACAATTTTTCGGATTAAATTTATGATAACTGTTTCTAAAATTTGCCATACTGATTTCTCACATTCGTGATACAGAATCTGTAATATTGAATTTAATCCATAATTAGCATTTACAAAAATAAGTAAAAATTAATTCTGCAGATTTGTTATCACGAATGTTATCCTTTTTAAAGGATTATTCCATTCTCGATAAGTATTTTTATCCGTTATTACGACTTTCCGAATTCAAAGTAGATTTTGGGAGGTCCTAAATTGACTTCCGTAGTACATAGACTGTCGATTTTCAGTAATAATAGGAATTGTCATAGGAATGTATAAAAGCAGACAGGCAAAGACCTTTGTTATACGTAATCGGTTTGATTGGGTTTTACCAGTACATAGTTGTCAAAATTTAATATGTATATACAGGTTAGCGCAGCCAACTTAGAAATGATCCGTATATGTACGTCTTTTTCAATTTTCTTTTTTATCGGGAACATCAATACGTTAAATATGAAGTAAAACAATAGGGGTAAAAGGCAACTTTCAAGTAAGTAAACGGCTCGACTTCGTTTTACAGTGATACAGTGTGCCGATGATTTGGCAATTTATCATATACACATACAAACCATTCAGATGCAAACATTTTCTAACCTTGAATGACTCACTATGACTTTGAGACTCAGAAAAACAATACAAGCACTCTCCAGTAGCGATTTTATATCTCGAATTAATATTCAATATTCTTTCGATTTCATCATGAAAGAACAGTCAACTTTAGGATACATATTGGGTAAAAAAAAGTTAGGCAACAAATATTTTTAATATCATATTTTGAAATGTATTATTCTTCTTAGCAAACCAATAGATAAATTATCGTAACAAACAAAATAAACCAAAGACGCATTTCTTAATCAATAAAAAATATTAAACATTTATTTCCGCAACTTTGAAAGTTTTAATTCAGAGTTTTTTTTATAATAATATATAAGTTGCTAAACTTTTTTTTACTCTGTATATCATAAAAGAGACAAATATTTATTAATACTATTCATTGGCAATAGCAATTCCAACTAATGTTGCATATTTGAATTTAATTTTATTTGAATACATTAAGGAAGAGTGGAATAATTGAAAACTGCAATTCTTAAACTTTATAAAGTTTATTGTTTAAATGATAAATGTTTTGTGGAAGGATCCATATGAGTAAGGAGGAGGCACTAACTTTGAATGCAGGAATTGAAATGAAGGATAAAAAGTCACAGGACAAATAAGCCACAGGAAAAAAGGTCACAAGAAATAAAGCCAAAATATTTTTTAAAGAAAATAGAAAATTTAAATGTATGTACATGATATATATTAAATTTTGAACCTGCTAGTCAAATGCGTATTGTTAAAATATACTTTTTTCACTCATTTGATCTTTTGTTGTTTGTGCTGTATTAAGACCCCTCTACCAAGAAATGTGTTGTGCATGCACACGTATAAAAATTGCTGTATTTATCTAACGCAATCATAGGTTTGAACGTTGTTTTTTAATTTTTTCGTTTGGGCTTGTATTATATTTGACTTTGGGTTTATATGATCCGTTCATCCTATTTTGACTCTTTCAAAATTCAAGAGTCTATCCTCAATTGAGGTAAATTATATGGCCTTCCAGATACCGTTTCGATTCCTTACATCACTGAAGAGACATTAATTGTCGAAATCCGGATATGGTGTACACATTTTTGCACCTCATGTTTGCGGTATACCATCTTTTCCGCAAGTTTATTGTTTTCTGTTTGGTAATAAATTAGTAATAAGAACTATTTTGTTACATCTTGTGATCCGTTTATTTGGCAATCGCCAATGGCAGTCAGCAGGGTTTGAGAACATCAGTTGTTCGACCTGCTAATCTAATGCGTTTTGTTAAATAATACTTTTTCACTCATTGGTCTATTGAAAAATGTTGTTTGTGCTGTATTTAGACCCCTCTACCAAGAAATTTGTTTTGCATGCACACGTATAAAAATTGCGATTTTTTTTTTCTCAACACAATCATAGGTTTGAACGTTGTTTTCAATTTGTACTTGCTTATATTTTTTCGTTTGGGCTTGTATTATATTTGACTTCGGGTTTATATGATCCGTTCATCATATTTTGACTCTTTCAAAATTCAAGAGTCTATCCTATATTGAGGTAAAATATATGGCCTTCCAAATACCGTTGGATTACTAACATCACTGACGAGATATTAATTGTCGAAATCCGGATATGGTGTACAAATTTTTGCACCTCATGTTTGCGGTATACCATCTTTTCCGCAAGTTTATTGTTTTCTGTTTGGTAATAAATTTATAATAAGATCTATTTTGTTACATCTTGTGATCCGTTTATTTGGCAATCGCCAATGGCAGTCAGCAGGGCTTAAGAACATCAGTTGTTCGACCTGCTAGTCAAATGCGTTTTGTTAAAATATACTTTTTCACTCATTTAGTCTTTTAGAAAATGTTGTTTATGCTGTATTTAGACCCCTCTACCAACAAATTTGTTTTGCATGCACACGTTTAAAAATTGCAGTTTTTATCCAACACAATCATAGGTTTGAACGTTGTTTTCAATTTAGACTTGTTTATATTTTTTTAGTTTGGGCTTGTATTATATTTGCCTTCGGGTTTATATGATCCGTTCATCCTATTTTGACTCTTTCAAAATTCAAAAGTCTATCCTAAATTGAGGTAAATTATATGGCCTTCCAAATACCGTTTCGATTCTTAACATCACTGAAGAGATATTAATTGTCGAAATCCGGATATGGTGTACAAATTTTTGCACCTCATGTTTGCGGTATACTATCTTTTCCGCAAGTTTATTGTTTTCTGTTTGGTAATAAATCAATAATTAGATCTATTTTGTTACATCTTGTGATCCGTTTATTTGGCAATCGCCAATGGCAGTCAGCAGGGCTTAAGAACATCAGCTGTTCGACCTGCTAGTCAAATGCATTTTGTTAAAATATACTTGTTCACTCATTTGGTCTTTTAGAAAATGTTGTTTATGCTGTATTTAGACCCCTCTACCAAGAAATTTGTTTTGCATGCACACGTATAAAAATTGCAGTTTTTATCCAACACAATCATAGGTTTGAACGTTGTTTTCAATTTAGACTTGTTTATATTTTTTCAGTTTGGGCTTGTATTATATTTGCCTTCGGGTTTATATGATCCGTTCATCCTATTTTGACTCTTTCAAAATTCAAGAGTCTGTCCTAAATTGAGGTAAATTATATGGCCTTCCAAATACCGTTTCGATTCCTAACATCACTAAAGAGACATTAATTGTCGAAATTCGGATATGGTGTACAAATTTTTGCACCTCATGTTTGCGGTATACCATCTTTTCCGCAAGTTTATTGTTTTCTGTTTGGTAATAAATTAGTAATAATAACTATTTTGTTACATCTTGTGATCAGTTTATTTGGCAATTGCCAATGGCAGTCAGCAGGGTTTGAGAACATCAGTTGTTCGACCTGCTAATCTAATGCGTTTTTTTAAAATATACCTTTTCACTCATTTGGTCTATTGAAAAATGTTGTTTGTGCTGTATTTAGACCCTTTACCAAGAAATTTGTTTTGCATGCACACGTATAAAAATTGCGATTTTTTTTTTCAACACAATCATAGGTTTGAACGTTGTTTTCAATTTAGACTTGTTTATATTTTTTCGTTTGGGCTTGTATTATATTTGACTTCGGGTTTATATGATCCGTTCATCATATTTTGACTCTTTCAAAATTCAAGAGTCTATCCTATATTGAGGTAAAATATATGGCCTTCCAAATACCGTTTGGATTACTAACATCACTGAAGAGATATTAATTGTCGAAATCCGGATATGGTGTACAAATTTTTGCACCTCATGTTTGCGGTATACCATCTTTTCCGCAAGTTTATTGTTTTCTGTTTGGTAATAAATTTATAATAAGATCTATTTTGTTACATCTTGTGATCCGTTTATTTGGCAATCGCCAATGGCAGTCAGCAGGACTTAAGAACATCAGTTGTTCGACCTGCTAGTCAAATGCATTTTGTTAAAATATACTTTTTCACTCATTTGGTCTTTTAGAAAATGTTGTTTATGCTGTATTTAGACCCCTCTACCAAGAAATTTGTTTTGCATGCACACGTATAAAAATTGCTTTTTTTTTCCAACGCAATCATAGGTTTGAACGTTGTTTTCAATTTAGACTTGTTTATATTTTTTTAGTTTGGGCTTGTATTATATTTGACTTCGGGTTTATATGATCCGTTCATCCTATTTTGACTCTTTTAAAATTCAAGAGTCTATCCTAAATTGAGGTAAATTATATGGCCTTCCAAATACCGTTTCGATTCCTAGCATCACTGAAGAGATATTAATTGTCGAAATCCGGATATGGTGTACAAATTTTTGCACCTCATGTTTGCGGTATACTATCTTTTCCGCAAGTTTATTGTTTTCTGTTTGGTAATAAATTAATAATAAGATCTATTTTGTTACATCTTGTGATCCGTTTATTTGGCAATCGCCAATGGCATTCAGCAGGGTTTAAGAACATTAGTTGTTCGACCTGCTAGTCAAATGCGTTTTGTTAAAATATACTTTTTCACTCCTTTGGTCTTTTGGAAAATGTTGTTTGTGCTGTATTTAGACCCCTCTACCAATAAATTTGTTTTGCATGCACACGTTTAAAAATTGCGGTTTTTTTCCAACGCAATCATAGATTTGAACGTTGTTTTCAATTTAGACTTGTTTATATTTTTTCGTTTGGGCTTGTATTTTATTTGCCTTCGGGTTTATATGATCTGTTCATCCTATTTTGACTCTTTCAAAATTCAAGAGTCTATCCTAAATTGAGGTAAATTATATGGCCTTCAAAATACCGTTTCGATTCCTAACATCACTGTAATGACATTAATTGTCGAAATCCGGATATTGTGTTCAAATTTTTGCACCTCATGTTTGCGGTATACCATCTTTTCCGCAAGTTTATTGTTTTCTGTTTGGTTATAAATTAATAATAAGATCTATTTTGTAACATCTTGTGATCCGTTTATTTGGCAATCGCCAATGGCAGTCAGCAGGTTTTAATAACATGAGTTGTTCGACCTTTTAGTCAAATGCGTTTTGTTAAAATATACTTTTTCACTCATTTGGTCTTTTGGAAAATGTTGTTTGGGCTGTATTTTGACCCCTCTACCAACAAATTTGTTTTGCATGCACACGAATAAAAATTGCAGTTTTTATGCAACGCAATCATAGGTTTGAACGTTGTTTTCAATTTAGACTTGTTTATATTTTTTCGTTTGGGCTTGTATTATATTTGCCTTCGGGTTTATATGATCCGTTCATCCTATTTTGACTCTTTCAAAATTCAAGAGTCTATCTTAAATTGAGGTAAATTATATGGCCTTCCAAATACCGTTTCGATCCTTAACATCACTGAAGAGACATTAATTGTCGAAATCCGGATATGGTGTACAAATTTTTGCACCTCTTGTTTGCGGTAAACCATCTTTTCCGCAAGTTTATTGTTTTCTGTTCGGTAATAAATCTATAATAAGATCTATTTTGTTACATCTTGTGATCCGTTTATTTGGCACTCGCCAATGGCAGTCAGCAGGTTTTAAGAACATCAGTTGTTCGACCTGCTAGTCAAATGCGTTTCTGTAAAATATACTTTTTCACTCATTTGGTCTTTTAGAAAATGTTGTTTGTGGAATATTTAGACCCCTCTACCAACAAATTTGTTTTGCATGAACACGTATAAAAATTGCAGTTTTTATCCAACGCAATCATAGGTTTGAACGTAATTTTCAGTTAAGACTTGTTTATATTTTTTCGTTTGAGCTTGTATTATATTTGCCTTCGGGTTTATATGATCCGTTCTTCCTATTTTGACTCTTTCAAAATTCAAGAGTCTATCCTAAATTGAGGTAAATTATATGGCCTTCCAAATACCGTTTCGATTCTTAACATCACTGAAGAGACATTAATTGTCGAAATCCGGATATGGTGTACAAATTTTTGCACATCATGTTTGCGGTATACCATCTTTTTCGCAAGTTTATTGTTTTCTGTTTGGTAATAAATTAATAAGAAGATCTATTTTGTTACATCTTTATATTTTTTTTATAAAACATCAAACGTTTTCCGGTTTTAGTATTTTTAGTTTCCATAGCAACAAAGCATAAATATGGTAAATTCTCTGCAATTTTCATGTCAACCAATACAAAAGTTTGCAATTTCCAAATCTTTAATAAAAAGATTCTTAAGATCTGATGTGTCTGCATTGTCTATTAAGTATTTTCAGTTTATATTTGAATAAAGGGACAATATAAGAATCTTTAATATGATAATTTAATTTGTTTTTAAGGCAACTCTTTGTTATTTTTGTTTGTAAAGTCTGTTTTCTTCTACCTTTACTGTACATTGAAACCATTGGTAAAATTTCGGCCATTTCAGTCAATAGCTATCTCTGAATTGAACCTTTTAAAGAAATATGCTGAAGTTTCCATGAAAACCAAAACAAACTTATAAGCGCGGTGACCTTTATATTTTTCTGGTTTCTAAAAGCTTATAGTATAAGTATCACTTTATATAGCCAGTCAAGGTCGTTTAAAACTTCCATTTGTTGTTGTTGTTATCCACAAGTGGAGTCTAGTATCAGCTACACTTTTCTTTTGATTAATTTATTTGCAAAATTTTTTTAGCAATTTACAATATAATATGTATGTACAAAATCAACAATGCACCCCCCCCCCTTTTTCAGCCCTTCAAAATGGAACAGGACTATGGAATAACGCAAACATGAGCTGTATCCTATTTCAATTTTTTTACTTATGGTTAACAGATACATGGAAGACATTATATTAGATCTCGACAGCTACTATTCTTATTTCAGTATTCATTCATTAGAAAGATAACTTAATTTTTTTTAAAAACATTAAGAATGACAATTCATCAATATAATTAACTATCTCAAATTAAAGAACTGTAGATATATCTACTTCATAAAATTGAAATTTTCTACGAGAGGAGTATTTTGTGAGAGTAAATTATGGGCATAAAGGTTATTCCCGGGTAAGTATATAACAGAGGTTTTGAGTTTTAAAAAAAATCCTTTTAAGCTAAAACACTTTTTTAAATCATTAAAGGAATTCAATACAATTCGCGCAGAGAATACATCTTTTAAAAAAGTGGTATCATCAGCCAACTGTGATATTTTCATTTCATTGTCTCAAACTTTTATGCCAGATATCTGATTGTTATAACGTATTGTCCGCAGTAACACGGTCAAAATAGATAAAAAGGAGACAAAGGACAACTTTGTCAAACACATCTCTCAGTGTTGAATGAATTAGAACTAAATCCATTATCAATCACAAGACTAGATATGTTTGAGTACAAAGTTAAGATCCATTTCCTGAACATTGTGCCAAATTTAAAACAGACCAATATTTTTAATAAATTTCCATTCTAGCGTATCATACGCTTTTTCAGAATTGATTAGTAATATAAGACCTGGAAATATTTTTGATAATGTATGCAATTTGATATCAGCAATGAGTCGACGATTTTCACCAATTGTTCTATCAGCCACATATTCTGTCTGATCCGGATCTATAAGTTTTGAAAAAAAAGTTTCATTCTTTTCGCAATATCTTTGGCTAATGATTTGTTATTAAAATATAATAGGGAAAGAGGATGCCAGTTTGACAAGAGCGTCTTTATTTTTCTTTTGGGATAAGAGTCAGTATACCCTGTATTTGGCCTAGTGAGACGGTTCCGGTTCCAAACGAATATTCATAGCTTTTCTTTAACATATTTGTTTTGTTTTTATGTCAATCCAGAAAAAAATATAGAGCTCAGCAGTAAGCCCGTCCGTATACTTAAAAACTTAAACGCACTCAGATTCTGTAATATCTGCTTGCATATATTTTTCAGCTTCTTCAAGCTTAGGAATAAAATCCAAATTAAAAACGTTAGAATCACCCGAATATTTATCACGGTCTGCTTTAGACGAGTATAGTTTTTCTTAGAAACTTCTCTCTTCGACTAGTATTTTTCTTATGACGTAATTTCAATATAGTTTAAAACTATTTTGTTTTCTTGCTTTTTAAAAATAAATTATTGCAAAAATAGTTATATGAATAAAGATTGAATCATTGTATAAACGTAGATTTAAATGATTTATTTAGAAAAAGACAAAATGCGAAGCTTTCAAAAAGTAGAACAATAA
Source organism: Mytilus californianus (assembly GCF_021869535.1). Lineage (NCBI taxonomy): Eukaryota > Metazoa > Mollusca > Bivalvia > Mytilida > Mytilidae > Mytilus > Mytilus californianus. The sequence continues at coordinate 66,662,562 of NW_026262745.1, forward strand.
AATATGAGGAATTGATATGGTACACGTATAGCTTTGATTCAATGTCGAGGTTTACACATTTTTTGGGACTATCTTGTTGTATATTTAACCCGCATCTTTCTGTGTCACAACACTTAAAATTAGCCATTGTATCTGATATATGTATCATAATTATTGCTTAAAAACATTATCAAAATCATAACCGGGTTAAAGCAGGTGTTCACTGGCTACAAATATATTTTTAGATGTATTCAAATATGGCAATTAGGTTTTAAAAATTCCAAGTCATTTTTTGTTTAAAGGTACCCGGAGATATTATTTTTTTGTTACACCATTTCCTTTAATACAATACATGCACTTTTTCATTTATATGTAAAATACACAAGGCATCATAATACTTACCACCATCTCCTGCGAATTGATCTGCAGTTGTTTCGATATCCTTGATTATGTTTTCAGTAGTCCAAAGAAGTCTTTCTGAAAACAATAAGTTAAACATAGAGGAATGACAAACTCTGATAATGTTCAAAGGGAAACTGCAAAAACAGTTCGGATAAAAGCCAATTAGAAGTTGAGTCATGGCACTATATGGCAAAGGTTATGAAAAATATTTAATAAATTCAAAAAGGGGTTTCGGGGATGCAGCGGATACAAAATGGGTATCCCCGTAAAAAAGAAGGTGAACGGTGGCATTATATGGTGTCGGTACTGAGAACGGTATATTTTAATTTTGAATAGGAGGCTAGGAGAAAAATTGGAAACAAATGTGCACTGAAGTGCGGCTGTGACAAATTACAGCTCATGCCTAAGTAAAACCAGTACATAAATGCAAAAGCGCATCATGTGAGTAAGCTTTTGTGACAGCTTAACAAAAGAAGACAGACGATTGTAAAATACTATATAAAAACTACAAGCATGCAATTGTGGAGTTTAACGGTTATCATAAAATTGAGGAAAATAAACTGAAACTGAACTTAGATAAACCAATATAAAAAGTTTTGGAGAATAATCGTCATCATCATTATCATCATTGCATATTCTGATGCATCAAAATGCCAATGAACAATTAATGTTATATTTATTATGTATCTGATTGATCTTATAGATATATGATTTCCTATTCATAAGTATTTTAGGATATTGAAGTACTTTTAGCTTTAGTCTATATACCTGGGATACACCAATAAACTATCTTTTTTTAAAATTTCAATAACATAACAAAAGAAAATTTTATGTTTATTTTCATCTCATTTTCATATAAAGTACTGTTTTACTTGTTTATAATATATCTAACATTTTCTAATAGATATTGAAAAGTGGAGAAACCTATGAAATATGAAGACATTTGAACAATCACGACTGAAATCCATTTGTGTTTGCTTGTTATTGAAATACCATTTAATAACTTTATAAATTAACAATTGGCGACGAATATCCCTATTTGTCACCGCTCAATAACTTTTTGAATGTCTCAATTTATACACGATCTATCTCCAATCAAAATAGCGTTACTGGCGTATGTAAACAAACTAGCAACGGTCAAATATTCTAATGCATCGAGTGCCCAGGAAGCAATTTAAGGAATGGAAAATCAACGAGTCAGGAGGATAGCCTTCACAGGCGTACCATTTCAGGGCCATCAATATCTTTTTCAGAACGAGGTTAGTTAATACCGTTATTGAACATGCCATGCAGCATAAATACACAAATGAAAAACTTATTCGACACTTTGTTACTACAGTAAGATATGTGTTTCTTCAATAGCAAAAATGGAAGCGTTTTTTCATGGAATAAAAGTATTTTAAACATTAGTTCCACATTGAAGAAATATTTTGGACTATTGATTCAACTGGAAGTAATTATTACCGTATTTGTTCCTGACGGAAATAAGGTATATGATAGTTTTTCGAAAAGGAACAGATATCATAGCATTGTTTAAACAAGGTTTCCAGAAGAACTTCTGTTAAGAGGAACAAATATACGTTGATAATGATGTGCATACAGAACACAATTTTAGTCAGTATTTTGTTTGGTATGTTTGCTTATACTGTTTATACAACATTGTACAATACATAAATGTGACTTTATGTTTTTTTGGTATTCCATATAAAAAAACTTACCGTCATCTGATTCATTCCTAAATATTGCTACACAACCGAGCACGTGGTCACACCTGTCAAAATATGAATAGATCACTTCAGTTCATACATATAGTTCGTTACTAGTGAAACTGAAACTAATTTAGTTCGCAAAATATAATTTAACCATTATTCACATTCAAAAGAATTAGTAATAGCAAAATGAACCATCCTTTTTATAACAAGTACACCTGTACATGGTCTCTCATATGCCATTGTTTATTTTACCACTTAGTTAAAACCATGTATGATCTATTATTTCTTATTTAAAGAATGAATCATACCAATCTCTGTTCTATGCTACAATTACATAATTACATAATTCCTCACAACGTTTGACATGCATATGTAATTTCTATCCTCGCATGTTTTTCAATTTACGTATGATGAATGTTTACACTATTTTGTCTTCTTAATCCCAATTATTGTCACGTTAACCAACTACATCTGTTTGGGGAGTATACACAATATTTGTCAATATAACAGAACTATAAACAACTCTCAAACAAGTGAAATATTTAGCTAGCTACACAACTCGGTTCAACCCACCATAATCTTCAGAAAAAGCATGTACCAAGTCAGAAATATGACAGGTATATCCCAGTCGTTCCGTTAATTGATATAGTTAACCGTTTTGTTTTGTCAGGTTTTAGCGACTTCAAGAAGGCTTGTTTGACTTTTTCAAATCTATTCTGTACATAATACAATGTACGATCTCTAAGCTGTTTTTTCAAGGATAACCTAATACCTACCTCTGGTCTTTGCTACATTGACATAACTCTGCACAACGTTTGCCATAAGCTCCATCCTTGCATTTCGTGCAATTGTCACCTTTTACAGTTGTAAAACCAGCTTCACATTCTAATTAATGACGAACATTATAATGAATTTAAAGTCACATCTAAAGCGGTTTTCCTGGAATGTTTTTTTAGAACTACTCTCCGAAGCGAAAGATTGAAGACAAGACAATTTTTTTTTACTGCTCTATTTCTTTGGCGCTTTAGGATTTGTGACTGAGAGATGTTCAATAGCTAACACTTTATCTTGCATATCTAATTTTATTTAATATTAAATCGATAGTCTGTAAATTTCATGACTATTTTGAGATTATGTTTAATTATCCTTTGTTGAAACAATAGGTTAAAGACAATCTTGAATATAGCAAAGAAAAATTGTGTACATTGAAAGCACACCAGTTGTATGAAACATGCGTTTCAGAAATGTGCACAAAAACTATAAGTACAAAATTAGTACTGTAGACTTTATAAAAATCAACCAATATTTCGGATAACACAACTTTTTCTCTGTGTTAATTGGCGGTTACGCATACTATTCATTGGTAGAAATATTAAACTTTATAAAGTTAAACATCATTTGCCAAAACAACAATTGCCTATCAATACGATTTGTGAAAAGGGAAGGTACAATAAGTCCGCTTTTTACGCCCGGTGCATTCGAAAATCAAGAAGTATAAAACATCTACCAGATAACCCCCTTCAAATGATCATGAGATATAAGTCTGCCGGAGATCTGTATTTTTTTTTTATATTTTACATTTTGTGCAAATCAGTAAAAACTGCCAAAAAAGCCACCTTTTTATATCTTGTCATTTATATTAAGATATGAACAACAGCTTTACTAAAATAAATATTTCGCTAATCAATGTATTTTACACAAATACTAATGTCTGTAAAATATCTTTTAGGGTACAGGTGTTTTCGTATGTATTTTGATCAAAATCTTTAATGGCCATCTTGGGTCAGATATGTAGATTTCAACAAGATTATGACGTAATTGTGGGATCACAAGTGACCACTCTGCACTTAAGTTTCCTTATTATATTAACCTGTTTATTTATCAATGAAAGGCTTAAATACCCTTACTTTTTGGGGCAATTTCAGGGACCAAATAATGGCTTTTATATAACCGTTAAGTATCAACAAACAGAACTAGAAAAATGTTATCCACCAGCCGAAATCATCTTAGTCAAATAAATAAAACAAATGAAAGATAAACATTAGAAACGGAAACAAAAATACCAAAAGTAAACATAAGTAAAAGTCAATAAACACTACCTTCATCTTTCATGAAAAATCTGTTCAAACGTTCCAATAGATTTGATTTTTGACCATTAAACATGTAGGTTTATAAAAACCTACTTGTTACACAGTGTGTGTGGTATTGTCAGGAACGTTGCAGAATATAGCTGTTTAAACTTATATTTGCAAGTTGAGTGTGTAGGTTAAAAAGATAGAATAATAAATAAATAAGTATGTAATTAAAATGTAACATACTTTGATAATATTGATTAATTGTGATTAATTGCAAACTTACCTTTGCAGTGATTTCCAGTTGGTGCATAGTTTCCACAACAAAAGTATTTGACATAGTATCGTATATTTCCATCAAACAGACCTCTGTAAAATCATATGCAAAAATTATATAATTTCAATTACGAAGAATATATACGGTCTAATTTCATGTATCAAGATACTTGCAGTCAATAATCAAGCTTGTAATGATACTTTGACTTATATTTAATAACATAAAAATAAACAATTGAAAATAAAAAAAGCAATTTATTCCAAATTTGTTTGTATGAATTCATTTTACTTAGTTTACACTGTTAAAATAATCTTCAAGATGTTACCTTTCATTCCGAGAGCATGTCTTGGTTGTATGGCATGGGATTAGGAATTGATTTCCATAACCAACAAACACAAACAGTAAGGAAAGGATTACCATCATTAATTTTGATTATGTAAAACAAGGAAATATATAAAATAATACACATGTAGGATATTTTCCGGGATTGTCAACTATGACACAGTTCACATATATGATTTTTTGAAAACCATCGGGGTGTACATTTTCCAGTCCAGTTTCAACCTACAAGTTTTGCAAACAAACTCATTCTTCTTGAATTATATTAAAAAACAAAAGAGTGTGCGACTCTACAGAAAATTAGATGACAAATTAACTTATCATAATTACAAAATTTCACACAAGGTTATAAAAAAGATAGTTCTTTAAAAAAAAAAATTGAACGACAAAAGGGATCAAAAACGAGGAACCTAATTCGTGATCGCTGATAGAAAATAATTTAGGTTACAATATTTAACAGAATCTATCTGAGTCATCTCACACCATCAAGTTACTTTTCATCTTCATATTACATTTTCCTAATTCCTCAATATTTCCTGTAGTTTTCTTTTGCAAAACTTAAAGAGACAAATATCACTTGCAAGTCAATTCAATGTATGATTTTTCAAAAACCAATTTGAAAATGAATATCATAAGTGTTTTTGTTTTTCGTTTTTCATTTTTCTAAACAAGAAAAAATCAACATTTCCATTCGATTTCTGCATTTTGCTCTATTTAATTCTCGTTTTACGTTATACAATGTTTTCCTTTCCTTTTTGATAGCCATTGATACCCCGGTGTATTTACTACTTAATGTAGACAGAGTAGACCGCCTGACTTATGATTTGAAAGGTGATTAATGAGTCAAAGACTTTCAAACTTCCTTGTTTTTATCTATAAAAAAAATAAAATTATTATATTTGAATACCAAATGAATCACAAATTTGAATAATACAATGAAATATTAAATAGATGGTGAAAATTAACGATTAATTACAACTTCACATTAACAAGGGAGGTTACTACTTATCTAATAGGAAAACTAGACCTGTCATTAAAGTATGCACAGCGGTTATCCTGATCAATAGTATTTTTTAATTCGGAGATAATGTCGACGAATGGAAAAGATTTTATCAATCTGAACAATAAGGATGCATGATCTTTACTTTTAAGTTTGAAAGGTTGGTTATGTAAGATTATTAGAATTGCATGATGACTGAGGCCAATCAGCCAATATTAGACATATAACACGAACATTCAAGACGGTAATATGATACGTTATTTAGATTATTTAAAAAAAAAGGTCCCACTCCAAGTCGTCGTTTAGTAGGCCATCTTATGAGTCACTAGGAAGCAGTCAAAAAGAAGATGTCTATCACGATGCTCGGCACATTATTGTACTTCTCGCCTTACTTGATTTATATCAAAAATATAAAATATGTGATAAAATTGCTACGACTTCGTAAATCACAAAACATAAGGTTGTGAGACTTATTGAGTTTGATCAGTTTCTTATTATTTTGCCTCAGTAATTGGTGGTTTATTTTTTTGGTTTCGACTTTGCGCGCCGTGATTGCAATAAAGATATTTTGATAATCATTCATAACCGTGAACTTGTTTAACCATTTTTTTTAAGCAGTAAAGCATCGAAACCTTTTTGTTGGCAGCAGGTAAAGTCAACCACAGAAATAGCCAAAAGCACAGGCACTTGATAAACATTTGTCTTTCCTCCAATTTTTAGGAAAAAAAAAGGGTGGGGTGGGGGTCTTTGAAAGCGACGAGGCCAATTTTCCCTGGACTTATAAATTTCACTCATAGGGTCAAAATCTAAAATTGGTCTGCACATTGAAAATTGAAGATGACGTTGTATATTGTAACAATGTTTTACATATTCCCCTGAAATCAAAATACTATACTAAGTGCTATATGTTTCTGTTGAAGGCATTGTAATACAAAATTGCCATGGGTTAGAGCCTAGTTCTCAATATCTTTTTTTTTCACTCACAGGGCCCAAAATGTTTTTTTCATACATTTATCATACTTGAAATGTAATATTAAAAAGTTTAAATTATATATTTTAAAATATTTTTTTTGAATTTTAGTTCATTTATATGTTTCGCAGTTAGTGTGACGCCCATTGTTACTGAACTAGTACACATTTTTTGTTTATGTGCAAGCTGAAGCCCGCCTCCTGGTGCGGCCTGGATGTTCTCGTTGTGTGGCCTTGGTCTGTTTTTGACTCATTAGTCGGATTGTTGTCTCTCTGGCGAATTCCCAATTTCAATTCTCAATTTTTTTAACAATTATTCTAAATAATAAGGATGTTCTTGTCCCAGGCAGAAAACTCTGGCCGCGTTAGGCGCAACTTTTTGGAAGTTTTGGTCTTCGGTGCTCTTCAGCTTTGTACTTGTTTTGGCTTTCAAACTTTTTTTCATCTGAGCGTCACTGGTTAGTCTTGTGTGGACGAGACGCACGTCTGGCGTATTAAATTCTAAACCTAGTACCTTTTGTTAGCTATTATTCGTGTGTTTCTTTGTCCTATATGTTCTCCCATTTATTTGTATTGTAGTCATGTCATTTAATGTTGTCATTTTAATGTTATATTTAACATTGCCATAAAAGCGGGAGGTTTGGCATGCCACAAAACCAGGTTCAACCCACCATTTTGTTTCTTAAAATGTCCTGTACCAAGTCAGGAAAATGGCCATTGTTATATTATAGTTCGTTTCTGTGTGTGTTACATTTAAGTGTTGTGTTTTTGTTTGTTTCGTTGTTCTCCTCTTATATTTGATGCGTTTCCCTCAGTTTTAGTTTGTAACCCGGATTTGTTTTTATCTCTATCGATTTATGAGTTTCGAACAGCGGTATACTACTGTTGCCTTTATTTTACACATAAATTTCCATAAACTCAAAATGCTACTTAGCGTTTCATGTTTTTGTAAAATTTTGCATCGAAGGCCGTTGATCGGCAAAATGAAATGTCCGAAAGACAATAAATAGCTTTACTTCTAACACAATTTTTGTTTTGGTTAATGATGACCTTCTTATTCGTTTTAGGAATAAAATTTATACTAAAAAGCAAAAATTTGATTTAGGCGTTTATAAGTTGGTGGTACGTTTAAAATTTAGCGATCATAATAATAATATAATTATTGTAAAACCCTAAGTAAACTTTAAGATTGAAAGACTTTTTGTAAATGGCCCTTGTTTGAAATAAAATAAGGGGTAATCGGCTCTTCCCTTTTTAAATGTTTTTGACTTTTACATCGGCAGGCGACGCTAACCAAAATGAAATAATTTATATCCGAAAGACAATACATATAATAGCTTCACTATGTTTATATCTATTTTATAGAGTTGTGGTTTGGTTAAATATTTTATTTTTGTTTATTCGATAAATACTTAAACGTTGCCAAAATCTTTCCAAAATTTTCCGGTTTTGACTATCTGCAGACTCTTTAGGCGTTTATAGTTTTGTAATCTGTTTAAGAATTACCCATCAAACTGTTAGAATCTTAGAGAACATATATTGGGTTGAGATACGTGTACTTAGAATTTAGTTAAAGATTGGTATACTTTTAAATAGAGGCTTTAAAGAGCCGGAGTCGCTCACCTTGGTCTATGTGCATATTCATCAAAGGACATACATAGAAGACGAGAATAGAATGCATGACAAACATCTCTGTTTTGTTGATCTTGTATTGCTGATCATTTGGTCTGCATAGTTTCTCTCTATCTTCTCTAGTTTTTGCTCAAAACACAAAAGAGGGTATGCAAGTGACTTGTTAGAAGATCTTGCCTATCGGTCATTTTTGTGATTCAAAGTTTCTATTTATCTATTCTAATTTTTATCATGTAAAGCAAAACATGATAAAAATCGTCATTAAAGGGCAATAATTCTAAGGAGACGTCGGACGATTTCCTCAATATTGTGTTAATTGTAGATCTTGTGTTGCTGATCATTTTTGCTTACTAAAGTTTCTATCTTTCTATTATAATTTTTAAGATATACATTTGTAAGGTAAATACGTAAGTAAATGATGGGAAAAATATTTCAAAAAATACCATCCGGAAAATATTGAAAGAGACGTGTATAAACATTTGGTTCAACTGATCAAGAATTCAGAAGGGAGACTCCGCACTTATGTAAAATTTAAGAATAATTATGGTTTCGAAAAGTATCTAAATATCATGAACAGTTTTGAGCTAAGGAGATCATTAACAAAATTAAGGGTGTCACCTCATCCTTTGCAGATTGAAATAGGACGATACCAGGGTACTCCCGGCCTCCACACCTAAGACTATGTCATCAGTTTAACTCTGGTAATATTGAAGATGAAGTTCATTTTCTCTTTTATTGCACAAAATTTAACGAAGACAGACACCATTTATATCACATTATTTCGGAATCATGTCCCAATTTCATTACCTTAAATTCCCAAGAGAAATTGCTATGGCTGCTGTCTTGTGAGAACTCGCCTGTATCAAAAGAGTTGTGTACATTCCTGGTGAAACACTGCAAATAGCAGATTTATATGACATGTTTCGCATAATAAGCAAACATTTTTGTTGTTATTTAAAAAAATATTTGTTAATTGACTGGATTCAGTATCTCTATTTATTTTGTTCATCTGCTTCTGACACGGGGAGGATTGCTGTTATTGCCTATCGCAATCAACAGTATATCTTAGAGCACCGTTCCTTGGTGTCTCCTGCAGATGAACAAATTTTCCATCTTTAAAGATAATAACTTAAGTATGTTCAAACTTTATTATTATTTTTTTTTCTTTAATTTTTAATTTTAATTTAAAGTATATTTTTTATTTGTGCACTGCTGGACATAGAAATAATAATAGTAATAAGGAAGGAAGGGAAAAAGAGTACTTTTAAAGTATTTTTTGTTTTGTTATTAATGCTATTTTCATTTGTCTTTTATAATATCTGTCACGTTATATACTACATACAATGTCTCATGTTTGTTGGTTCAAATTAAGTTGATATAAGCAATTAAAGGTACTAACCATAAGGCCTTCAACAGTAAGAAAAACCCATACCATATAGTAGGCTATAAAAAGCCCCAACATGAAAAATATAAAACAATTTGGTTGAGAAAACTAACGGCCTAATTTTTAACAAAACAATTAACAATGATTAACGAAAAACAAACATGACAGACTAGAACAAACGACAACCACTGTACTACAGGCTCCTGACTTGAGACAGGCACATACAGAATGTGGTGCAATACCAAAATATAAATACATTTGTACAAGGTTAATAGATTCAGTACCAAGAATTTAAGCTACTGGTATTTATCAATGGAAAATAACAGGTAAGTTTGTCAAGGGGTTAGCTTCATAAAAAATTATATATATATATATATGTTGTTTTCAAGTTATCATTTTGTACAAAATATAATTTGTACAAAAAAATTGTACAAATTATAATTTAATTTGTATTTTGACTTTGTAAGAATTGTAATTTGTACAAAAAGTGCTTGTACAAATTGTAATTTGTACAAAAAGTGCTTGTACAAATTAAAATTTGTACAAAATTTGACTAAAATTCACTTATAACTTGTACAATAATTTATAGCATGGTTTTTGTTATAAAAAAAAGCATTGATACACACTATAGAAATTTTATTCAATGATCACGAAATAAACCTTATTTACAAAATACAAAAATAGTTCTGTATCATTTGTTTGAGCATGTGGGTGAATTATGGCATCCGGAATTGCACAAAATCTTTTGCTTTTTACATTTAGAAGCGCTGCACCCCCTTTGCAATTACATTAAAGAATTTCTAATCAATGACCACACAATAAACCTTACTTACAAAATACAAAAATACCCAAAATGTAAATGATACATGCATGCCAGTTAATTCTGATAGTACAATAGAAATTGGCTCCGGTGAAAATTCTGATAGTATAATAAAAATTGGCCCCAGTGACAATTCTGACAGTGTAATACAAATTGGCCCCAGTGACAATTCGGATGACACTGATTTCGGACGACACTGACGTTGAAAAACCAATCAAACGTGCGCTGTCTGGCCAACAGATACAAGCTGAATATCTAACCAAGAAAACGAAATGGAAATTATCAGAACTTTCTGTGGGGATAATGTCATTATACCAATTCCTCAGTATGATCGTGCCCCAACTAATCTTGAAATATCTTATGTGTAATTATTGAATCTGGAGAATTTGGGTACCGCATTGGAACAGTGGAGAAATTTTAACATGCTATTGTCGAGAAACCAAATTGAGGCTGTTAAAGACACATCTTTATTCGCAGCAACGGTACATGAGCTTCCACTTTCGCTACGTGAAACAGTCAAAAATCTTTCAAAAACTGGTGGTCAGGGGTTTCTTTCATGTAATTGCAAAGGGGGTGCAGCGCTTCTAAATGTAAAAAGCAAAATATGTTGTGCAATTCCGGATGCCATAATTCACTCACATGCTCAAACAAATGATACAGAACTATTTTTGTATTTTGTAAATACGGTTTATTTCGTGATCATTGATTAACAATTCTTTAGTGTGCATTAATGCTTTATTATAACAAAATCCATACTATAAATTATTGTACAAGTAATAAGTGAATTTTAGACAAATTTTGTACAAATTGTAATTCGTACATGCACTTTTTGTACAAATTACAATTTGAACAAAGTCAAAATACAAATTATATCTTGTACACAACACATATATAGCATTCTGAAAATCAATTTATATGGAATAAAAACAAATCTACCACCAAGTTCTCAAAAATCTTTACAGAGGAAATGAAAAAAAGACAATTCACAAAATATCATTCATCATTAATACAATATCTTTTTTAAAAAATCCATAAAACTTAGTACCTTTAATTATTTTTTAAAAAGATCTAATATTGAATAGAAAATATCAAACTATACTTTATAGCTGACTGTGCGGTATGGGCTTTGCTCATTGTTGAAGGCCGAACGGTGACCTATAGTTGTTAATGTCAGTGTCATTTGGTCTCTTGTGGAGAGTTGTCTCATTTGCAATCATACCACATCTTCTTTTTTATATTATACAAAATTTTTTATATAGTATTAAAATTTAATGCGGTATCTATTTCTAACTGTAAATCTACTTACACTTTCTATTAAGTGTGCAATACAACTCTGAATTTTGATTGTGATCAAATATATGACATATCATAGGTTTCCGACACAGAATGAATGTGGTCTAAGAACTTAAAAAATGAAGTTGGATATTTACCTATCATGATCCAATACCCAAAATACAAATACAGGTGTAGATTAAGCAATTAAAAGACCCCTTGAATTATTTTTTTTTTTCAAAATCTAACTTAAATTGATTATGAACGCGTTGGACATTAATATGGGACATTTTGAAAACCGGGTCCAAAATCAAAAATCAAAATACACGTTTAGATTCACCAATGCAAAGAACCTTAATAATCTCTTTTTCTATTAAAATCAAGCAAAATTTAATTTTGGACCCTTTGGACCTTCATGTGGACTAAATTGAAAACGGACCCCCCAAAAAAAATCTATAAATACACGGTTAGATTATGCATATAAAAAACCCAATAATTTAAGACTTTGAATTAAACCCCATTGAAATTGGTCAAGAAATGAGAAGTATGCAAAGTATAATAAAAGTATTGTTTTGAGCCCTTTTTCCTAAAACGATTCATTTTAGACTTATACTTAATTTATTGTCCGGAAACCAGAAAATCCTAATTTTTTAGTCCGTAATTCTTGAACGTTTTGGGTCATAACCCCCAAAATCAGTCACAACATTCCTCATGAAGTATGGAACCATGTGGTACAAATTTATAGAAATTCATACACTTATAATCAAGTTATTGTCCTGAAACAAGAAAAACGCTTGTTATTGGTCCTTAATTCCTACAAAGATGGGACAATAACCCTCAAAATCAATTCCAACCTTCCTTTTGTGGTACAAAACCTTTTGGTACAATTTCATAAAGATCCATACACTTACATGTACACTCAAGTTATTATTTGGAGACCAAATGTCTTCGGAAGACGACGACAAACGTAATACCATTATACGACCGCAAAATCACTCTTTTATGCAAGGTTGTGCCTGCGGTTGTAACAAATGATGTCTTTTTAATGTCCAGTGGCAAACTAAATGCATATTCAGGACGATAACATGTTATTTTAATTTGAATAATTATCCTGCTTTGTATTAGATCGACACACTGAGCCGGACGTGCTAGTTCGCGATGCTATAGTTCGCAGGAAGACATGTCATCCTACGCGGATTCATTATTTGAATCAAAGCCGACCAGTCTCTGATTTTACTTATTAATGCCACGTGCTTGAAGAGAAGCAGCACACACCAATTTTAAAATCTTTGGTTTGACCAGACCGAAGTTCCCATACCCTCCGTAATTTCATGCACATCTTCACATTACAGGTTGCAACACAATGCAATGTCATTGGGTTCCAAAAAACGTTTAGAAAATTATGTCAATGTTCTTTACCATAGGATTCCCACATTAAAAGAGTTGAGGCATTGAAGGTCAAATAAATTTGCATATTTCACATTCTTGCGGGTCGAATTGTAAGCCATTGTAGGCCATTGTAAAGTTCCAAGAAGTTTATAAATTAATTTAATACAAAGACAAACTTTAATGAAAAGTTTCATTGGTGAAATTAAGGCGGCAATACAAATAATTATGATGATAACAATAACAAACATGACTTTCGTTCGGAGTAACATGAGCAAATCCCTGTTCAATCAATCAATCAATCAATCAATCAATCAATCAATCAATCAATCAATCAATCAATCAATCAATCAATCAGTCAACCAATCAATCAATCAGTCAACCAATCAATCAATAAACCAATCAATCAATCAATCAATGTATCTAAGTTGTAGTTATTGCATGAATACTGTCTTAATTTTAATATTTGTTTTGTTTTTTACCTTCTTATTTTCTCGATCATTTATACCGAAGTAACTATTAACCATTGTTTTACTTGGTACATGTGAAAGACAACTGTGTTCTTATGAACTGATTTTTACACCAACCAGGTATGAATGGGGAGTATCACTCGAATATATTGGCCTGTTTGAAGTCAGGAGCCTTTAATTCTCACGACTGTCTATCGGTATATCGAGAGAAATGATCGTGAAAGAATAACTTTCGGTGGCCAAGCATTGCGATCGGATCGTGAAAGATCTGGTATAGGATTGTGAATGTAATTACTTGAAATTCTACTTCAAAATCTGTAAAAAATCTGTTGTATTTTAAAAATGCGGAACAAGTCCGACAAAAAAAAAAATGGCAGTCAAAATGGTTCAACTTTCTCAATAATACTGTGCAATAAGATAAATAAAATATGTGAAAACACAAAAGGCGCAACACAAGTATATGGAATTCATTAAAAAAAGAACACGTTTTGTACCTATAATGACTACATTCCAATATTATAATGATATATTTGAAACTTAATCTTTGGTGTGACAGATAATACAGTAAAATAAAAGTGTTTTTCATTTAAATTGTTCCTAGCTTTAGGTTGGCCTTGGGCTTCTTAAAACACGCCGTAAAGTTCATAGACTCAGTACATACTTGTACAAAATAAAAAATCATCTTGTCCCAGATTATCTACTCCATCATAACACCGAAAACTATAACTTTAGACGACATGCGGATTTGTGTACGATGGAATTACTTTCCGTATAGATAGAACACTTAAACACTTTAGTCAGGGGATATTTCATAGAGATGCATCATAAATAATTGCACAGGTATTTCACCGGATTCCCATTTTCCTCTAAGTCTTTGGGCATTTAACACTAAATAAATGTATTAGAACCATTTGAATCATTACAATGAAATTACATTTTTCAAAGAAAAGTTGTTTAGTCATTCGAATTTCAAAAACATTTAGTTTGTTTACATATTTAATGTCATTGGAATGTCGAAGAGCAATCTGCCTTTTGTAGTTTTGTATGAACGGTTTACTATTAAACCTTGATTTTTCTCAGATACCAATCATTATGTTGAACCATATTGACAGACAATTTTAGTTTTTTGTGAATTTCTTCGTATAATTCATTATCTTAGATTAGTAATTGACCTCGCATATGTCTTCTCGATAAGATTGAATTCACGTTACTATATCAGAGCTTTCACGATCCAATCGTAATACTTGACCACCGTTAGACATTCTTTCACGATCTTTGTTCTCGATATATCGAAAGACACCCGTGATTCTGTTGTTGTCTTCGGTAGCTGTATGACATATACATATAATATGTTGTTTTTTTTTCAATTATTTTTTATCATAAATTAAAGGGGCCACCATTAATGAAATTATATTATTTTGCACGGGGGAGGAGTGGGGGATAGACACGTTTTGAAAATGAAAGTATAACCTGGTGTAAATAAAAAAAAAAAGCAGGCACAAGATTATCAAAGAAGAGTGACGCTACAGTACCAACAGGTGAAATGTACTGTTGCTTTCCCCCGCCTAAGCCTCCTGATAAAGATAAAACCAGAAAAGTGCTTTGGACGCAATAAATTAATAAAATTTTTACATTTTGTCACCAGGAATCAAAGCAGTTAAGTAACCATATGCTGACAAATTATTGAAGCTCATGTTTGAATTGATAGTCATAAAAGTAAAGAGAAAACGTATGATTACCAATAACAATCTACTGGAGACAAAACAAAACGTTGGTATAGGCAACTAACTACTAGTATGGGGGTCTCGATTGGGGTCATTCATTTCTGTATTCTTTAATGTTTTAGGCCATTTTTCTCTAATCATTATACTTTTTGTCAATTATTCTCTATTCTTTATATTCTAACAGTGATTATTCTCTTTATTTTCTTATCCATTTTCTCTATTTTTTTTTATATTTTTGCCCATTATTCTCTATTCCGTAACCCCCCTTCCACACCCTCTAGTATATGTCACCATATAGCCTTCACAAATGAGTAAAAGTCATCACGAATAGGCCGTAAATGGCAAAATGATTGAATGCTAATCCCCATTTTGAATTGTAAACTTTCGGAAATTTGTTTTTCAATCAAACGATCTTAATAATAAAATATAATCAGATTATTGTCCTGAATGTTCGTGTAATAGTACTAATACTGACAGAAGGACCTAGGTCATCAGTTCTAATCATCTAAGATAACTAACCTTTCAGAACAGAAAAAGTAAAGATCATGCATCTTTATTGTTCAGATTGATGAAGTGTTTTCCATTCGTCGGCATTATCTCCGATTTAAATACAATTGATCTGATAACCGCTGTTCATACTTAACGACAGGGCTAGTTTTCTTATCAGATAAGTAGTAACCTCCCTTGTTAATGTGATGTAGTAATCAATCGTATTTTTACCATCTTTATATAGTATTTCATTGTATTATTTACATTTGTGATTCATTTGATATTTAAATATAATAATTTTTTATTTTATTATAGATAAAAACAAGGAAATTTGAAAGTCTTTGATTCATTAATCACCTTTCAAATCATAAGTCAGGCGGTCTATTCTGTCTACATTAAGTAGAAAATACACCGGGTTATCAATGGCTATCAAAAAGGAAAGGAAAACATTATATAACGTAAAACGAGAATTAAAAAGAGCGAAATGCAGAAATCGAATGCAAATGTTGATTCTTTTCTTGTTTAGAGAAATCAATAACGAAAAACAAAAACACTTATGATATTCATTTTGGTTTTTGAAAAATCAAAAACGAAAAATGAAAAGACTTCCGTTTTCCGTTTTGGTTTTCGAGAAATCAAAAATGAAAAACGAAAACCTTTTTGTTTTTCATTTTGGTTTTTAATAAATCAAAAACGAAAAATGAAAACACTTTCGTTTTTTGTTTTTTGTTTTTGATATTTCAAAATGAAAAACGAATGGACGCAAATATACACGGACCCGGAAACACTTTTGATTTTCATTTTGGTTTTAGAGAAATCAAAAACAAAAAATGAAAACACTTTCGTTTTTCGTTTTGGTTTTAGAGAAATCAAAAACGAAAAATGAAAACACTTTTGTTTTTCGTTTTGGTTTTTGAGAAATCAAAAACGCAAATATACACGGACCGGCATGACCCATGCCTAGGTTGTTCTACAAAGTTACATTACAAAGATAAGCAAAGGGCATTTTGTAAAAAAAAAAAAACAACGAAAATACAAACATAGTTCATATTACATTTACAGAAACTAGAGATTGAACTAAAAAAAAAAAAAAAAATCCGCAACAACATAGGTTGATATAACGCGTCATTATAAGCAACAACTATATATCTAGGAAATAATGTTATAACAGGAAAGTCCTGGAATATTGTAAAACTTGCGAGATATGTACTCCATATGTAAAAATTCTAGAAATGTAGCTACAGAGAAACAAACAGCTGACAAATAGGAACTGAAAAATCTTTTGTATTAAAGTTAATGTGTCAGACTGACCCTCATTGGGGCGTTCTAGATGATATTTAACATATGAAGTCCAATGAGATATATGTGATCAGCTGTCACAAAACATTTAATTATTCATTAAAATTGTATCTTTATATACTGATATAGGAAGTTAAGAGGATAATGCAAACTTTGTTCATTATTCTTGTATGAAGTAAACCTCATATGAATAAAGGAACAAGTCGGGCATAAGGGGTCAACATTGGTTTCTATCACAATTACATGTACAAAAGACTACTCCGAATGTTAAAAAAAGTTAAAACACACTGAGGCTTTCTGCTTCCAATTTGCCTATTCTTGTTTATTGTATCAGAGAAGCTTTTGGTTTTCTAAATTTTTAACTCAAGCATCACTGCAGAGACATTGATTGTAGAATAGTGTATCTGGTGCAGACAAATTGGTACTGTTTATAATATTTAGACGGTAGAGTAACAGCGTAATAGGTACATAAGTCGAAGATTGTTTATATACTGTAACACGATAAAACGGACCTATATTGAAAAAACTGGAACATATTTTTTAAGCATTCACATCTGATCTATACCACCTCATTTACAGGTAGATTCAAGGTTATATAGCTGATAGATTACATCGAAAAAGGTTTCTCAGAGCTATTATGATTTTTTCCTCAATTTTGATACGGAGGGACGACTTCAATCTAGAATTCATGACAAACATAAGAATTTTGACCGTCCAGTTTTCTTCTTCCTATTTCACAGAAGTCATATGCCCTCTTGACAACCGTATAGTGTTTATATATCTGATTAAAACGTAATACTTGTTCATAAAATGGACGTTGTAACCAGGGATGTATTTTTTTCCAGAGTTTTGAGAAATAAAACTTGAAAAAATAAATCGATATACATTTTACAGTGACCACCACATATAGGTTAATTAACATATTGTTTATTTGTTCCAACTCTCTATCGACATATGTATGGGCTAAAATCTTTAAACAATAGAATAGCTGTCTGATCTGTTATGCTATCCTTTTTGTGCATTCGGTCATGCTACGTTTGGCGTGTATGCTATGTATCCAGTTTTGGTTGTAACCGAATTTGTATCTTTCTAATAAATGTGTGGGAATTAAGATCATTTAACTATTATTGACTAAATAGATGAAAGGTTTGGTTTCCCACAGCCTTAAAATAATGGTGTTTTCTTGTTGCTGTTTTTGCCTGTCTCGTTGCATTTTGTGAACTCCATTTTCATATTCTTATATCTCGGGGTTGTTTTCTAAATCTTCCTAATAGATATGGTAAATCCATGTGTTTAAATTTTATCGTTTGGATATTACTGTTTTCAATTAATCAAAAGTATTAGCACTCTTAACTCTCCACATTATGATGTATTTTTTTTAGTCGCATGTTGAAAATATTCATTGTAGTGTTACTTGTTATTTAAATTCAAATATTGATTCTATTCATATCTAACTGAATAATTATAATCAAGCCTCACTAGATATACTTCTATTTATGTATATTCTATCATTTCTGTTTGCAGCAATGTCAGTAAAAACGATGTGTTTGGCAGGGAATACTATTGTTGTCAAAACTATGAACGCGTAAGGAATAATCAATGTGTTGGTATGTATCACAATGTCATAAAAGACTACTGTTATAATAGTAGTAATGGGAACGGAATAATCGAAACTCCTACATGTTCTGAACAGTGTGATATAAAATAAAGATATGTGGTACGATAGCCAATGAGTATTCTTTCCACCACTGTCAAAATGACATGGATCTGAGCAACAAAAGGCTAATACTGGGAATCGATGAATTATCAAAACTAATGCAGCCTTAAAGTCCCCGACATGACGAAACATAAATATAGTTTTTTTTAAAATAAACATGTAGTCAGATCCATAACAACCGTTTACGAAATTCATAGACGACTGTAAGACCAGACACAAACAAAAATGTGACGAGGTCAAACATAATGCTTGTTCACGCTCAATCCCTCCCTTAACCTTTGTCAGTGGTGTAACATGGCATGTACAACAAACAAACAAACTGAAATGATCAGTTAGACAAAGTACCGATGTAAGAGTATTTTCGTCTTTCTTTTTTATATATTAAAACTGAAATTTAAGAACGAAAGGATTTTTTTTCTCGTTTTTAATATCACCAAAGAAACGAAAACTAGATTAATTTTCTCTTTCTTACTCAACGAAATTGTCATCTTTAAAGTTGTCAATATTTCACAATTTGTTATTCGCCATTGCGTAGCACCTGATGTAACTTCTGGTTTTTGTTGAGGTTCGTGTCGCTCAGACTTTTGTTGTTTCTTTGTTATGATTTGTCGACTTTTGTTTGTCTGTCCGACATTTTTTGCAATGACGTTGTAAATTTGTCTTTGGTATTTCCTATTTCTCTTTTAATTCCTCGACAATAATGATGTTTATATCTTGGAAAGGGAATACTTGAACTTCACGTTATTATGATGTAGATAAATATATCACCGGACATATACATAAAGATAAGGGGATGTATGAAACAAAGACTTTCAAATCATCTGTTATTCATCTGAAATAAGAAATAACGTTTAAAGCCTAATCGTAATAAGATATTAAGCAATTTGATGTACATGTAAAAAAAGCAAAGAGAGTAAACAGAGCGGTAATAAAATCAATAGATATATCGCATTAGAGCTAGAGGAATGTCTAAAAAATATTTTTATAATCAGTACAATAACGGTTCCAAAAAAGTCTTAATCAATTGGGTCGTTCAAACTTTAAATCTATTCGCTATAGATTTTAAAATATAAGGTAAAAACTAATAAAGGCAGTCCCATGTCGTCATTTAAAGACAATTTATACAATGATTCATCTTACGAATTCAGCCATGATATTTTTTCGTGGGTTCATGTATAATACCCCTCTCTCACAATTAAAGGAGTTTAAACAATATCATATCATTATTAACAGGAACTTATGAAATGTGCAGATAATTCTGAATTACTTGTAGATCATATATCGCTGGTCAGTTTATCTATCTCCAGATTTTATTGATCTCATAAACGGTTTGTATAAAAAGAAAAATTATCCCAAAAGCTCCAAATGTTTCATATTATTTCTACATCTCTGATTTTAGTATGTTAGGCATTCCTGATCAGGTACGAAAGTATATCCAGTAAAGCTCTACAGACGCACGAAATTTATAAAGTGTGTATTGATTCGATATCACTGCTGCTAGACTGTTAGTCCATAAGGGTATTAACCACTCAGTATGCTGTGCTGCAGTACTACGAACATAAGTAAAACATTTCTTTCAAGGGAAAAATACCATGAAGTCAATTGCAGATTTCAAGTTATATAACTAGTAGATAATTGCCACAAATAGTTTTTTCTCTATCTGTTTTAGAATTTCAAAAATGCGTATAAATAATTATACAAGGGCTATAACATCCACATAAGATCAATGCACGATTTTACCTATGTAGAGCTTTTCCTGCATGATACCAAGATGATTGGTGTGACCACGTTTCCTTCAAATAGAACAAGTAGTTTCAGAGAAGATTTTTTGAAAAAGTTAATAGATTGATATGAACGACGACAGGAGGTGGACGCAATGTCTTTTTTAAAGCACATAATAGCCTGTAAGGGCAGCCAATTAAGCTTTTTAATTTAGATTCATATGTGTACCAATAGGTTACATTACTTTTTTACTTATGATACAAACTTTTACTATCATTTATAATTAACATAGGACTACAGTACAATTTATCATTGCAGCATGCAAAAAAAGCTACACAACAAATCATATTAAGCAATGTGATGTACATGTACAAAATGTATATTAAAGCAAAGAGTAAACAGAGCGGTAATAAAATCAATAGATATATCGCATTATAGCCAAAGGAATGTGTGAAAAAGTTTTTTATAATCTGTACAACAACGGTTCCAGAAAAGGTGGGCATCTATATTGAATAGAATTGATGAATTACGTGATGTAGCCATTATTACAAACATATACAAGACGCTTAGACGGTATATGATACATAGAAAAATCAATGTACCAAAAAATATGTGTACCAATACATAATTTCATGTAAGTTTTTATCTTATGATACAAGCTTTTGCTATAATTTTTAATTAACATAGGACTACAGTACACTTTATCATTGCAGCATGCAAAAAAGGCTACACAACATATCAAGGGAAGCCTTGTGAACCTTGTTCGCAAAGCACATTCGGACAAATCTGTAGTGCAACTTGCCACTGTGACTTATACCAATGGTTAAAGTATAATAATCTTTAAGGGCAAATTGTTCCTTATACTGACTGTCGTCTATAACGATATAGACGCAGTTTTGCAAAAGAAATAGTATCGCTCAGTTAACCATGTCAATCATTTATTGCTGTATAAAATAAGGAAAATAGGTATGATTGCCAATAAGTTAACTACCACCGACATTCAAATGAAGTTGATTTGTGCAATATAAGGCAGCCATACTGCCATCAACAATGAAAAAAACTTTACCATTAAGTTGTCTATGAAAGACCCCGACATGAACAATATGAACGAACTCAATTGACAATTGAGAAAAATAACAGCTTATTTATAACGCAACATGTAACGATAAACTACAATGTCCTGACTTTGGATTAGCATATAAACAATATGGCCGTGTTAAATAAGGGTGCAAGCACTCAACTCTGTCCTATCCCAGGACAGTGGTGGTACAGCACAGTATAAGAACAAAATATAAACAATCAGCTGAAAAGGGCATAACTCATCAGATTGATACACAGCAGAAAAACTTATTACAAAACACAGACCAGACGTGGTAGAATATGGTCCAACAACAACAAAACGCAAAGTACAGGAGCATATATATCAGAAAGTATATATTTATGTGTTTTAAAACAACTGTTTTTTTTTCGATTGCCCAATACTAAATTTAATTTGATAATTCATTCACATGAGATATCAAGCATTTTCTCTAGTATCTGGAGACTGATAGACATGAGAAATCTGATTTATTGTTGTCACACTGTGCGCACAAAGTATAGAGGAAAGCTATAAGTTTTTATTTTATTATAGGTGCAACCACGTGGAAGGATGTATGAATAAATCAACAAGTGACGATGAAGGTAAGGTATAAATAAAAGTTGATTACGATAATCAATGTAGCCTGATTATTTGGTGTGTGAAATGAGGTTTAAGGTTTAACGTTCAGATAGCTTCAATTTAGCAATGAAAACAATGGAAGAAAGTTACTTTTTATTAATAACTAAATAAAAAATAACACACAACAACAAATATATCAATCAAACTTTGTGGGAATATTAGTTTCTAATAAATACTATTGTAGAAAGATATAAAAAGAAGGGGTATAAGTGCCAATAATAAAACTATAAAAATCAGTTTAAAAAGTTTAAATCAGATTGATTCAATTTATAGCAACAAAGAGTGGACGTGAACAGGTTTTCATACATCCATACAATAGAAAGACACTAAGTATATATCAGAGAATACTCGCAGTTACTGACAGCTAGTTCAAAGCCAATAAAGAATTATAATAAAAATCAAGCATCTAAGACTAAAATATTAATCAGAACGTATCCAACCTCCAATGAATCTGGTGTGAAGTTGTCATAAACATGCAGAGAAAAACATCATTGTAAATGTATTCATGTGACATGACGTTATACAGATTTGCAACCGTGACTAATATCTGATACAAAACGATTGCCGTTGACCGTATTACACATACACTTATCTGTATTTTTAAACAACATAAGAATATTGATTCATCAAATCGTGCTTATTACAAATTAACTTTATCTATATTTACTAATAAGTATATAAAAAAACATATTACTGATTGAGTAGATCAATGATAAAATATTAAAATGAAATAAGTAGAAGCAAAATATACCTTACACGGTGAATTACAATTTTTTTCTGTTACTGTATGCCACTTTAGCTTATAAAAACAACATAACTATTAAACATGCTACAAGAACTATGCATTTGCAGTAAAAACGATAATTGACTCCACACTATTTGTATATGCTATACATGTAGGGACAATTCCGTTCAAGGATGTATTTATACTTCTTTAAAAAGGTTTATATATATTCTTTTATGTCATTCTTCCGAAATATAACGGTATTAAATTGCAATAACAACAACATATCCAAGTATAACAATACAGAATATAACAAAAATCAACATTCAAAGATCATTTACAAAGCAAACACATGTAAAGCATAACAACAACAAACTACATCAACGAAATCATATTGGAATGATAGACAAACAAAGAAAAAAAATATTTATTTTAACAAGATAATCGTTTTTGAAGATATGAATAAAAGAAAAATCTTTAGTAAATACTACTAAATATATACGCTGACCATCCACATGTCATAAACGTAAAACCAACGATTGAACAAACTCACACAGTGAAGCTAAGCAACAACAGTAAAAACATATGAACGTGTGTAATAAAAGGTTGACCTATTTCAAATGTTAAAACAAGTAATCAATAACAGAGAAAATGATAGAGAAAAAAAACATATCATCCAACTGTTTTTTTTTAAAAATGATTGAAATTGGATGGATAAGTCATTTGTTCCTTGAACATTAAGGAGCATACTTTTATTGTCCATGCAATGTTTTCAAACTGAATGTAGCGATCATATAAAACTAAATTTATGTAATTATGTATACCACTTAAGTTTGAATTGTAGATTCGACTACCATGTTATCTATTGGTTACAACACATCAGAAAACGAAGTAATAAAACGTATGTTACTTAATAGTGAAAAAAGGTGTTATTCACTAGTTCGAATACCGTGAAAATCTTGTATCCGCTCCTTTTTATCGTTTTTGGAATTATTTCTATAATTTATCAACTGATAATTCAATGGTCAATTTGTCTTGTTGATTGGTCATCTTTTTTGGAAGAAGTTGATTTCTACCAACTATCATTTGAAATATGTACGTTCTGAACCGATATTATCAGACACTATGTAACGAATTTATCTTACCGACTATCTTAACATGAGTGGCCTATCAAAGTGATCAAGTCCTCAATATCGTTAGTTTTAAGAACCTACTACCATTCGGGTCTATACAAAAACAAATGCCAATAATAACAACCTGTTACCTTTAAATGTTTTTATTTTAATCGTTCATCATCAATTTCTTCATCTGTTAAAAGTTTTCAATTTTTTTCTCAACATCGTGTTTTTTTTTATGAAGATACGTAACATAACTACAAGCCATGTTTTAGAATAAGCCCCGCCTACTTACCCGATATGGGACCCTAATAACCCAATATGGAATATACACAGTCTCCACGCAGTTGCTTTTAACCAATCAACTATTCCTAGAAATGTATAGGGAGTAAGATAAAGTTGATTATAATAGCTATCTATAGCTATATATAGCTATAAATACGGATAATTTCCTGCATAAATATGATTAGTAGTACATTGCAATTGGTGTTTTTTCTAATGTAAGACAATAATTCATGTAACTAACTTGTTCTTTGTTGTTCAGATGTTTTTTTTTTCATTGTGATATAGCTTTTGTTTTCTGAACAATTGGAGATTTGGCATGTACACGTTTGACAACGAGACAATAATCTTACGATACAAAATAATTATATTGTTAGTTCTTTATTTCATTCTTTCACAAAATAACTGCATACAGACGTCAAACACTTATTTTTTTTAATACTATTAACAACTTATAATCGCGTGCAGAGTAAATAATAATCAGTATGATTTTTATATATTTGATTACTTGATCATGCTATTTAATGTTGTATTCATAATCGCAAAAAACAGACATGTTTCTATTATCATGGTCGAGAAACATGTATAAGACATATAAACATTTAAAACGTAAAACCATCTGGAAATGTGCGCTTTTGATTCATATGCGAAAATGAAAATTGAAATTCTTAAACACAAATCTATTATTGTTAATGTTCACCTCGGAACAATCTGCTAAACCACACAGACAGCACATCCGAACCTGACAAATTTTGTACAGAGCCCCCACCCCCAACTGCAATTGTAGATTTAAAACATTTTACAACACTTTCCTTCATGTTTGATAAATAATCAATACAAAAAAATCTTTAAGCTTCATATTCAAAATCGTCTGCAAAAAAAGGAGTAATGCAGTCTAAGGTAAATTCGAAAAGGGAGAGGCTTTAATATCTGACATTATAAAACGTTAGACTATATCAACCAACGCAACGAACTAAAACAACTGTCATATACCTGAAATGGTACAGCAATAAATTAAATAAACAAACTCGACCACCAACTCCTGTTTAAGAACTGTGATACCAATTCTTTATGTTATTTGAGAAAATAAAACTCCAATTATTATTACAAATAACGATAATAAAATTCAATCAAATGATGACACCACTTAATAATATTTTTTACGCGTATCTGACAAGAATGTAAATGTTGTTGTGAGTTCATAAGAACTAATAGTTTAAAAATAAGACATTAATTGTTTTCAGATGTTCAAAATGTATAAATCGACTAGAAATAAACTACCAAAGTAATAATAAAACAACTGATGAAATCACTTGAGCGATACCAGGCTTGATAAGAAGTTTCGCAATATTTATTGAGTATAACTGTTGAAAAAAGACTCAAATCAAACTGGATAAGAAAAACACTTTCGACTGACATAAAGAACAACTGTGCCAAACAAAAAATATTGTGAATTAATTTTGTATAGCTAAAAATTGATACTGGGTTTGAATATGACATTGTATATTTTGTTATACCTATCTGACATTTACATGAGTAAGATCTATGAGTAACATTTCAATTATGACTGCAGGTTCAAAGATCAACGACATTATTGTATATGTCATTTACTCTGGATCAGCCACTTTGATTGTGATAATTGCAATAGCACTCACGATGTATCACAGAAAACGATATATTAAACTCAGAAGACGCCGGAGGCAACGTGACAATACGATGACACGAACTCAAACTCAAAATGAGGGAAAATACGAAACATTCTTTTGGTAACCGGTCGCAGTTGAATTGTAGAAAGCTTACAGTACCCATAACTTTGTTTTAATTGTCTTACTTTAGGATACAACAAAACTAATCAAGTTTGTGCAAATAAAATGTTTATTTAGCTCAAATAAAAAACCTGGCTGAATGTAGTTTTATTTTCGTCTACATTGACGCCTTTTAAAAATTTTCGATTCCACCAAGTTTCAATATGATGTGACATTAAACGATATATTAGAACTTATTTAGAATACATAGATCCCTGTAATTGTATAGCGTATTTTCACTTAAGGTTCATGTTGTTAAAGGAATGACTCATTATTTAGAAATGACAAAAAACTAAACTCATAACCGAACAACACTGATTATTCATTTACACTTAGTCACTTATTTTTAAATAAATTTAACAGAACAACGTGTTTTTCGAAATCAAATAGTATCATTCATAATTGAAAATAGAAGAAAAATGCTGTTGTGTAGCCAACATTAAATCAACCAAAACCGTCTGAGCCTCAAACATCGAAATTAAAAACGGTGTCAAAGCACCTATATTCAATATTGCAGAATATGGAACAAATAGTAAGAAGATACCTAAGGAAAATTAAAACATTTGTAATTTTCAAACAAGAGATAAATTGTTTGGGTTTTTATTTCGTTCTCTTAGCGGAGGAATGACCAACCATTAAGTTCAAACAGATTGGATAAAAGATTAAGGGAAAACATTGTTTCATGTCAAAATGGGAATTCGATCTGTAAGAAACTGCAAAAAAAAATTCAATACTTCTACTACAATAGTTTCTCAATATAACCTTAACTCTGCGCGGAAGTAGTTTATCTGTAACCATGTCTTTGTTTTGTATAGAAATAAAATAAAGAAAACATTAATGTTAAAGTGCTTTGTTATACATTTGTTAAACTCACTAAAATCTAAAATATAGATCATGTAGATGAAAACATTTGACAATGTTTTTATAATATGTGTTGATTTTTGTATTGTGAAATATAAATTCCGGAAGATTTTAATTTGATGTCATTTCATTAATTGAATGTGTGTACAGGAAGTTTTTTTCTATAGTCGTCAGGGGTTGCTTGAAGGTTTCGTATATATTAAAATTTGTATATCGTTTATATCACCTTGAGTTATTATTTTTGTTGACATACACTATATACAGCTGTTGAACATATTTTTGTGATGGTTTGATATTCGTCTTGTGTTTATTTTCTTTCTAAAATCTGCAACTGGCTTCTGAAAGACTTCGATCATTTTCAGGAACTCTACATTTTACTTATGGATAATGGTTCGTGGTCATTTTTTATCGTATGGTCAAAAGTTGAATCAGAAAAAAAAACAGTAAACAAGAAGTCACAAAAAAACCGTTGCATCGTATAAACAGCAGATTATCGTTACATCTACACTTATCAATAACCAAACGAAAGGAAAAGAAAATGTCTATCAAAAATGAGTGTTTGAAAATCAGTGATTGTCTATTGTTTTCATTGGTTTATTATGTTGTTTTCTTTGTTTATATGTTTTTTTCGTTTTTTTTGTATTCCACTTTCATAGCAGGATGTACTACCGTACGGGTTCTACTGATTGTTAAAAGCCATAAAAGCTGTAAAAATCCACGTCATTCGAATATTGTTGGGTAGTTGTCGCAATTAGAGTCACACCAAAGCTCTATATTTTATATGAAGAGCAGGAAATACATGATTTTTTTTTTAAATTGATAAACATTGCCTTATGCCGAAATTAAGTTTGTTTGCTAAACTCATAATGAGGTCGGTGGAGTTAATTTTCCTTACGCTTGGAATTAATACTAGTATGCAAATAAGTCAGTCAAATATATGCTTCAAAAACCTTAACCAATCTTATCTGAGTACAATGTTATTTTTGATAAATGCATGCATTTCCTTCATCTAAAACTCAGAGGATTGTTCTGTAGATAACTGAAACTTAACTATTAATGTGATGACGTGATACAAATAAATTGAACAATGTAATATATGATATATAATACACATATTATTCAACAGTTCACATAATACATATTATTACCTAATTGTTAGACGGGAAATAGATCTTAAAACATATAATTGTAGTATTCAAATTACAGTTAAATGTTAAGCTAGTGGACAGTATTTTCAAAGGTCGTGCATATAGCAAGAAGAAAAATAAGTTGTACATGACAGCAATATTGGTACATACCTGCCAACTTTCACGATTTAGGCGTGTACTACACAATTTTGACCCTTTGTCACGATTGCACGATCGTGATCGGGAACAAAACCTCTATAACACGATTTTGTGAAAATCTACACGAAAAATATGATTGTTCCCCATTATTTCCCAAGGGAACACAATAACTACAAAATTTTTTCTGCATAAATTTTAGAGTGCCAGCATGTCCTCCTTTTTTCAATTTATTGATATGTAACAAAATCTCAGTAGTTTTGATACTTCAGGCTGACTCCTATAACAAAAATATTTGACTGCATCAACCAAAAGTGACCATATGTGCACTTTATTTTGTATCTGTATAGACCCATAGAAAATCAGCAATATTTTTATGTCAGAATTATATGTATAATATAAATGACAGCAATATTGGAAAACAATAACTACAAAATTTTGTCCGCATAAATTTAGGGTGCCAAGCATGTCCTCCTTTTATTCAGTATATTGATATGCAACAAATCAGCAATATTTTTATGTCAGGATTAATGAATAATACAAATGACAGCAATATTGGAACACAATAACTACAAAAACTTGTCCGCATCTATCAAAGTGCCAGCATGTCATCTTTTTCTTCAACATATTGTCTTGCAACAAAATTTTAGTAGTTTTGATACCTCAGGCTCACTCCTATAACAAAAATATTTGATCGCATCAACCAAAAGTGACCATAGTTGCTCTTTATTTTGTAAATCTGTATAGACCCATAGTAAATCAGCAATATTTTTATGTCAGAATTAAATGTATAAAACAAATGACAGCAATATTGGAACACAATAACTACAAAATTTTGTCCGCATAGATTTAGGGCGCTAACATGTCCTCCTTTTATTCAATGTATTGATACGTAACAAAATTTCAATAGTTTTGATACCTCAGGCTGACTTGTACATCAACATTATTTGACGGCATCAACCTAAACTGACCATATTTTGCAAATCTATATAGCGGCATAGCAAATGAGCAATATTTTTATGTCAGGATTAATGTATAATACAAATGACAGCAATATTGGAACACAATAACAACAAAAACTTGTCCGCATAAATTTAAAGTGCCAGCATGTCCTCTTTTGATTCAACATATTGTCTCGCAACAAAATTTCAGTAGTTTTGATACCACAGGCTCACTCCTATAACACAAATATTTGATCGCATCAACCGAAAGTGACCATATTTGCACTTTAGTTTGTATATCTATATAGCCGCATAGTAAATCAGCAATATTTTTATGTCAAGATGGATTTTATAATTCAAATGAAAGCAATAATGGAAAAAAATGAATAAAAAATCTTTTCCGTCTTAATTTAGAGTGTCAGCATTTCATCTCTGTATTCATACTATTGAACTGTCACTAAAGTTAGTAGTTCAGGATGGTGTGTATAACAAAACTACATGTATTTGACCGCATCATCCAAGTACCAACACTGACATGTCTGAATTCATTTATAATAAAAAGTATATGAGGCTCTATTCTGGGAATAGTATACTGTTGATATATTATATCGTTTGATTGATTTTGTTTGTAGCTAAACTTCAAGTGCCAACTATTTCATTCATGTGCACAACGAGTATATTTTTTGACGTCCCATATATCATGTATAATCAGCAAATACAAATCTGACGAAATTGACGAGATTGTTCATATTTATACAACACCTTATGAATCCGGAACCTGTACAATTTTAGTTAGAATAATTTTTCGAAAATAGAATAGTAAATCCAATGCAAACAATGTGAATTAAGATTAAACATACATGTAATGCATAAACATGATAAAGTAAAATTTAGGAAGATCGAGACTGTAAAAAATGGGGAACGAAGCAACGTCGGCAATGATGTTGAAATTCCATGATATAAGATATTGTACCGATGCGTTGGATAACCTTTCTATCCGCCTTCTAATTAAAAAAAAACTTTCATTTCTTTTATGATAACTGTATGTGATTTTATAGCCATTGTTTAATGAATGATATAAGAATAAATGAAATAAAAAAAAAAAAGATTTTTTTTTATTTTGTATAATATCTAACGAATAAAAATTTGCAATATTATAATATAGGCCTCCTGGGAAAAAGAACAATGCGATTATTGTTAACATATTTAAAATTCAAGTCTTGTCCACAGGAGCAGACCTGTCAATAGGTCTTTAGCAGTCCTAGAAAAGCAGATCGTAGGTCTGGTCTGCCAACGAAGAAGGTAACTTGCTTGTCTGCTTAAAATTTCTCAAGTTAACTTAAAAAGCAGTCAACAAGTTTGCTCCAAATTAAATTTTGTACAGGTTAGGACCGCACCCATCTGTAAGAGATAATGCAATGTTTTTCCATTATTCTTGTATGACGTATACCTCATATGAATAAAGTAACAAGTCGGACATAAGAGTCAAAATTGGTTTCTGTCACAATTACATGTACAAAAACACTACTTCGAATGTAATAAAAATTTAAATCACATTGAGGCTTTCTGCTTCCGATTCTTGTGTATTATATAAGATAAGCTTTTTTGAATTTCTAAATCAAATTTTAGCCTCAAGCATCACTGAACATGCTAATTAGACATTGATTGTGGAATAGCGTATCTGATGCAGACAAATTGGTACCGTTTATAATTATAAGACGGTAGAGTTACAGCGTAATCGGTACATAAGTCAAAGATTTGTTTATATACTATAACACGATAAAACGGACCTATATTGTAAGAACTATAACATATTTTATTGGCATTTACATCTGATTGTTACCGACTTATGTATAGGAATTTTAAAAGCAACTCAGATTCAAGGTTATACAGCTGATAAATTAAATGAAAAAGGTTTCTCAGAGCATAGTTTGTTTCATTTTATGATATTTTCCTTAATCGTGATACGGACGGACGACTTCAAACTAGAATTCATGACAAACATTAGAATTTTAACCGTCCAGTTTTCTTCTTCCTACTTCGTAGTAGTCATATGCCCTCTTGACAACCATATGGGGTTTATATATCTTAATGAAACGTAATACTCGTTCATAAAATGGACGTCGTAACCAGTGATGTGGTTTTTTCAGTGTTTTGAGAAATAAAACTAAAGAAAATAAATCGACACTTCATAAGTTTTGCAGTCACTACCATAAATAGGTTAATTCACATAATGTGTATTTGTTCCAGCTCTCTATCGACATATTTTTTTCGGGCTAAAATCTTTAGACAACAGAATAGGTGTTGGATCTGTGATGTTATCCTGTTTGTGCATTCGGTCATGCTACATTTGGCGTGTATGCTATTTACCCAGTTTTGGTTGTAACTTAATTTGTATCTTTCTAATAAATTGGTGGGATTTGAACATCGTTTAACTGTTATTGACTAAATAAGATGAAAGGTTTGGTTTCTCACAGCTTTTATATAATGGTATTTTCTTGTTGCTTTTTAGCCTGTTTCGCTGCATTTTGTGAACTTCATTTTCATATTCTCATATCTGGGGGTTGTTTTCTGAATCTTTCTAAAAGATATGACAAATACATTCATTTTAAATTCCATCCTTTCGATATTATTGTTATCATTTAAAACAAAAGCATTAGCACTGTTAACTCTCCACATTAAGATGTGCTTTTTTCATTCGGATGTTGAATATAAATTCATGGTATTATATTAGAATCCAAATGTTCTATTCATATCTTACTGAATATTTATATTCAAACCTCAGTATATTATACTTCTAGTTCTGTATATTTTATCATTTTCGTTTTCTGCAATGTCGATAGAATTGATGTGTATGGCAAGGAATACTATTGTTGCCAAAACTACGAACGCGTAAGCAATGGCCAATGTATTGGTATGTATTGGTATGTCATAAATGACAACAGTAATATTGATAGTTAAAGGAACGAAATATTTTATACTTCTGAACCCTGTGATACAAAAAAAAAAAGATCGGACATAGCCAATGAGTATTCGTTCGACCACTATAAAAATGACTTGTATCTGAGGAACAATATGCTAATGGTGGGAATCGAGCAAGAGCAAAAGTAATACTGCAATGCCAGCCTTATAATCGCCGACATGAAAATATATAAATAATATATTCAATCTTATCGTTATCGTCATTCAAAAATTGTCTTTCTATCATCTATAGTTCTACAAAAAAAAAAAAAAATATAAAATACAATCATGAGTAAAACATTTCTTTTAAGGGGAAAATACCGTGAAGTCGATTGCAGATTTTAAGTTATATAACTACATGAACTATCAGATCATTGCCACAAATATATTTTCATTATCTATTTTAAATTTTCAAAAATGCGTATCAATAATTATACAAGAGCTATAACATCTATTAATGAGCAGTGCACGATTTTAGTTATGTAAACTTATATGTAGAGCTTGTCCTGCTTGATGCCACGATGATTGGTGTGACCACTTTTCGTTTAAATACAACAAGTGGTTTCAATGAAGATTTTTTTGAAACAGTAAATAGATTAATATTAACGACGATAGACGTCGGACGCAATGTCCTTTTTAAAGGACATAAAAGCCTGTTGAGGCAGTTAATTAAGCATTTCTATCAAATTCACATATGTACCAAAACATAACTTTATGTAAGTTTTTATCTTATGATACAAGCTTTTGCTTTCATGTATAGTTAACATATGACTACAATACAATTTATCATTGCAGCATGCAAAAAAAGGCTACACAACAAATCAAGGGAAGCCCTGTGAACCTTGTTCTCTAAGCACATACGGACAAATATGTAGTGAAACTTGCAACTGTGAATTATACCAAAGGTAAAAGTATAATACCCTTTATGGGCAAATTGTTACTTATACTGACTGCCGTCTATAATGATGTTGACACAGTTTGCCCAAAAAAATAGTATCGCTTAGTTAACTATATAAAATAAGGAAAATAGGTATGATTGCCAATAATTTAACTACTACCAACTTTCAAATGAAGTTGATTTAATCAATATAAGGCAGGCATACTGATTTCAACAATGAACAAAATCCATACCATTAAGTCAGCTATAAAAGACCCTTACATGAACAGTATGAGACAACTGAATTGACAATTGACAATTGAGATAAATATCAGCTTATTTATAACACAAGTAACGATGAACAAATACGACAGATATAACAATCAACAACCACTGAACTACATGCTTCTGACTTTGGATTAGCATATACACAATATGACCGTGTTAAATAGGGATGCAAGCGCTCAACATTCTCCTATCCCAGGACAGTGGTGTTACATCATAGTATTAGAATAAACTATACAAATCAGCTGAAAAGGGCATAATTCATCAGATTAATACTAAGCAGAAAAACTTTTAACAAAAGCACAGACCGGACGTGGTAGAATATGGTCAAACAACAACAAAACGCAAAGTTCAGGAGCATATATCTTAGAAAGTATATATTTCTGTGTTAATACAACTGATATTTTTCTATTACCAAATATTAAATTCAATTTGATGATTTATTCACATGAGATATCAATCATTTTCTCTAGTATCTAGAGGCTGATAGACATGAGATATTCGACTTATTGATGTCAAAATGTGTGAACAAAATATAGAGTAACGCTATAAATTTTTATTTTATTATAAGTGCAACCATGTGGAAAGCTGTATGAATGAATCAACAACACTTATAAGTGCCGATGAAGGTAAGGAAAAAATAAGGATCTAAAAGTCTATTTTACAATATATTTACAAAAGTTGATTACGATTATCAATGTAGCCTAATGATTTCTAACCCGATGTGTGTGAAATGTTCTGCAAGGTTTAACGTTCATATGGCTTCAGTTTAGCGATGAAAACGATAGAGGAAAGTTACTCTTTATTATTAACAAATAAATCACACACAACAACACATATATCAATCAAAATTTGTGGTAATATTGGTTTCTAATAAATACTATTGTAGATAGAAATTAAAAGATGGGGTATAACAGCTAATAATACAACTCTCCATCCTAGTCACAATTTTGAAAGGTTAATCATTAAAACTTTAACAATCCTGAAACATGAAACAAACTACTTAGAGGCCAGTATAGCGAGTATTGATTATATCACAGTAGTCGGGTTAATGAACATGATATGATTTTAGAATCGTGAGACAAATATTCTCGCTATTCCTGACTGGCTATTGTTTGAGGTATTTGTACCTAAAAGAAGTAACCTATTCAAATTATTGTTGTCAAATCAATGCATTTTTTTTCAAACTGACAGTTACGATCATATCCAATATAATTTGACACATATAGTACACGACTTCTATACATTTTAATAGATTTCACTTTCAAAACATCTTTTGAAATCAACTCTACTGCAAGCAGAGTTATTAAACGGACGTATTACAGTAATGAAGAAATAATCAATACACATCACATGAATTTTGTTTTATTAAAGGCATATGCAAATGAGGCACCACCCAACAAACCGAAATACACATATTATTTGTTCATTGTCATACCTATATAGTATATCTTCAAAACAAGATAATATATGAAAAGTTTGGCAAATATATTTCTACTTGCTGATTAACTAATACTGAGCTTTTATGGAAGCGGTTTTATGTTTCCAATACTTCTGAGGCTATGTCAATTGATAAAATCGTGCAATGAGTCGTTTTAAAAGTCCATGATTAATCATTCTACTGATATACACATAATATAAGTCTTCATTTCAAGATCGATATGTATAATAAAAACCAAATGTTGTCCTAATTGGTATTTCCTTTTTTAGTATTAAGTCGATAAGCTGTATAAAAGTTAATAAAACTAGATATAATTTGTTTTCCAGATGATAACAATGATGCCATTCTTATCTATATTATTTGCAGTGGTGTATTAATATGTTTGATACTGTCCGCTTGTCTAGCAATGACGTACTGCCGAAGAAAAGATGTGTTTCTAAAGTCACACACGAGACCAAATAACACACACAAGAGACCAAATAACACAGAAATTAACAACTATAGATTATCGTACGGCCTTTAACAATGAGCAAACACAGTACCGCATAGACAGCTATAAAACTATAAAAATCAGTTTAAAAAGCTTCACTCATCAGATTGATACAAATAGAAATACAACTTATAACAACAAAGTGCGGACGTGAACAGGTACTCATACATCCATATAACAGAAAGACACTAAGTATGTATCAGAGAGTACTCGCAGTTACTGACAGCTAGTTCACAGCCAATAAAGAATTATAAAAAAAAATCAGTCATCTTTGACTTAAATATTATTCAGTACGTATCCAACCTCCCATGGATCTAGTGAAAAGACGTCATACACATGCAGAGAAAAACATTACCTTGTGTAATGCTAAGATACATGTATCGACACATTGTAGAGACATGAATGTGCATAGGTATATAATTGATAATATTTAGTTTGATATTAATTTACTGATAACAACATCAGTATTAATACCAATTTAATCAATATTCAAAGATATAATTACAGTGATGAAAGGGTAACCTTTTGGAATAAGTTTATTCGAAGAATCGATAAGTCTACTGGATTGGTTCCAAATTTTCGGGCTCGGTAAACGACATCTACATAGAAATGAAGATGTGCTATTCCCTTTGAAATACGTTTCTAAAGGTACTACCAAACTTCGGATGGATATCTATGGAAGAATGAAGTACAGAATTTAAATAATTTGTAGTTACGAAATCCTGGTGGCTTAATATCTTACCAGTAAAACATAGATTAATTTATGAAAATCATATTCTTTTTCGTATTCGTGGTTTTTATGATAAGCATTCTGATGTAACACAACATGCACACTTTTGGTCATGTTGTGTGCAAATGCTTTCTTGAATTAAATAAATGGCATTAGAGCACTAGTTAATGGTCACCGTCAACAGTATATGCAGATGTCACGAGGAGAGCGTCTCGTTAAGAACTTCTGTTTTCTAGTCTATAGTCTGGTCTTGCAAATAGTTTTAATAAATAAATTTATTTATGTTTGTTTTTGTGTTTTACAATTTGTAACCTTAGTATTTCAAATATTTAATCATATTTTTTCTAAAACCAAAAACAAGAGAACTACAAGAGGCCTCTTATTTCATTATGCGTTAACTTAACAGAAAGAAAACACAACTGCTCACCATAACAGATTTTTCACTTCAGATACCAGTAAAGGAAGTACTTGTAATATACATAAAATATGCTACAACAACGAAATTTCATCTTCCTTGTGGTTATCTAGCATCAGCACAACTTTAAACTTTGGTTTCCAGAACTTGAAGTAGAAGAAGATATTTTAATTTTCTTTACAATAATCGTATTCAATTCGACTCTTGGTCCGTTATGACACGTTTCAGTTACCCCAGTAGAAAGTAAAAATACATTATATCTCGTCATCGCTTACATAACAGAAAAAGTAATCGAAATGAGCTTTCCCAGTATAAAATGTTATATTCATCTTCAATGAATATCAATATACAAAAATAAAAAACAATCCCAAATAAACATTATTCATTCTTATTGATAAGAATACCACAAGCGTTCATTGCCTGTGATATAGATATAGAGTCACCTAGACTTTTCGGTTGCTGTACATTTTGTACAACCCTTATTAAACTGGGCTTCTGTGTTGTTCCACGCATCGTTGTATGCATTGGAAACAGGTTGAAGCGCTCGTCTATTTAAATATGCATGAGGAAAAGTGATATCGGGTCAGTGACTGTACATGACATAGAAATATACAGTTGACGCATTTTGACTGCTCAAATAGAACGCGTGCAGTATTAAGGCTGTTTTCTCAACATTATAAAGTTGATTAAAAGACCAGATTTTCAAGATTATAAGGGAACGCTCAGACACATATTTCTATAACATGAGGTAACTATACAATAATTAACAGGAATTCAGTTATAATACAATAAACAGTTAATATATACAAAACAAACCACAATAGATATAAGAAGATGTGGTATGAGTGCCAATGAGACAGCTCTCCACCCAAGTCGCCATTTATAAAAGTAAACCATTAAAGGTCAAAGTACGGTCTTCAACACGGAGCTTTGGCTTACACCGAACAGCAAGCTATAAAGGGCCACCAAAACATTACTAGTGTAAAACTATTCAAACGGGAAAACCAACGGTCTAATCTATACAAAACAAGAAACGAGAAACACTTATAAACCAGATCAACAAACGACAACTACTGAACATCAGATTCCAGACTTAGGACAAGTGCAAACAACTATAACAATGAGTATGACTTTGCGGTTTATTGAAGTACACCTCACGTATTCCAGATTGATATTGACAAATATTTCGTTCTTAGAAAATAATAAATTTTATTGAATTATAATGTATTTTATAAATAAAACCAAACCAATTCAAATATATACTGGTCTGTTGGCAGAGCATGTTGTTAATACGAATATTTTTTTTATCAGTATTTATAATTTTTTTATTGCTGAAGTGTGTTCTGTTGAGGTAAATGGAGGGTTTTATTTGACAAAATGAGATTTTAATAAAACTTTCTTTTAGACCTGCTGTCACAAAAAGAAAACGACTCTTTTGCAGTCGTCTTTCTGCTCACCTTCATCTTTACTATTTTCTTTATCGATAACTTCTAAATTAATGTTATCTGCTTTCGAAATTTACTTTTCATGTTTTGAACCAAACGTTTCATCTTTAACTGACACGGGAAACTGATCATTTCCATGGATATTTATACCGATTATATTCATTTTTTTCTTTTCTTTATTATTTTCTTGAATTATATCAGACGAATATAACGAATGATATGGGTGTAAATATCCGTCATTGTCTGTTCCACCAGTAACACTGTCATCATTGGAATCATTAGTGCTACTACTTGAGGCATTGCTACTTGTAATTGGTTCGCGGAGTATGGAACTTTCATCAATTTCTTCATATTCATTTCCCTCTTCATTAATAGGTGATTGGTTTTCAACTGTGTCCGCGATATCAGACAGTTGAGTCAACGGTATATTGTTACGAATAGAGTCGAGCATCGCTTTTTCCTTCAAAAACCTATACCTCCAGTAAATGTAAACGAACAAAGCTAACAGAAAGATTGCACTTATTGAACTGCCACCACCTATTCCATACAAAGTCATCTTTTTCGATGAAGAGCCTGAAATAAAAAAAAAAACAATAAAAAACCCGTATGGTATGAATGCAGATGTTCTAAAACTAGAATTGGTATACAACCTTCATGTCCAGCTACAATAATAATTGTAGAATACCAGAACATATAATTATATGTTCTATGCATGGTTTCAGGCTTAACGTAGTAAGCGATTCATCTCTTTAGTT
This sequence comes from Mytilus californianus, assembly GCF_021869535.1. Taxonomy (NCBI): domain Eukaryota; kingdom Metazoa; phylum Mollusca; class Bivalvia; order Mytilida; family Mytilidae; genus Mytilus; species Mytilus californianus. The sequence continues at coordinate 66,701,354 of NW_026262745.1, forward strand.
AGGATTGTATAGGAAAAAGGCATAATTAAATGGCAAGAAATGAAAAAAAAAAAGATATATATATCAGTACATTCTTAAGTCATTTGATATTATGTGCCTTCTTTTAAAGTTATTTGATTATCTAGTATGAAACGTCAATATTCATGTTATAATAGTTCATATTTATTACGAACCAATTAAACAGATACATATACATTACTAGTTATAGCCTCTTATTAATCAACGTCATTAACTATTGTATTTTATTACACCAACACATATGTTTAAATGAATCTAATACCAGTCGAGCTCTTCCATATTACTTGTTGTATATTAAACCAGAAATGCCTTCCATACCTTTTGATCCACCACTGTCTACCTTTTGTAAATCGTTTCCAGTCTTATTTGAAGGAACCATCGACAAAAGTGTCGTCACATGTGTAAATGTATAGAAATCTGAAATAAGAGGACAATTTAAATTTATTTTTGTAAATAAGGAATATTTCATAAGTTATATCAAGGAAATTGAATCGTCTATACTATTTGGTAAGACAGGTAGATGCAATAAGATCATTAGAAGTAGGCATACAAATCCAAAAATGCAATGCCAATGACGCATATGGAATCCGCTTTTCAATATGTTTTACAAATAATTCTCAACTAACCAAAAAGAATACTCACGAGGGAGTCAGATAAACTACAGTTTACATACTACCTTTACGGATTTAAAGGGCACTATTAATTGAATTGACGCATCAACATGTCTTATTTAATATAACATATGGATGTTTACAAAAACATGTGTATACCCGACACGAAAATATTAAACAACATTAATCTGTCTCTCGTAACAGATAATACAATCAGTTTCGATTCTAACTTTCAAATACTTTAGGTTGCACTTTGTAAAATACAGTTTTTTCTCAAACCACGACTCTTTTGGGGAGATACATAATATTTCGTTTTATTTAAGCACTGGTTCCCAGATATGATATATATGATTTATCTCATAGATATATAACTTGGGAATGTTACCAGTATAAAAGTTATTGTTGCAGTGAAAATTGCATTATGAATTAGGCACAAAGTGAAGATACATGTAGGGGTTGAACAGAAGTTTAGTTTAAACTCTAACAAGTTTTGGTATATTCTGCTAAAATATGCCGCACAGCCCTATGTTTTGTCCTTTTAATTGAATAGTAGTGCATATCAATTTTCAATTCTAGGATATGAATTGTTTTACAAAACTTCATAGTAAATGCTGCACAGTTATTTGCGCAAAGGGTGTTCCCATGGGAAATTGTATTGTCTATATTTACAGAAATGCAACTTATACCTGCGTTTGGCAGAATTTGTTTGTATTTATTTAAACAATGAATGTTATTAACTTAAGGTTGCAATTTATTCGTTACACTGTTTATTTATATAAAGAAAACTTAGTGATTCATTGCATTATCGAAAATGTTTTAACAAATATCAAATATTTGTGTTTTAAGAGTCAATTTTCCAAATAAGCCATTTAGGGGGAGATAACTCTTTTAGGACAAAATTAATACTGGACATGAAGGGAAATTTTCATTTTTTACTTGCAGCAAGAAAACGAGTGGACACCATTTTTTCTTTTTATTTTGTTAAAATATATTATAAAACCTTTCTTCTCATATTTTATTTCAAAATTCTGTCTCATAGATTTCTTTTTATGCAAAAAAATTTGTTTTTTCAGGAACAATCTAAGCAAATTTTAGCAATTTTGAACAACTTGTACCTTGAAAAATAGCGCGGTGACCAATACTCCGTATTATTTTTTGGAAAAAAGCATAGTAAAATTTTTTTTTCGCAAAGTATAAGAAAATTCTGTCATTTTTTTTCTTTACCCTTGAACTTCCTTAAATTTTGTAACAATGTAATTATGGTTTACCAATATATCTAGGGCAAGAGACTTAAACATATGCATGTTATAGATTTGGTTATTGTTATGACATTTATCTTGAGATATTGCATTTAATTTGTCGATTGATTATCATGTTTAAGTAGTATTACCATTTAATTCATATCTAAAATATGAAAAAAGTGTAAAAAGTGAAAAGACAGTTACGATTTTTGAAAGCTTTCCTTTTAAACCATGAATCACACGATAGAGATTTGCTGCTTTCAATGAAACTATTTAACCAAGAATTATAAGGGGTATACACGTAATTGAAATCATCCCTTCGAAAAAACTTATGATCACCATCACTTGTCTCACAGATTTAACGTTGAATATGTTTCAATTTCCGTAACCACAATATCGTCATGTTTACCTCAAATGTGACATAAATGTACCTAATAATACGTATCACCGATCAACATGACAGGTGCCTCATTTGTAGCAGGATCTGCTAATATTTCCGGAGCATATGCGCCAATCTTCGTTTTTTGGTGGGTAACGAGTTTCTAAGTATTCCGTTTCCATGTTTTCATATACATAACGTTTCGGATGATGTACATTATTTATATGTCACTAATCAGATTTTGATGTTTAAGTACACATTTCAGAAAGACACACGAGGTTTTGAAAAGATTAAGAATGTACATTGGAACGATTAAACACGAACTAAACAGCACAACGTATACATATGGTGCATCCGCAGAACTTTCTGGTATCTAACTCCAATCTATGTATTTGTCATATTGTATCTACCAGTGTTTTTGCTACGCACACATGGTACACTAAGAGTAATTTAATGATTTAAGTATATGTTTTTAGACGGATTTTGACAATGCATTGGCTATTCTTTTTAGGTCCCATTTGGTTAAACGAATTTAAGCTCAAAACGTAGCGTATTTACCTAGTTTTCAAATGTTTCAGTTTGAATATTCTTGAGGAATGTTAATCCAGAATAGCGCTATACACACACAAAATGTATATCATGTAAATTGTAGCGGCAATAAGTGAAATTATGCATTAAGCTTACATCCTCTGCAATAAGCTAACGACTAGGCAATAATCATATTGCCTAAATGATATTAGGCATTATTCTAAAATCCTGAAAAATATGTCCAGGCATAAGTCTTAATGCCTAAAATTTAAAATGATGAAATAAAAAGACATTTCTTCGAAGTTAAAATGTATATGATGCATAATACCATGATCATTTTATTATTACCCGAAATAAATTAATTGCTAAATTAAAAAATATATGGGGTTGAGCTCTTAAAAACTTGTTCTGTAACTGCGATGACTTTTATATCTGTGCTTTGTGTGTACGTGTTTATTGTTCCATGTTAAATGTTGTTGTATCTAGTGCTGACCTTTGTAAGGGCAAGGTCACAAAAATGTTTAACCCTGCCAAATTCTTAATGTGTCTGTCATGGCCTATTATAATCGACTATACGGGTTTCCTCTTATTGCTGAATGCTTTGCGTTGACCGATAATTGCTTCCATATTCATAATTTGAACTCTGGTGGATAGTTAAGTCACGGATATCATACCATATCGCAATTTGTTTTAATTTTGATAGACAGTTGTGTTAGAATCATTTGTTACTATAAGGTGGAGAGGTGTGGCAACGACATGTGCATAGTTTCACTTTATTTCTTGCAAAGAACCTGTTCTTCAAGTTTTTGGATTTGCAGGCACATTTAACAAAAATATAACGAACTTGAAAGATCATTGTCACTTTGCAGAATATTGGGCACACCAAAAAATGTGAAAATCCATCCAATGAACAGCAACTTGTAAATCAAATTTTGACGTAAGATCTCTTTTGTTATGTTTTTAGTTTGGTACTCCATACTACAGTATTTAAAACATAGTTTCCATCGGGGATAGATAGAAACTCCATTGAATCAATGAAATAAGTTTAATTACTTCTCTCTTCAGTATGTGCATTTTCACAAAGTTACAATTTTCACGAAGTGAATGAAATAGTTTAGTGTAATCACACACGGGATATGTATGTATAGCCTTTATTATGTATTTTAATCATACGGGCAATTTTGTGATGTTCTGTTTCTGTATGTGCCCTTTCCAAATTACAATACAGTCCTCTAGTAGACAGGGATTTTGAAATTTCCTTCTTCATTCTCCTTTACTTTAGTTATCAATCTATGAATATATATTAAAATTTAAAATATAATGTTGAAAATAATATCAATTGAGAATTTTCTCAGCTTGTACATGTATTTTGACGATAAAATAAATATGAAAAAAATCACTTATTGCCTGAAATGATGTTCGTCAACAGGTTGAAAACACTTCATCAGATTTCAGGAAATAAGCTTAATGCCTGAAAATTTCAGGCAATAAGTTAATGCCTAGGCGTTAGCTTATTGCCTAGGATTTAAGCTTAGTGCCTAATTTCACTTATTGCCGCTAAAATATATAGTATTATAATAATTTCATGTAAATGAAAAAGGACGAAACCTGATTTGTCGATGGAAATGGTTTCATCACCATTCTTGACACAACCGCGTTCATGGTCACAGCTGAAAAATATAAATGTATAACACAATTTCCAAATACGTCTTTCGCCTGCTTGTAAAACTATCAATTAAATAAGTACTTGGATATGTTTTTGATCAATATATACTATCATGATACAAATACACGAGGGAATACAAAACTCTCGAAACGATGCAAGTTGACCGACATCTTAACTGTTTGCTGATGACATGCATCATCAATCATGCGAATTGCAACTCAGTCAACGTTTTACCATTTGGAATATAATACAAACTAACCACATGTTTCAGCGTTTATAAAGTTGTAAACTCATAACATATATTTAATTTTAAACTAATTGAAGTTCGGATTTCTATGATGTGATATTATCGTAAAATAGATCCAATAAGAAAATTCATTCTAAAATGCCTCTTTCATTTTAATGAAATTATAGAACATTCTGTTGTTTTTTATTTACGTATCTGACCGACTGAATGTGTAAGGTAAATTCTAATTACCAGATATAGTTAGCAAAATTGAAGTGAATAACACATGCTTAGACATGACCATTCTGAAGTGGAAACCATAGGTGACAATAAGGTCTTTGTGTGTAGACACCAGACAATAAAGACTGAGCAATATAGAATACACGAATTTACAATGTGGAGCATGTGACCTATAAAATCACTGACCGACACATTACAATGTAATACAGGTGTTACAATTGCAATTTTAAATGTCAATTATAAGTAAAGGTAATGTGTTAATTGTAGTGTGTCTTTTGATGTTTTTAATCTAATGTAGAATGTTATAAATCTTTTGTACGCAAACTCTGTCTGTGTAATGAATATGAATGTATAACTTTTGTGGAAAAAATTTAAAATAGATTTTTTTTTAAAAGCGTCCACCGTTTATCCCTGGACGATAAATCATTGTAAACACAGGGCCCCTTGTGTATACTTCCCTATGTTATACAAGGTAAATGTTATTCAGGTTATTTTCAATAAATTTATTTCGGGTCTTACAAAACATTAAAAAAAAAAAAAATAGCAAAACAAATAAATTGCTCCTTTACATATTGGTTCAAATAAAATATTTATGTAAAAATCATTTTCTGTTGATTATATTACCGTTCGCCATCGTGACATTTGCAATGTTCTGCACATCTCAATCCAAAACTGCTTCCTGGACAAGGAATACATTTAGATCCTGCCTTTGATGTGAATCCAGTAGGACATTCTGAAATAGAAGAATCCCATACATGTAGGTGCCATATCATTATGACTTCGCTGACCGTACGGAATATAATTCTATTGCCTTATTTTTTCTCTCCACTGCTAATGCTTTATGATTTTACGTATACGTTATTATCTTACTTGTCATTTTTACTATGAAAAACAAAAAATAGTCTTTCGGCTTACGTGCTTTGACTTTTAGCAATTTATCATTCTTCATATAGATATTTTCTTTTGAAATGTTTTACACATGTCATTTTGTGGCCCTATGTAAACTGCCATGCGACTTAGGTCAAGACATCATGTCCAGGTCGAACGGTTATAGCTGCAAACATCAACAACATTTGGTGTTTGATGGATAGTTGTCTCATTGACAATTATACCAACTCTTTATTTTTTTTTCATAAAGTTGTTAAAAAAGTAAAATGGTTACATTGCAGTTTCTACTATGAACCTTATGAACCTGTTTCAAGCCAATGACACGCAATTCAGTGGAAGTCGTTGTACATGTTGTATTTGTGTTTCGTTTCAGGCAGTTATTTTTCTGATTTGAATTGTATAACACTGGTCGTTTTGAGGCGCTTTTGTAAATACAAATCAGCCAAATCAAGTTACCCTCGTCCAGCATCAACCTAAAATGTTCCGGTTTGGGATATTTTTTTTGTTGTTGTCTTATAAAACTCTGGAAAAACAATCTGGTGATCCAACAAAATAATTATTGTTTGTACAAACGGCTTGAAATGTTAAAATGATGTTTTACGTTTCTTACTTCCTTACTTTAACACACAAATGCATTTTAGCGTACCAAATCATCGCACGTTAGCGTGACCATTGCATTTTAGCGCCTCAATCGCACTTTAGAGACTTACATTTATACTAAATAAGGTTTTTGAAATCATTTCAAACATACAGATTAAAATTCGATGTGTTGTAAAGGTCATACTTCTATTGAAAGATAAGTTCATGTCAAATTCATACTGAACAAAGAAGTGAAGAAAGTGAAAAGTCTTTTATGTCTAAAATAGATATGATGACCTGACTAGTCACATTAAATAAAGTTGAAGACATATTTTGTTTGTATAGATCAGGATATGGACAAAATATTGTTGTCAAGGAGTTAGTAGACATCTGAAATGCATACGTACAACAAACAATCTTAGGGTTTATACTATTCTTACATTTACATTTATGTTTTATGCAGATATATCCAGCAACAAAACAAACAATGGCGATCAGCTAGAGATTACGTAATATTCAGATTGGTGGGACAACTAGGAAATTCATAATCTTTTATCTCTTCTTACAACTGAAGCTACCTTCTACAACTCTTAAATATGACACAAATGTATTTGGTTTCACATCAAATTACAGAGATAATAACTTAATTGCAATGAGTCATTCATCATAAGGATCAAAATACGAAATAATTTAACAAAATCTTAGAAAAGTACTTATATCATTATTTATGCACTGTTTTTTTAACATGCATACCAATAATTAAACAAGAAGCATCAAGAATTATTGTTATGTTTGAACGTTTAAGATCTTCCCAACAAAGTTTCGTTAATTTTTTAGCAAGCCTTCATTTTGTATATATTTATTTCAACGATTTTGTTCGACAATTATGTGCATCTTTTTTATGACATTAGGATCATAAAAAGTTCTTATTTTTGAAATACTGCTCAATGATTTAGATCGTGTTTGTGTTTTTAACGTTGCTTTCTAATTCCGAATTAAAATCTTATTGTTTAAAATTAACTAAACTAATTGTTTAGAAAATGACGAATAATGATTTGCAAATGCCTCTCAAAAGATGTACTAGCATTAGCTTTTTTTGTCATATAGCTTTGACAAAATGCCAATGAAATTTAAAAATATACTTAAAATATGTATTCATAACAATACCTACTTGACAAATAAATTGAAATATGGTCAAGGACAATTAAATTACTATGTTAAACGAAATGCGTTTTAATAGAAAGGAAGCACACAAATCAACTTTTTGAAATATATATATTCCGTATATATATCAAATGTTTATTCAAAACGTAATTTAATATATAAGTTGAAGGTTATTTATATAGATACATTTAATCCGATAACGGTTTAACTATTCAAGATAAATGTTCTACATGTATTATATCAAATTAACACATTTAGAACTAAGGATTTTTGTTATATATGAGAGAACTTCACATTTATTGTTTCAGTTAATCTTTTATCCGGGAAAGAGACGTGTACGTGTCCCTCGTTAGATTATGAAATACACAGACAAATAAAAATCTTGAACGACTTGAAAATAAATCAAAATATATATTCAAAGATCCTTTTAAATATTAATAGAAGAAGATATATAATCACAATTGCAGATATGATGTCAAAAAATACAAAAGTACGGTTTTCTATTTTTTTTTGCACGTTTTGAAAAACAGATACCGCCTACGACGGAATGTATGTTTTGAAAACGTCGTAGTCAAAGGGTTAATACGTATAACATGAATAGTATTTAAGAGATTGATCATTTAAAGTTCAAAACCTTTTCCGTATACAAAATATTTCTCAAACTTACATTATGATGATTGATACAAGAGAACACATATATTCTTTTCCTGAAATTCCCCAAAAACCAATATATATTTTTTTGTTTGTACATATGAAATGACATTTTAATGAACATAAAACATCTGCGATGGTATAATAAACAAAATATATTGCAATGAATGTTTGTCGATGGAATTTAATGTTATTCATGGAATACAATTGCTTGTCTATAAGAAATAATGAACGATCTGTGAACAGAAGTATGATCAATAAAGTCGACAGTAGTATACCGCTGTTCGATTGTTATAAATCGATTGAGAGAAATCAAATCCGGGTTACAAACTAAATATGAGGGAAACACATCAAATATAAGAGGAAAACAACGAAACAACAGAAACACTGAAGTGAAACAAAATACCCGAAGACAATGCAACACACACAGAAACGAACTATAAGATAAAAATTGCCATTTTCCTGACTTGGTACAGGACATAACATCTTTTTAATAACAATCTGTTCTCCAGAATTAAGTATGGCATAATGATAATTTAAGACCCATGTTAGATAAAATATTACAAAACCGTTCCTATTAATATTTACTACTTACCTCGACATGCCTCTTTATGAGCCTCATAATTGTCACAGCAAAAATATTTTTTGAAGTAGAATATACCAACATTCGATTTTGCACTACAACGATGGAAATAAGATGTTATGCAATTAAGTGTTGATCTCGAATTTTGATTCTGGAGTTAAATAACATTACCGTTGTTGGTTACGTAAATGAAAAAAGAAGCTGACGTAGTCACTTAATAATATTTTTTTAAACTCTTTAAACAATTGTTTTGAACTCTGATACGTTTACTAGTGTAGCATTTGTATGCATATATAATGTTCCAATTGATATGCGTATTTCATATGAGCTCTACTTTAGTGTAAGATGTAAGGAATAAGTTAAACTTTACAATTCAATGTCTGTTCAATTACGTCTAATACATATCAACAACACGCACAATTACGTAGTAGGAGAACATGTTTAACAACATAAACCATTCTGTTCAGCTCTCATAACACAGTAGAAAATATGAGATAAATGTTAGGCATTATTGTAAGGAGCTATTGTTTCTTCCTAACATTAAACCTGCCCGACATAAAAGAAATAAGTTGGCTGAAATTGTCCTTCAAAGTACAAAAAAAAAAGAGCAAACACTAAAATAAATCTACGCTGTTACTAAAATACCAAGAGAAAAATTCCAAAACAAATAAAGCAAAATATTAATAAATTAAGTGATTGAACATGTTGAAGGATTTTTATTTATGACTTAATCAAGTGTATTTATGGCATACAATCATAATAATTGTGAAATGTGTATGTTACAGTGTACATTACCTTTCAGTTCTCATACATGAGCCAAGTGACAGACAATGCTTGACGTAAAATAACAAACTGAACGACACAATTACATAGTGCAAAGCCATTTTTCCAATTAATACGGTTTGAACTATATGGCAGGAAGTATGTTTTTGAAAATGTTTTCATTCTATATATATATGTTTTCCATTCTATGCGGAAATTGAATTTTACTGTGAAATTTGGTACAAAACGACATAGATGTTCAAGCAAAAAATTTCTCGAATTCAAAGACTTCATGACCTTTTTTTATCTGTTAAAGAAAGAACTAATTATTAATTATTATTCAGATGGTAGAAAATGTCGAATCATTTCTGTTTAACGAAATATGATAAGTTTAAGGGCAATAGATAAAAAAGGGAAAAGTGATTAATGTCATGTACACAAATAGGAAAAGACGCACATGAGTTGCCTTTTCTAGACACTGTTATTTTTATGTACTCCCATTAAGCCGATGGGATAAAAATACTATTTGTTAAAACACGGACATCTTATAAAATCTTTAAAATAAACTATGTCATGTACATACTATCAAAACTAACGGAAATAGCCGTTGTTGAGAAATACATTGGAGGTTCTTTTAACCGTGTGCATTATTATTCCATATATAAAGGTCAAACTTGATTTGTTTAAATTTTACAGTATAATAATTACTCTTTCCGGTTAACCAGTTCTAAAAATGACATACATTTGTTCCTTTTTTCACACGCGCCATATTTCATACAGCAGCTTTATAAGAAAAAGGCAAAAACTTAGCATTATCTTTTAACTTTATGTATTTTATTGGCAAAACTAGTGTATTGACTTGACATTGATATAATGTTATAATGTGGCTAATATATGTATCTCTGTTTCTAATTAGATCAATTTAATACCATTTGTTGTGTTTGAACTACAAAATAAAACATCTTCAATTAATTTAATGAAATCTTTTTGTTTTTTTAAATAATTTTAAAACTGGTTTGAAAAGCTAACATCTTTACAAAAATCTTATTTTTATGTAATTGAAGAATATTTAAATGCAATATGTTGGAATTAGTCCGTTGTCGACAGAAAAAACTTCATAAGGATTAAAATATAAATGATACAAGTTATCAAAGAACCTTGTTCAATTGTAAGTTTTTCCACAAATGCTAAAATAAATGCTTGCTTATTCAACTATATATACGAAGAGGTAGAAACATACATATGTAATAAAAAGTGCAAAATATAATATATTAGAAATGAGATATCAGTTAACTTTAAATGTCGTATGACGTTCAATATAATGCTTTTAAATCATATCAGAAAACTTTCTACAAGGTCATTTACTTATTTTAGTATTTATCAAAGTCATATGCCCCAATGCATACTTTAAATCGATTTATAAACAGGGACTATCTCAAAATTATAAACTGATATTGAAATGTTGAAATAAGTTGTCTGGTTTTAAATCCCATTTACGTGATACATAATTTGTGTCCTAATATCGTTCAAAAGATTTAATCATGACTATAACCAATTCATAGATAAATAAACAATATTGTAACTTACCAATTCATAGATAAATAAACAATATTGTAACTTACCTGCATAATAACGTTTAATATGTATTGGTTACACAAGAAAGCATAAAAACTAAGCACAAAACTAAGTAGGTACAATTTGTTTTTGTCAAAATGGTACAATTTGACAGTGTAATCGTAATGTTAAAAGTCAATTACCTTAATAATATAGCTTTTACCATACATTAATTATGATGATATTGGCCATGTACTTTGTAACGAACTGCATGAGAAAGAATACGGATTACTGATAGTACTTATTTATGATACATTGAATCAATTGAAGATTATCAGAAACATGTCTTTATAGTTTACATATATATAAATCGAAGGGTGCATGTAGGTTTTTTTCCCCTTTCAAGTTATTCTAGTTGATATGTTTGTGCCAAACAGTACATCACATTTTTTTTTCTGAAATAATTGTTATTAATTCTCCGCATACATGGTTACATACTTCCCTTACTAATTTTGATCTTAAAATGAATAGTCAAATATTGTGATGTGGTGCCTTGTGTTAATATTGAACAAGGGAAATAAAATAAAGAATAATAGAAACCTTAATAAAAGTAAAGTTAAGAAAAGTCTTTATAATAAACATCCCTGTTTTTAGCAAACTCTTAACGATTGCATACAATTGTAATATAAATGTAGCACTTGTAACAGGAAAGAACAAACTATAAATCATTTCACATGTTTCGACGACGAGTTGTTGTAAGAACATGGTACCTTGTTTACATTTCTAAAAATAACCTGGTTTGGGAAATCCCCAAATACGGGTCACGCATTCTGTGCATAATAAAACAATGAACATTCATTGTTATAAATATTTGGCATCTCCTTCTCATATAAAAATTAATAAAAAAATGTATTTATTTCAATTACCTAAAATCTTTAATTTCATATACCGCAGAAAATAATGATGAAGATCCGCAGAAACTCATGTAACAATCTCAAATCCATATCATATAATGGACCGGCTTAGTGCCGGCCCATAATCAATTATGTTGAAAAATTTGTCATGTGCAACATATGCAACATTGGACTTCTGACCTTGAGCTTATGACAAGGCATACAGAACAACGTGATGTTTAGTTATCGGTTTAATTGTGAATACAAATATATATATAACCAACCAGTTGATAGCGGTTTTATAGGTTGCAAATCTGTAAATACAGACAATGCAATTTCCCATAGGAACTCCCTTTGCGGCTAAAACTGTGACACTTTTACTATGAAGTTTCGTGAAAAATAATATCCCAGAACGGAAAGTTTATATGCTCTACTGTTTTATTCAAAGGTCAAAATATAGGGCTGTGCGGCATATTTTCAACATTTATATGCCCTGAACTTCTAAGAGTTTAAACTTATACTAAAATTCTATACTACCCTTACCTCCATTTTTGGACCTCCTAAGAATTAAAATTTAGCCGCTACCATGTTTATCTATACTGGTTACATTCCCAAGTGATGTCTCTATGAGATGAAACACAGAGATCATCAATGGGAACCAGTACGTTAACAAATTAACATACCTATGAATATTAAATATCTCCCCAAAAGAGGCGTGGTTTGAGAAACAGCTGTATTTACAAAGTGCAACCTATAGTCTGTGATAAGATAACAATACAGAGCAAGATACATACGTAGATTGGATATGACCTCAAACTTTGTTGTTAACATACACTTAAGTTCTAACTCACTCAGGCAAACATGATCTTGGTTGAATTTGACTCTTTTTAAAATTCCTTTTAAGTAATATATTTCGTAGCAATTTTTATTTATTTCTACATACTTGTCATTAATTGTTTGTGGTTTAGCGGTTTTGGTGAATAATTTTTCAGAAAAGCGCCTTTTTTTTGCAAAATCAAGCAATACAATTCAAACACAGATAATGCGATGTTATTTTTTTCAACTGTACTCCTCTTTGTTTTGGTGTTTACTTTACAATTCTCTCCATGGAGACAGTTATTATACAAGTCATTATGCTATATCTAAAAAAATAATGTGTAGTTTCTAGTGATTTTATAAATAATCCATGTCGATCCCAATCGTCGCGCCCTGAAAATTTCTCGGTAAATAGCAAATTAATTAATGAAAATACCAATCCCTAAGATTAATTAAAAAATGTGGGAAGTTCATAAAACATGTAAAACCTGAAAACCACAAACGCTCGACTAAATCAATCAATGGAGCAACTGGTATACAAATGTCATAATCTTGGTATACAACTTTCATATTCCCGAATGTGTACGGGAATTTTGACGAAAAATATGCTTCATGTGCTTAGTTTAAGCTTTATTATTTATGTGGCTTAACCTCCCACTAAGATAAAGAAGTATGATAATGTACATTTTATCTTTGAGATTGCCCCTGTATCGCATATCGTTCTCTGTGTAAACAAATGTCTGTTTGTGTGTCAATTAATGCAAATGTGATATTGAATCTTAAATGGTGTTGCTCTGTTTTTCACAGGTAGGCAAATAGTTTACATTCAGTCGTTTATAATTGAATAGTCTCCGTTAGGTTCATAATATTTTAATTTCTTTCAATCCAGCGTGTGTCTGTTTATACAACGGCTACTTTATTATGATGAACGTCGGTATAAAATGGTAATATACACAATATTGTCGCTGATTAATTTAAATTGTATATTAAGCGATCACAAATCTAACTAGTTAAGAAACATGGTTAGATGTAGAAGAGACAACACAGTGTGTTTTCATTTATATGTAAAACCAATTTGTCACCTTTTATCTTTTCTTCAACCAAATTCAACAAAAACAAAATAGTTAGATATCCCGGGTGATATAGCAAACAATAACACTTGAGCACTACATAAATACTTTTTTTTAAACTGCCTAGCTTTTGTAGATAGCTGTCATTTTGCAATATTGAATTTTCTAATACTAAAAAGCTGTTATGGACATTTTAACTTAAAGAAAAATATCTTATCGAAGTAATGTCATCAAGGTTATCAATATAATTATCTGATATGAGTAAGTTGAAATAGTCAAGATTTTTAAGCGACTACAAACACAAGAAATGTTTTAATGTATGTTCAGTGTATAACATGTATATTACTTTAACGGTATTATTCATTATATTTCACAGAATAATTATCAAGTAACGATTTCATAAAACTAGTACTAGGAATGTAATGCATTTCTTTTTCAAGGTAAGTTAAAAACTTAGATCAAATCATCCCCTACCTTTTATGACAACATTTTGCAAGATCTAGTGTTGTAACGTGATATTTTAGTTTATGAGGTCAACTAGTTAGCGGTGGTACAAAGATATTGTTTTGTCTAGCTGTCCCTCTATGTTAAATATTTTCAGTTGTAATTGTACTAGTTGTTTTTGGCAACTTTCTGAAAAATAATCAGTAGGTTTTGGATTGCGGTTCGCTTTGTGATCAGTCACATTTATGTACTAGTGTTAAGTTGTTTATCTTGCATTTTATATTTCTGTTATTTTGATTGAATGTTTTCCTTAGTTTGACACTCTTTAAATCCTAACGTTGGATTTGATCAAAACTGACGAGATCTTAGTTTTAGAAATTCGCATTTAGTACATATTTTATATAGTTTTTTGCCTTCGTTCATTGAACATTCCTGAATGTCCAAACTTGTAATGTCAATCACAAGTGACAAAATGAAAAAATCAAAGAAATGGGAATATGGTGCTCAAATATAATCCATATCATAAAACATAGAATGATATTATGTTACAAATGTGAAACGAAACATAAATTATACAAAGAGATTCAAAAGCATTTCTATAAAGAATACAATACGAAAAAATCATTGTGATTTTGTTTTATTTTCTCCATTTTTGTGACCTTATATATACACACACACATACACGCACACACACTCACTTATACATATAAAGATATGTTGAGTTATAACAAAATTGAATCAGGAAAATCTAATACGAACACTGTTGGGTTTAACTATCAGACTCCTATATATACCAATTATTTTATTGAGCAGGATCTGCTTACCCTTCCGGAGCACCTGAGATCACCCCCAGTGTTTGGTGGGGTTCGTGTTGCTTAGTCTTTAGTTTTCTATGTCTGTACTATTATTTGTCTGTTTGTCTTTTTATTTTTGGCCATGGCGTTGTCAGTGTGTTTTCGATCTATGAGCTTGACTGTCCCTCTGGTATCTTTCGTCCCTCTTTTATGGCTAAAACTTTTACTTTGAAGTTTCGTAAAAAAATATATCCTAGAATGAATAGTTGATATGCACTATTATTTTATTCAAAGGTCAAAACGTAGTGCTGGGTGGCATATTTTCAATATTTAAATCCCCCTAACTTATACTAAAATTCTGTACTACCCCTCCCTTCACATCATATCTTCCTTAGAGTTCAATTTGACCGCAATCAATGTGTATTTATAATGGTAATATTCCAAAATTATGTTTCTATGAGATGATACATATCTCGGAACCAGTACTTAAACAAATCAAATTATCTATGAATATTATGTATCTCCCCAAAAGTGGGTTGGTTTTGGACACAGTTGTTTTCACAAAGTGCAAACTAGAAATTTCAAGTCAAAGAGCACAAGAGATCTCAATAATTTTATAACAGTCTTTAGAAACTATAACGTGATTTACTTTTGAATCATAAAATTGAGAATGGGATTGGGGACTGTGTCAAAGAGACAACAACCCGACCAAAACGCAGATAACATGCACATTTCATGATAAGTAAAATAAAATTAATTTTAAAACCTGCGTCTCTATTTTCAATTGACATTTTATTGTAACACTTTAAATAGCTATTTGAAATGCATATGTCTTCTATCTATTGTAGTGTTATATGCAGTTTTCGTTTGTCGTCTCTACAATATCGATGCTAAATGTATGTCCTGATTCTTCGCAATGGAAACTTGCAACAGAAGCCTTTTGTAACACTTCTCATTCATGGCTCAACTGTTTATATGATGAAAACAAAATGAAATACATCCAATTTTGTCGCAATCAGCCAGATTTCCAACGTCCAGGTATGAAGTTAATCGTTATTTGAACAGACGCAAAAAGTAATAAATCTGATTGTTGACATTCATATAACATGCATTATGTAGTGGATGTAAAAAAGCCCTTACCACAACTATAGTCTAAGAAGATAGATACGATTATGCAGTTGATAACTCAGAGTTCGATATACATACTTTGATCTTAATGAAATAAGCATATTGCAAATGAGTTTTCTACAAAGTTACTGGATATATGTATGACCTGTTTATAAAATTTTATTCGAACTTAAAAATATATCAACACTAATGTTTTATACATATCGATACAAAAATTTGCTTAAAACGATCATTCATGATCCTTCTTTTCGCTTCCATTCTCGTTCTTTCCCCTCCTAAGTACGATCCCATGTTTCAAATTAAATGAAAACAATTAAATAGCATGCATATACGTTCTCTGATAAATATTTCGTTTCCGTTAATGGCTTATGGCATAATACATTACTATATGTACTAAAATGCAAACATACACAAAAGAAACTCGCAAATAAATGATACATAATCGGGTTGTCTTATATATAGATCTAATGCATGGTTCAAGGTTAAAAATTGTCAAAGGATATACATGTACATCTAAAACAGTGCGTGTAACAGAAGAGAAGTGTTTATACATGGAAATGTTATGTCATCTTAAGTAGGGACGTTCATTCATGATAGACTTAAGTCGAACAAACATAGTGTGTGTCAGTAATTGTGGTCTATTGCGCAGTCTAAATAATGCATTGTATATAATTCCTTATTTTTATATTTCCGTTTAAAATTATGATATATTTATCTGTGTGAATAAAAATAACTTATTCATCCAATCCTGCAATTGCAACGTCAAACGACCTTCTTAATAGATGTTAACAGACCGGTTGAGCATACATTCACTCTCAGTAGACCGACAAATGTATCCTCGGGGAATAACAGTTATCCAGCAGAGGTATCGAACCAGTTTAAACCGCATTTCGACAATACATGTCCATTACGTGATGATCCAGGCCCACATATTTGAAAATCCAAAACCATTTTATAAGCATGCAGAGCTATTATAACACATGTATAATAAAATGAGAGGGAATTGTTGTCAAAGTGGGGTAACTGGATAAGAAATTCGCACTATGGAAGATGTATTCCTCAGTTAAAATAATTTCAAAACTTTTGTAACAACAAGTTTTGATAACACAATATCAATTATTCATGCCAATATCGAAATATTGGCTACTGGGCTCGAGAACTAACAGTTCACCAGCGGAGGTATCGGCAAATTGGAAGTAATAACATTAATGATACCCATTCTTCTGCATCAGATACGCATTGGTGATGCTGAAGAACATCCAACACTTATTATACCAGATGCGCATTTTAATTTTGATTACACCTTTCAATATTAATTATTATAATTCGAGGGCCACCGAAGAGTTTGATGTAGATGAAACGTGCGTTTATCGTTCCAAATTAATAATCATGTATATTGAAAATAAATAAACTCATCATAGATACAAGGATTGAAATTTTTATTTACGCCAGACGCTCGTTTCGTCTACAAAAGACTCAGCAATGACGCTCTAATAAAAAAAGATAAAAAAAAAAGAAAAAAAGAAAGGGGAAGTTGAAAAGCATTGAGGACCAAAAATTCCTTAAAGTTTTGCCAAATACAGCTTAAGTAATCTATTCCTAAGGTAGAAAAGCATTAAAATAAAAAAAAAATAAAAGTTTTGTAAACAGTTAAAGGTTCCCTTATCACAAATATGACCTTCCGAATTAGACTTATAACCGGGTTTGTACTAACAAAAGCAACACGTTAGATGCCACATATAGGACAGGATCTGCTTTCCTTTCTGAGCACACGAGATCACTCCCATATTTTGGTAGGGTTCTTGTTGCTCAGTCTTAAGTTTTCTATGTTGTACTTTGTGTAAATTTGTTTGTCTGTTTGTCTGTTTGTGTTTTTCTGTTTTAGCAATGGCGTTGTCAGTTTATGTTCAACTAATGAGTTTGAATGTCCCTCTGGTATCTGTCGTGTCTCTTTTGATGAGCATATTAGTTGGGTATAAACTAGGGTAACTTCCTGGCATATCTCATTGTCCTACTGAATACACACGAATTATATGCGATTTTAAGCTTTTAATTAACAATAGAACAATCATGCAAGTAATAGAGGCTTACCTGACCAACATGTAATATAGACAAGTACTAACAATTCAATCAAAATACCAAAATTGCAAAGCTCAAATTCGAAGCTAATTCAAAAAAGTGTCATGCGCATTTTTTTTTATTAAAGTGTAAACATCTTCATTTTGTTGGCAAATCTTTATAATCAGTGTGTTGCATTAAGTACCGTAAAAGGCGTATATATATTGTCTATTGATGAAAACCGCATAACTTGATTGGTTAGATTGGTGTCTCGATGATTAAATTTCCGTATTTCATCTGTGAATGATCTGCATTTTCATAGAAAACTGATACATGTGATAATCAATGTACTTGAATTATTCAATTAATCGTCTAGTCATTAAGGCCGTCGTTTGAAGCGAAACCAAACTTATAGTTGTTTTGAAAATTTCTATGTTATTTGATCTCGGGGGTGGAGGTGGGGGTGGGAGGTTGAGAGTTGTCTAATTGCCAAATATAGCACTTTTTCTTTTTTTTATATTTAGTGCGGCATCTGGCTTCATTTGTAGATATTATCATGACTATCGAACACATTTTTTTGAATAATCATTTCTATCGCTCATTTCATTAAAAATTGAGTAGCCGTGTAGGCAAATATACAAAAGTCTTAATTATCAAATATTCTTTAATATTTTGACAATTATAATGGTCAAACACGTTTTTTTTGTATAACATAAAAAAGAAGATGTAGTATGATTGCGAATTGGACAGATATTATAGAAATACGAAATGATTAGGATGAGAAACAACCATTGACCGTTGCATGGCGTATAAAATCATTTAAACCATAATGTATTGATAGAAAAAAAAAAATCCCAATGAATGATAAAAAGAGAAACAAAACTGACTTACAGGGTACTGACATTTGAGCTATTCATATTTAAAGAAGGTGACATGGTTAAACATTTTCTGAGCTCCCGAGTATCATGGGACAGTCCTGTAATAGCACAAAATTTGATAATAAAATCTATAAATCAGTTGGAAAAGATTCGACTCATGATTGTCATATAATCACATATGATTAGTACACAAACCGATTTCTAACAGTTCTTGCTGTACTTGCTACGGTCAGAAAAAGTTTACACAAAACCAAGACAATAACTTCGGTCCAGTATTTTCCTGTGCAAGAAAGCTTATAATGTTTTTTATATCACGGGACGTTTTGACTACCTATATTTCCATCTACTATTTTAGCAAACATTAAATATCTGTAGTGTTGTCTGTTCTAGCATAACTTTAACGATCAGCACAACAGATCAGGAAATAAACAATAGCATTGAACTATCCACCAAAGGACAACCTAATTGTCACTGTTTACAGTTCTTTGTCATATTATTTTTTTTTTTTTTTTTATCTAAAATCTGATTTATTGCACTATTGCTGTTATAATGAATACCATGTCTACAGCATTTGACAGGGCACCCCTGTAGGATTAGTTTTACTGAACAAACAGGGAGATTGCTCAGTATATTAATAATAATAAATTGTTAGATTTACATTCTATGTATCAATACAACATATTACTTCAGAAATTAATTTCCGGAAGAATTACAATCGTGGACCGCTTTGACTCTATATATGTTAGTTGACCTGGTCATGACCTGTTGATCAACGATCATACGATGGAGGCAAGCTAACTGGCGAAGCTGCTTGTACTTATTATTAATTATGTAGGTTTACATACTTTTAAGAATGAAAAGATACAGCTAAAACTACTTGAATGAATTGACAATTTTTGTTGAAACTTGTATTTAATCTTTAAAACCTTTCCACTTGTCATTTATGTTTTTAATCTCCTTGCACTGTTATATGTTGAATCGTGATTTTTGTTATTCCAGACAACCGCATTTTACAATCCATAAAACTCATACAGCATGTATGTTTTATGGTAGAAAAGTTGTGCAATTGACAAAGCAAATATTAAAAGATAGGCAGAATTTTATACATATTCAAATATTTTTTTGTATTTATCGCCTTCATGTTATTTATAGACGATGCTCGTAACATATTTATTTTTTATATAATGTCTAGGTTATAAATTTATCATAAGAGGAAGTTTAGATGGAGCACTTTGCAATACAAACAAATTCCAGCCATTTAAATTTTGGACAAACAGCAGCAGTGACTGCGTATTAAGAAAGACCAATTGTATTGAAGAAGGGCAAGTTGTATTTGACAACGGAAACTCCACATCTGATCGAAAATGTAGATGTGACTATACATCTGGATATGCATTTGTTGCTCATCCAAGAAATAAATGTTATTGTGACCCTGAACTTGAAGATTGCAGTTGTTACTTATTGCCTTGTCAACAATTGGAAGTAATAACACCAGGTAAAATAGTTCTGGATATTGAAGTAATTTGTAAAAGTCTTACATGATCCTACAGTTGCGAAACGGGGTTGGAAATATTGAGAAGATCACCATGAAACAGTTTGATATAATTCATCGTTTATAATTTTTCTTTAAAAGAACCATTAATCTTGATTTCGACAATGTCTGATAGAATTTCATGAACAAATATAAAGACTGCAATCGTACCTTTAAGTAGAAATAAAGTGTATATACATGGAATATTTCAATTTATACTTTTGTATTTACTTACACATGTTCGTCGACATACATCTTCATAAATTCTCATGTTCATTTAAATTGTCAACTATTATATAATTCAATTGAATTTTAACAAATGTTACTGCACATAACGCGATTTTCAACAACAAACGTTTCCTAAGAGACACTAAAACCGTGAATATGTGTTAATCCAAACTAAACAAAATTGTTTGAAAGCTCCTGTCAATTTTAAACAAAGTTTAATTAAATTTTGAATCGAAACTATGAATCAGACGTATAGATATGGGAGGTTCATTCCTTTTTTTCTTTCTTATTTGGTATCAATTGAAATCTGATTAAAAAAAAGCAATATCCGCATGTTCACTAACCTACTTGACACCGTGATCCTAATGGACAAGGAATTCATCAGTAAATTTATCGACTTTGATTCGTGCATATTAATCAGACCAAATATATTGCATAATATGTACGAATACGAGCCATATTAAATTTGCTTTATGTTCTTAAAAAAATTGTGCTACAGTCGATAATACCTTATTTGCAACAAGTTACAAATATATACATATAGTATGAAGTCACGTCACTGGTTTGTTTTCTGACACGAATAGCTATGTAAGAACAATTTAATTTCGAAAGTTGATGCAATTATTTAAATGGGCATAAGGATAGACAACATATTTATACCTGCTAAATAGTATCATTTTCTTCAAAATATTTAAAACGTTTTTGGGTAATGGATCGCGTTTCAGATTCAATATATTGTCTGTTAACCAAACAAAGTCATACATTTAGGTGAAAAAATACATTTTTGTTTTATGAAACTAAGGCTGGCATGCCTAATGTAAGATACATCTCAAACAGTGTTGTGAATAATGTTTCATTGCGATGGTTTGTTGCAAATGTATATAATGCAGTTTGTTTCAGATAATTGAGTTAAGGTAATGGAAACATCCTTTTCCCTAAACACATCGATTAATAAATTTGCTCCAATGCATTATATATCATTGTCAAATAAAGCTGGTGCTTAGGACAAGAGTATAACTTATGCTTGTTCCTCCGAATGCCTCTTTTGGGGCATGTTATGAAATTGACGTTAGCGTATATGTAAGGAAGCAATATTTTGTTTCATTCCAAACACTGAAAAGTGAAATGGTACAAAAGGCATCCAAATACCCGAAATACACAAACACGTAAACATTTCAACATCACGTAAACTAGAATATGCAATTGTACGAATTCATACTTCGTGGCACTTGTGTATTTCTCCACATGCATTATTTTACATTTAATCACAATCAACAAATACAGTAAGGATCCATTCATTGTGCATTGTCTATTTTGTAGATTACACATGCATTCAACGACATAAATGGACCGGCGATTTTAAGTGTCCGCTGATCACTACTACTAGGTATATTCTTGAATTTTGAGGCCCTTTTTCTTTATAAAATTCCTAACATGTGTATGTAAATAAAGCAAATCACAACAAATGTACAACGATGCTCTTTGTTTATTATAAAATCATAAGCACAATTATGATTTGAATTAAGATTTGTTTAAGGAATACTGAGTATCGATTATGTTTACAAGTGAACATGTTGATCAAGGCTACTGATTAGTTGCAAATGGGCCATGAACCCTGTTTCCGAAAATACATGTACTCTAAAAGTAATGTTTTGGTATTTTTTTGTTTTTCGTAATCATAATCGATGAGTAAAAACACTTCCAAATTGATTTTTAAATTTGGTCCCCTATGCTGTGTTGTCACACTACGATCTCATGTCAGATGATGTTTTAATCTAGCGCTCAATTACACCACCCGTCAAATTCTCTAAGGGACCTGGATTGCTATCTATCGTGACTGTTTTTGTTCATTGTTGCACATGGAAAAAGTAAAATCACAAAAATACTGAACTCCGAGGAAAATTCAAAACTAATCAAATGGCAAAATCAAATGATAAAACACATCAAATGAATGGACAACAACTGTCATATTCCTGACTTGGTACAGGCATTTTCAAATGTAGAAAATGGTGGATTGAACCTGGTTTTATAGCGCTAAACATCTCACTTGTATGATAGTCGCATCAAATTCCATTATATTTACAACGATGCGTGAAAAAAACAGACATAATAGGTAACATTATCAAAATATGGGTACAACAGTCATCACTGTGTCACAATCTCAAAACAAATAAATATTTAACAAAGAAGCACAAAAAGTATCTATCAAATTTAACAACTACATTCATTGCTTACTTATATATGTATTTTTAATCAACCCATGAAGAATTGAAATATTTGAAGTCTTGTGTAAATCAAGTCGTTTGATGTCCCAGTCAAATTGCGTCTCTTTTGTCATTACTGAGGACAGTATCCCTTTCCCCTGAATATGCATGAAATATAAACCACTCTACTTTGGAACAATGATAAAAAAAATCTCTTAAAAATTACCGTTAAAACCTCTTATTTTGAGTTATATATGATTGTATCCTTAAACGCCGCGGTAGGCAACAAGTACACATTTTAAACAATTTGGTTTAACCTTGTACGAATGGGTTACACGACAGTTAAGTTCGAGACAAAAGCGCTACCTTTGAACAACCGTTGCTGTTATAGAACGTAAAAGCATACATGGTAGTGATTGAATCAAGGGGTTCCGAATGGAAAATGTATAGTTATCCTTTTATATGTTTTACGGACACCATCATCATTCGGTTGATATTATAAAATATCTGTGTCTCCGATGATCACGGATATCTTAAAATGGCTGTAACCACAATATCTTTCTCTTTCCTTAAAAGTCACATTACCGAGTAAGCGAAACAACTGGTGTCAAAAATGAATGGAGCAGGATCTGCTTTCATTTCCCGAACACCTGAGTTTTGTTCCGGTTTCTCTTTGATTTTGTTTTTAAATTTTTTAGTGTTATGTGTAATATTTTGTTGTTGTTGTTTATCTCTTCTTAAGTTATTTGTCTTTTCGTCGTATTTTTATGCGATGATGTCTATGCATAACGATGAGTGTCACAATTATAGTTACATCAATGTGGTAATCCTCATACATATATTTCATACAAGTTAACCAATGAAAATATTGACGTTCATATAACTTTCTTTTTGTACTTTGATAACCTTATTCATCGACGTACCCTTGTTTGAATGAGGTCTTGTTACTTTGGACAATCGCTCTGAACATAAATTATGTTTTATCATTTAATAGTGAGAAGGACAAAACAGCTGAAGAATCTTCTGGAAATCAACTTTCCAAATCAATCCCGTTCTTAGGTAATTTCTTACTTTTTCGTAGTGTAAATCTTAAACGATAATGTAATGTATATGTATTTTTAATTGTATGATCATCAGTCAATTGAAGCGTGGTCGTGTCAAAAAGCGGATGATCAAAATATGTGGTCAAAGACATAACTGTATACATGCCATACATTTATTAAAGTTCACTTTGAAAAAAAAGATTATTACGTACAATGTATATTACAAAATGATAAAACATCAAAGAAACTTATAGACAAAAAGTTTTAAGGGAGCAGTTAACCATTTTATTTATTATTTTAGTGAAATGGTATTATTAAAAGTGTGATTTGTATTCTTCAGCCATCTATATCACACAAAGTATAAAAAGGATAAAGTGAAATATTAGTTTAGTTTCAGAAAGTATATCTTAAACAGTCTATTAGTTGAATGAACATTGTATGCGCAATAATTCTTTCGATCTACTTGTAAATTATACAAGTAGAAGCTCACAGAGCGTATATTTGATTGCCCATGTAATGTCGTTGTCAACAAATTCTACAGCATTTACAAACAAAATGAGATAGTAGGCTACGAATGCATGAGTGAACAATAAAAGATGCAATTTTCATCTTGCCATTCATCAAATGTATCCAAAATTTTGGACTGTCCATCACGATTCATATACGTTTATATGAAAAGTATTTCTTTTATCTTCGGGAATAAAGGAAAACACGTTAAAGCAGAAGTCGAAGTCCAAAAAAAAAAAAAAACCAACCCCAAACGAATAAGATAAATAAAAACATGATGACACTTTCATATAAAAAAGAAGATGTGTATGATTGCCATTGAGTCAACTCTCCTGTTATTATCAGGGATCTTGCATATAACTAAAATCAAAAGTTATATATAATCCCTGAAAATGACTTTCAGATGATATACAAGGAATCAATTTATGGAATCTGATTGACCCTTTTAAGTACCTTCAGATGTGTCTAATGAACACTTTATTTTTCTTCAAAGTGCATTGAATTCAGATTCAATATGTGAAGGCCAAGATTTTTTTCGCGGTTTTTGTTGTTCTCAAAATCAAAACAAAAAACAGAGCATATGTTCAATCAATAGTAGAGGGGTTTGTTGGGGTTTATAGCATAGAGAATTAGGGACAACCAGTGCTAATGAAAGGGCGAAAAAGATATAGAATAAACAAAAATAGACACAAAAAAAAGAAGAGAGAATGAAAAGATCTTAATCTATACGAAAATAATTTAATTTTGGATGTAACACATCTTCTGATTGGCTGAAAGTGTTTTGTCTATCAGCCCATAGACATAATTTTGTCATGTGACCGCGACGTCATCAACGTTTTTATCATGATTTACTCCTTTTTAGAATTAAATTATAAGAAATGACTTTAATATTTTCTGTCTTTTTTAAATAACCCACTACGCGGGTTATTCAGTGTGCACCATATTTTTTATCTTATTTCTTCATAGACAGAAAAAATATTACAGTCATTCCTTAAAGAGAATATCGGGAAAAACAAATAAAGAATAGTGAAAAATTATTTCAAAATGTACTAGTATAGAATAAATAAATGAGGGTCCCTATCCAGACCCTCTTCTTAAATATCATCTAAACTTACCAAGAATCAATGATGTAAGCAGTTTAAAATTTTATTATATAAATAAGGTCGAATAGCCCACAGAGTATTATTACTCTTGCATAAATAAATAATCATTATATTAATGACATTTAACTGATTGGAATTCGTGGATGTTGAATGTCATGTTATTTTTTAACAGTGATTTACAGTTACATATGTCACTGGTAAACATAAACACGTGCAGTTTTCAAGAGTTGCACCAGCTCCCAGGTAAAGGCATCATAACTGGGTAGCAAATAATGGATATAAGGGATGACAAGGGTTTGGTGACTGAGGCTGATTTAGCCACTATATCCCACCTAAGAGTCACTATGGCCCTCATAGCTAGGCTGGACTTCAGCACCAATGAGGGTGGCCACGACTTGAGGCCCAAAGCAAACATCAATCAATGATAAACCCTATTATATATGGGGGAATGGTTGCCACACCAGGCAAGCCATCCTAAACGTGTGGCCAGTCTGTATTTAAGCAAGAAGGATGGCACCAGGGGCAAAGTCCTGGGGCTTGATAAGGGTCCAGCCAGATGGACTCTGCTTTCCTGAGTATAGAACATATCCTGAGGAGGCCCGATCTAGGCGTAAGACCCCAGCTAATTGGGGTCTACGGGGAACAGTTGCCGCGAAAAGAGTGGGGCCACCACAACACTGGTGACCCAATTCAGGGTAACACCCCACACCCTGGGATAGTAGTGCTATTGGGGATAATCCGTATTTGTCAGGCAAAGACAGTGTTTGGGAAAAGAGTGCCCCACCTAAAGGTGGCACACTTTCTTATTCCAGGGATCATCCCACGGTTCACGCAGGCAACTATACTTGTCAGTGGTCATCACCTGGCAACCAACCGGCGAACACCTATGGAGATCGGCAAGACAATAGGGGTAAGGAGACAAGGCAGAATCCAGCCCGTACCTACCCAGGGTAGTTATAATCAAGGGTACACACCTGTGCCCCAGAAGGGGTCACAGCAACAGATCAACTTTGCTGGTGCCTTGAGGGAAAGGCAAGTGAATATTATGCCCTCATTACGGAAAGAGACAGGGAGGTGAGTTATAGGGAGCTAGTTGAAAAACTGCACAAGCGTTTTGGTTTCAAGGCGCTCTCTGAGACTGCCTGGGTACAGTTTAAGAATCCCTTGAGGACTAGGCTGATCGGGTGTTGTCCTTGGCGACAAGGGCATTTAGAAACCTCCCTGATGAATATATGTATGACCAAGCCGTAACACGGAAAACAAATAGTTGGGGGTGCTAGTCTCTAACCTCCAACCCCAAAGTATTGATAAGGCAGTAGACAAAATAAGACTATTTCAAAATAACACCTAGGCAATTTATGGCAAGCCAAATAGGCGTGAGGTCAGGCAAGTATTGAGTGGGCGGTATGAGGACCACCCAGAGGCCTACCATTAGTATCAGATGCCCCATGTAAGGGCCATCATGGCCCCTAAGAGGGCCCCAGCTAGTACATGGACGGCAGAGCTGGAAAAGACAGATAGGAAGTTTGTTCAAGTCCATGAAAAACTTGACGACATAATGGACCAATTCAAGTAACTCCTCAACCGTCTCGTTGCAAGAAGCCCCTCACCGGGAGGACAGACAAGTACATAAGGGTGCTACTACTGTGGGGAGAGAGGCCATTTTAAAGGGAATTTCCAAACTTCAAAGGAAAGACCCTGCTAGGAAGTCCATCCCCTCATAGAGGACCTCCTTGGGAGGTAGTGTGCTACCACTGTTGTAAGCCTGGACATGTAAGGAAGAAGTGTCTGGATTTTCAGGGGAGGGATAAAACTGATACTTTCATTAATCAGACAAGCAGAACAGCAACAGGACTACTCATGAGGCGAGAGTGAGTCCCCGCAAATGAAGTTAGGCCTCTCAGTAGTTGAATTTATACCCAAAACCAGAGTAACGGAGGTAGCTATATTGGGCCCAGGGGTAGCTGCCAATCTCCCCAGGGGCAGGGAGGAGAATGGAGAATCTAGGGTGTTGGTGGAGGTTAAAGCAGAGATTGAGTCAAAGCAGTGCTCAAATTCCGGCAAAGAGGCAACTCCTTCAGGCGGATTGGATCGCTACTTATTAAAATCTCTTGCTAACATATTGAGGCATTGTGCACTAAAGTTTGACTACATACTTCTCCCTGGTGGGTATTTGTTGGTGGAGGAAATCCTAAAAAGGCATCCAGACTTTGCCGGGTACTTCTTACCGGATATTCATAAACTGATCAAGGTTGATGTGGACAGGAGGTTCACTTTGATAAAGAACACAAACAGTGGTTGTTGGAAAATAAAGGCTAACCAGGGGCATCCGTTGGTGGTGGATACAAAAAAAAATGAGGTGCTCCAAGGCTACCGTTACACCACCGTGGCCTCATGGGGCCATATAAAAGAGGAGGGGTTGCGGAAAATGGAGGGGCAGTATATACACTTAGTTAATAAAGTGCCAAACAGCTTCAAGCCCCATTGGAGGTAGAAGTAGAAATAGATGTACAGAGGGCGCAGGCCGAGGGCTACACATTCTGTTGGTCGTCTAATGGGACGGTCTTGTGCCCATGTAATCAAAAAGGGATCATACTGTCAACTTATTTTATCCAAGCCTTACATTTGGATTCGGGCGAAGAACTGGGCGTGGGCAACTCATTGGCTCCAGCATTGCTCACAGGGGACTAGGAGGGTTCAGTAGCCAATATTGAGAGGAAACGAGTTATCTTGGCAATGGATGAAAGCAATAGCCTTCACGAGGTTGCTACCCCAACAGAGATTACTTTGGCAAGTGATGAGGAAGCCCAAGAAAGTCGGGACTCCACATCAGAAGGTGAAGCAGATACCACATTAATAGAAGAGGCCAGTGATGAGGAGATAGTCACTGTTTGTCAGCAATATCGGGGGGCCACTACTGTTGAAGATCAAGGAATGACTAACAATATTGAAAAAAGTCGTACACCCATCACTTTTGTGGACCCTTCCTCAACTGGAGAAATTGACAGAAAGGCCACAGGGTCCTCAACGGGAGCAATTGACAGAAATTCCACAACTGAAAAGAACAGTCCGATCTAAAGAAACAGTTATTATTGTAGAATCTTTATTCGACAAGGAATGTGCATCCGTTTATCCAGAAAATCCAAGTTTGAGTATTGGGTCACTTTTTAAAGCAGATAATGTTGGCACTAATTATTTTGATCTGCAGCCGCCTCCAATAGACAGTGGGACACCAGCCTTACGTGTGACCATTGCCACCGTTAGATGAGGTCCCAACAGAAGACAGTGGAACCCTGGAATTCCCTACCTTAACAAAGGTATAAATACAGTGCAATTGACGAAAAATGAGACCAAACTCTTCACGACGGAGAATGGATCAGCACAACCTCCTGGGTCTAACTATATAGAGGACTTGCAGCCACTAAGTGTCCAGGGCTTGGTTTATATAAAGGAAGGGGAGAGTTAGCATACGATCCAGAGAAGAAAAATTCACAGTTGGCTAGGTTTCCAAATTGTTGGGAACCCATTGTACTTACTTTTATTGTATCAGTAGACCCATGAATACAAAGGGTCTATTTGGGGGGATAGGTTGTATACTGTTCTTAAATTGATACATATTTTCTATAAATTTGATATGATTTCCGTATTTTGTTGAATTTGGGCGAAATTCACAGAGACAACCTCAGTAGAGTGGGCCTTATAAATAAAACTGGGGGGAGTGTAGTAATCGTAGGGTTAGTTTTAGGTCATCAGATAGACCTTCTAGAGATGTCCGAAGAACTACCCACAAATCATCATCTTCCGGTACTGAACTAAATGGCTACATACAATATACATACTATTGTAGACCAATCCCGCCGTACCTGACTGCAGGAACGACCATCCAATTGCAAGGTATCTATCGGTATTTAGATATTCTCGGAATTACAACAATAGCGTTGTTCAATAGTAAAAAAAATCGATTTAGCGAAAACGAATCCGGGTTACAAACTAAAACCGAAAGAACACATCAACGCAGAGTAAACCAATAAACCGATCTTGAAATGAAAACCATCTCAGGTATAAGATAAATTGCATAAACATGATAAAGTAACACATTTAGAATGAAATAAAATGACAAGACACAAATTTCCATTTAAATTGAAGAAAATAACAAGAACAGTAAGTCTCTACTAAAAATAGTAAATGTAGTCACTCGTCTTCTCTAAATAATCTCAAAAATTTGAAAATTTTGGGTAGGAGTTTATCACATTCTTATTCTTTTGTTTACTTCCAAATTGTTTATTGACAATGATAGCATTCACTCAAATATATTGTTTAACATTGAAAGCTAGTTTGCTCTTGAAAATGTCAAGATTTCACTGCAAAACAAGAAAGACTCATAACACTTTTTAACACTGGCTTAATTTTACTTTACATTCACTGTCAATCAGGAAATCAAATTCCACTATTAAAAGCATAAAAGATATGATGAACCGTTGTATTTCAAATATAAATGCATTTGATTTTGAATAAAACCTCAACGTATAAAGTTTAAACACACTTATCAATTAAGTAAATTTAAACTATATTTCAAATGAATAATAATTAAAGATGAATACGTACATTTTCAAACTTGGAATAAACACCTTAATATTCATTGTTACTATTGCTTCATTTCCTACAAAAAACTTTAATTCGATGGGGGGTCACAAGACGAATATTTGTTACTTACGTGTGTCTAGAGATGCATACTTCTTATTTCTCGTGTTTATATTTGTCTTTCTTTTTTGATTTTCAGCTGAATTCCTTTAATGAAATGCACAAACTAAATTCAAAATTGAGTTGGACACACTCAATTTCGGCTACTAGTATTTAACTTTATCATGTTTATCAAGTAAATGCAATTAACAGTTTCCTATTCTCGACCGGGGATCGTATCAATATCAAATTGTATCAATTAAACACTAGGATGACCAATGATTGACTCGAATGGCAATTGTGTTAGATAGCAATGCCATAGACACCTTTCATTAGCGTATGTCGAAAAATTATCACCGAAGATAGCAGTAACATGTTTTAATGGAAGTACTTTTTCCATAATTTAAAAGTTACCGTAACTGATACATTGGATATCAATAGGTATGGGTTGTATATTGTGGGTAAATATTGCCAGTTTTGCATTTTCATACAAAATATGATATACGCAAGCTGGATAATTTTAATGTTAATCAAATAGTAAATCATTTCTCATTCAAACTTTTTTGATTAATCTGATTGTTTGATATATTTTTTTTGTTTTATCTATATATATATATATATATATATATATATTATTGTTGTTATGATTTTTTTGTACAGATAATTGTTTATTACAACATAAAGAAAAGAAAAAATTTCATGCAGCGATTCCAATTACTATCCTCATTGCATTGGTTGTATCACTAGGTATAGTATTTTCAAATGTACATGAGGAGTTATCTCGGTTTAGCGTCGTGATTTGCTTAATTGTGAAACAGTGGGGTTCAGTCTAAATGACAATTATTTTGTGTAGTGTGGACATGTTCCAGTTCCAGTTCATTTTCGCAGGCAAAATCAGATAATCCCTTCATTGCTAGTGCTTAACATCAATGTACATTTTTATTCTTCTATTTGGTTTGTAAATACGACAGAAACACATGAGGGACAGAAAACTACCCTCCTTTAAGAGTAGACTAGTCCAACAGGTAACCAATCTATTTTTCTGTAGGATTAGGCTACTTCGAAAGGAGGGTAGTATACATAACTTAATAATGACTTCACGGCTCAGCTAGCAAGCAAGCTAACCAAAGATACTACCTTTGCCTACACACTCAATGCAATCGGCTGTAATTTTTTTTTCAATTATTAATTATAATAAGAACATGAAGAATAACGGTCCTGTAGTTTGCGTAGGATATATCATTTTTGTCCGTCAGTCAGTCCGTGAGTCCTTGTTTTTTTTTGGGATCGCAACTCCTCTGAAACTACATACCAGAATGTACCAGAATTTTTCAAACGTTGTAGATTATAAGGACAACCTATGTACATGTAGATGAGCATATCGACGGAAAATTGATTCAATGTTGTTAGGTTAAACGCCCTTTTAACTTATTATTTGAACTAAAAATACTACTGAAACTATTTATCAGCGCAACACTTGGAAACCACTCGACCGAATGTCAAGAGAGTTTATAGTTAATGAATAAATCACATGTAGATGTGAAATTGTTCACGAGAATTGTTTTACAGTTGACTTTTTACTTATGTAGGAGCAATGAGTATTTGAGATTTTGATTGTTCAATGAACATGTGTGTGTGGGTGTGTGTGTCTGAAATATGTGAACATGCTCACAAATGTTCTTTTATTTATAAATTCAAAATTATACATATTGTTTTTCTAAATTTCATAGGGCTACAGCATAGATTTTACTTTTGCTAACATACATTGTACAGCTTATTTATTTGCCTAACTAGTTTGCAAGTTTTGAAGTTACATTAATAATTTAGATTAAAATAACTTATGACATACATTCTCAATAATAATAACTTTTTATTAGGTACATTCTATGCATTATGTGGCGGCAAGTTATGGAGTGTGTCACGTAAGTTGATTTGATTATGTTATTTATCATTGTACGTATTGTTGAAGGAAGTACGAATTTCCGATATCCTGAGTTCATTCAATTTGTATATTCTTCACATGTTTTATTTACACTTATGCTCGATATTGTTGTAGTCGTTGAATACACGTTTAATTCCGCAAATAGTTTTTACACAATAATAAAAAAATTGGAATAGAAAACTTGCATAAGTTTTATCATAAAAAGTATCATAAAAATAAATATTTTCCTTTCCTTATTATTTCAAAACCATTAAAAAGTCAAACATCTACCAAGTAATTTTGGATCAGGGATGGCGTTATCGTTATCTGTAATCGTTATCGATTGTAATTGAGTACATGTTTTTAAGTAATCGACAACAATTTTCGATTACATGTAAGAGTAATCTAATCAATAGGGGTACAAATTGTGATATAATCATCATTTTTGTTCGATTATATTTCGATTACTTTAGCATGTTTAGTGAAATGATTTGATAACATATGACCTAGATTAAATGAAAATAGACTACCACATTGATGCATCATTTTTTTTATGAGTTGTGATTTTTATCGCAAGCATGCCTTTTACATATATTTTGTCTTAAGCAATACATTATGATCAACCATATCTTCTCACAAATTTTACTGTACATCTAGCGTTTGAAACAAATGATTTTCATATCGAAAGATTTTTAGTACAGCAAGACCTTTTACATTAAAAAAAGAAATCAGATTGAAAATAGAATAGATAATCATTTGATTCATTATAATGTTATAATTAAAAAAAAGGAAAGGGTAAAAAATTGACAATGAACAAATGCATTGGAATTTTTTATCACTTATAGATACATGAGATGTATGTATCTAATTTTGACACTTAAACTATGTATTGTTTATTAACCTGAATAGAGAATAAGGAATACCCAAATGCCATCTTGTCCTGACAAATCAGATGATCAAATACTCCTCATCAATAAGATACAGACTGTGTTTTGATTTTAAATATGTTTAATTAGGTCTTAGATTTACATTAGTTTGCCCTATGTTATACATTTTACCAAATTGTCAGTTTTAACTTGTAATTAGGAAGATTATCAAAACAAAATGATTAATTAATGCATGTTATAATATATTTTAAAATTCCATCGCTAAAATTAGCTGAACTAATCTTTCTTCAAAGAAAACTTCCAACATAGATATGACTTATATTTACATATAGTATTTGGAATGAAAACGGGGAATTTGTCAAATAGACAACAACTGATAAAAAACCAAGTCAAACGCCACCAATGTGTTTTAGACACAGCGAAGGCGAAGCACTTGGAGGCGAACTTCAGCTGGCCTCTAACCAAAAATTTGTAACAGTTCAGTAAAAATTGACTTCTTAATATCTCCTAAACATATAACATTTATAAATGAACTGAAATTATAAAAAAAAATACAAGATTTGAAAAGTGCAGAGGCTCCTGACTTAGGACAGGCGCTACAAAAAAGGCAGCGGGTTGAAACATATTTAGTGAGATCTCAACCCTCTAAAAACGTCACCATATAAAAGAGAAAAAACTCAGTATTACAACAAAAGCATTCAAAACATAGAGTGAACGACCTTTGAAAGAACATTATCATGATTATTAACCGCCCATTTAAGCTGAAAACCTAAATTTTGTGACTATTTTGATCTGAGCGTCACTGATGAGTCTCATGTAGACGAAACGCGCGTCTGGCGTATTAAATTAAAACCTGGTACCTTTGATAACTATTTACACCACTGGGTCGATGCCACTGCTGGTGGACGTTTCGTCCCCGAGGGTATCACCAGCCCAGTAGTCAGCACTTCGGTGTTGACATGAATATCAATTATATGGTCATTTTAATAAATTTCCTGTTGTCAAAACTTTAATTTTTCCGAAAAACTAAGGATTTTCTTATCCCAGGAATAGATAACCTTAGTCGTATATGGCACAACTTTTTGTAATTTTGGGTCCTCAATGCTCTTCAACTTTGTACTTGTTTGGCTTTACAACTATTTTGATCTGAGCGTCACTGATGAGTCTTATGTAGACGAAACGCGCGTCTGGCGTATTAAATTATAATCCTGGTACCTTTGATATCTATTTACACCACTGGGTCGATGCCACTGCTGGTGGACGTTTCGTCCGCGAGGGTATCACAAGCCCAGTAGTCAGCACTTCGGTGTTGACATGCATATCAATTATATGGTCATTTTAATAAATTTCCTGTTGTCAAAACTTTAATTTTTCCGAAAAACTAAGGATTTTCTTATCCCAGGAATAGATTACCTTAGTCGTATTTGGCACAACTTTTTGGAATTTTGGGTCCTCAATGCTCTTCAACTTTGTACTTGTTTGGCTTTACAACTATTTTGATCTGAGCGTCACTGATGAGACTTATGTAGACGAAACGCGCGTCTGGCGTATTAAATTATAATCCTGGTACCTTTGATAATTATTTCAAGGTTTTTTTTTAATATTCTGGATTTTCGGTAAAAGCTTCTATAAAAAACAAAACAGTTGTCAACATTGTATTAGGAAACTATGTTTTAAATGTAATTTTTGTAAAGTTGATAACTTTCAAGTAAAAATACACTAAACAACACCTTGATTTCATGTTGAATCTATTTAATTATTTTCCTCAAAAATTGTGTAGCATGTAATTGACAGTTACTGAAAAGTAATGCTATTACTTTTGATGACAAAAAGTAATTGATTACATACAAAAATCAGAATATCGATACACAGAAGTCCTTCGCATAATCAGTAATTGTGTCCATTCCTGCCATGGCTTAACATTATTTATGATTTAAAAAAATTGTCTTTCGCTCAATTGAATTTGAAATTAACAAATGTCTGAATATCTTTTTCAGGGAATTTCATCGAAACCAAGGTTACCAAGAAAGTAGATGCAATTATTACCTCCAACAAGAATGGTATGTTTTGAAAATAGAATATGCGTTAACTGGAATATATAAACATCTATCTTTTGTATCCAGAT
The DNA here is from genome assembly GCF_021869535.1 of Mytilus californianus. Classification (NCBI taxonomy): domain Eukaryota; kingdom Metazoa; phylum Mollusca; class Bivalvia; order Mytilida; family Mytilidae; genus Mytilus; species Mytilus californianus. The sequence goes on from NW_026262745.1 coordinate 66,736,754, forward strand.
ATTATATCTTGATTGATCTTATGTGTAAGTGTTACATATATTTCGAGACATTGTATCTTCGTTTTTTTTTATTAAACTTCGCGTTATATGCCAGATTTGAGGAAAACGATTGTCTCAATCCCGTGAAAACACCATGTCTACTCCGGCAAAAATGTATGGATTCAATGATATCCAATATCCGGTACGGTGACGGACGATTAACAGACAGAAAAAAATGTAGGATTTCTGTTTATTTCTTTGATATTTTTGTGTTATTGAAGAATATAAATACAAATATAACTTTTTTCGACTGTGCGTTGTAATAATATCGACAATCGTTTTAGATTAACAGAGAAATTTTGAAAAAGGCACGTCAAAATGATGATTATGTAAACCTAGTCTCAAATTTTATGAATTTTTCGTTTCTCGAATTTGCACATGGTACTGGAAGGAAGTACGAACAAAAACCAGATATCAACATGAAGACTGCAAGACTAGTCACGTTGAGCACTTCAGTATTTGTATTTCTGTGCAGGGAACGAAGAAAATGGGTCGTGTCAAAATATAAAGGCCCCAATGTTGTCATTGTGTTCGATCCGGTTTCGGGGCCTCGGTGGCCGAGTGGTCTAGGTAGTTACTACTATAATCACTAGCTCGTCAACACCGAGGTTGTGAGTTCGAACCCCGCTCGTGCGGGTGCACTCGACTCCAATCTTAATTGACTAGGATTGTCAGTTTTTCTATCGAAGGTCGGTGGTTTTCTCCGGGCACTCTGACTTCCTCCACCAATAAAAACTGGCTGCCACGAAATAGCCTAAATGTGGTGCTTAAAAGTGGCGTTAAAACACCAAAAATGTAAAAAAAAATCAATCGATACGGTTTCTTCATAACATCAAGTGCAAAGTGAGCTTTTATCATCTCTTGGCCTCCGTCGTCCCTCGGCGTGTTTTTACTTTTACAAAAATCTTCTCCTCTGAAATTACTTTGCCGAATTTAACAAAACTTGTCCACAATATTAAGTTGGTTTTTAAAGCTTTAAATATATGGAAAATACATAATTGTCTGACACAAACTGAAAAAACGAATCAGATATTTGAAAGCAAAATGAAGATTATTTTTTACGATCACTACACCAATTTGAAACGATGTATCTCTGTGCGCAATACCGATACGGGTGAGGGCAATACCAATAGGCGAAGATACAAGTTTTATCCATAACAATCATTTCAAATTTCAACATAGAGTTTCATTGCAATTTGACCTGTGGATATGATCTGGAAAAACATGCGTTAAAAGGCCCATACAATCAAATGTGCTTTACTGAAAAATGGAGAAAAGCTGTAAATCCCACAGGTATGTTAGGTGCGTGCTCAAGTGTAAAAACTCGCGTAAGGTATTAGATACAAAACAAAAGTAACAAAAAACAGGCTGGTAAAAATCGTTTCCGTTTTGTTTTTTTCTGCACGAGTAGTCAGGTTGATGTCAGTATTAAAACAAATGACAATGCACACTCAAATAAAAGAATATAAGAAACATATTTCAATGAAACAAAAACCCAAATACCCATATTCTTGAAATTGAAATAGTTTTACAACTGTATAGTATTTTCTATGAAACAAAAGTGTAATATTTTTTTCTGTTATAGAATCGGAAAGAGCTAAACTGTGTCTGCAAGTGAACTACCAAGACATTGTTACAACTGTTAAGAACGATGAGATAGTTGATGTCTTAAAAGATCAAAACAATTATTTGAAAAAAAATCAAATAGAACAAATACAGTCATGCCTTGGAAAGGTCAAGAAAAATATGAAACTTCTTGAAATCATATGGAATGATGGCATTAGAGGTTTTGATTCATTTATATCAGCTTTAGAGTATGCAGGATCGTATCAGACTTTGATAGACAAAATAAAACGAACAAAAGGTATGTCCAAATTTTCTTGATAAGTGAAAAGATCTTATTCAGTTTTAAGATAATGATACTATTTAAGCAAATGCAAATGCAGCCTTTTAAAACATTTACATTTTATTCGAAATTGATGCCTCAATAACCATCAAAAGATATAAACGTATGAGTAAGAAGACAGCATATGGTATTGCACGGATATTAGTAACCATTGATTAGAATTTATTATGATCTAGTTTGAAAATGCAATATATATTCTGCGATCATCATGATGATGGTAAACACTCCTTAACATTCATTGTTCAATTACCCTATTACTATACATCTACGTTTCAAAATTAAATGAACCTTAAGATCACTACACCAATTTGAAACGATCTATCTCTGTGTGTTACCAATAAGAGTGAGAGCCATACCAATAGGAGAAGATGCAAGTTTTTTTCTTTAACATTTCAAATGTACAACCACACATGCGCAGTAACGTTTTTTTTCTATTTCTATAATTAATTCCAGATCAAAAGGCACAAAAAAATTAAACAAAACCCATATTATGTTAAATGTGATTATGAGAATATAAAAAAGCTACATTTTTGGCGTGAATGACATGAAATAAGAAATCATGTTCATTAAATTGTGTTAAATCATGCAAAACGCTACTATTGTTTTAATGTATCGAAATAGTTGCTAAAACACGATGCAAATATGATTTTGACTGACTTATCTTATTTAATTCTACTTATCGGTAGTCGAGTGGTAAATTTAGGCAACAGTAGTATACCGCTGTTTCAAAGTCGAATTTCGATTAAGCCAAAAAAAAAAGAAAAAAATAATGCGGGTAAGAAACAAAATGCGAGGGAACACATCAATTATAACAGAAATCAACGGAGCAACAGAAAAGCCGACCTACAACAAAAACAAACGCAAAAATACATATAAATGGACTTAAGATAACATTCCTGGCTTGGTACAGGACATTTTAAGAAAAAAAATGGTGGGTTTAACCTGGTTTTATGGCTTGTCACCCCCCTTTATATGGCAATGTTAAAGATATCTCTACAATGACAATGACAACACTACGTGACAGGAATACAGAAAAAAAAACAACACAAGAGCACTCAGATACACAGATCAGAGAAATACATCAATAAATAATGCAATAGTACATTGTCACATGTGAACCGTATGTTTTGTGACGTTTATATTATCACAGGTAAATTTCTAAAATTTCTAAAATTAAATATGTTTGTCTTTTTTATAGACACGAACAAGAATATTAGATTGGGATTGAGTTTGTAAATGTGTCATTTTATGATTTTTTTAACCATGACCAAGAATACTGAAATTGAATTGTGTTTGTAATGGTGTTAATATATTTGTATTTTCAAACCATGTAAACAAAGATGTGGTATAATTGCCAACGAGACATCTTTCCACAAGAGACTAAATGTCACAGAAATTAACAAATATAGGTAACCGCACGGACTTCAACAATAAAGAAAACCGATACCATGTCGGGTTTTCTTCTAAATCAAAACTGTGTATAAACTAAAACATCCTGTGCATATAATTTAAACTTGTAAATCATATAAATAAATGATTTTTTATCTGAACTTTTACATAAATATAGAAAATAAAAATAAAATAACTGTAATATAATGTTAGATCATGTTAGACCAAACAGTAAATATACAAAAATACATACAAAATAAAGCAAAGACCCTGTAGACGAACTACGAGTAAATCGACTTTACTGACAAATGAGACATCTGTGAAATGAACCGAAAATACAGTATTCAAAACAAGAACGAAATCAACAGTAAAATGAAGTGTTTGTTGGCGCCATACCGTTTTAATAATGTATTAAGTTACTATTTTGAAAACGTGAAGAAACTCTGATGGATAACCAAAACGCGAATCAATAAATACATACATGGTATGTCAACGGGTATAATATAAGTTTGAAAACGAGATAAAAAAAATATTTTGGGAGGTCACAATTAGAAAAGTTAAAAAAGTAGTTTTATCTATACTCAACCCTAATATGAAACATAGTTTTTATGCTAGCACTATGCTATAGTCCTTATGGGTCATAGCATGGCCTTGAACAACGATCAAGTCCGATACTAAGAAATGTAAAACAAATCAATTAAATCAAAATTAAAACCAATGATATGAATCAATGATAAAACCATATATATATAAATAGACAATCGAGAACAGGCTTAAGTCCATTATGAAATGGCCAAATCAAAAGCTCAAACGCATCACACGAATGGAACACAACTGTCATATTCCTGACTTGGTACAGGTATTTCCTGATGTAGAAAATGTTTATTTCTATTATGAATAATTGTGTTGTAAAGCATTATTAGTACAACCTGTTCACAGACAAAATCAATGATTAATACCAGACTGTTTTTTTATGATTTGTTAAAGAAGTTATTGAGCTTAAATTGCAATTTTGACAAATTTGTGTAATTTCGCAAATTATGTGGAAAACATTAGAAGTGTGGAAATATTTAGCTCATTTTTTTCAGCCATACGAGATATACTAAACTAATGATTATGACAAAATATTGTATAGCTTCTTAAATATTTACTTCCTTTAAGACTGCTTGCTATGCATTTTCTGCGTTGTTGTCAAACTCTTTATTGGATAGATAAACCGTATAATAAGTTATAATCGGCGTTGACAATCAACACACATGTTCATTTTAGTCATCAAATATATTCTTATCTATACTGTTGGAGAGTGAGCAATTTTGAAGATTCACAAAGTCCGATGTGAACTACACAGGTCTTGTAAAGTCGTTACCATTTATGGATGATATACAAATTAACCATATTAAAATGGGTTCTTAAAATAAACCTCGAAGGAAAACTCGTCATCATGCAACGTAATCAAACTGTCCTTGGTCATAACATTTTTTCCCTTTACTGCTATCTTTTTAGAAGACGCGACTATAAACCTTGATGCACTTGATACTGACATTGAAGGTTTGTTTAATGAAAAAATGTCTAAAGCAAAAAGAGGTAAGTGTTCTTGTAGTTCTACCATTTCTACCTAAATATTTTATATACTTGTTGAAAACATACCAATAAGAGCATGCCCTCACATTTTTCAAACAATTATATATACGATATAATTTAACACGTTACTTTAGTTATCTGTATGCATAGCCTTTTATATTTTTGTTGCATCCCTTACTATATACATTCACGTGTTTTATAACCAAATGGGATTTCGTATAACTAAGAAGCTTAAACTGAAGCACGCTTGTATAAGTCAAAAATTTCAAATTCTACAAATACATTCTCGCAGTTCTTGTTGTAGATACTTAATCTGCGTCATCTATTACATTTTAAAATTGTACAAGTACATTCCGCAGCGCAGTATTCATTTTGGAAGCATACGTACGCAATGAGAGAAACAAGATATTGTATGATTGCCAATGAGATAACTCGACACAAGAGACCAAATGACACAAAACTTAACATCTTTAAGTCACCGTACGACCTTCAAAAAATGAGCCAAGCCCATACCCCATAGTCAGCTATAAAAAGTCCCGAAATGACAAGGGTAAAATAATTCAAACGAGAAAACTAACGGCATATTTTATGTGCAAAATAATGAACGAAAAACAAAAAGTTTACATTGGAACAAACGACAATCATTGAATAACAGGCTCTTGACTTGGGATAGGCACATACCGAATATGGCGAGGTTAAACTCTTTTGAAGACCTTAACTCACTTCCTTACCTGGAACAGTGGTGTAATAGAACAACATAAGAACAATCTACAAAAGTTAGTAGAAAACAGCTTAACTCATCTAAAAAAAATAAATAAGAAATACATCTTACAAAAACACAGAGTTGATATAGACGGGTACTTACATGTATAAATCACTACAACAAAAAGACACGAAGTACAGATCTGAAATTACAATAGCAACTGATAAAAAATCATGCATCTGTGGCTACATATCAATCAGTACAAATCCAATATTCAAATGGATTTGGTGTAAAGATGTCATAAACAGTCAGAGAAAACATGACCTTGAGCAATGCCAAGATACAGGTATCAATAGATTGTAGAGTCTTGAATGTGCATATGTATATGAAAATTATATTTAGTTTGATTTTAATTGACTGATAACTACATCAATACTAATACAACTAAAACAATCTTCAAAGATATTATCATAATGTTGAAATGGAAACCTTTTACCTTTTAGAAGTTTATTGAAATGATCGATAACAACCAAACTTCATAACCAAATCTTCATATCTATAGAGGAATTTAGTAAATGTTTAAAGCAAGTTTTGAAAACAAAATAATTTATCAATATAAGAATTGAGAATGGAAATGGGGAATGTGTCAAAGTCAAAGAGACAACAACCCGACCAATGAGCAAAAGACAGCCTAAGGTCACCAATGGATTTTCAACACAGCGAGAAAATCCAGCACCCAGAGGCAAGCTTCAGCTGGCTCCTCAAAGAAAATGTGTACTAGTTCAACAATAATGGACTTTCTAAATATAAAAATATACAAACAAAAGCCAGAGGTTCATACTAAGGTAGGCACATAAAGGCGGCGGAGTTAAACATGTTTTTATGAAATCTCAACCCTACCCCTATACCTATAGCCAATGTAGAAGAAACAAACACACAGTAATACGCCCATTAAAACTCAGTTTAAAAGAAGTCCGAGTCCGATGTTAGAATATGCAACAAAAAAAACCAAGCAAAATACCTGTGATACATCATTTCAAAAAGACTACTTTTAGTTACTGACATGCCAGCTCCAGACCTCAATTAAACTGATTGAAAGAAGATGTCTCCAACATATGAACATCAGGCGAAATCCCTCCCGTTAGCGGTTTATTATCATACCATCATAAAATATGATAGAAGAACATAACCCGTATCATGACAACTGTTATAAAAATAAAAGTGTATATTTTCAACCAGGGTTTCCCCTGGATTGATTATTTTTTTCGCCACCTCTTTCGCCAAAACAATATATTTTTCGCCACTTTTTTCGCTAAGTAACATACATATATTTGGTTTCGTTTTAAATTTTCCTTCTCTCCTCCGCCCCCGCCCCCCAAAAATAAGATTAGGTAGCCCCGTTGTTCTCTATGATCATTCTCTCAAACTTATCTGTTTGTCTACATTGTAATGCATAAACACTAAACATTTACTTTAAAAAAAAAACAAAATTCTTGGACAATGTTTTGACCATATAATACCAGATAGATGTTTCGTTCTTTGGGAAACATTTCTTCAAATAACATAAATATGTGCCTTTTGTACTAAGAAGTGGTTTTCACAACAAATTTTGTTTATCACTTGACATTGATCCCTCATTTAAGGGATAGTCATTACATTGAAAGTTAATCCCTAATTTGAGGGTTTTTCCCAACCTGTTGAATATATTTCTTCATAACGACAGTTTTCTCTTCTGGACCATCGTAAATGAAAACGTTAAGACGTAAAACTATGCTTTAAACACGTGCGTCGCCTAAACGACTTTAAAATACCTTCTCAAATCAATTTTCTATATTAAAGTCAAAGGCTAAAGTTTTAAGTTGGAGATTTTTCTTGCTGTTGAACATTTTTTGTCAAAACAACAGTTTTCCTTTCCAGACATTAGTTAAAAGAAGGAGAGGAGACGTAAAACATTTGTTTCAAACACGTGCGTCGCAAAGTGGTAAAGAAATCCTTTATGTGACATGTGACGGACGCCATTTAACCATATCATTCTTTTGTTCCCTACAGCTATAAAATGCAATCAGCTAATTATTGATTTTCTGTCAAAATCTTAACGAGTTTAAGGTAAATTCCGAGTGTCTGATAAGGAAAAGTCCGAGAAACCCGAAAAAAAAAAATAAACAGGATGGATGAAACTAAATCGTCATGTATATTTCTTTCGCCAATTTCTTTCGCAAATGATGAATTTTCTTCGCCACAATTATCTTTTTGACGCAAAATGCAACATGGCGACCGCCAGCGAAAACCCTGCTTTCAGCAAAAAGACCATATGAGGGAATCAATATTAATTCTAAAAAATGGCATCTACAATGACCTGACAACAGTTTCGTTACTATGTCCTTTATAAATAAGTCTGTCTAAATATTGTTTAGCTATTGGGGTGAATTACGACATGTGTGTGCTTTGTATAGAATATTATCATTAAAGATTGTATATGAAATACCTTAACGTATAAGATGTAAACACGTCGATTTATATTTACGAATGATGTTCTTGTACTAAAATAAAATAAATATTTTGACGAGTTTGTGATATCTTAAACTGTTGTGTAATAATTTTTCAGTAATACAGCGATTTCTTTTTTTAGAATCAAATAGGTTGTTACAAAAACGAGCCAATCGAACAAGTTGAGATACATAAACACCATACGATTGTGAAAAAGGAACCTCACCATCCAAAAATGGAAAATTACCAATAGGAAATGAACAATCATTTATTTGATCGTAAATATTGGTATGAAGCTTCCCGTTAAATATGTTACATATAGATATATTAAAATCAAGGAAAGGGGAGCGTTCATAGTTAGTATTAGCTTTGTTTAAATTCAGTTCTGCGAGATACATCGTTTAGTGTACATACTGAAGTCGTCATTACTGAGAGCCAATATATCATCCAAATATCTAAATGTATAATAATTTTTTGTATTCGATGTTTCGATGGGCTTTTGCTGATTGTAGTCATAAATTGTAACTTATAACAAAACATAAACAGGTCCGCAATAAGTGGTGTATAGTAAGTCCACTTTAAAATTCCAATAATTTGACTATACACGGAATCTCCATAGCGAAAACAAATGTTTTCTAGTACCAATTCAAGTGAAGTTATCGAATCAAAGCAGGTCAAATTGACATAGAAACCTCTGTATTCAAACATTCTTCTTTAAACGACGCATTTTCATGGTCCAAAGAAATGCCTATCCTTGCAGAACACAAACCTCAGTATTCCAACACCCTGCTTAATTCGACATTTTTTCTGGTCCGCCAGTGTGGCAGATAACAGAGGTTACACTGTTTTTGCATTCTGATATTTTTAATGACAATTACATTAGGTGTGTTCTTAATGAGATTATCAGGCAAAGTGGTATATAGGGGAGACCAATCAAAACTTAGAATAGATTCGAAATCACCAATATGAGCATGCAAGTTATCCAGTACTTATAGCAAATTTTTGTCACTCCAAAAGAAGTTAATTCCATTATTTTCAATGGCTTATTTGAACAATTTATTATCAGATTTTTGATTGTACTAAGTGTACTAGTAGGTAGAAGGAAAGTTTATTTGTAGAATAATGGCTTGAAGACGAAATATATCTATATTTGTAAGTTGTTTTGTGCTGCTTCGGAAGCCGGTACACAGTTTGAACTTTTATGTTATTCGGTTCTGCTTGTAAGGAGGTATGTAAAAGTTTATGTTTGCCTTATTTCCGAAAAAGGAGTCAGTTGGAATGTTGGTGAATTCGTGATTATCTTTTGCAGAAGCTCAATGTTAAATTCACGTCAAACAGTAATGATATATCTGGCTGCCTTATCAGCCGGGACAAAAAAAAAAAACAAATTCCTTGGCGAGTTCTTTTAATTTATGTTTGATACGAGAAATGTGACTATTATGGTTGTCATTAGGATTAAAATGTTCTTTAAAATGTTAAATACAAATATCAACTATGTTGATAACTGAATTAATAAAAAAAAATATAAGGTTTTTTGTCAGCTTTTTCTTGTTGTATCTACTGCTTGCAGTAAGTACAGAGTAAGTCGTGGATGATGATATAACACTCACTCAAATATATCAATTACTTTCTTTGAGATCCAAATTGTTACAACAGACACGGACTTTAGTTGTTATGTACACACCAGAAGATGGAGATAAAAACATCAGCGTCTAAAAACGTCAAAAAAAATAACAATAGGTTACGAAAAAACTTACCTTTTGTCGTAAATTTTGGAATTGAGTTTCTAGTGTAAAACTGAAATATATCAGCCAAGGAAAACTCTTTCAAATTGAATATCATTGGCCATGTTGAATTGGTGAAATTCTAAGATGGCGCAGGTTAAGTATTTTCAAAGTTTAAAATTTTTGAATTATACAAGCGTGCTTCTGTTTTTGCATCTTAGTAGAACGAAAATTGTGGTAAATACTAACATGCATTATCTTTGAAATTGTATAATTATACGGACTCAGGTTCAAATCGCGCAATGCTATTCATTTAAGATGCACACGTATGCAGTTTCGTTTGTAGTAACTTAACCATGATAACATTCCGCAACTTTAAAATTTTATAATTATACAAGTTAAGATTGCACAGTGCTATTTATTATTGAAGCATAAGTAGACATTTCATAAATGTCTCCCTTAAAGTTTACTGTTTGCTTCTCTCTTTGCTATTTATTGGCGGTTCTCTTTATATATAATGAATTATTTGCGATAACAAAAAACGCAATGAAACACAAATTATTACATCGGGACACACGCATTTTTAAAACTACATTTACCTTAAAGCTATATATACACATTCTTACTTCCAAACGTAATTTTTAATACAGTATCACAGTTTTTCGTTTTAATTAAAGAACCGGAATTTTTTATTGATTTTTTTTTTAAATTGAATTTATAAAACTATAAAACTTATTTTTACCAGAGACGAAGCATAGGTAGAGTTCGAATTATCTTGTTTCTAAAGTTTGTAAAACGCATAACTTCTTTTCCGACAATGAACCTGATATTTCTTCATTCCTAATAAATATTGTCCCCGTAGTATATACAATGTACATTTGAATTTGACCAATTGTTCTCATTTTTGATATGGATCTAGTCTCCTTGTGTATTTTAGAAACATAATTTATTCATAGACAAACACTATATTTGTGATATTATTTTGCAAACATGCCGTAGTTTTGCCGGATTTTGACTGATTAAAGGCGGGTATTAGACAATTTGTATTTATATCAAGCCGATGCAGCCATGACGAGGTGCAATACGACAGTATGAATATATGAGCTTTCAAAGAGCAGACGGTTCTGGTCAACAGAAGTCATCCATGTAGATACTATAGGAAAGCAATGTTTACACATATGAATTATTCGACATACTAAGGATTTTCTTATCCCAGGCATATATTACCTTAGCCGTATTTGACACAATTTTTTGAACGTTTTGGTCCTCAATGCTCTTCAACTTTGTAACTGTTTTGGCTTTCGAACTTTTTTTATCAGAACGTCACTGATGAGTCTTATGTAGACAAAACGCGCATCTGGCGTATAAAATTATAAGCCTGGTACCTTTGATAATTTATTACCATATCGAAACAACATAAAGATAGTATCTGTTATCATCTGTTAATTATTGGGTATGTTGCATGAGACATGTATGTGTCTCCATGATGTGGACACTTCAATGCAAAACTTGAAGGTTAAAACGTTTGTATCAATTCAATTCTTAAATTGTAATAACATTTTTCATAACCTGAAATAACGAAAAGTATCGTGTATTGTGAAATGTTGTCTCTTTGTATCTAGAAATGGAAAATGTTTAAAAATAAAGACTTTAGATAAAAGACCCTTTTCATCCTGTTCTCTCTTCGTTTGGAGTTTATCAAATTCCATCAATTTGTTTTGCATGTTCTCAATGATATTTGGACATCGGAAGACTGTGTAAGCCTTAGTTACATGCATTATATCACCTGATATACTATAAATTTCAGATTATTTTGAGCTGCATTTAACAGACTGGCAAGAACATGATAAAGTGTTCGTGGAGACTGAAGCTGCAAAACACACTGCAGATCTATTGAAAACTTACAATTATGTTGTTGTTTTTGGTGGTCTTGGATTTGGAAAGACTGCAATACTAAGACACATAGCGTTAACACTACTCAATGAAGAGAACTTTGATATCATTCCGAAAGTCACGAGTCCTGTAGATATACTAGAAGATTTACATCCTAACAGAAAGCAGGTTTTCGTGGTAGATGATATCAACAACGAACCGGCTAACTCTTGGTCTTTACAAACTAACGAAATACTAAAAAAACTTAAGGCCAAGAATGGAAGTACGAAACTACTTATGTCTTGCGAAAAACAGGTGTATACCCATCTTTTAAAGGATAAGTTTAAGTACTTTTGTGATTTAAGTCAGTTTCCATTGAACGAAGAGGAAATTAGAAATGTTTTAGCTGTGTACATAGGGGGACAGCAAATATCAGATGTTCATGAGTTCCAGCCGCATGGTGAGTTTGGAGTTCCATTTCTCTGTAAATTATCTAAGGGGAGGGAAATTGGTACTATTAGAGAGGTGTTTACAGATCCCTTAAAGTATATAGAACACGATTTAACGGAATTGCGTGATAAGAATAGTCTAGAATTATGTGTTATGACATTGATCACACTATGTGATAATTGTTTTTATACACAATGGTTGAACAAGAATAAAGCTTTGCCGGAAGATCTCCAAATAGCAATAGAAGAAGTTTGCGATGATTTTGACTTAGATTTCAAAAATGAATCCACGAAAGCCAATATTAAGGAAAGATTTGAACAACCAGATACAGTATATATTAATAAAACTGGTGAAAAGTATCACTTATTACATCAAAAAGTATTGGAAATCATGGCCATGTTATGTAGCAAACATTTCATGAGCACATTCATTCAGCGTGCATCAGTCTCTTTTATAAGTACTAGATGCCTTTTTGCATCTATTACAGAAACCTCAGAAAGAAAAATATTCCGTATTGACAAGAAAAATGAAAATGTTTATTTTGACCGATTGTTCCGGGACCTAAAACATGGAGAAATGTTAAGTACATTTCATAACTCTCAATTAGCTATTAAACTTTACAGACAAAAATTTATTGATTACTGTCAGCAGCCAGAAATTAATTTTAAAAACATTGTGTCAAAGTTACAAACCTTTGCAGACGAAAAAAAACGAGATTCTGAAGATGTTGTGGATGATTACGAACACCTGAAATGGAAAGCACAGGCGAAAACGTGTTATCCGCCTATAATTGAATCAGTATGGGAAGGGTTTATAGATATAGTTCAATTATTAATAGATATGAAATGTAATGTTCAGGCAACCGACAGACTTCACAGGTCAGCCTTATTTTTTGCTGCCTTATTTGGTCATTCTGAAATAGTAGAACTATTAGCCGAAAACAGTGGAGATATATCAACATGTGACGTGGTTGGTCGTTCGCCATTATATGTTGCGTGTGATAGCGGACATGCTGATGTTGTGAAATTTTTATTGAATTTGGAAGTGGACGTTTCAAAATGTGATAATGGAGGTCGCTCTCCACTTTTCATAGCTTGTGCAACAGGCCATAGAGACATTGTTGAGACACTTTTAACGAAATCTGGATGTAATATTTCTAAAGCAGATGATTTAGAGCAATCATCCTTGTTTGTTGCTTCCACGTACGGAAGAACAGATATAGTAAAGATTTTATTGGAACATCATGCGAAGATTGAACAATGCGATATAAGAGGATATACCCCACTCTTTGCTGCAACCATTAACGGGACATCTCAACATGTTAAGGTAATCAAGACCTTACTTGACAATAAGGTTAACATTTCTCATTGTGACAATAGAGGACGAACAGCATTGTTAATTGCATGCGAGAAAGGTTTTTATAAAGTTGTAGAAATATTAATGAGTCAGAGTGAAGACATTATATTAATATGTGACAAAGAAAAAAAGTCTCCTTTATTCGTTGCATGTGAAAATGGTCATGCTTACATTGTAGACATGCTCGTCAAAAAGACAAAACATGCAGGTATAGACCAATGTGACGCAAAAGGAAGATCGCCTTTATTCATCGCTTGTTTTATGGGACATAAAGAAGTTGTTGATGCTTTACTTGCGATTAATGCTAAAGTTGACCTTTGTGATAAAGACGGTCGATCTCCGTTCTATATATCAAGCAGAGGCGGAAATGTAGAAATTATGAAAAAACTTTTTAACAAAAATGCAAACATTCATATCTGCAATAGATGGGGTGGATCTGTTTTGAATGTAACATGCAGAGAAGGTCATTTGAAAGCCGTTCAATTCTTAATACAACACAAAGTAGACATATTCAAAGCTGATAATAATGGATATACAGCTTTATATGTGGCATCAGATCAAGGTCACTCAGAAATTGTAGACATTTTATTGAAAAATGGAGCGATCGTAAATGTACAGACTAATGATAAAATGACGCCACTTCATACGGCATGTGCACGCGGACATCTTGAAATTGCACGGTTGCTACTTGATTCCAAAGCCGACAAAGATTTAAGAAACAATTCCGATGCAACATCGAACGATTTAGCGAAGCAGAAAAATAATGTTGCCATAATGAATTTACTTTCCGATAGAGCATAATTTATGAACAAGAAACTCTTATCTGAATATCAATATCGGTCATTATGCTTGTGATGACGGATTATATACAGCCTAATAGGACGGTGGATAATTATCTAAATGAGTGCATCGAAGAATATCAAATTCAATATCTTAAAAAAAAAATGGTATTGCCCATCCTTTGACATTATGTTGATTAGTTATATCATGCTATGTATTGCTCTGTTATATAGATACAATGGATAAGCGTGGATTCTTGAAAAAGAAACCATGATCCCAAAGGGCGAATGGTTTGTTTTTCATGAATCTACGCTTGTCCATTGTATCTATAACTTAAACTATTGTGTTAATTTCTTTTCAAAATTAAAGCCTTTTCTTAATTAGAAGGTATTGTAAGTGAGTTCAAATAACTATGTTATCGTGTCCAACGATGCATTTATAAATCTCAGATCACAATTAATTGGTTAACAAAATACAAAGATAACACTTCTACCTTTAAAGAATTTTAAATTACCAGGCATATGAATATTATCTGTTTATACAAAATAAGACTTATTCGAAATTATTTCTAATAAAATTGAAAATGGAAATGGGGAACGTGCCAAAGAGACAACAACCCGACCAAAAAGCATATATAAAGTATATATAATAAGTATGTTATCAAAATTTTTCTAGCACTCTAGGCACATCACGATTTTCTCACATAGGAATTTGCGAACAAACCTTTGTAAAATTATGTAGTAAAACAAATGAAATCATACTATATTTATAAAACAAAAATTGACAAATAGAATGTAATCATTTTTGTTTCAAACATGTGAAATAGCCAATAATAATAAAAAAAAACCCGGTAAAACTCGCTATTATTACGAAAATATCCACTATAACTTGCAAAATTAGAAAAAAAAACTAGGATAACTTAAGAATTGGTACAACAAAGAGAATACAGGGATTCGAACCTAAACCGACAAATCCCGATCTTTAACTCATTGATTTTAACCATGCTAACCTCGCGGCTACCAACTCATACTATACGACTGCCTATTGTGTCTATATAAAGGTACAAGCCCTGTGTGTCTGATGAACCGATGTATATCAGATGTTCATTTAAATATATATAATAAACATCTATAGTGTAACCCATTGGTAGCCGAGAAGTTTCGTCGGTGTGTTGATGTCAGTCACACATAACAGATTTCAAGGAAGGGTTCGATTCCCAGTGAAGGCATATAAAAATTACAAAAATTAAAGGTAAGTTTTTAAATTAATTCCATTAGTGAACAGAAATCAGTAAATTAGCCTATTCAAACTTAATGAAATTAGGCACACAAAGGAAACAATTGAATATAATTTGGTGAGTCAATTTCAGCGGCAGATTTAGGAAGCGTTGATTCTAGAAAAAGAATCCACGGTAAATGAATAGGCTGACGTCACCACAATGGTTTAAAAAAGAGAGATTATCCGACTATAAACGAACCAAATCATTCTTGGTAATTTACTTTTCATTTTGAAGGTATTATTTTACATATATTAACGATGTTAAAAGTATTATATATTTGCATGTATTTTGATTGATAAACTTGCCAAAATAAAAAGAAGTGTTAGTAAAATACAAATATAACTAATTGAAGTGTGTGATATGCTTAACCAGTGACAATCTTTATGCCAAGAAATGTTTTTTTACATTTAGCCACAGTGCAGATCACTTCTAACCTCTCATTAGAACTGTAAGAATAATTTGTCATAGAACTTTTCTTAACTGTCCTAGAACAGTTATACCTAGAACTGTTCTTTCCTAGAACTATTCTTTCCTAGAACTATTCTAAGTAGAACTTTTCTAAGTAGAACTGTCAGAATCAGTTCTAGGTAGAACTGACAAAATCAATTCTAGGTAGAACTGTCAGGATCAGTTCTAGGTAGAACTGTCAGGATTAGTTCTCGGGTAGAACTGTCTAAAACTGTTCTAGGTAGAACTGTCCAAATTAGTTCCAGTCGTAGAACTGTCAGCAGAACTGACCAAATCAGTTCTAACAGTAGAACTGGCAGCAGAACTGACTAAATCAGTTCTAACCGTAGAACTGGCAGCAGAACTGTCTAAAACTGTTCTAGTCTTAGAACTGACCAAACCTGTCAGGATTGTAGAACAGTTCTTAATGACATCACTACAGTTGGGGCATCTCACTGGTCACCATTCAGTGTTAGTATTATCGTTGATGAAGCCATTGATGAAAATTGTTTAATATATATTATATTCTTTTGTCGTATTTATACCTAAGACGAAGAGTTCTAAAAACTGTTCTATGGGTAGAACTGACTAAATCTATTCTAACCAAATCGTAGAATTGTTCTAGTCGTAGAACTGTTCTAGCCGTGGATTTGGTCAGTTCTAGGTAAAACTGTCTAAAACTGTTCTAGGGTAGAACTGTTTTAGCTAGAACTGGTCTATGGTAGAACTGATTTAGCTAGAACTGTCTAAAAGGTTTCAGGATGAGAGTTCTATATTTTGTCCTAGAACAGTTCTCCTGACAGATTCTGACAGATTTGATGAGAGGTTAGAAATGAATTCCACTGTACATGCTTGTTTTTTAATGGATCGAAATTTCATTTCTGCAATATTTTTATGAAAAATAAGCAACTTGGTATGCTTGCAAAATAACGGCAACAGTAGTATACCGCTGTTCAAATGTCATTAATCGATTGAGATAAAAACAAATCCGAGTTACAAACTAAAACCGAGAGAAACACATCAACTATAGGAGGACAACAACAAAATAACAGAACACAGAAAGCAAACGGCAATGTAACATTCATAGATACGGTCTTTTAGATAACAACTGTCATATTCCTGATTTGGTACAGAACATTCTAAGTAAAAATGGTTGGTTGTGATGACAGATTGTATAGAGCCTAAGGGGTCGGTGGATATTCATCTAAATAAGTGCATCGGGGAATATCAATTCAATATCTTAAAAAAAAGTATTGCCCATCCTTTGACATTATGTTGATTAGTAATACCATGCTATGTATTGCTCAAAAAGAGAGATTGTCTGACCATAAATGAACAAAGTCATTATATAATCCGTCATCACAAGCAAATGAGACAACATTACACCAAAGTTTAAAAGAAGTGGATGTAAGCATATGTAGACAATCAAATGGCTTTCGTTAAAGGCAAATCGGTTTTCATTGGTGATTTGCGTATTATTGGTAAATTGTACATTTGAGGCATGATTTGACGTTTACATTGGTAACATCCTTCGGCAAAAGTATTATTTTTTTCTCCATTTTATATTACTTATTGTTATCAAATAAACCACCAAAACAGAAGTTTTCTTCATTACTTTGAATTTCAAAATTCATCAAAACTTTAAGAAATGTTTTAATCACTAATTAATCTTGTCTGGTTTTATATCAATATATTTTTTGATACCCGTCTTCGAGAAATACATTAATATTATCTATATGCTGAAATTAATTGTCCCTGAAACACAGAATATATAATTATTAATTAATTTACTGTTATACAAAATAATTGATCTACAGATGAAGACTGAATATTCAATAACACAAGACACAATAAACAAAGAACAAGAAAATGCATAGAGATAATATAAACGTACCTGCGTATAATTTAGTAAGCTATTAATACATGTAATATATTGTAAATGTTTCAGTTTCACTGTATTTTGCCTGTAATTGTGTTATTTGCTATACTATCAGAACTAAGACGTAAATCTTTTTTTATATAGATATATGAAGATAGATATATTGTAGTTGTCTCCATTCATGCATGTTAACCTGTTCTGTATTTTCCTGTTACATGTTTTTTTTTTTACTTTTACCACATACAGTAACACATAAAAAAACTTAATCATAAGTTCATTCTTCAAAAGTCTATGTTATTTTATGGTAAATGTATAAGACATGCAGGTGTGAAATAAGAGGCAACCGTGTTTTGTTTAATACATGCTTTTGTCATAGCTGAAGAGAATGAATGACGGTTGTTCATCGGTTATCATGAATCAGTCATTTACAAAGCTTGATAATGCAGACAACTTGATAGCTGAACCCGATAAATTACATCTATGGCTAGTCCTACGTGAATATTTAACATGTAATCTTGTGATTTTTTGGGCATTTAGACTTTCCTTATGCAGGTGGATACAGATGTCCGATTCGGACTCATGAGGTTTCTACAGTGTAGTTTTCAATTTGTATACTCTTGTTTTTATATTTTATTTACTTTATCCTCTGTCGAGAAAGTGCATATGTCATTAAGTTTTACTATACATAATGTACTATGAACTACAAGCACTTTGTTGTTGGCGTCTTTTTTTATAGATTTTATGCATGTTTGTTTGAACTTTAAAGTCAGTTGCGTTGTAAATCTTTAATAAGTTCACACTGATTTGGCTGCTGGATCACAATTATTGTCGTTGAATGAAGATGTCTTGTCATAGCTGAAGAGAATGAATGACGGTTGTTCATCGGTTATCATGAATCAGTTATTTACAAAGCTTGATAATGCAGACAACTTGATAGCTGAACCCGATAAATAACTTCTATGGCTAGTCCTACGTGAATATTCAACATGTAATCTTGAAATGATTATATCAATAAGTCACACCGTTTACAATTTTGTTTTTCTCTCCTAAAAATTTCTGGCGATCAAAAATTCTTGGTACGATAGATTTTCCCTGCTAACGTTTGTGATAGTTATAGTGTCCAAATGGTGTTTATCTACATTTATAATACTTCACGTCTGAAAACCGGATTTTGATTGGTAAATACGAGGGAGACAATAAACTATATCCCATGGCTCAGCGGAAGACATTTCGTAACATGTTTAACGTCACCTTCTCGTGCAGACCAACCATTAATTGTCAATCTTAGGAACAATGATTAATTTTAAATACAATGCTTAAGTTCTACGTTTCATTTTCAAACCTTTTTCATAGACTGTCCATTTGATATATTAATATCTTGATTTTCTAATCGTGATACATGAAAGGTGAATACCCCGGTATAATAAAATTTATAAAAAACGGGAATATTTTTCCTTTCTGATCATTCATTGTCCATTTGTTGATTTGATGTTCCTTTTCTTCTTCGTGTGGCGTGTACATTTTGCAGTAACATCGTTAAGCAAGTGGTGAAACTAACGACTTGTATTCAATTGAACGTAGCACGTAATAGATTTAACAAACTTTGTACATGTTGTATTTGGAGTAATTATCTCGTTTTACGAGATTCCAGAGCTTGCGTTTTCTACCATAATTTCCTTCATATTTGGTTGCTGCTTACAAGAAGGCTATTGAACCAAGGATTCAAAAAGGGTAAAGTTGAAGTTGAATCCCTTCGAAAACTTGCCAAAATTGGGCGTACGGTTGGCTGTGCGGGATCTACAAGCTTAAATTCAGAGCCATGTTTGGTCAGATTGAGGACGTTAAATATTGCCCTATCACTATAACATTGCTTTTGATTTCAACGTGGCTCGGTATATGTGTATCTAGCTCTTGATTTATTTGGCATTTAGACTTTCCTTATGCAGGTGGATACAGAGGTCCGATTCGGACCCATGAGGTTTCTACAGTGTAGTTTTCAATTTGTATACCCTTGTCTTTATATTTTATTTACTTTATCCTCTGTCGGGAAAGTGCATAATTATGTCATTAAGTTTTACTATACATAATGTACTATGAACTACAAGCACTTTGTTGTTGGCGTCTTTTTTTATAGATTTTATGCATGTTTGTTTGAACTTTAAAGTCAGTTGCGTTGTAAATCTTTGATAAGTTTACACTGATTTGGCTGCTGGATCCCAATTATTATCGTTGAATGAAGATGTCTCTTCAGGTTACTCATCAAATTATGTCAATATAAAGGAACCATACACAACTGCCAAAGAAAACAAAAAGACTTGTCAATTGATTTTTATAGGTTTGATTTAGGTTGTACTGATACAACACTCAGACACAGGTTTGGTGGAGGGTGTGGCGCCAGCTCAAATGTTAAACCCCGCTACGTACTGTATGTGCCTGTCCCAAGTCAGGAGCATCTAATCTAGTGGTTATCGTTTGTTGATGTATGTCATTTATTTTTTCGTTTATTGTTTTGCACAGACATCAGACCGTGAGTTTTCTCGTTGGAGTTGTTTTTACATTAATTTTGTCTTTATGAGCCTCTTATAGCTTACCATCTTTGCGGTACGAGTTTTGCCAACTGTTAAAGGCCTTATGGTGACCTATAGTTGTCAGCTTCTACGTCATTTGGTCTCTGGTGGAGAGGTGTCTCATTAGCGACCATAACACATCTACTTATTTTTATTTATAATAGCCCACAACATCTTCGGAAAATGCCTGTACCAAGTCAGAAATATGACTGTTGTTTTCCATTTGTTTTGATGATTGATATAGTCGAGTGTTTGATTTTGTCAGGTTTTATGGGCTTATTCTTTTTGAATTTACCGTGTAGTTCGGTACCATTCTTATGCTTCCATAATCTTCAGCTATCACACAATGTATCATGAGAGTATGCTATAAACATAATTATGATTAATTTGCTGTGAGTGTGGCAAATTGTTATAATTTTAAGTTTATTTTAAGACAGTAGTAAAATACAACACAGAACGTGGATCTTCACTGCTTCATCCTAAATTACATACAATAAACATAGGGCGGCACCACTTCTGTTAACACAATAAAACCGAGAGTAGGATTCCATGCATCATTGGTTTTGAGATATATCGAAGGCAAAAAAGTATAAACAAACATACCGAACTCCAAAGATAAACAATTAAGGAATTAAGTCCATGAAACCTGAAAAATTCAAACGCTTGACTAAATCAACCAAAGTAACGAATATAAACAAGCGTCATATTCATGAAATAAACAGGTATTTTCTTGAAAAAAGAGTAATTTTTAGTTAATGAAATCTAAAGGATTAAATGCCTTTTTTCTTTATTCTTATATTTGTTAACTAGTCCGACGGACCCGCTCTCTTCACATAATTCGGATAAATTTTCGTTTGTCCAATTTACATACAGATAAATGCAGAAACAACAACGTTTAAATAAAAAAAACAGATGGTTCTCTGCTGCAAATACTGAAAGTCCGTTGCCATCAAAATTGTAGAAAACTGATATGATACCACCAAATATTATGGATAACAGTATTTCAATGTTAGGGAAAATTTCTTTGTGTGATCATTTGTCTATAACGAGACAAAATATACTAGAATTCTTTAGATTTTCCCAATAATAAGTTTCAACAAACAAGGGCAGTATTTTCATTCATGGTGTTTTATTAGCGAAGATGATTTAAAAACAAATAGACCTGCTCAAGCAAATTTACTAAAGACTTTTAAATACCGTAAGATAAACCAATCATTGCATTCGTTGACCATTAAAGAATAATAAACCTTATAAAGCAAGAAAGGGATATACCCACCTTATAAATAAAAGACACGAAAGTCCGTTGCTGGCAATGTTCAGTCAGAAAACGGAAAGAAAATCCCAAAAATTCTGTTAACACACCGAACTGTGAAGAGATCCTTTATCAAAGAAGTTATTGTTGTATGTATAATTCGATATTTATATTTTTTTTTGGCAAAAAATGTTTGACTCGGTTGAACAATTACGCTACTGAACCTATACCTGCTTGGTAATTGAAAGGGAAGCGATAAGAAACATGAAGCGACAATTCAAAGTTAAGGAAAAAAACTCCTTTAAGAATTATATAAAATATATCAAAATGAATTGTTTTACAGAACAAATGACCTTCGTCGTGGGTTCAGTTGATACATATCCGGTCTACATCGTGCTTTTATTGTACTGTTATATTAATTAACATCTTTTGATATTAAATTATACATACTTATTATTACACGATAGCATGCTATGTTTTATTACGGGAAGTACATCGTTCCATTGTATTCGTTTGTGAAACTTGAGTAATCAGGAAACTAATGAAATATTCGTAGAAATACAATTGTACAATGAAATATTTCATTTAAGAATACTTAAATATGGCTGCCTATTCACACCTCATGCTTGTATGAATTGTTGCATGCTGTTTAAAAAATATTAAATTTTGTCAATGGAAAAAGTAAATTAAGTATTTGTAATACATGCATATTAATAATTGCGGTATGTATTTACCGGAATGCATAATATGGATTAACTGCTTTTTTCACAAATGTTGCACTGAGTGAAATATCTTCTTCTTTTTTTTTGGTAGATGAATATTTTTTTTTGTATGATATGATTTTCTTTGAATTTTACATTTGTTAGAGATACATAAAGTACCGGTACCTTATTCCGGCCTCGTTAACGTTAGTATATAGCATATCAGTGGTAAGGTTAGTACGTGTAAGAGCACAATATATATAATAATTCAGCTAATAATAATATGCAACTGAATAAAAAGAAGATAATATGATATATTATAAATATTAGTTAAACATGTTAAAGAAGATAAATTATTTTTTTCTGCAACCAAATTATGGAAGTTTTCACATTTGCCTCCTTTATTTATCAATATTTCGTAATGTTGAAGAAATTCCTTTTTGAAAATTTCAAATAAATTAAAAGAGGGACGAAAGATACCAGAGGGACAGTCAAACTCATAGATCATGTAGATCGAAAACAAACTTACAACGCCATGGCCAAAAATAAAAAGACAAACAGACAAATAATAGTACAGATGACACAACATAGAAAACTAAAGACTAAGCAACACGAACCCCACCAAAAACTGGGGGTGATCTCAGGTGCTCCGGAAGATCCTGCTCCACATGTGGCACCCGTCGTGTTGCTTATGTTATTACAAATCAGGTAAGTAGTCTAATTCGGTAGGTCACATTCCTGAAAAGGGAAGGGTATTGTAGTTACGACATAAGGAACATATCCAATATCATCTGTGAAACGGTTATTCCATAACGGTCAACCAACTCGTGATGGCGTCCGTAAAATTTACGAAGTGATGACTTCAACTTCACCATTTGGAACTCTTGGTTTAATAGCTTCCTTGTGAGCAGCAATCCTCTATCAAGGAAATCATGATTGGAAATCAAAGCCCGGGATTATCGTATCAATTAGGAGATATATAAAATTGAGAATGGAAATGGGGAATGTGTCAAAGAGACAACAACCCGACCATAGAGCAGACAACAGCCGAAGGCCACCAATGGGTCTTCAATGCAGCGAGAAACTCCCGCACCCGGAGGCGTCCTTCAGCTGGCCCCTAAACAAATATGTATACTAGTTCAGTGATAATGGAAGTCATACTAAACTCCAAATTATACACAAGAAACTAAAATTAAAAATGATACAAGACTAACAAAGGCCAGAGGCTCCTGACTTGGGACAAGCGCAAAAATGCGGCGGAGTTAAACATGTTTTTTGAGATCTCAACCCTTCCCCTATACCTCTAGCCAATGTAAAAAAACAAACGTACAACAGTACGCACGGTAAAACTCAGTTTAAGAGAAGTCCGAGTCCGATGTCAGAATAGGAAACAAAAGGAAATAAAAACAAAATGACACTAATACATAAATAACAACAGACTACTAGCAGTTACTGACATGCCACCTCCAGACCTCAATTAAACTGATTGAAAGATTATGTCTTCATCATATGAATATCAGGCACAATCCCTCCTGTTAGGGGTTTAGTATTATACCGTCATAAAATATATGAGAGGAACATAACCCGTGTCATGCCAACAACTGGTTTTAGAATAAATATGTTTTAATTCCGATGCAAAGACCCTATAAGTGAATCAATATTAAAGCCAAAATATGCAATTTTTAATGACCTGACAACAGTATCGTAACTCTATCCCTTCTTAATAAGTCTGTTTGAAGGTTTGTATGCAGGCGCTGCTGGAATGATGCTACATAGAAATGGAAAGTTCAATTAACTTGTTTTGTTTTTTGCTTGGATATATAATATCCTTTGTATACAGTGAACAGTTTAATTGTTAGTAAATCATTGATACTGTAATAATGTGTATCGTTTATCTTGTATCCATACAAAAGTAATCCAAATGATATAAAATGAAGTCCTATTTTAAGTTTATCGAGGAATAGTTTTATTATATCCCAAAATGATTTCAGAAATTTGCATGTCAAAAAATAATGTTGATACTCTTCAATGACATTACATATATTACAAAACGGAGTTTTAGTTATTTTCCAAGAAAAAAGTAATTGTTTGGCTGGTAAAATGTAGTTAAGAAATTTCCATCTGAACATTTTCAATTTATTGTCTTGTATATAGTTAAAGATAAATTACAGCATTTGTTCTCTCTTGCTTGTGTTGTTTTCTAAATTAAACATTTGGTCCCATTTTTAAAACCTATTGGTTTTTCATAATATCTATTTGGGAGGGAAATGTAAATGTGCTTGGAGGAAATTTTTTAATTCATACCATTTTCTTTTTCTATCTATAAATTTGAACAAGGTCAGTAGCAACTTTTGTTTTAATTGATTCTTCTTTAGTTAGCTCTTGTTAACACGGTTTTGGTAATGCTTTTATCAATTTAAAATATTCCGAAAACCAAATAGCATGGCAAGATAGTTTATCTAAAATCATGTTTTGATTAATTTTTTCTTTATTATCAACTATGTCATTTACAAATAACATGTTACTGTTTATCCAGTTTTTGAAAATGAGACATTTACCGTTTAATTTTATATTTTTATTGCCCCGTATAATTTGCTGTCTAATCTGTTTATATGATTGTTGATCTGGGGCCAGTTTCACGAAGCTGTCATAGGACTAACACATGTCTTAGGATGGTATTACGACATATCTTAGTCCTAAGTGGGTTTCACAAAGTGATCATAACTTAGGACATCTCTTAAAGTTGGTCATAAAGTTAGGACTACACGAGAGTTGTCATATGATGGTCTTAGGAGAGACATAAGTTTAGACATCGTTATGATGTCTTAACATGAGTTGTAAACAAATATGGCTGCTGTAGTTTTCATGCACCTCAGACGACAAGAACTAAACATACGCAAAAATAGAATATTCCCAGACCCTGACAATCCTTTGGATTACTTAGATGACGCAGAAATAGAATATTCCGAGACCCTGACAATCCTTTGGATTACTCAGATGACGCAGACATAGTAAGAAAATACAGACTATCACGTCCTATGATTATAGATATTTGCAGAATGTTTGAATTTGATCTTCAAAGACCAACGAAGAGATATCGCGCTTTCCCTGTGTCTTTACAAGTTGTGGTTGCTTTGAGATTTTTCGAAACAGGAAGTTTTCAGCTCGTCAATACCGACGTACACAACATTTCCATCTCGAGTGTTTCAAGAATTACCCGTGATATGACAGTGTGTTTGAAAAGAGTATGCAACCATTATATCAAGATGCCAACTGATCGAGCACAACTGCATAACATGATGAAAGGCTTTTATAGAATTGATGACTTCCCAAATATCGTCAGAGCAATAGACGGGACGCTCATTAGGATAAAATCTCCACTAGAAGATGAACATTTATCATGTTTATATATGAACAGAAAAAACTATCACTCTATTAATGTTCAAGGAGTTTGTGACTCTAACATGAAATTTCTGATCATTGTAGCTAAATGGCCAGGTGCAACTCACGACGCCTTCATTTAGGCTAATTTATCTTAATTGAAATGTTTGAGGACGGAACAATTGATCATGGTTGGCTGATAGAAGATAGTGGGTATCCACTTAGACCATGGCTTCTCACTTCTGTGATGAACCCAACAACGAAAAATCAACAAAGATATAATGCAACCCACATAAAGACGAGGGGAGCGTTTTCGAAAGGAGTTTTGGAGTTTTAAAATCAAGTTTTCGTTGCATAGATGCAATTGCTGGCACACTGCTTTACAAACCATTAAGATGATGTGACATTTGTATTGCTGTGGCTGTTTTACATATGTGTATAGCAAATAGAATCCCACTGCCGGCAGGACACATAAACAGACAACAGTATGTTGGCCATTTGAATGATGGTGCAAATTGTCGAAACAGGCTGATAAATTGAAGATTTGAACATTGCATACATTGTATCATCTAAATACTTTTTAATTTTGTATTTTTTACTACTTTTTGTGCAGAAAGATTATTAATGGTTCATGCAAAGGTTGACAGCTTTGAAAAAAAACTTGACTCATTAATAATTCAAAGAAATAAAGAGTAACAAACAAGGTGTATCAAATTATAATCCTGGTACATTTGATAAATAATATAACATTATGCGAGTTTTATAAAGTTTAAATCTAGCTTTAATGTTCATTTGTGCCAAATACAGTTGGCGTTTCTGTTGTTCAACGTTAAATCGCTGTCTTTCTACACCAAGTCTTTCCGACTCGATAGTCAATCTCTGATTTTTCAGCACAAAGCCTTTCTTCTGTTTTTAGTCGTCTCTCTTCGGTGGCAATCCAACTCTGTGTTGTTTTGTCCTCAAGCATGTCAAGTGTCTTGTTATATTTCATTGTCGATTTGGCGATTGGTGCCTCTCCTGTCATACACGAATCCTTTGGTGCTCTCTGTCCAGAATGAGCAGCTTGGTTCTGAAATAGAATAATTGATTAATATTCATGGTTTTTACATTGTTATAGATTGAAAGTACCAGACAAAGAGCAATGCGAGTCTGAAAGATACAATTAATTTACCGCTTGATGTTAACCAGCTATTCATCATCATTCATCCCTGTTATACATTTATAGTTTAACGAGATGATGTTAAAACAAACGAGTTATCGTACCACATGTGAAAAAGTGCACATGGTGCAGTAACTTTGACATTTGGAACACACGTCTAGTTTGTTTTTTCCATTGGAACTTTTTTCTTTAATAAGCACTTAAGGTAGAACACTTAAACTGTATTAATCATAAACATTAAGGCACCGGAATTTGTATTGCATATTAATGGAGTAAAAAAAGGGGGTGGTACTAGTGTATACGTTTAACGGTTTAAACGCTTATTTGTTATGTAGTTGTCTCAAGTCACACGTCATTTTGTGGCCCTTTATAGATTGTTGTTAAATGTGAACCTGAACTCCGCGTTAACGGTCGTACCGTAACCTATATTTGCGTACATTTTTGACATCTTGTATTGCATGGAGAGTTTTCTCATTTGCTATCCAGGGGGTGGATCCAGCCATTTTAAAAAGGGGTTGCAACACATGCAAGTCATATAAAAAGTGGGGTTACAACCATATGTCTCCATACAAAAGCATCAGGTGTCCAACAAAAGGGGGGTCCAACACCCAGAACTTTCGCCCTTTGAATTGGATCCGCCACTGTCCTCTTACCACATTTTTTATAAAGAAACTGATCGTTTTTCATAGACGAATTTGAACTCTTTCTAGAATTCGGACAGGTAGAGAAAGTGAAGTCCAAGACATCTGTTTCACTTCCATCACCAGATGTTACAGATCCTGTGTCAGTTCCTCCTTCTATGCCTTCTATTGGAGTTTCTCCAATGGTAACGACGACTTTATCTTCAAGCGGAGTCAATTCCTCTGGTGGAGGTCCGCCGCCCGTCTTCCGTGCCTCGCGACGGTTATTTAAAGCAGCCTTCTTTACTCTGATCATGTATGTCGTCCAATTCTTCCTTATCTCCTCTACCGTACGTTTATGGTCAGCGTGGTTTCAAATTGTTGCATTAATTTTACTGCATATTTTCTCCCAAATCATCTATTTAGCACTATTTGTAATTACATTTGACAGTTTACTGAATAGTACTGACTTGTTCTTTTCCACGGCATCCAGAAGAGTTTGAAGCTCCGATTCTGTGTAATTGGGACTCCTTTTCCTGCTCATAACTTAATCTTTATAGGTTGACGGATTATCAGAATGATTTATCAACAATGAACATTCGATGTATTTATAGCAAGCATGCACGATTTTATCCCTTAACCTTATTATAACCGATACAGTGACAAATTGGATTCAACTTACTTGTACAAAAAAAAATTGTCATCATTTTATTCTTTTTTTTCTCAATTTTGTATTTAAATTTTCATAGGTATATTGGTGTATTATTTTTAAACATTACACTTATTTTTTATATTAATTTTGCAAATTATCTAATTATGGAATATTAATCAATACGTTTAGTAATTTATGGGAAACACATCCTACATTTACATGAATTTTCGCATAAATCCTTGTTTATATTGAAAAATGTAAAAGAACTTGCGACAGGTTTAGGATATATTTGCTAAGATCATCATAAGACAGCTTAGAGACGAGGTCTGAGATATGTCCTAAGACAGTCAAAAGAGGATCATAAGACATTTCCTAAGATATGTCTATGACAGGTCGTAGGATAGCTTCTTGAAACCGGCCCCTGATTCTTTTTCAGATTTTGAATTTATCCATGATATTATTATTTTTAAGTAAAATTGTGGAATTATTTCTTTTAGTTTATTAATCAAATTAATATTGTTTAGGTTCATTTTAAATATAAGGGAATTCTTGCCCAAATTTATAAGACTTTCGAGTTGGGTGATTTGTCTTCGTTATCAATGAGTTTTTTTTTTACCCAATTAATATTTATCGCTTCTATATATTTATCTATATTTATCATTTTAAGCCTGCCAGCATGGTAATTTTTACTTATTATAGCTCTTTTAACTTTTTTTGGTTTATTATTCCATATAGAACTATGTATTATTATTTTTTAATATAAGTTTGCTAAGTATTCTTTATCAATTTCGGTTACTGATGAAACATAAATGATATTCGGTAGGATAAATGATTTAACAAGAGTTATCTTACCTAACATAGTTAAATTTCTTTTATTCCAGTCTTAAATTATTTTTTCAGATTTTTCGCGTTTTAATTTTTTACACTCATTTTTATTAAGTCCAAAATATAATTCCAAAACTTTTATCGGTTCTTGTGTCCACTTAATGTTTTCAACTTTATCTTTGCAGGACTATTAATTGTCGAGCCATATTCCCTCTGTTTTATTTCGATTAAGCTTTAGGTCTGAAAGTGATCCGAAAATTTTGATAATATGCAAAGTTAATGAAACTTCCTGTTTTGAATTTAAAAATAAAGTGGTGTCATCTGCAAGCTGTCTTAACTTTAAAGAATGGGTTTTGTTATCTTGGATAATTTGAAAACCTATACATTTTTTATCTTGTCTTATTCTACATGCCAAAATTTCAACAGCAATAACGAAAATTATAGAACTCGCGGGACACCCTTGACGGACCACGCGCTCAATGCTGAAGGGTCTTGAAATTCAGCCATTACTTAATATGCAACCCTTTATACACAATGTATCTGTACATAAAGTATTTATCCACATCAATAAAGATTTGTGAAAGCCAAATTTCTTTACAATACATAAATTCCCATTCTAGCGAGTCGAACCGAATGCCTTTGTGAAATCTAAAAAAAGGATTGCTCCATCTACATTGATTTTTTTCTGAATAAGCTATAGTATCTTTGATTTGTCTAATATTAAATCCAATATATCCTGTTTTTTACATACCCGTTTTGATCACTGTGAATAATTTTATGCTATATTGGTTTTAGACTTTGTGCAAAAGAATATGCTATAATTGCGGTGTCTACATTTAATAATCGGTCTATTTTTTTATCTAAATTTAATGGGTCGTTTTTCTTGCAAATAAGGGTAATTAATCCTAGTTTCTGCGTATTTGTCAATTCTTTATTCTCATAGCAATGATTAAAGGCATTTAAAGCAAAGTATTGTGAGTTGGACCAGAAAAATCTTTAAAATTCAATTGGAAGACCATCATTACCCGATGATTTATTAAGTTTCATTTTAAAGACATATTTTGTGCATTCCACTATTGTCAGCTTTCCTTCAATTGCATTACCTTCATGTGTAGTTAGTTTGTAATTCATTTTTTGTATTTTCAATATAATTTTCAATTTCTCTGAATTCTAGCTTGGTTGACGTATATAGATTTACATAATAATTTCGACCCGTTTCTAATATTTTGCTTTGATCTTCGGTTATTTCCCCTTTACTGTCCACAATAGCAGTAATGTTTGCCTTGTTTGTCTAGATTTCTCTAATCCCAAGAAATATTTTGTATTTTTTTCGCCCTCTTCTATCCATTTAACTCGTGATCTTATTTGTGTCCCTTTTATCTTATCCGAATATATAAAGTTTGTAGCATTTCTTCGGTTTTCTTATTGAATCTATTATGTTTGGCAAATTATTATTTTTCTCATCAAGGTTGTTATCCTGAATTTCATACAAAAGTTCTAGTTCTTGTTCTAATTTTTCAATTTCATCTCTTTTATGTTTAGCTTTTATTTTACAATGTTTAATAGTTTTCTCTCTCTTACCTCTATTTTAAACAGATCCCACACGATTACTAAGCTTTCTCTGTTTCATAATTTTTCATATTTATCTATTAAAATAATAGTAAAATATCTTGCGGTTACCCATGGTCCGAATTTTCAAAACAATCAGTAGATATGATTCAGTTGGGGGTTATTGCTTCTTTCTTTGCTAATAGAAAAGCACCCGCTTGGTAATCACGGATGCATTTAGAAATTACAATATCCTTCTAGGTACCAATGAGATAATAGCAATAAAAATAAAAACAACATACAGAACAGACATTTTCTTTTCAGCAACACAGAAAGACTCTATTCAATATACAATAAGGTGTACTTTTGCTGTGACAATTCTGAACGTTTAAATGCTGGATGCAGAGGTAATGCTATGATGGATTGAATCACGTTAACGGTTAAACATGTTAAAAAAAAACGAAATGTGTGGCATACATACATCACTAAATGACAAACCGAATAACAATACTAAATGTTATATGTTCGTTCTTTTTTTGGCCTGTTTGACCTTTTTTGAATCGAGCGTCACACGCTTCTTGGCGTACACAATTTTAATCTTGGTATCTTTTATGTGCCTATTTGTTCTTATATGAATGCATACAACCAACAACATCTGTATGTGTACATGCATGTAAAATCTGTTAACGGTTCAGTAAATGCACACTATTTCATACTAAATGTAATGTCATATCTTTATTGCATCTTGTTGAAAAATATTTATTTAAAAAATATAGAGATTGTACTTCTTTCTTTCAAAGAGCTAATATCGGAAAGTAGATACTTCAAATGTATGCTGTTACTTAATGCCAAACGTTTTTCAAATATTCTTGGCTTGTGTGATTTTGTTTTGCATTGAAGGACATCTGAGTCACAAATCAACTGTTACCAAAAACAATACACATGTTTACTTCCATGATTAGAATGTGATATACAGTACTAATTATGATTCTCAAACTTTGTCAAATTGCAGTTATTTACCATTTATAAGAAATTTATTTAATACGATGAAATGTCATCAGATCTTATCCTTTTTGTAGATTGTCGAACAGGTTTTTTGTCGTCGCATGGAGAACTATGTAAGCCCTGTAATTCTTATTGGTTTGGTAGGAGGTGTTCAGAATCTTGCATTTGTGAAAAGTATGAAAGGTTTCTGATCGAAATAATTTTTCACATTTGGTGACATATTGATATGCTGTTGATAAATACTACAGTTGCATTTGCTCAGAGAGCATGACTTCTTAATCTAAACTCGAAGTCTATCTATTTTAACTGGTTGTTGGTTAGTGTTATATGTTCAATCTATTATGTTTGCCAATTTCTGTTTGTTTTTCATTTTTCTGCTTTACTATCATGAAGGGACGAAAGACCAAAGTAAAATTTTGGTTTGTTGAATTTGATTCAGTTGATGCACTTCTTATGTTATTCTAAAACCCGATGAAACTAAGTCCTTTCTTTTTTTTCTTTGTTGAAATTCTGTATCACTCATTATATTCCTGAAGTGATGCTTTCCGGTCAATTCACTGTATAAAATATTTCGGCTCGGAACCCCCATAGCCGCCGATATTACAATATAAAACGAAATGATCCCGGGCTACGAGTGGCCTTCGGTTACATTTTCACATATGCGAATAATATTCCTTGACCACCATTTACTATGTATAGTCGTTTATTATTAAATGAGTGTTTGCGATTATCACCACTTGTGACTTCATTAAATGTATCGTGGCAGTCAATTGTTATTGGTGGAGGAACTGGAATACATTAAGAGAACCATTGACCATCGGAAAGAAAACTAACAATACTAGTTAATTAAAATTAGAGTCGAACATCCTGCCACGTACGGTTTTAACCTCACAACATCAGTGTTGACAGCCTAGCAATACAGTAGATGACGTACATAAACCGCTCGGCCACTGAGGTCCCTTGTATACGTCGAACAAATGAGACATATTGCTTTAGTGTTATTTCCTCTCTCTCTTCTGATTCATCTTCTTAAGCAAACGCGGTATTTTCATTATCAGTGTGCCCCCTACAGATGTAGGGAAGACATGCGTCGTGTTCAACGTAACAATTTTCTACTGCATGTAGATTAGTAAATTAAATGTTTAACTTAAGTCTGTGTCAATAATATATATATATATATATACCAATTTAAGAGAGTCCTTTGTCTGAAGCATTGTCAATTATGCTGAGATGGAGAAATCGTTTTTATATATTTTTTTTCGGATTCTGTCTTATGAAAACTAGCGTCTACTCAATTCTCCTGAAAATAATCAATGTCATATTACCCAAGAAAGTATATGATTTGAAAAACAATTAACCACATACTGCATATAAATATTCCGACATACATGTCAGAAGGAAAATGTGATTTTTTTTGGTGCAAAACACCGCGTGAGTTCTGATTAAGTTAAACAAATCAAATATTGCATATTATGAGATTTTTAAGCTATCTTTTTTGTCAAACGAATTATGGTTTAGTTGGTATATATATATATTCTTACTGAAACAATTAGCAAAGAGTACTAATATGCTTGTCCTGTTTTAAAATGAAAAATAACATCACAAAGTCTTATTCCAAAAAGATATATTTTATTGAGAAGATTCGATTCGCACATCCTTCTTGTATCAATTGTTTGTTGACCTTTTTTTATCAAATTAGTTGTGTTATTCTAAACTGATATGTATACTATCTAAGCTTTTGATGTTGAAGTGAACAAAGTTTGTTTCGACTGACAATAAGCAAAAAAAAAAAATTGATTAAAACATCATGTATAAAACAGATATTCTTTTTCCTGTGTGTAAATATAGGGAAAACTATCTGATTTTTTTTTTATTTAAAATAAAACAAAATATATGTCCCATGCGAGACCATGTCCCTCTTTTGAATGGTCTGCGGCTTTGAGAATTGACTAAAATAGTTTTAGAATTGAACTTTTTATATTAGACAATTTTGATGACACCATTTTCATACAGTATTAAAAGGATCGATAGTTTATTTTAATACTATACACACCACAATATTCCTGAAATTTAGTCTGCATTAATGACAAAATCATATATTCTTTTGATATATGAGACACAGTTGGGATTGTTTTTTAGAGTGTGAACATGTCTGTCAAAAAATCAAACCAAATCAAAAACTTATATCACTACTTTCTCTATCTTGTAATGTCAACGTCATCGTCTGTATGCTTTAAATAATAATGCGTCAAATATTTTATCCAAACGAGTGCGGCGTCACAGTTTATTCCGTAAAACAATTCTTTAAATTAACAGTTTCTTGACCTATGATAAAGTTTACGGCTTTTGATAAATATGAGATATATTTTACAAAATATTAAATTTTCCAATGTGTAAATATGAGGTTTACTGCTGAAAATTTGTAATATATTTCAGTTGCCATAACGTATTTGGATGCATTTCCGTGAGCACAATGAAAGATTAAACAGAGAAAACCGTGACAAAAATTAAAGATCAAACAGAAAAAGCTGTGACAACAATTGAAAATGTACATACAAAGATGGAATTGAAGGTTGATTTACAATCTACATGATCTATATACATGTATACAACACACCGTTTATCCATGTCCTAAGAAAAGAGAATACTCTAATCATCAAAATATATTATCTGAAACTGTATTGCAACTTGTCAGAAATCCCAACACAACTTTATATATGAAGGATTTTGACAAAAATGCCTTGCAATAAACATTAACATTTGCATATATTTAAATAAATGTTTAATCTTAAGTAAACTTACCATGAGAAAACATATAATTTTTTAGAGTAAATGAATCGTAAATAATTGAGGCAAAAACTTACGATACACCATTAGAAAACAGCAAAGAAATCAGAAATATATATACACTAGGTGTTTTGACAATAGCTGCAATGACGTCCTTATCTATATGCATGTTGTTCGATTGATATATTCTAGCACTGAATCCATTGAAAGAAAATATCAACTGAGCGTGTATACTCAGTTGAATAATAGTCGAACAGGAAATCAAATGACTGATCAATGCACATGAAGAAGGGGCAAATAGTTTTGAATGTTGCTCACATAAAGAAGTCACCCTGTCGGTTTTTTTCAAAACAGCTAATAGATCAATAGCACAAGGAAAAGTTTCTCTGATATATTATTAAAGCAAGTGCCTAATTCTAACACTTATTAAAGGGATTTTAAATGCTGAATACTCTGATCGAGTTTTTAAGGTTAGACATCTTAAATGTGATAATTTGTAACGAAAACAAATTTTACTTTTTGATATACATGATACACAATGAAATAAAAATGTAAGCCACCATAATTAAGCGTAAATACACCCGTGTATTCGTGTTATACATGTATTTATAGGAGAGTTAGTAACAATGTTGCCTGGTAAAGCTACAACGGTCAGTTGCCGAATTTGCAGTTTCTGCACACGTCTTTTTTCTATTGAATAAGTTGAAATCTTTTTAAAAGGTGATTGCGCACCTAGCTAGTAACATACAGTTTCTATGCCAATAACAACATCTGTGGCAGTCTTAAAATAGATCTAAATGTGTTGTCCTCTCAAAAAATCTATACCTAAAGACACATTTAATAGTTCATAATAAATGTATTCGTTACGTTTATATACCCAGGTAATAATCATCATGTTATACCTACATTTTATCTCTTGAGCATATGTTGTTATATTCAACCACTTGACTGTTATTGACCTCTTGAATACTCGAGTATTTTGTACAAAGGCTGTTATGCTATTGACCCTTTGAGTACTTGATGATTATTCTTATAGTGATACTTGTACCCTTTCGACGTTTTAAGTGCCTGAAGTTATTTTTACAAACACGTTCTCTCTGTCGATATTATTTCATCTACACGAGTGAACCAAAACCATCTAACGGTACAGGCAGGTAGAGTTTTGTTTATATTATTGCTTAATTGCCGTTTTCATTAGTATATTAGTATTGTAATTTATTTCATGTGGTGTTGAAGCAATGATTCAATCGAATGTCTTTTAGGAAACGATTCCTGGATAAGAATAATTGTTTATCGCATTCTTTGGGTTTTTTCCAATCATTACACTTCATGTAAAAATCAACCACAATGATCACAATAGTATACGGTAGCAAATTTGGATAACCTCCTCCTACTCTAATGAGATGATGTGGTGATATTATACTGACACTTGTGGGACCTACGATTATGCATCATACGAGAAACAATTCCAAAGTGAGAAATGATAATACCATAACTGACCAAAATTTTCCAAAAAAGACCTTGCAAAGTTGATTAGTAAATTCTTCACAACTTCATACAGCGTCAGCCATTGAGTGCTATTTTTTTCTACTTGCCATATTTCTATAAAAAATGATTATTTTGAAGAAAAAAAAAACAATATTGACGCCAATACATCCAATTAAAGTTCTTGAAATATTGATTTCTTGTTTATTTCTATGTTTCAGACAAAGTGAACAATTTTTTTCTGTACGATCTGTGCACTGGATCACTGGCACTTATTTTTGTATTGGCTTCTACATTGAAAATTTGTAGGAGAGAAAACGCAAAAGAAATACCTCACAAAAGGATATACAAGGTGGGGACAATAAAGGAAGATCAACTATTATGATTGTTAAACAATCTGTTATCGCAACACACAGGTTGCATAAAAAGTTCAATTTTGTAGAGTGACACATCATGATGATACTTCTTTATCTCTGTATCCTTTCCAGTATAAACATTAAAAAGATGAATCCGTTTATATGATACAAAATTAAAATGAGGTTTTTATTAGCATGTAACGTTGAAGTACGCCCAGATTTCAGTATTAACCAAAAGACAGTATCAATTCTAAAAAAAATATTCCAACTTGCGCGTTCCTGATGATGGGTAATCCAGAAAAGTTCATCGGACGCACACCATTTATAATGTTTTAGTTTAATTTTTTTTAGTGTAACACAGTCTGTCTAATGCCAAAATATAAGTTTTGACAGGTTGTCGGACCGTTTATGTGCATAACTGCTCAGCAATACATTTAAAGTTATAATTTAATATATCAGTAATCAAACATATGTAAGAGCCACAGACTCAATTAGTTTGGATGAATCGTATCTGAGTTTACGGCTCTATAAATAACACTACCGTAACAATAAGTATCTTTAATTACGTACGTTATAATATGTTTCTCCAGGTACGATAAACTAGTTAGGGAATACAAAACCGTAGAAAAACAAACAATTGAACATCACATTCAGAAACGGAAATATTTTAAATAAGATACACATAATCGTTTCTTTTATCATTCATGTTTGAAAATATTTTCTAGTATGAAACTGAAATAACTGATTTAGAAAAGTAGATTTATTGCAGTCTATATTAGAATTTGTGGAATTAAATTTCTATTTGCAGAGAGCTAGATTTTTTATAGCGAATATATCATCAACTTAACTGTAATAGTTGTTAACTTTGTCAATTAAAGAAGGTTTATACTGGGTTCGACTGTGATTCATAATAAAACAGCTATCAAAGAGGGACATTTCACTATTTCTTCAATGTGTAGAAAACTATAACTTATTTTTTATTCATTTGTAGTTATAGGTGTAATACCTCCAAATCATAGAACGTCACATCCGGTTGCATGTAAAAATATAGCCTTGAATTTGACAGTTGTATGAAATTATTCCTACATTTCATTGTAGTAAACAAATTCTGAGTCATAAACATATGTCTTGGGTATTTCAAAGAACAAAAGCAGAAAAAAGGGTGAAAATGTGATTGGTTAACCCCGAGTGATGGTTATTATCTTATATGCAATGACATTTTATGTAAAATTTCGTCTATAGTACAGGACAGGATAAAACTTTACTCATGCCAAGTATTTCTTTATTTGAAACAAGGATACATTCTGCACATTTTTTTTAAAAGTGCAAATTTAACAAAGACTAATAGGGGAAAATCAATGGTGGTATTAAACATATAAACAAAATGTAGGTATGACTAACATTTTTTATATATGAAAAATAAGAACATATCTTAATAAATCAAAAGTGTTTATATATATATAAAAAATACATTTACAATGCCAATTATTGAGCACATGATACAGTGTATTGTTTATTTACTGTTACATTTTATATTCATTTTATATTTAGATTCAATTTTAGAAAACGTTATTACATGTAAGCTTTTTGAACTAAAATGAACACTGTTTATAGCAATCAACAC
The DNA here is from genome assembly GCF_021869535.1 of Mytilus californianus. NCBI lineage: Eukaryota > Metazoa > Mollusca > Bivalvia > Mytilida > Mytilidae > Mytilus > Mytilus californianus. The sequence goes on from NW_026262745.1 coordinate 66,774,608, forward strand.
TTATAAAAAAATAACAAACAAAAAAGCCAACTTTAAAGACAATTTAAAACGGAAAGTACTATATAAAAACATTTCAATATATCAATAAATTATAAAAAAAAATGTTTATTACTTCACGGGCAAGATATAATGTATAAGTTTTCTATAAACTGTTTATTATATATGTGATACAAGTTTTGCGAATAAAGGGTTTATTATGAAATCAATACTGTTTGGTATGAAAGACCGACAGGTTATCAGAATAGGCACGTACTGATGTTTTTTGTTGTTGTACTACACCAATGCTATATGCTTTTATACATCTGTATACCAATATATCCAATCGTTGAACTAAATATCATAGAAACATGAATTAAATTCATATAAATATATATATATATATATATTAGTGTTGTCAAATCGAACAGTTTTGACTAACCGGTTACTCGGATAATCTTTCGACCGATTAACCGGTTAACCGGTAGTTAAGTTGATGTGTAAAAGCCTTATCTATACTACCCTACAAATGTACGTTTTTATAATCCTTGGGCATTATAAACCTAGGCTTTGAGCATTCCTGGTGAAGTTTTACTTTTAATAATTCGATTCTTCAGTATCTACTATGAAGTTTGTAATACTAGTAACTTCAGATTGAGAAGAAGAAAATAATGTGAAGTGTTTCAATTTGAGATGATTAAGCGTGTTACTTGTACCATCAAATATACATTATTTCCATTCACATGAAACCTTGGACGATGAAGGTGGCATATTTACTTGTAGGTCTACGCAATATTAAATAAAAAATGAAATAATGAAGTAAATCGTAAAATCACGGTAATCAACTTTTCAAAATACATGTATGCTAATTATGTTTACTTTAGATCTTGCCCCAAGCTGTCTTTGTGCTAATTATTTTTGTAAAATTAGAATGTTTTCAAGGTTATCAATAGCAATCAATAACTGGACAATTGATCTGTCAAATTAATTACCACGATGATCATTTTAAAATTCAACAAAATGTATAAATCAATACACATTTATATCAAATCTATTAAAATTGAAAAAAAAGGTCCGGTTAACCGGTTAGCGTGTTTGGTGTTCGTAATTCGGTCCTTCCGACGGTTAACTTAACCGGTTAACTTAACCGGTTAACCGTTGACAACACTAATATATATAATCATCGTCTAAAGTGTGATATATTAAAAGGTTTAAATGTTAACTTATGTTGATGCTTCCTTCAGATTGTTCTCGTTATATTTCATCTGACCTATAAGAATACATCTTAAATTAAACCAGTTGAAATCGAAAATCTATATAAAATAAAGCAGTTTAATAAAAAGAAAAGTGCTAATATTTCTCTATTTTCTGTTTATTGAATACGCAACTTCAAAAGCGTATAATCAAACATCACTAACCATTTACCTGAGAATATTTTGGGGACCATTTCTCAAATAAGTCTGCATGGGATCAAGCAAAACCGTCTTTATCGTGTTAGTGGTTGTCACAAAAAAGTGGTGACCACATTTTTTAATATCAATAATTTAATAGTTATATAAGTTCAAATTGTAAGTACATAGCGGCCACAAGATCGCTAATACACAGGAACTGGCTTCAATATCCTTCTAACAACTTACACAGTACTTTAACAATTGGTTATTTACAACATGCAACTTGATAGCAATACTTTACATGTTTAAAAAAATGAAACCAACACGTTATAATAAAGGCAACAATAGTATACCGTTGTTCGAAACTCATAAATCGATAGAGATAAAAACAAATCCGGGTTACAACTAAAATTGAGGGAAACGCATCAAATACAAGAGGAGAACAACGACACAACAAACACACAACATTAAAACGTAACACACAGAAACTAACTATAATATAACAATGGCCATTTTCCTGACTTGGTACAGGACATTTTAAGAAAAAAATTGGTGGGTTGAACCTGGTTTTGTGGCATGCCAAACCTCCCGCTTTTATGGCAACGTCAAACACAACACCAAAACGACAACATCACATGACAGGACCACAATACAAATAAATGGGAGAACATATAGGACAAAGAAACACACGAATAATAGCTAACAAAAGGTACTAGGCTTAAAATTCAATACGCCAGACGTGCGTCTCGTCCACACAAGACCAACCAGTGACGCTCAGATGAAAAATGTTTGAAAGCCAAAACAAGCACAAAGCCGAAGAGCACCGAGGACCAAAACTTCCAAAAAGTTGCACCTAACACGGCCAGGGTTTTCTGCCTGGGACAAGAACATCCTTATTATTAAGAAAAATTTATAATTTAGCAAACAGTAAATTTTATAAAATGACTATATAATAGATATACATGATAAAACCGAAGTGGGGACTAACTACAGAATAAAAATGGATACATTACATAAAACAACTTAATCCAACACATAAAAATACACAGCCGAGTTAGCCAAAGCCTTAACGCACAAAGTGACGTTACATTTGAAATTCTAAAAAAAAAACACACAAAGTGACGTCACATTTGAATTGTAAAAATATTTCCCAAAAAAAAGATAGGATAAATTTCATGCGTTCGAAGCGCTTTTCTGGATTTACCTTTATCAGGAACGCCCAAAGAAGAAATCCAAGGATGTATAAGAACCGAAACTATTGCAGAGCTATATATCAAAAGGACCGAAATCAATAGCCAATTTCTTTTAAATTTCAAAATTTATAATGGACAGTTGTAGAAATGTTTGTTATAAATCATATCAGTACCGTAGTATTGACCATGTTGACTACCGAGCTGATGATGCCGTCGTTGAATGTCTGTTTGGCATCATTCGCCTCTCTGTTACACTGGTTATTTAAAATATAACCCTAATATAATTTTTGACAAATATATAACAATTAAAAAGTAATTGAATAGAATGGCATTCAATTTTATACTGACCATTTACTCATTTTTCTAAATTCCGTCATTTGTTATCCTTTTGTCACCTGAAGAAGACTTCAGAATTAAAATCAATTGCAATACAGCAAAGATGTCGATACCCATTGACTGACTTAAATCTGGGAAACATTTGTTAGTTATTCCCGCTGATTGGGTTGTATCTACTATAGACATTCAAGTTAATGGGGTCAAAAATATAAAGGTTCATAAACGCCGATTAGCGAAAATATTTCGAAATAGGCTCTATTTATATATAACAGCAATCCTTGTGTTTTGATGAATACAAGGTTAGGTTTTGGTATAAACATAAAATAGGACGATGAATATACCCCATTTTTATAAAGAACAATATATAAAGATTTTACCACCCTTCTTTCTCCAGGAGAAGATGGCCTTCAGAAATATTGTGATGAGGTATATTCAACCAGTGATTTCAATCAGATGTGGATTCTTACAAATTCTAAACATCAATTCCAGGATCTAATACAACATTATATGTAATTTGCATTCTGACATTTTAATTTCATATATATCTCAAAAAGTTCGTACTTAGTATATAAATGAAAAACATTTTGATCAAATCAACAGAAAAAGAGAATCATGTACAACATTGTTAGCATTTGTTTAAATCAATGAAATGTTATAACATCATCTCCGTTTTTGCTAATCTCGGAACAATATAATTCGAGAGACTTAAAAATATAACTAAAATCGTATATAACAAAGCCCATTTTTAGAGCAGATTAATCTTAGGTAACAAAATATACGAAACTTCAGCTTATCATGCATTTTCTTATTTGTATTTATTCATGTATGTCCTTTACCGAGACACTGACTATAAAATAGATCACCAATATTCCTTTAGCAATGGTTCATGTACATAATGTACACGAGGAGATCATTTTACATTAAAAATTGAAATATAAGTTACCTTATTGGAGATTTAAAAAAATAAAAAAAGTACGGTTTAACAGATTATGATTATATGTTGCTATATAAGTCAGATGCAATCGTTATGGCAAAAACAAATATCTTGTTATTACATAAACATCTTAATTCAAGTGTATGTCAATGAGAGAACAACCAAAATTCATAAACGAAAACTCCAATGTTGAATAAATATTCCGTAACAATGTATAGGTTTATATATTTTATGTTTAATCTAAATCACTTACATTTGCTTGCCGATTTGAACTGAAATATCGCATGAGACCTGCCGAAATGACCAGACAAAGAAGGCCTGTAAAAAGCAATACAAAAGGCATACAAGTGCACTTTATATATATCTGTCTGATGTACAAATAAAGTATCCTGCTATGTTGATCGAATGTATTGTTAAATTATTTGATTTCACCGTAGTTATTTGTCTAGTCACATTTTATATATTGGCATTTCAGTTAATTTAATAATGGTAAAGGATTGAGATCTAAACACTAGCATAACACCGCTACACGTGGCTGTGTTTGTCCTAAGCCAGAAATCTCGTTAACGAGAGCTAAATGTTTTTGTAATTAGATAAATTTGACGTTAAACCTAATCACGTTAATGATATATCAATGATAGTCTCTATAAAATCTATTCACATATTTTGAAAACTCGGGACTATTTTGAATGGCACATCGCATAAACACTTGTCTAGTATTGCAAATGTGTTGATGACTATAGTTGACCTGTAGCAGGTTTAAGGTTTTCTCGTTTGCTAACACTTTGAAGTAAACCCTACACATGTAGTAATCTTATTAAATACGTTATTTTAATAAATACCAAATTGGATTCCAACTACAAAAATATCTTATCATTGCATTCTGTTCCCTCTGTATTGAACATAGACCTATAAAATATATTATAGGCATAGACACCATAATGTAAGAGTACAAAATCTAACAACACTGGGAATTTGCTCAAAACAGGGAAATAAACATAAGCTTTAAAAAGAATAGCGGATTTGTTTCAGAAAAACATTTTTTTTACATTTTTTTATTTTTTTCAAAGGTTCTATAAAGGATTGGAAGGTAGGAAGGCAATTCCTAATATATTACTTTTCCCTTCTATGATATATTAGTTTTTCCTTTCATAAAAAGTTTATTCGGATGAAATGTGTTTGACAAAGTCTGTAATTAGTAACGAAAATGTTTATAGTTTGCAATTAACACCTGTGTATAACAAATGTTAACATTCAATATTTTCCTCAAGAACAATTTTGTCAGATGAAAAAAGGGGAAAACAAGAAAGGAAAATCGATCAAATGCATTCCATTGGAAATTGATTTAAACTTTTGAGGTTCATAAATCCTTGCTATAGAATACGATTTTAAATTTGAACATGCACGTCATTGAAAAGTGAATCGATTTGTTAAGTAAGTATAGGGTTAGCTCTATCCATTTGTGTCTGGAGTATTATGATTACAGTGGCTTTTACGTCCATGTTCACGTGTTCGAACCTTGACCTGTAATTCCGGAATAAATGTCTGTCTAAAATTTTCATATTCTGTATAGTAGAAATATTGAAATGTTACCTTCGTCATATTTGTTAATAACTTTTTTCTCTTCGGTTTTAATTGACTTCGATTCATTCATGAATGGACACTTGAAGTGTCCTGTAATATTAGCCGGATTCATGAAAACATAGTCTAAAAAACAACAACAACAATAGCAATGATAACAATATTAATGATAAAATTCGTTCAATCTAATCAAAAAATAGAGATATAGAGATACGAGATATAACCATGATGCGTATATAGTTTCACTTCTGAGTTCTTTATTTCAATTAGATTGAAATTCAGGAACAAATAAATCAAATTGTACGGTCGACATGCAACTGCTTGTTAAATGGTATGTCAGTAATCTGCACAATGCGTATATTTCCCCGGGCACTACGGTTTCTTCTACAACTAAAACTGATCCCGTTTGATAAACTGATATGTATATAGTTAAGCTTGAAACTACCTCAATCAATGTAATGTAGTATCAATAAAACATTGTATAAATATATGGGACAAAATATATTTGACATAACGTTTTGAAAAATTTATCAAATAATATACAAATGTATTAAACATTTCCAGTAAACAAACAATCCTATGGTTCATTAAAGTTTTTAACATGAATATCAACTTAGAGTTGCCTAAGTGACATATGGAATTTGGGACCGATATTTAGCAAAAAAAGCATTTGGTTTATATAAACATAGTAAGTTTGGCATAAATTTATGACCCTTCACATCTTTAGAATTGCTATATAAATTTTAGTTCGATCTGATTCGCTTGTTTCGAAACCCTTTAATCAATAGTTAAAGCCGAACAGTAAAATACAAACAGCTTATAAAACCCACATGTTTTTAGGAAAAAAAAGAATAAGTTTATGTGTGCAAATGAAGACAAAAGAAAAGATTAATCTTTACCTGGTGACAGTACTTGATCTTTATCACACTCCTTATAATAAAAAGAACAATCTTCCTCTGAAGGCACACAGAAACACAATGTCTTTGGCTTTGATACAAAACTATAGCCAAATCTGTAATCACACTGACAAGTTCTATCCGATGTTGTCCGTCTATCAGTGCTTTCAATTTGACCTACTTCGTTGCAAACAGATTTAAGAAAAACACACGTAACTCCATAAGAAGAACTGTATTTGAACGGCTGATAATGGCTCTCGTCACATGGCACACCATCAAAACTTCCTCTGACAACAGTCAAACTAAATATTTTAGATTAATATGTCACTTTTCATATATATGCAGAACATAAACATATGTGTTATGAAGTTACGTACATACATGGGATGAATATATATTTATGGTTTGCCGAGGCACCAGTCGAATCACAATTCGAGTTCTAATAATAAATTGATCCGTGTTTCTTATATAAAATGTTAAGTTACGACATGACGATTTAATCTAAATGTTAGGCATTCCATTTACATTTACAAAACTTTGCTTAAATGGTAACCAAATACTAACATCGATAACATTCAACTTTTTACATACCGGAGCGTTTTATCGAATTTATATTTGTAATTAAAACTGTGTGTTTGATAACATTATCTCCAATCGTATCTTGATGTACATGACAATCAACTACAGAAAAAACTTTACTATGAGTATATAGTTTTCCAGCTTGAAGTTATGGTTGATCAAGTGAATAAAGGCAACAGTAGTATACCGGTGTTCGAAAGTCATACATCGATTGAGAGAAAACAAATACTGGTTACAAACTAAAACCGAAGGAAACGCATCAACTATAAAAGGAAAACAAAGGAACAACAGGAACACTGAAGTGCAACAAAACAAACTCCAACATACATAGAAACGAACTGCCATATTCCTGACTTAGTACAGGACATTTTAAGAAAAAATGGTGGATTGAACCTAGTATAATGGCTAGCCAAACCTCCAGCGAACGCGAACGCATTTATTTCCACCAATGCGTCGAAAAAATACTGTGAACAAAAAAATGTAAAAATGGCTTCACTTTACAGATTAGTCTCGAAAACACGTGAACGGAAGTATATCGTCTCGCTTGATAAAAAGACTACCAAATGAATAGTGTTAATTTTAATTAATTTCATTACATTATTTAACAGTTCATTCTAGTATTTTCAAATCATGCATTTTTTTATTACCTTCTTGTTGAATTTCATCCGTTTTGTTGCAGAATTCCGTATATGATTTTATATTTATATCAAAGAAACACATATATTTTGATGAGTCTACACACATCTTCGCCCTGAACTTCGCCTGGGAAACGTCGGGACACACATTTTCAAAACTAAAACACCGCGAGAACAGTAAGCATTACACCTGAAATGAGACATTTGTTGCAAATAATTATTCTATTTCGGTGGTCAATAATGTTGCATGTGATCCGTAGTATGTCGAAAAACATTTGACAAAGCTGAGTTCTAAATGAGTTGGCTAGTGACTTTAATATGACAATAGGACATAAGGTATGATTTTCAGTGAGACAACTTTCCAGCGGACACCAAAGACGTGCATGTCACCAAATATAGAGCACCGTACGGATTTCAACAATGAGCAGAACCCATGTTGTGTAGTAACATTAATCCTGGTTTGACAAAATGCGAAAAAGTTCAAACAAAATAACCATAAATTTAGCAGTTGAAGACAAAGAAGTAATAACTTAATATCGTCTTATACTAAAATATATGTACAGGCCTTACTTGTACTGGGATTTTTAGATGACAAACAGCAATTGCAAACTATTACATGGTGTTTAAAATGTATTATGCGCGTGAAGCTAAGATTTTGTGTCTAATGAATACTCATAATCCATCATGCAATCGTCTATTGGTATTCATAACCACAGAAAAATTAACTGCGTACCTATAATAGGAAAGATACCAGAAATTCCATTCATGGAGTAGACAAACGCGTCCCGAATTGAGACTCTAAAATTTTTAATTCAATTTGATGTTCTTCTTTGTTTGGCTTTAAATTTTCTTACATTTCTTCATAAACGACCAAAGCACCAGCGCCGACTATTATCTCACAGCAAAGTTCTCCTGGGTTTATATTTGTATATATAATCAATCTATATCTAAATAGCAAGATGAAATTGTGAAAACAAATTAAAATCAATGGCTAGTAATATTACGATTTATTATATAATCAATCATTTATAATCAAGTTTACAATGTTTTACTTGGTCCTTCGTTTTTTTTCAATAAAAAGAAAACAATTTTACTTACCCCACATACACAAATCTTCATCTTTCAACAGATGTGTTCATCTGTTTTACAATGGTGTATTAATACGTTCAATATGTAAACAAATAGTAAAAACCGTATCTATTTTTGATTTGATTCAATTACGCATAACCAGGTTTAAAAATAGCAATGATTGAAAAATTTAAATAGAAACACAATAAACAAAAGCTCGTTAAAACTGTTATATGAGGGTATGGAAAGGGGGTTCCTTCATTTCTGTATTCTTTATTTTTTTCGCTCATTATTCGTCATCTACAAAATAATGGCTATTCTGTATTATGGATATCACTTTTTTCTGATATCAGTATTGTTTTACCCAATTTTTTATTTTTTGGATTTATTCTTTATATTTTAGCACCCTATTATTCTCTTTTCTTAAACTTTTTGCCCATTTTTCTCTTTTCTTTATTTTTTTACCCATTATTCTCTATTCTGTTGACCCCATCTATACCCTCTTTTTATGAAATAATATTAATTTACCATACTATGTTCTCATTTGAACATTGCGACAGAACAAATTGATAAAAATGGACACAGAAGCTGGAAACAATCCCCACCCCTTCCCTTTTACCTACACTTAAATATATGAAAACAACACTGCAACAATTGTATGCTCTTTTCGGTATTTAACTACACAAGGAACGCGTATAGCCGAATATTTGAAATCTAATGATGTATAAAAAGCAAAACTCGCGACGAGCTATGATTAAATGAACCTTTAAATAATCGTCAGACTTTGATTGAGGGAGTTGGAACCTTATTTTCCTAAAATGTTCTAATAAAATTGAGAATGGTATTGGGGAATGTGTCAAAGAGACAACAACCTTACAAAAGAGCAGAAAAAAGCCAAAGGCCACCGGTCTTTGAATCTATACACTGACGATTTAAGAAATGTTATAACTCATGTCAGTACTAAAAAGGATGGTGAAATAAATGCGTTAAAATAATCTTTAATATCCAATATCTTAAACACAAACTCGTACCAAAATAACATCATTTGCGTTTAAAAGGTAGAATCATATAAACGTACTTTGCATGAGGCCCTATCAATGTAAAAGAACAATTGTAGATACAGCTACACAACAATGTGAGACATAACTAAAACGATAAAACTCATAAAGATACAGCACTGCGACAAAAGGAAACTGTTGAAAAGACAAACATGACAAGATGTGTTCAGAACGTACATATATTTCTACAGTGTTAAATCACCAATGCAATAGGTAGGGGCAAAATCAATTTGAGTGTGATTCTTGGGGTGGCGCTCATGATGATAGTTTGAACGATGAGGCTAGCATAGAGAAATATCATGCATGTTCATTTATCACACTCCATTTATCAATCAATCCAAAATGTTATAGGGCAAATGTCTCAATGTTTTCTCAATCAGATGATTAAAAAGACTTTCCATCTACACCAACTAATTAAGTATGCGAAAAAAAGATGCTTAAGGTAAAACATTCAAATTTGTCAAAACGGATAGTTATGAAAATCAAATCGCATTTTTAGTACATGACACGCAATTCGACACACAAGCACGGGAAATAACATCGGCATATCGATGAGCGTATAGTACAGTGATTTTGTCATAGTTTGGTTAGGTTGGACATGATAGTTATAAGTGTTTAAATGACAAACAATGACAGAATATTAACATTTAGATTTTTTGCTAAAGGAAATTCTGAACATAAATACAAGCTGGTAAGTATCCTTGTTTATAGCTTATTTGTTAGTACATTACAATTTGTATCATATAGTTTAACTTACTAATTTGACACAGAATAACGCTTGCGTTTGTCAAAATTTAAAAAGTTGCTTAATTCGTTTTTCGAGCAGTAAATAGTTATTTGTTAATTGTCTGTTACATTACATTTTTCGTTATAAAATAGAACTGCCGTCAAATATTCCGAAAAATAGCTACATTTGCACACACATTAAGATTACTGAAAATTCAGTGTCATGGTATGAACCAATAGTGACATTGGTCAGTTCTGTGATTCATATCGTGTATTACGAAAGAGTAAATTTAAGATAGTATCCTTATATAATCCTTATAGTTATAGAACACGCATGTATTAAGAAATCACGAAGAATATATATCAATGCATTTTGATGGCAATTTTCTTTAAAAGTAGTTTTATTTGGAATACAAGTAGACATAAGAAAGTACATAGTCATATAATTATAATAAGAAGACTCTGAACATGGGACAGGTACTTACAGAATATGGCGGGGTTTAACAGGTTTGCAGGTTCCAAATCCTCGCCATAACCTAGGCAGTAGTGTAACAGCACAACAAAGAACAACAACGTATAAAAATCAGTTGAACTGGACTTGCCTCATCAGATATATATATAAAGCAAACTAATCAAGTCACGTAAACACCAAAGACACTTAGAACCGACCTGTGAGTACTGGCATTTACTGGAAGTTAGTTCAAAGTGTCAATAACAAATAATTTAATTTTGGATGTAACGCGTCTTCTGATTGGCTGACGTTGTTTTGTTTATCAGCTCATAGACATAATTTTGTCATGTGACCGTGACGTCATCAACGTTTTTTTCATGGTTTACTCCGGTTTAAAATGGAATTTAGAATTAAATTATAAGAAATGACTATAATATTTTCTCTGTCTATTCGAAATAACATAAAAAATGTGGTGCACACTTTAATAACCCGCTACGCGTGTTATTCAGTGTGCACTACATTTTTGATGTTATTTCTTCATAGACAGAAAAAATATTACAGTCATTCCTTAAGTAATGAAAAAAAATATGAATCCAAGACAAAACGTTACTTTTTATTTCTTTCCGATTCGAAATTTCTGCAAATATTCATCTTCGTCCATCAGCTTATTCTTTGCTATTAAGAACGATGATTATTCTAGTCAAAAATAAGGTCGTGCACAGTTTAAATGTACTTTTACCAAACAAAATAGCATGTGTATCTTGGATTTTAAATCATATTTTTCAATCACATTTAATAATGTACAATTTCTCATAATAAATACTAGATCAACAGAGCATTTTCTGATATTATCGAAACTTTTTTGAATACAAGAAAAAAAGCTGAACATGTTTAAGTGATACTACACAATACATTTATACAATATGGCATTTTTTTACCTCGATCGTTATAATAATTGAAAAAAATGGACAGTGTACATTGTATAGACCTAATTCAAATTCGAAATTGTGATCTTTCATATATTTAAATTTGGAACTTTGTGAGTCTTCTTCATGGTAATTTTATTTTTAGTTTATTAAAAAAAATAAGTGTTATGGATGTATGCTTCTGACGTTTCAGTCTCTTTGAAACCTCGGTCTGGAATTATTTCTAAAACATGTGATACAGGTAGAAAATAACAAGGGATATAAACAATATTATTATTAAACTAAACTCTGTGAAAAAATTGTGTACTTACAAAAATCAGTTTTTGAGAAATAAAATTTTCAAATTTTATAACCAGTCCGGTCAATGTCATTAGCCAAAATGTTGAGAAAATGGGTAAGATATACAAAGAAATTATTTTACCAAAAATATGTACATCACATAACATTTTTGTTTTTTTCAAAATTCTTAGATATGTATTCTTTCATCATTTATAACAAATAAGTTGAAATAATATGCCTTTTGTTTTAAAAAAGAGAAAAATCCCAAGTTGACAAAATTGACAGCATGGTCAATTTGATACGAAAAGAAACAAAAGTTTATCAAACTTTCTTATATTAAAACCAACCTATATTTTTTTTCAGGTAAATCTTTTCAGATTGGTCCATTTCATCTCTAGTGAAAGTATGACAAAAAGTTAAATTGTGAATCTCTGATTTTTTTCATGATAATAGCCCAAAAATGGGTAAAAATTGATGAAAAATGGGGAAATCATTAAAAAATGGTACTTTCAAATGGCCGTAGCAAAAAAGAAGTGCACCCCATATGATTTTTCTTCATCAGTTACTTTCTTTCAGTGATATAAACCATAAAATCAGGTTAAGAAAAAAAGTTTAATTCTAGAAATTTTTGGCTCTTCAGAATTGTACATCATAAACTGTTGTCCATGTTAACATTTTTTTCCGTGGAGGGCTGACGACTTTATGGTGCCCTCTCGATATCGTTTCGCTAGTTTTTTATTTTCGTTACTGTTTCATGGCCGTACACCCCCACATCTTCTCATAGACATAATTTGGTTCAAAATAAAAACAACAGATGTATACTAAACGCTCCTCAAAATGATGACGTTACTACCCATGAAAAGGGTTTAACAAAAGATCCATGTACATGTAAACCACAAAATAAAACTTTATTGTAATTATTCAAACCAAAATAAAATAATTTAAATCTACTATTTCAGACAGTTTGTCATAAGATTTATCATATTGATAACTATAAATAAAGTACTTTAGGTTTTTTAACAGTCAAGATTAGCCATCAGCTGAAAATAGAATTGTATTTCATTTGTCATAACAAGGCCTTTTACAGCTGACAATGCGGCATGGGTTTTACTCATTGTTGAAGGCCATACAGATACAATATCAGACATAAAAGATAACAGCAAACTCACTATTTATAAACATGTAATACTGAATAATACAGAAGTAAAATATTTAACTTGCTCAAAATTTGAATTTAGAAAATAGATAACAAAATTTAGAATAAGTGACCACTATTTATTAATAGAAAAGGGAAGATATCATAAAATACCAAGAGAAGAATGATTATGCAAATACTGCAAACAAACTGAAGATGAAATTCATTTCTTTTTATATTGTGATAGTAACAGTACTAATAGAAAAGTTTATTTTGAATTTTGATAAATAAGAATATGCACTTTACAGTTTTAAATGATATAGATAAAATTTAATGTATACTCACCCAAAGATCACACACTTAAGCAAATCAGCTAGGACCCTTTTTAAAATAGTCAATAGAACTGAGGACATGGGACTCTTGAAATATCTACTTTTATTATGTATATTAATGATCTTGTTGATATTGTTTATTTTTATTTTGTTATGTTATGTCAAATGCTAAAAATATATAGTGGTATGGCAATAAAGATTTGATATGCATTGAATCTAACGCACAGAAAGAACAACATTCACCCTAAACGAGGCATCGGATAAGATGTTCCAATACGGACTGACATGGCTGTGTATATAGTCCGCATAGCCAAATGGACGCCCGTCTTTAGAAAAGGTTCTACACCGAAGCAGAAGAGGTCCAGGTGACCATATTTCTATACCCCAGTAAAACAGAGTTGCGTTTTAATAATAAAATATCATTACATTTTATTTGAAATAAAACTCACATAATTGGACTCTCACCTATAATTACAAATAAAACAAAAGCATGACAAACCCAAAATTTAAAATATGGGAGCACCAAATTACGAGTTTAATCAATTAAATCATTTCGTATTTTTGTGTTTTCTATGCATTGCTTGACCATTGTTAGGGATAGTATGTACAGTCATTGATGTTGCGTTTAATACGGAAATAAAATATAAGTGTGTGAATAAGAAACGAAAGATACCAGAGGGACATTCAAACTCATAAGTCGAAAATAAACTGCTAACGCCATGGCTAAAAAAGAAAAAGATCAACAGACAAACAATAGTACACAAACACAACATAGAAAACTAAAGACTGAGTTAAACGAACCCCACCATAAACTGGGGGTTATCTCATGTGCTCTGGAAGGGTAGGAAAATCCTGCTCCACATGTGGCACCCGTCGTGTTACTCACTTAGTTCAAACCCGGTACTAAGTTTAATTCGGAAGATCGCATTCGGGAAAATTTGACAGGATTGAAGTTACTACATTATGAACATATCCGCTATCATCTGTGAAACGGAACTTACATAACGGTCAACCAACGCGTGATCGCGTCCGTAAAATTTACGAAGGGATGATTTCAACTTCACCACTTTGAACTCTTGGTTTAATAGCTTCCTTGTGAGCATCAACCTCTATGAAACTTACATCTGATGTTAAAAGTACCATTGGAATGGAAACGCTTGTTTATTATTACCTTATTAAAATTAAATAACTCGAGTTATTATCAAGCGACAATCAATTTTCACTCTTTTTGAAACCATTAAATATTGTATATATTCAGAAAGAAGTCTAATTTATACTCCGCAAATCCAAGACAGCGATACATTAACAATTCAGTTTAATATTTTATGGTTGGTAACACAGATTAGTATAGGATTGAACAAATTTTTTCTAGAGGTTATAGATGTGTAAACTGGGGCGATTAACTCACAAACTAAATAAAAGTCCGAAGGACTTTTATGTAAAATTTGTGAGTCAGCGATCCAGTTTACACATCGATAACCTCTAGAAAAAATGTGTTTAATCCTTATAATTCTTAACCGAATCATTTGCAATTTTTAATTAACATTTTTCGGTACATTGGCTGCTATTTACCATCAAATGCACAATTGACATTTCGTAACTAAGGAGTAAGCCGCCATATTGACTTTCTGAAATCCACTAATATTCGATTAATGCAATAGAATCTAAAATAAAATAATACCTACCTCAAAAACTTCATTTTAATGAGATATTATTTAAGTTTGAAGCGTACAAGAAACGGAATAAATAATCTTCACCTAGTCTTGAAAGTTTTCATTCGTATGACGTCAAGTTTTCCACTGAAGATAAAGCGCAAAGCTCATTCATGATTTTTCGCGGAATTTTATTTTATTGTAAATTTATACATTTTCCAAGCTTTAATGAATTAATTATTGTCTTTTTATTATTCATTAGAATAAAAATAACAGATATGTATTTTTTTTTTTCAATCTCATTGCTTGAACCCCTTGATACATGCATCTGTTTCGTGCATGAATAAATCACAATGAAGGTTACGGATATAGTTTCGGCAACATGGTTTATCGAAGTGTAAACCAAGGGAAAAATGCTATCGGACCAATCCAATTCAAGTATTTGTAGATATGCAAATCATATAAGAATTATAAAAGGATAATTCAAAGTAAACAAAGTTAACTTGATATTGTGTTAAAATTTGTAATGCAATATTTGCAATGGTAGTATCAATCATTCAATTTTATCCTTAAATTCCGTCCTGGTAACTACACATCATATGTTCGTCCTTTCAGAAAGATCGACTTTATCTTTAATAAATAATGTAACAATAGTCAGATATTTAAATTGTTTTACTATTGTACATTGTACTTTAAAATGTTAATTTAATAAATGATTTTTTTCGAAAACAATTACGTTCATCCATACTATTTAAAATTAACGTTAACTCTTACCTAATACAATTCAACCATTACACAACTAGACAATGAAACAATAATACAATTTAAAAATAGTTAGAAGATTTTGAAATTAACCCTTGAACTTAATGCGGATAGAGACTAACTGTCTACCACGAGCGCTTCGACAAGTGCATGATTCTTTTGAGAAATACATTTTGTATTTCAAACAATTAAACATATTTGAAACTATCTGTTATATTCAACTTTCCATTGAATAAATCAATCTCTAATGATGACTACTTTCCGTACATCACTATTATTCTACAGCAAAGAATAGTACATTAAATTGTAACATGCAGCCGTACATTGTATTTCGAATTCCCAGATTTACAGATATCCTTACAGGAAAAACAATTTTGTTTTGGATTATAAAAAAAAATATATGTCCTTGTATTTGTTTATTTACTGATTCAATTAGTTAGTACACATTTACTGTCAAACTGGTAATATGAGGCTGGCATTACCTGTGAAAGGGGACGAAGTCTATATAAATTATTTTTTTTTAATTCAAACATATTTTAAGTTCTAAATCTGTTAAAAAAGAAACGGAAATACCGTAACGTTTCCGATTTTGGTTCTGTTGTTAGGGATTTTAGTTGTGACGTTATTTTAATTATGAAGTCATATTCAATGTAAACAAAGAAACGCTATCATCATGTAACGTTTTTTTCATATCAAAGATTAATTAGAAATGAAATTGTTATTGTGTTCCTTCCTATATTTTACTGGACTGATAAATATATATTTCACTCAAAGTCTCATGACAAACGAGACCGGAAGAAGGAAGTAGATTTCTGCGCAAATGCGGGAATTAAAAAAAGTTACAAAAAAAAGTTAACGATTTTTAGTTCATTAGTACAATGAAAATTTCGGGAAATTTTTCCCGTTTTTTTTTTTTTTTTTTTTTTTTTATTGATTTTTCTATTGTAATAGGGGACTTCGTCCCCTTATTAACAGAACGCTTAAATTGCAGATTTTTGTGCTTGCTTTCATTTGTTCCAAAGGTTTCTCAGATCAAGGACAGGCAATTTGTTCAACAATAAAAAGGTATGTTTAAGTTTATGTCTCAATATAACTTTGTATACATGTTCTGACCTGCTATGACATACATATTATGTATTTGGGTTGACTTGGGAATATAGAAATACGTTTAATTTTGTTTTCTTCTAAAAGGAAGTCAAACTGTTGTCATAGTAGGTCGTCCTTTTTGCAGTACGGGATGTATAAACACGGAGTTACGTCCGGTAGGAATGAGGACGTTAAATCCAATGCCTCGTTCGGAAAGGTTGTCACACTCTTTCATAAAAGAAAAACAACTAGTTGAGGAGTGTTTAGATGGCCCAAGGATTTGTAAAGAAACTTGTTATTACACAAATCCTTGGATGGCCTGTTACAAGGCACAAGTTTTACCCCAATCTAACATGGCAGTGTTTTCCAGTGACAGTCCATTTTTCCCGCCGTTCACCCTTGTCATTCTACCTTGCAGAAACCACCTTTTGTATAAATTTTTTATATAGTTTCTCGTCCTGAATATACAGTAAATAATTGCCACTTGACGTTAAGCAAGCAACAATCCCTAACATATTCTTCTATAGCAAATTTATTTGATAAAAACAATTTTAAGTAATTAACCAACTGAAATAAACGAATTGATCCCCCCCCCCCCTTTCTGCAAAACATTACGAACACAACTATACATTGATACCAGACTGCATCTTTTTTATTAAATACATTTATTTCTCTTACTTGCGGGAGATATGATGATTTGTTCTCCAAAGAAAATCAGACTTCCGGAGGGCATTACCAGGGCAAATATATATGACTTTTCAAGGTTGAACAAAAGAGGGACGAAAGATACCTGAGGGACAGTCAAACTCATAGATCGAAAACAAATCTTCATATCTCCTCGTTTCGTTTCAATATCATGGAGATTATATGTCCCCACTCCTTTAGTCATGGTTCATTGGATTTGGATTTTTGTATAGTTTACAAGTTAACGTTAGTGATTAGGTCAATTAAAGAGGAACCACTTTTGATAAGTCAATGATATTTGGTAAGAAATTTAATCAGTGTTCCAACTGTCTGTATTACTCTGCTCAGCGCTTTATAAACTTGCATATCACGGCTTTGTGGCGTCAAATACGTTAACATTGCCCTAATAATGTTGACCCGGACATATCGCCGACGTCATAACGAATGAACCTACGTTGATAAGTTTGACCCGAACTTATCAAGTCATCTTCCGGTTTGCTGGTGAATCAGAGAAAAACTCTTGTTTCTATCATGCAAAATACACAAATACAATCCGATAAATCGATTATCAGATTTCCACCATACATGTATTTGTATTGTTAAATATCAACTGCAAGTCACAATATGAAGCTTTTTGCCGAGGTTTTGGTAATTATTAAATTGAGGCAATTATTAAACCAATGCATGTATATGTATTAAACTGTCCTCTGCGCACGTTTTCAACATTTACTACAGTATAATGGACAAAAAATATGTCGTCTTGTGATTGTTGATCGAAAATTTTACTTGTAATTTAACTTTGTTAAAACACGGATTTTGGTGTTGAAGTTTACCGATCGTTTTCTATTGATAAACAATTATTACAGAATCATGGAACACGTGGAAAGTATAAAGTGAGACTATAGATCGATACATATTTGTAGTTTTGTTTTTAAACCGTTCCCATTTGTTAATTTAACTTTGTTATGACAGATCTTAAATTATTTGGTGTATTAAGTTTCTTTATTTCTGAATCGGTTAATACTATTTTCTTTCCACGTTTGTTAAACTTTTCTTTCATTACGCACTTGCGCTGTGCGATTATCGTAATTTTAACGAAAGATGGCATGGTTAAGTTCACTGCATACGTAAAAAATTTCGGCGAATTTGAGTACGGGAAGACAATAATTCAAATGCAGTACATTTATGAAGAGTTTCATAAAATATAAGATTGTCTTTAATAAAAAAGTCTTTAGTACCCGTTGTATCAAAGTGAACCTTAGTCATTAAAGAAAATAAAACATTTTAACTTTTTTTTAATTGAATTTGATGTATCATATGACTTTAAAGGTAATCAATTTAACACAGTGGTAAAATATTTAGATATTGCTTCTATCGATACTAATATTGATTCTGATTTTGAAAAAAAAATAAACATTACTGAAATAGATATTGCTATAAATGTACAGTTATGAGAACTTATGATCCTACATCCAGTCGATGTTGTTTGCTTTTATTTCGGAATTGCACAAGGTCATGCGTTTCTAAGACTGTGTATGACGTCTTTACGCTTAGTCTGTAAGTGCACACGCAGCAATGCCAATCAGTGTAACACGCAATATTTCACATCGATGCTAGGTGTCTTGTAAATCCAGCTTTGAAGCTCAGTGTGATTCTTGAGAGCTGCTCTTATCTTAAATGTGTGTTGATAATCGTCAATGGGTAACTGGGTAAAACATAAACAGCTTACAAAGTTTTCGGTCTTAGTGAAACACATCTTGGGTCACTGAAATGATAACAATGGAATAGAAAATAGAACACAAAAAAAAAAAACAAACCCGCCATACATTTGAACGGTATAAACGTTACTGCACTACTGTGAATGCAAAAAAATGAAAACAAAACTTTATAAATTCCATGCGTCCGAAGTTCTTTTCTGGATTTGTCTTCATCAGGAACGCTCAAAGCCGAATATTTGAAAACCAAGCATATATAAGAACCGAAACACTAGAAGAGCTAAATGACCAAAAGGACATAATAGTTTAGCCAATTTATTAGGTCAACTATTCCTGAGCGAGTTGAAACCTTGGTTTCTTTATAATTTATTTCTTTATAATTTATAAAATTATAAACTGCCAATATTAGAAAGGTCTTTTATAAATCATGTCAGTGTCGAGGAACTGACTACTGAGCTGATGATACTCTCGGGAATTGATTGTCCACCAGCAGCGGTATCGCCCAATTGACGAAAAATGAAAACAAAACTTTAATTTCATGCGTCCGAAGCGCTACGCCAATGGTGAAATGTTATCAGTCCAGATAGCTGATAAACTACTTAGTAACGATCAGTTTCATATCAGAAAGTATTAATCCGTTTCATATATCTTTCTGTATATTTTGACCATTAATACGAAATAACATTTTAACATGTTGTTAGCTTCAACTATTAGTAATATGAGGAATTATGAAGAGAACGTACAAAATCTCATTTGTTAAAAACGCACTGAAAAAAAATTCAAATTGATCAAAACTTTTAGCATTGTACATAATTGAAACCAGTCAAAATTGAAGGATTGAGTCGATTTGAATCACACACAGCGTAAAATTAAATATTCTAACATCGATGTAATAGCTAATCAAATAAGACTTGATTAACAAAAACAAATTTCATCTGTACTTTGAATCGGTTTTCATCAAATCATGGGAGGAGTGATGTTTAAGTAAAGGTCAATTGAAACCTGAGCTTTCTTCTATAATCACCAAAGTCACTTTTAAAGTTTAAAAAATAAGATGTATGGCTATTTATTTATTTAGCGAGTTCAACTATATAGATTTAATCATCCTTAGTTCCTAATATTTTTGGTTAGAACATTCCCGATTAGACACTATTACCAAAGTAATTCACTACCGTTTATAAAGAACACACATTACCTAATTTGCTTTAGACCCTCTTGTTTTCGTGGTCCAATATCGCTGCGGATTCGTAGATCACTTCGAACCCCTTGCATAGTCAATCCTTTGCCTAAGAAATACATGTAAAGTTATCATTCAAATTTTTAGTTTTGTGCTTTGGGGATATGTCTTACATTTTGTTTCTGGAATATCAAGTGCCTTTAATATTTGGATTAAATACGAATGAGCAAGCAATCTTGAGCCATTATTAACAAAAGAACTCTTACGTATATAAATCAACTCAACTTTGATCCAATAAGAAGTCTTAATGATAACACCGACAGTATCCACGACCAATGAGCTGATAGTATACTGATGTATTGTCATAGTACTGCAAGCACTTTAACAAGCAATTTTACGGAATGGTGAAAGTTATAAGCGCCTGTCCTAAACGTACCTGTAGGCTTTCATATCGTCAGGATTATTGGTGTATGTAATCAATCGAGAGTTCAGATGTTAAAAAAGGATTGAAGAGGTATTTTGATTGAAAATGAGAGTTTGAATCGAAATGATACCAAAATCTTCCCATGCTGTTTAAGATTGGCAACAACTTTTACTGTTAGTACTATCGTGTTGGATTTAAAGCAACCCAGTTCTTAAACTTTTTCAGGTTTAATATGTTTAATTACGTCCCCATTTGTTTTTCGGCTGTATTGTTGTCTTGCCTCGACGATACTGTAATTTAAGACACTTAAAAAAGAAACAAAAACGTAATGCAAGTTTTTCTACTGTTACATCATGTACATCTAACAAAAAAAAAAAACAAATGTTAGAAAATACACTACAGAATATTGTTCGATAAGTGCACAGGTAGTACAAAGCGAGACTTACGCCAATGTACGCCTGCCGTTTTTGTGCTCCGGCGTCGGCAGTGTCAGAGGCGCTAACAATTTATTAGTTGTTGATAAGGTCAGCTTAAGAAAACAACTAATGATATGTCAATGAATTTAACTATGCAGTTAGCGAAGAAATGGTACAACTCTATGGAAAGCAAACGAGGTCAAAATTCTTAATTCGTAAATTGTCAATTTGTAAATTGTAATGTAACTGTGTTATTTCAAAATTCTTAATTCGTAAATTGTCAATTTGTAACTTGTAACTGTGTAATTTCAAAATTCTCAATTCGTTAATTGTCAATTTGCCACTTTTTGAAACCGAAGCATGCTATGTGTATTTCGGTCATTCTGTGGTAAAATAACGCTCCCTATTCCACATCTCCTTGTTTTATACTAGTTAAACGATCATTCAAAGATCACCATTGCGAATAGGTTACCTGTTGCGATGTGTGACTGTCTGTGGCTTAACAAACTATCAATATATTTGCGGGGTCTCGATAAAAGTCGTCTAATAAATAATGGAATATTTCTAGCTGAATTTTCAAAATAAAGACTGATTGAACATTAAAGAATCAAATTAGTTTTTTTTTTTTTTTTAATTTTTCTGCCTTTATCTTTATAACGTACACATATATTATGCCAGAGAGTAGTTTTGTAGAACTTTTTTTCAACTTTTTTTCATTTATAGATATATTTTCTTATGAAATTTCCTCCACTTTTTTTCCAAAGTTTACAAATAGCGTAAGTTAACATAACATTACATTTTAAATAATATTTTTAAACAATATGTTGAGTTATATATTAAAGTAACAGGTAAAATGTATGGAAAATACCAGTTTCGTTTTTGCTGTCCTGT
The DNA here is from genome assembly GCF_021869535.1 of Mytilus californianus. NCBI lineage: Eukaryota > Metazoa > Mollusca > Bivalvia > Mytilida > Mytilidae > Mytilus > Mytilus californianus. The sequence continues at coordinate 66,796,911 of NW_026262745.1, forward strand.
AAATTTAAACCTTCCCATTTCGTGACGTCACAAATATAACCTATTTTGACTCGAAGTTCAAAGAAAAAATATCAATTTCCATGGGATGATAGGACTGGAAACATATACAACGCATACGAAGACATAAAAGATCGTCTGACATTATGCTCGTTTTATCAAATTACATATCTGACTTGAATCGTTTAAAAAATTGATGGAGCCTATGCTCTGTGTTTGCTAGGCCTGAATCTGGACACTTTTGTCAACTTTTTACAAAAAACTAGATTCTTGTCCTATTTTTGGTCAACATGTCTTAATAAGAAAAGCTTGACAAGAATAGTTCTATTTCACTTTCTGTCATGTCAATTCCTCAGCTTAAGATTCGTTTTATCTTGAAACAATAAAGTAAATATTCGGGACAAACAAGGGCCCTTACCAATCTTACTCCTTAACTCATGTTAACGCGTGTGTTCTATTCCCTATAATGCGACATTTTGACTGAGTGAGGATTTGCAAGGAGGATGATGCATCCATACCAGGAGACGCTTATCCTGTCGACGTACCCGGTCTCGCTCAAGTTGAAGTTAATGTGATGTTCTTTAATGTTTTGTATATTGATATCTGAATGATATTAGGAAATTTGAACATCCATAGGTTAACTACATGTACTATAACCTCTTATTCGATTTATTTTATCATCTCGTTTCAGGTAAAACCTTTGCAATTTCACGGACATACTCATGTTTTACAATGGAATGTGAGTGTTATAGTAATGATACGTATACTTGTATCCGATTTTATCGCGTTAAACGTTGCACATTTGGCTTTTTAAAGATTTTCTTTACACTCATCATCTTTGCTTTTAAGCCTATTTGGTGGCAAAGGTATGCAGAAAATCTGTTGATGTCATCCGGAAGTTAACTTTGATATTGATTGTACTTATAATTAGATATGAATTAAACGAAACGAGGAATGTTTTACTTCATCAGCATCCAAACGACACTAAAACCAACTTAATGATACCCCAAACAGTATTCATAAATTTCTCAGCAATAGGCAAATGTATTTATATGTCAAGCTCTACACTTATTGATCATATAAAATAATCCGTCTAAGATAGAGAGTATTGATCCATCGTTATTTATTTCAACTTTTTATGAGGGGGGCAATACCTTTTTCTGTTGACCTGTTTTGGGATATTTCAAGATTTCAAGGTGTTGTTAACTGTTTTTTTAAATATATATAAACTGTTAACTGTCTGTTATCTGTTCTGTTAAAATTGGCAATGGTGTTAACTGTTTTATATGAAAATGGGATTCCTGTTATCTGTTACTTGACACTTAAAGTGTTCACTGTTTTTGACATAATCTATTCTGTTAATCGTTATTTACAAGAATTTTCAAGATTCACACTAATCACATTAATAATAATACATTTGCTGTTAATCTCTTTCTTTACGGTGCTCCCTCAAAGGAGTAACAAAAACAGCATGTATGTAAATGTCTTTAGAGATCTTTAAGTTTATTTCCGTCCCCTAATTAATTTAACCCAACTTTTTTTTAATAAATCGTTGTCAAATCCTAAACCAGCACCCCAACTCCATAGATCACAAGGTGTTTGGAACATCTTTTATTTTGTAGATTATTGGATTTTTCGTCGCATTATATGTATAATTTTTCCTTCAATATGTTTTATAACTTGTTGAACGGTTTTATGGTGTCTCACTGCCTTGAAGTCATGCTTTATTTCACATAGTCATTCAATTATTGATTGTTCTTTGAGATCAAGCAGCTGTTTACATTTCATTGTTCATGCGTGTCATATAAAGTAGACAAAAAAGAAACTGAAGATCAAGATAACTTAATTCGAAACAGATTCCAATATAATTAACTCATCATAGATACCAAGATTAAACTTGTGTACGCCAGATGCGCGTATTCTATACAAACGACCCATTAGTGACGCTCGAATAAAAAAGTTTATAAAAGGCCAAATACAATACAGAGATGTAAAGCATTGAGGACCCGAAATTCCGAAAGGTTTTGCCAACTACAACTGCCCTATTCCTTGGGTAGAAAATCTTTAGTATTTCGAAAAATTCTAATTCTATTACATATATTATTTACAAAAACACTAAATATTATTCAAACCTCTATTTTTATTCTGTTCTGGGAATTCTTGCAACTGTGACTTAGGTGACTTGGATTCTGATAATGGCGGTAGTTTTCTCCTGTACTAAAACAAAATAAAACTCTTGTATTGAACTCACATAGAAATAGTACAAACGAAAACGGGTTACTTGAATTTGCTTTTAGAAAAGATTATCGTACAGTTTTCATACTCAAGAGCTATATGCTAAAAGACGGAAAATTCATGACGGTTTATGACAGACCCGTGTTTCGTCATATGGCAACAATAAAAAATATCTCTAGTAGCACATATAAGAAATTTTTTTTGAACACCAGTAAATATCCACAGAATTAGTAGGTATTGATTCCTATTAGTGATTTCATAATTTGGTCACAAATATTAGAAGGTATTGTCATAATTACTAGGGTTTATTGCGTAAGTTGAATTGTTTTGCAGGCTTTTGACTTATTGTGTTTTAGACTTGTGACAGGCAGATGAAAATGTGACGGGGTTACAATTTATTTTTTGATCTTTGTATAATCATTCATACATAGTCACAAATTAACAATTTGTCCTTCTAATCGTTCTTTCGCACACATGAATTTCATGATAACTATTATATTTATATATCGATGTTTACACTTATGCCTAGTAAGAAGTTTTAAAATGATAGCCATTCCCGTTAACAGTTTGAAACAAATTGGTTATAGATGTGATCAGTTGCTATCTACATTTCCGATCATTCTCTGTGAGCTTGTGGTACCAGGTCTATCACCAGACAACATTTCAAAGCTTCTAGATGGTATTCTGTTTCCAACTATAAAAATGGCTACAAAATTTAAGTCAACATTTAACTTTATTTTTAACTACCTTGAAAACAACAAATCTAAAATGTTTAAATGGAAAATAATACATTAAATATTAGCCTGTAATGAATTACTTTATAAATGGAAAATAGTACCAAGTAGGTCGTGCTTCCGTTGTAAGCAACATGATGATTATAAACACATTTATTTCCCTGTTCATATAATGTTAATTATTGGCATACAATTAGCGAACTATTAGCATTTTTAAGAATTGATAAGCCTGTACTAAGTCTTGAAAGTTTAGTAACAGGCTATAAAATTGAAGATGAAGCTTGTTTTGATATGAAATATCTATTAACTAAAATTTTCTTTTCCATCTATAAAGCATAGTATATGTCTAACAAGAAGGAGAAGGTCATTGACATCTTTAAAATCTTCAAAAATGAAATCTGGGACATAATTAACATAAATAAAATCAGAAGCAAAAAACAAAAAAAAAAAACAACAAGAGAATAATACTTAAAACATGGGAATATTTTGAATTCCTTTAGTGTAATGAAGTGATAGTTTTTGGATACATGTAAATATGCGACTTCGTTCATACACGACTGCACATGTGTCCAGTCAGTTGCGTGTGCATTAACTGAAATTCGCAATTTTATTGTGGTCTCTTTTACAATTTATTACAGCTACACTGAATTAGTATTGTATTAAATATGTGTACCCGATTCACGATGGAAAATTATTATGAGCAGGAGATCAAGCAGATTACACAACATGATGCAACGCTACTGCATACATGTATAATTTGATGACCACGTGTATTTGCGATCCTTGGTCATAGAAATTAGCATTTACTAATTAAAAAATAAAGAAGCACACATAATGTGTGAAAACAAAAACATTATTACCTTTTCAACTAAGACTCCTTACAATTAAGTCGTGTAAACAAAACCAAAAAAGTTCAAAATTAGCTATTGTTGACAAAATTCAACTGATGAAGAGTCATGCTCCAAAAATCATCATCATTTTTGCGGTTCAGTGAAGCTTTGATAAAATCATATACAATATAGGTGAAGAAACGAACCGTATTCCGGTAAACATTTTATTATGTAAAACTGTCCAATGTATTAATATACCTAACTTTATTAATTATTGAATACTTTCCCTAGATATTCAATAACTTTTGTTACAGGGATACTTAATTGAAGCTGTAGATTAAGTCAATTGTTAACAGCAAAGGTGCATTAAGATTGATTAATTAAAAAAAAAAAGAAGATGTATCTTAAATGGGACTAAATGTCGATGTGATTTTATATTAGATCGTCCATTGATTTACTTATAGTTTGATCAAATCGGGCGTTTAAGACGTTTGTCAATTTTAGAATAATTTTTGATGTCGCTCCTGATTAACTTTAATGTCTCATCTCATTTTATTAACAAATTAACAAATGATAATTAAAAAAATGTGAATAAGTTCCTACTGATTTGAATTGTAGAAAAAAATCATTGATTATCCTACACTTTATTACAAATATAGAGAACTTTTGCTGTTAAAATACCTTCATGAAGTACAGCATTCATATAAAGTGTTGGAACGCATGATTTCATATGAGAAAGTTAAGCACTGTATTTCTGCTTTTAGTAACCGTGATAACTGTTTATTACTTTATTGCTGAATAACTTGTGGACTTTTTTGCTTTTTGTTATGTTAATTATTTAACCTATCTGTTTAAATTAAACAATGTAAAAATTTAATATAATGTGCTGTGTTCTTTTCATCAGGCAAGTAAAATAACATATTTGTTTTTTCAAATGAAAAATATTTAAGCTGAACATTATATATGCAATATATGCATATGTACTTGATTTTATTTCTGTGACCTTTTGTTTATTCTATAGTACAAACTTTGTGCATGGTCTTTAAACATATTAAAAAAAGAAATAATCTTGAATATATACCTGACACAACAGTTTCTAGTTGTTTGAATAATTTTCTCTCTTTATTTAAAAGTTTGTGAGAGGTTTAACTGACGAGAAAAAACACAATTTTCATATTTTAATTGTTCATAATTGTACCGATAATAACTGATAGAAATATCACCGATGTGATGATTGAGTGACAGAGTATTAACTGCAGTTCTTTATGTTTTTTTTTTTAGAATTTGACTGATTTAATCATTTCAACACATAAAGGAAAAAGATATTGGTTCATAAAATGTGCCAACGTTTTGTGTCAATGGACTGAGATAAATGTGTATTTTTCATGAACGATCAGTTTATTTGTATGACAATATATTGTATTTTGTATTTTTTTCCTCAGAAAATTATTATGCATCACGAATTGTTTTTTAGGTGCTCTTGTCATGATTTAGAGGATTTCGACGTTTACTGCTACATTTACGTCAAGTTATAAAATTCTACATGATATGTTATAATATAGATAATAACTTACGTTTAATAGGACTGTTTGAGGGTATGGGATTTAATGGTTTTCCATTAGCAGAAGCTGAACATCTAGAATTGGCGCTTCTTTTATCTGTTCTCGACTAAAACATAAACTGAACACGATAACAAAGGGTTCATAAGCCTGAATGTGTGCATTTCAAGGGATGGCATTTTTAGTTTTAATTGGTCTCTTTTGTGATCCAAAGATGTTTAAGTTGACCAATTCGAATGTTAAGCTACACATAGTCAGCCTCCGGTTCATAATGTAAATCAACGTAAAAATCAGCCAGAATGTAAAAAAAGAAGACAAGTTACAAACGTTCTATCTAACATTCACCAACAGATATTCAAAATACCATTCATTAATCAGTCAGTTCAAAATAGTCTTTCTGTCGGTTATTCCCTTCAATAAATTAACCCTTCAAGTTGGTGAACAAATCATTCTGTTACAAAAGTCCACAGAATAAATTGGATGCATTTCAAGCAGATATTAATTTTTAAGCATTTCGCAATGCCAGGTTTTCCAAATGCATGTCCAGACCAAAACATGTGAATCCATTATGAGGATTAACCATGCCTTGCACTAAAATTAACGCGCTGAGCCGGATTTTTAATCTGCTAGTTCACAAGGTAAAAGTCTACAGGAAGACATGTCTGCCTACCCTTACATAGTATTATGACTCCGAGCCGACCAGTCTTAGCTCTTAATCCTTATTTCCGCGTGCAAAACGGAGAAGTAGCTATTGTCAATCATAAAGTCTTTGATTTGACCTTGCCATGGCCGAACACACAACCTCCCTCACTCAGGTCGAACACGCTACCAAGACACCACCGATGCGGCTAACCTTGAGTAGTATTCTGTGGTGTCAGAATAACTGTTCATTGCTTGAATACATTTTTATCTCTGTTTAAATATAAGGTTTCATGAGGAATTTGGTATGTGTATTTGCTTTGATTAACCTTTCACTTCTCCATGGTATAAAGAAAACAAATGACCGCAGATTTTTTTAGAGACTTTGCTCATGTTGATATATTTAATCATTTATTTTCAAAAGGGTAAAACCCACAAAGTTTTTATTCCGAAAGTTGAAAAAAGTATCATTATTTTAATTACAATTACCGTTGGTCTAATATCATTTATAACACCAATGTTATCCCTTTTCAGTGATTTGATGCTTTTTACAGCTTGACTGTCCCTTCTCTGTTGATATGAAAAAAAACCATTATCAAGGTATACCAAAGCAAACTGTCAGACCTATACTATGACAAAAGTAAATTTTCATCTAATAGACAACATCATGCAGTATACAACGTAGTAAATAAATGAAAGACAATGCAATATTATATTCTTTATAATAAATTGTGAATGATAAACAGTTACTGCTGTTACATCGAGAAAAGGCAGCAAATTACCTGCCTACGCTTATGAGTTACTGTTAATTGCATTTATTTTTTTAAGCACAAAATAATACAAATTCCCCAAACGGCTAAATGGCATATTAAAGCATTATTCATGTTATTTCTATAGCTTATTATCAAATAAATCTTGTATATTATACGATTTTTTCAGTCTTAAACGTGAGTTTTTCAGGGTCACAGGTTTCTAGGATCAGTGAGAGATGCAGTTGTTGCTAACTAGGATTAATTAATGAATTTATCTTATCCATCAAAATTGAATTTATTAATCATCAAAGTCCACCAATAGCGTTACACTTTTAAATATTTGTATTATTGCAACTTAATCAGTAGATATATATTGCATTTGAAGAAAACATCAGGATAGGAAACACTTTTCGAGCATCTTCTCTTCCATTCGTTTTTTAAGCTTTATAAACTATGCAATTATGCATAATGTCTGAAGCTCGGCCACTGTCTGGACGGTATCCATAGGGACTAATAGCCCATAATAACGCTGCAGATATAGTAGTAGTAAAATATTTATTTTTGAAAGCTTGACATTTGTTACTGCTTTTTTTTTGGAAGTTCAAGGGTGGTCAAATTCATGTAATATGAACGTAAATCTCATTTCCAGTTTGCTCTGGTCATTTAGAGTATACGTAAAATCACAAAAAGATAATAAAAGAAACTGCATAAATTCAGAAACATTTTTGAAATAAATAAATAGACAAAAAATACATACAATTATCAAAGGGGTACGAATAAAAGAACGGTGATATTCCCTTGTTAATATATATTTGCAACGAAAACGATGAGTGTTAAATAGCAATGAAATTAAATTGACCATGGCAATTTCGTCTTTTATAAGTTACCTGTAGCAGCTTAGAACATTGTCCACAGAATACAGATTTTAAAGGAAAATTTCTACAAAATAGAATATAATGTTTTAAATGTATAAGATTCCCTTGTGATAGATCGTTTCAAACAGATGAATAACAGCTACGATATTAAACTATTCTAAAAGCACGAAGGAAAATCCCTAGAGAATGCATTATGATTAGTTTATTGGTATATACGAAGCTTGCATTGATATCAACGATTACCTTATTTGTTCATAAAATTCACTGAACATTTGAATATTCTACTGTAATATTGTTCAAACCAATAAGCAAGAGCTGTCATACATCAATGTTGACGACTAGATTGCATAACGATAGGTAAAATTGAACAAACTCTTAACAACTGTGTCAGTTCCTTCATTCGTTATTATTCATTATTGTTGTTTGAGCTTATCTTGTGTTTTAATAATCTGTTATTAATACCGTTATTAAAAGTTTTATTTCTTGCATGTTCTTTTATGTTCTTTTTGTACACTAACGGTGTCAGACCACCAATTCATCCACTCCAATTTAGAACGTATGTAAAAGTAGCCCTTCCCTAACAAAAATAGTGCTTTTGATGTTATTGTTTACTTAAATTAATCAACAAATTTGCAGAAATGAAACTTTTGTTGAAAGAGAAATATCTGTAGACCATTTTGAGTCACAAATTGCATGCCCAAGAGTTTGCATTAAAAATTGAGGATTAATGTGCTCCATTGTATACTTTTTTTAAAGATTTTTAGAAAACCAGGGGTTATTTTTAGCAGTACTTGTCTTCTGGAGGTTAGTAATTTGCTACAAGACTACAAAACATTGGTTGAAAATTGGCGTTTAGAAAGGTGATACATGTACAATTCAGGTTATACCTTGTTTCTATGAAATTAAACTTAAGGTAAAACATTTAGAAAGCTGTGAAAGTTGGAAAATTTGGTTGAATAGAAAGGGATTTTGAATTGGTGGTCTGACACCCAATGAAACTAAAAATTGCAGGGTTTATATATAGAAAAACCTCGTTAAATTGTGCCCCATCAACAATGAATCATCAAAATAAGGTCAGGATGAGCTAAACCAATAAAAGATATCAGGCTCATAATTTTGTAAAGCATATGAGCGTTTCGGATACACAGGACTTATCAAATGCGCTTGATTGAAAAGAACACTATGATAGGTGTGACTGACCGAAAATTATTGCCAAAAACCTTTTACAATTGAGAAAATGATCTAATCGTGCAAAATTACTGTTTACTAATGAAACCAGAGAATAAGATCAATGTTAGTTTTATAGATTAGATAATACTTGGTCATGTTTTATGAATATTGAAAGCACGAGGCGTAGACGAGGGTTTTAAATGACATAACAAAATTAGCCTCTCATTGTAATAATCAAACTTTGATATTAGTTCAGTTTAAGTGTTAACATGTTTAGTAAAAGGGATGTAAATCATTCAATGATTACAAATAAAATCAAAACTTAAACGCTTTTGTAGTTTTCTTTTGCTTTTCCCTTGGACATTGTCTTGGCCGGTTGTACACTTCTTAAGTGCAATTTTTAAGAGTTCACTTTCATGATTAATCTACAATGAAAAGTCACTCATGTGTAGCATTTTATAGTGCATGGAAAGCCATGTACTATGAAAAATAGAAGGGAAAATACTGATTTTCCATTGGACGAGAATGGGTGAGAATGTTCTAAGATACCTGTAAAATTGGCAATGAAAGCTTTAATCATGCAATTATAATAATAAAACGCATAAAGGGATAAGATGACATTAAATAATGAAAGGTTTGTTGCTAGATAAACCGTATCAATTTGAATTGTCCACCTTAAAACCTTTCTTTACAGAAAATATAATTGACTAATTACAAACAGTAGCGTGGAAGGTGACGTACACATAAAAAGAGAGGCGAAAGATACCAAAGAGGTATTCAAACTCATAAGTCGATCAACACGGCGGGTGCAACATGTGGAACAGGATCTGCTTATTCTTCTGGAGCACATAAGATCACACCTGATTTTTAATGAGATTCGTGTTGCTCAGTCTTTAGTTTTCTATGTTATCAAATAGCCCTTATCTGACGGATATGGCTGTTAATATTATGACCACATCCAATTGGCACATACAGTGGCATTATTAAAATACTTGTGACTCAGATGAACTCCTTTTCCTCACAGTTAACCCATATTGTATAAAACTGTGAGTTAAACACCTGACCAGCTGGCGCCTTGGTCGATTCATTTACTCCTTTACATACAAATTACTGGTTTATAAGTTTTCAATATTTGTTTAATAGGCAATATTTCAATATTCTTTCGCTTGTCAAAAAATCAGATTTCGAATTTTGATTCCTTTCAAACGTATAGTTTATGTCTAAGGATTCATTGGACTCAAACGAACTATAATCATTAATATATTAACCAACGATTATAATATAAGGTTTTGTACTACAAAACGAAAAGTTAGGAATGCAATTATGATCTTCTAACTAGCCCTCAGGAAATCACCTCCTACAAACTCTGTATGTTCACCAAAATCTGGATGTTCATCAACTAATATGGCAACAATCGTTTTATCAATAAAAAGAAAAGAAAATATTTGTAAATCACCTACCTAGAACTGTTACATTTATCAGATAAATGAAATAAAATATGTTTTTAATCGACAACCAGTCCAGTGACAATAAATTTTCCATCAAATGCACACGACTTCCGCGATAGTCACAGGGTTGAGGAAATTTAAGATATCACGGATGATATTACTATACTTATTTCATGTAGATGGGTTTGTGAGAATGTTAATTGAATCTTAAGGCTGTCACCGTCAAAAGTTCGTAATTTTGACTAATCAGAAATCTTATTTAATTGTAATGTTAAAATTATAAATCTACAATCAAATTATTGGATACTTACCTATAAAAATCGTCGATACAATATACATCGTCTTCAATCAGCATAAATGATTTACCTTCTAGACATTTGTTGCATGTACAACATCTGAAGCAGTTAGAATGATAGGACATGCTTATGCCTAGCATTAACTGAAAAAATAAAAAGTTCAGAATTTATCTCTACATCTTCCTAAAGGCAAGTCTAAATCTGACATTCATCAGTTGCCTTTAGAATTACATCATTAAACATGTTAAACATTTAAAGTTTTACCGTATAAATATGTAGATTCACAGCGAAAAGTGTTAAAAGTTGTAAATACATTTACCTAATTGTTATTGAGAGGTATAAATTATGTAAATTGATAAAAATAATTAAAAAAATACAGTTGGTAGGAAAACCAATTGTAAAGAAATGTATTTTGAAGGAATAATGACTAGAATCATGCGATAAATAAAATTATTTGCATGTAAATATCGTAAAATTCAAGTGATCTACCAAATGTGAAGCCCATCTAGCTCGTTAGCCTATAAAATTTCAAATTGTAACTGGCGGCTGATCTTTTTTTCCATTTTAATGTGCAGCATAGCGAAACAATCTATACTCTTGCCACCTTGCACCCCCATACTTGCTGATGAATTATAAGTAGATTTAATAATTGTAGATGACAACAAAAATATTGAAACCGAACTAGATATAAATTCAAGGCCCATACAATTGTACCTATAACTGAGAATTAAAGCTAATGCAATGTGATATCATCTAAAGGTTACGTTTCATACAATAGTGTATTACTTGTAAATTATATTAAGTCAGGGATTTCGTTACCACAAATTACTTTTAACTTTTACTAAATTCTTCCATAGATATAAAGATTTGGTTTTGAAGTTTGGTTGTATCTGTAGAAAACCTATTTCAAACGGGATAGACCATCCTCATCTTTACGGAGATGTTGTTTACCGAGCCCGGAAATCAGAAACAGTCCGGGTAAACTTATCGATCCTATAAATAAATTTATTCTGAAAGTTCACCCATTCAACACTGTTATTTGAATATTGTTTTTATTGGTATTTATATTGATTTTGTTATCAGTAAATCAAAATCAAACTAAATGATATTTTTATATACATATGCACATTCATGGCTCTACAATCTGTCAATACCTGTATCTTAGCGTTGAAGATGGTCATGTTTTTCACTGACTGTTTATGACGTCTTTAAACTAAATCCATTGGATGTTGGATGTGCACTGATTGATATTTTAGTCTAAGATGCATGATTTTTTCATTTACTATTTATTATTGGCTTTAAACTAGCTGTCCATAACTGCGAGTACTCTCAAATCTGAACTAAGTGTCTTTTTGCATTGGGGATGTATAATTTCCACTCCACGTCCACTCTGTTTTTGTTTTTTGTTAGATGTATTTCTATTTGTATCCATCTGATGAGTTAAGCCTTTTCGACTGATTTTTATAGTTTGATTTTATGTTACACCACTGTCCTAGGTTAGGAGGAGGGTTGGCGCCTTCAAACGAGTTTAACCCCGTTACAATCTGTATGTGCCTGTCCTAAGTCAGAAGCTTGTAATTCAGTGGTTGTTGTTTGTTGCTGTGTAACATATTTGCTTTTCGTTCATTATTTTGTACATAAATTAGGTCGTTAGTTTTCTCGTTTGAATTGTTTTACATTTTTCATTTCAGGGCCTTTTATAGCTGACTATGCGGTTAGGGCTTTGTTCATTGAAGAAGGTCGTACGGTGACCTATAGTTGTTAATTTCTGTGTCATTTGGACTCTTGTGGAGAATTGTCTCATTGGCAATCATACCACATCTTCGTATTTTTGTATTGAATGTATCGCTGAAACTAAGAGAACGTTAATTCATACTATTTATGCCACGTAAAGATGAAATCAAGTGTATGCGATAATTTGCATGTATCTGAATAATCTATTTTACGGAAATCAAAGTAGTAGTGAACTAAAACATCTATGTGGTTTGTGTTATTGAGAAATAGAGATTTTGTTACTCTAGAAAAGTAACAACTCCTTAGCACAAGGGAAATAAAAGTATAATATTTAAATGTCATCTTAAAAACTTACCCTGTTTTCTTGTATCATGTCATTACAGATGTAGCATTTAACGGGCTTTTGAATTTCAGATAACTGAAAAAAAGACCACCTTATTATAGTTCTGTAGTATAATCATAGCTAATAGTTATTCAGAAATGAATTAAAAACTTGATAAAACATAAAATATGCGATTTGTTTTTGCCCCACTGAAAACAAATGAAAAGCTGGAACAACGGCTCCCGAACTGTAAATTGATTGAGGAAAAACATTATTATTTAAATTGTTCAAATTACAAGTAAGTATGATTGGATGCTCTCAAAAAATTGTACTAGAATTGATAATTTATCTCCTGTAAAACTGTTTTAAAATGTTCATAATCGGATACTCGAACTATCATAAAAAATCAATACGACTAGTATAAGGAAGCAAAATAGGCGACATGTGCAGGGAGTATATAAAGTCAGGTATGTATCTGGAAACCAACACTGTTACCAATACTCTCTCTAGAATCTCAATATAGGTGTTGGGCTAAACATTCGAAATAAACAATTGATCAATTGATTGATTGGTGCTTAACGTTACTTTGAGCACTATTAGCTATTTCGTGGCGGTCAGGTTAAGGAAGTCGGAATGCCTGGAGAGAACCACCGACCTTAAGCAGGAAAACAAACAAACCTAGACAATTAAAAATGGAACCAAGCTCGAAACATACAAGGCAGGAGTTCCGCTGACCATAGCTTACTTGCAAGGTATGGAAATAATAGGACATAATACTTATAAGAGAGAGGTGAAAGATACCAAAGGAATATACAAACTCATTAGTCAAAAACAAACTGATAATGCCATGGCAAAAACAAAAACCGTTGAAAAGACAAACAGTACACAAAACATAACAAAGAAAACTAAAGACTGCGTAACATGAACCCCATCAACAACTGGGGATGATCTCAGGTGGTCCGGACGGATAAGCAAATTCTGCTTTACATGTGGTATTTAAACATTGCAAAAAAATAAAACAGATGTTTCTTTTGAAGAGATTTCCCTCACAGTTAAAAAACTTGGAAAGAAGTAAAAAAAAAAGTTTCATTTCCTGAGTTTTAATCAACCTTTCAAAATAGAGTAAAAAGTCCCTGAAAAAGAAAAATAGAGGTTGTTTTTAAGACATTTAATCCCTCTTTGAAAAACTGGGCACGGGGTTTCTGACCCTGGCTTCTCTGTTTGTCCAGAGGGCCAATGTCAACTAATAGTACTAAAATTAAAAAAATATATATATTTTAGCAGAATGCATATGCCAATTCTTATACAATAGAAAAGAAAAGATATGGAGTATCATTCCATGACACAAAATCATAACATGCACAGCAAAAAAAAAAAAAGTAATAATACAGCATGTTCTTCATCTCAAAGTCACAGTGAGGCCTTTAACACGGATAAAAAACTCTCACCTCACTGCAAGTTTAAGACGGCCCCTAGCATACCTGTATATAGCTGTCATATAATTTCATGCTGCAAAGGGTTGATATAAAGAAACTCTTTCTCTGTCATTGATTATTTAAGCCAGGAGGTCCCATTGACCTGTATATCCCACAAGTTCGAAAAACACATGCCCAGTATAATAAATTCGTAAAATATGAATAAATATTCAAGACATTTTCTACTTTCAATCACCAGTATACGTTTTGTTAAAATCAAATAAGTACCTATCAAACCTTTACCCAGTAGAATGAAATTAACCCTTGACCTTCTGACTTATATATTGTTATAATCAATTGGATTATGTTCCTTCCCTGGATATGTCATCTATACAAACTTCGTTTATCAACCATTAAAGGAAACCAAACTGATCATCGTAAAATCAACCAAAAAAGAATTATATTTTGATAATTTGTGATTTTGATCTTCAACTTGACCATTTAAATAAATCATTGACCCCAAAATCAATAGGCTGCTTTAACTGTTCTTGCGTATTTGTAGAGTACTTAAAAAGTGTACATATTTCTTTACATCCTACCTTTTGATTTTCTACATGGTAAAATCTTCCAATCACATCATGATGTTCTGTGAAATTTTGAACTGTAATAGAGAAATTAAAGTCAAAACTGAGCAAGAGTCACAATACTTTATCATTTGTGAATTAAATTCTTAAATATTTAACTTTTCTTGCTCTTCCTTCCACAGTATTTTGAATCAGTACCGGTTTTGTGGAAATTCGTTTGGTTAAAAAAGTTTCACTTCTTTATAAACAAATTGTATTTATATTTATTTGCCTTATTCGTTTATGTGAGGTGCTTTGGTTTCGTCTGTTCATTATTTATTGATAAAAAGGTTCTAAAGGATCTTTATCAAAACCAGCATTGAATAGTTTTTTTGTTTTTGTTTTGGATAAAGGTAACCCTGGCGTCATTGATTTTTAAAATTAAGTGGTGTATCTATGCACGTGTTAAACCATAATATTTTAGTAAAAAAAGGGAGGGAAAAGATACCCAAGGGACATTTAAACTCAAAAGTAGAAAACAAAAACTGACAACGCAGGACCAAAAGAAACAACAACAAATTACAAAACGAAACATAGAAAAAAAATGAAAAACACAAACCCCTCCAAAAACCGGGGGTGATCTCAGGTGATCTGGAAAGGTAACTAGCTCCTGCTAGCAAAGCTAGTAAAAATATACAGTAGCTGTCTTTTCTTGCAATGTTCAATTCAAAATTGAAGGTGCATTGTTTTTGAAATGGAGGAAAACAATATAAGTTCAGAGATTTTAAAGATACTCAGAATATTTAAAATAAAACAAAATATTTTTAAATTATTTTAGTTAGTTACGTTATATAACATTGTTTTATAAAGTGAACGCAAATTGATGATGAGAAACAAAGCAGACACCACCGACTTTATTGAATCCGGAATTATTTTTATCTAACTATAAATTACTAGGAAAAGGAAATTCCTACTCCACCGGCAAAGTATATATAGATAGATTTGAATATTATTCTATATTCATTTTGGTCATATATAGCGCTTTTCATGGTTTGATACGCATACATTCTTGGCTTATAAATATTTGGCTTTGAGCGTTCATAATAAAGGTAAAATAAGAATAACACATATGATATGTATGATTCGTAAAGTGCGAAAGATGGTATACCGCAAACAAAAGGGGCAAAGGTTTTTGTAAACCATATCCGGATTTTGACAATTAATGTCTCTTTAGTGATGTTAGGAATCGAAACGGTGTTTGGAAAGCCATACAATTTACCTCAATTTAGGATAGATTCTTGAATTTTGAGGAGTCAAAATAGGATGAACGGATCATATAAACCCGAAGGCAAATATAATACAAGCCCAAACGAAAAAATATAAACAAGTCTAAATTGAAAACAACGTTCAAACCTATGATTGCGTTGGATAAAAACCGCAATTTTTATACGTGTGCATGCAAAACAAATTTCTTGTAAGAGGGGTCTAAATACAGCACAAACAACATTTTCCCAAAGACCAAAAAAGTGAAAAAGTATATTTTAACAAAACGCATTTGACTAACAGGTCTAACAACAAATGTTCTTAAACCCTGCTAACTGCCATTGGTGATTGCCAAAAAAACGGATCACCGATGTAATAAATGGATCTTAATTATAAATTAAATACTAAACAAAAAACAATAAACTTGCGTAAAAGATGGTATACCGCAAACAAAAGGTGCAAAGGTTTTTGTACACCATATCCGGATATCGACAATTAATGTCTCTTCAGTGATGTTAGGAATCGAAACGGTATTTGGAAAGCCATACAATTTACCTCAATTTAGGATAGACTCTTTAGTTTTGAGGAGTCAAAATAGGATGAACGGATCATATAAACCCGAAGGCAAATATAATACAAGCCCAAACGAAAAAATATAAACAAGTCTAAATTGAAAACAACGTTCAAACCTATGCGTTGGATAAAAACCGCAATTTTTATACGTGTGCATGTAAAACAAATTTCTTGTTAGTGGGGTCTAAATACAGCACAAACAATATTTTCCAAAAGACCAAAAAAGTGAAAAAGTGTATATATATATATATATATGTATATAAAACGTCTAGATATTAATCAAGGCGCTGGACTCTGACCCTACCCATCAATTCAGCAAAGAGGTCACCACAAACTTTAAAATCATGTGTGAACAGGGTCATATTGATGAAGACACATTTAAATATCTAAAACCTGAAAAATCAAAACCAGGGCGTTTTATATCTTCTGCCCAAAATACACAAAGTCAATAATCTAGGTAGACCAATTGTTTCTGCCAATCACCACCCTACAGAGAAAACATATCAGAATTTATTGACTTTCATTCAAGACCACATGTAGAAAATTTACCATCATATATACAAGATACAACACACTATCTTTAGAACTTGGAATCTTTGAATCATCTCCCACATTAAAACAATCTTTGTCTCGCTTGATGTTACCTCTCTCTATACTTACAGCAACCATGACGATGGTATTGAAGCCTGTAGGGAAGTCTTACTCTCACAACACCTTACACCAACCGACTTAATGTCTAGTCCAGCTTATAACTTTGGTTTTGAAATGCAATAACTTCATATGAAGTGGGATAATACTGAACAAAAACTCATAGTGTTCATTCAACATGCCAACGATGCTTATCCCTCAATAAAAATAACTTATGAAATCTCTGACTCTAAGATCACATTTCTTGACACTGCTACGAAAGTAAAGGATGGAATCAAATTTACAGATCTGTATTGCAAGCCCACAGACAAACATCAATATCTTTCTCCTTTGAGTTGTCATTCCTAAACATTGCACCAAGAGCATTCCCTATAGCCAGGCCATACGAATAAAACGGATTTACTCCACCAATGATACTGCAAAAAAAGGCGACTTCAAGAACTTTGCGGTCCCCTAAATTCTCCTCTGAGTTGTCATCCTAAACATAGCACCAAGAGCATTTCCTATAGCCAGGCCATACGAATAAAACGGATTTGCTTCACCAATGATACTGCATAAAGGCGACTACAAGAACTTCGCGGTCCCCTAAAAAATCGGGTCTACTGAAGAAAAGACATTGATAAAGGTTTCTCTCGTGCTAACAACATCAGCCGAGATGAATTTTTACAATATAAAGACAAAAAGGTCAACAAAAGAGTGCCGTTTGTGCTGACTTACCATCCCAAATTTGAAAAGTTATCACACCTTATCCGCAAAATTGGAAAGAAATCGAAAAACATCATAAACTATCCAAATGAGATCAATGAAAAGATGTAGTTTTAATTCGCACAGTGCTTTTTATTTAGGTTATATTTCATATTACTACGCAGTCTCTGTTGCTATTCCTTTACCTTTGTCAACTCTAAAATTCTAGAATTATACCAGTTCAAACCGCAGGGTGCTTTTCATTCTATTCATTTGAGATGTATAAGTACGCAGCCACGTTCAATTACTAAACCTTTTTCAAAATTGTTTTTCTTTTAATCATTATCAAACTGCTATTTATTTGGGATGTGTAAATACGTAGCATATGTTGTAACTACTTTACCGTCGTCAAATTTGAAATTTGAGTACTAGACCAGCTCAAATCGGTCAGTGCTGTTCATTGGGAATGTATTTCTACGCAGTCTTTGTTTTAATATCTTAACTTTCGTCACCTGTGAAATTTTAGAAATGTACCAGTTCATATCGCACATTACTATTTTTGTTAATAGCATATCTATGCAGTCTCTGTTGTAAATACCTAACTTACGTCATTGATGATGCAATTTTAGAATTGTACAAGCGTTGTTGTGTTCGGTTTGAATTGTATAAATTTCAAGATTGTTATAGTTAAATCAGAATAGATTGATATGATTCATTTTACATCATAATCATACTGATGAAGGATATCTGTTATCCGTAATATTTATAGATAATTACGTTTAATGATTCCTTTTTTAATATTGGTGTTGGTTTGTACACTTTTTAGGCGTTTATATATATATATATGCATATATATATTTTGAAAAATATTGACATTGACGAAGGCTATTTGTTCAGTCGAAATATTTGTAAATACGATTTTATAATATCATCTTCGTATATTACCATCATATATTAGTATCGTTGCGGAAATCATAATTCATAATAATTTTTTCCTTTTTTTATCTGCGCAGTATCGCCTTTTCTAGACGATCAAGTACATATTAAATTTGCGGGTTGGTCCCGTTTACAGACTTTATGATATATATAATATATATACAAAAAATATCAAAATGTGATTGACCAAGTTTTCTTTCAATTTACACATGAAAAGTGATTAAGTCAATACAGCAAAAGCATTATTTTAACATCATGTGTTAATCAATTTTCCTATCCAAAGTTCATATTCAAAACGAAATTGTATCTTCAAATTTTGGAAATATATAAAGCATTAATATCAACCTGTGACAGTGAATTACATGGTCACCTGGATGAAAACTTGCTACTAACCCCTGGTTGTGTAATTTAATATCATCTAACTATACTTAAATTTTTACTTATACATGTATTTGCTTGTATTACTGAGACTTGTTTTCCAGGAATGTTTCCGTGTTTGCTGTAAATTGGTTCTTGTTGTCACGCTGTATTTTGCCAATCAAGCAATAAAGTTGTTATGAATACAGTTTTTATAGGTGATATTTTAAGGTAAAATCGGAAGCACTGTACACATTAAAACACAGAATTGACAATGACATATTAATAGTATTACCTTCTGTCAGTGTTTGGTAATTTGTAGGAAGAATGTCACATGAAACTTCGTTCGAACATTCTCCGTAGTTACACAATTCATCGATTTTACGACTGTGTTTATTCATTGCTTCTTTCATTGTTTTTACACCATCTTTCAGTAATATAACAGCTTGTGTTAAAATTTCTTCAGACTCTTTCAGTTGACCTTTAGCTGCAGAGATATCATTGTGAGTTTGCTCCTCAAGAATCATCACAGGCTTTACTATCAATTCTTCCATTGTGTCTTTATACATATGAAACGTTCTCTGTAGTTCTTTAACTGCGTTCCTCAACGACCGATTCCTACCTAGTATTGTATGTGTATCCGTCGAAGAAGTGTCTACAGTGCTTTTTTCACTACTTGCAGTCTCGTCATGAACATTATGTTCTACGTCTTCCTGTGAAGCTCCCCAAGCTGCCATGTTGTCAAATTGCTTCTTCCGTATTCACCTGGGGATTTTAGGCCAATTCTTAACTTCGAATAATCTACTTTCACAAGTATCATATATATCACGTATTAAGAATATCAATATTGTAAACGTTACTGTATTTTTAACGATACTAATCTACATTTTAAACAATAAATACTCAATATAGCTAAACTATAGAATTCTTTGATAATTAGAAATTTAAACACTTTACCTGTTTGTTTTTAAATAGATATAGACAGGAAAGGATCGGCAAAATATATTTTATGAATATGTTTTATTCGTACCGGATCGTCTTGGTGATACATGTACAATGCAGATAATGAAACAGTTATAAAAGTGTTTAGATTTGTGCAACGGTACTTATATAAGATGGTACTATACGAAGATGATGTTATAAAATCGTGTTGACAAATACTAAGGTTGAACAACTAGTTTTTGTCATTGTCAATATTTTTTATCAAATTAAAACAAAAGTAGTTGTTTATGTTTGAAAATTAGCTCAGTAATACAGACACATTTTTAATTATTGATAAAAGGTCATAGTTAACAAAATGAATATAGAACTGTCAATTGTATTATTCAACGACAAATGTAATACATAGTATACAGGTATACCTGAGGGCACAATGCTACATTTAAATTGTTTACTAATAATTAGGTCTTTCTACTTTTCCGTGGAAAGACGTTTTGTTTTTGTTCTGATTATTATTTGTTTTTCTTCCGCCTAAATTTTTTTTCTTGCGCAGTATTGTTTTTTCACAAGGTGTTGCTTAGATATTTGGTATAGGATATCCAACAGTTTATACGCTTTTGAAACTGACCCTGTTTAACCGAACACTTTTTCTTGTAAGAGTTATCTCCCCAAACACTGTTTTTGTTGTGTCCACTACTCCTTCGCAACCTTAAAATATTAGGATGATCATTTGGACCGAAGCTATCCGGAGACTCCATATGAGAGTTATTTCCCCTTATGCATTTGATATAAGTGATTTGCATTTGTAACTGGTAAACCATAAGTGACAGAGACCTAAGGTTTTGAGGTCCTTTGTCGAGAAAATAAGGTCAAGGTCAAATGTCAAGGTCATGTTCTAAATTTTTTTTTTAACACATATAAACGTTTTATTCCTAAATATTTCCTGCATACACTTACCTTAGTCGTCCAGGTAACAGACTAAGGGTCCCTGTTTACAAAATAAGCCATCTATCCAGGGGTAATAGAAGGCCAAGAATGTAGTCCACTTTTAGCCTTGTATTTACAATTAGTTTCAAAAATCTATTCACATGATGTTAGAAGCATCTAATTCTCTACCTGAACATAGTAAGTAATTAATGAGATATCCATACAAAAGATGTCCATTGAACGCAGCACACATACGGCTAACACTTTTAAATCATTTATATATATATGTATGTATAGATAAGATCTATAGTCTTATATAATAAAGCATAAATAACTTCGTTTAAAGCTTATAATATATTTTTTGTTGTCTAAATTTTCATTATCACTGACTTCAATTTTGTCTCATCGATGATGTCTATGCCTTTTAATTGAAGAACAAGTTTCAAATTAATTTTGAAGTTATATTTCCAAATACTATAAATATATTGTGGTTCTTTAGGCGTTTTGTTGTATTTTATTGACTTCCTTGTTTTCCATAGAGTCCATTTATAATATGTAATAATTGTGTTTAGAAAATTGTGATATTTGAATATTCCTGTGTTTATTCCTAATATCATGTCCTTTTTAACAATAGGATTATTTATTCCTATGTTTGATTGGATAAGTATTTCTTGAAGCTTGTTAACAATTAACTTTTATGTACTACAACTAAAAAATAAGTGTTGCAGGGTTTCTATGTTTCCATTTGATAGTTTCATTTTTTGTAATCTACATTCTATTTAAAAGCGTACGAATATTTTTGAGTTTTAACTTTGACAGTTTTATCATTTGGTTGTTAAAGTTCATAATCTCAAGGTCATTTGGTATCTTTAATTTCATTTCATTATGCAGATTCTGGTTTCTGCAAGATTTCAAAATTTGCACGAAATCTATAGGAAATTGCCTGTTTATTTCTAAAAAATTTGGAAATACAATTTCTCCGATCAATGAGCTTCCTATACATTTCATTGCAGCTGATAAAATCAGTATTTGCTGAATTTCAAATGGCCTTGATAGTTTTGATATCGCTTTTAAAAATAAAGGGTATAACAATGGTTTATTTTTGAACAAAACAGAAGAGTTCCCAAATATTCTCGTATTTAAAAATCTCTTTTATTGAATGGTATATCTATATTTTGTATGAAACCTGACCAAGTATTTATAATTTTCTAATAATTTGTGGTAGTTTGTTCATATTTAAACCATTCAAAGTTAAACATTTGCATACAAAAAAGGTATCATTATATTTTTCATCAAATTTCCGTAGCCAATACTTACCAATCGCATTCTAGCTTTCCAATGGTTCCTGCAGTAAGCGATATAAAAGTTTTATTTGCTTACTTTTTATGTTCTAAATTTTGATTTTGGCTTATTATCACTTCTTTTCAAAAACTATATAAGATATCGACAACATATTTTTACTAAATTGTTAGTTGCGACATTTCGTAAAACATAAATGTTGGTTGAAAGGATACGTTGACATTAAATAAGAGTTTTCTCCTCTCTTATATTTGATATTACGCGTATGATGATATAACTCATTAACCATATATAATAAAGACCTAGGGTCTTTTGATTTGAGGTCCTTGGTTGAAAACCTTCAAATTGAGGTCAAGGTCATAGGTAAATTTGATGTTTGAAGCCATGGGACTTTGTGCATTCGGTTGCAAGCCTTATGACCTATAAAAGCCAACTGGAAGTGACCATGTGTAAACCGGAAGTAGTTACTTTTTGTATTTTTCTAAAGTAGAAGTATATAGAACCATATATTTTTGGAATCAGTGTCAAGTAAACGTTCAATTAATACTGGAAGTGGCATTTTTTTAAACCAGAAGTAACAAATTATCTCCTTTATTTCAAACAAAAGTGTATAGAAACCATATATTTTTTGGAATCCGCGTACAATAAGCTAACATTTGACACTGGAAATGACATTTTAAACCGAATTTTTATATTCTTGTATCAAAATTTATCGTTTCGGGTGGAAAGACCTTCAATTGTTTTCTGAACCATTGGTTTTTAATGATCTATTTGAATTAGTTTACCTTTAAATGCACGAACGTTTTTTTTAAGCATATTTTATTTACTTAAATCTGACCGCAACTTGTCTGGTTTAAGTTCCTTATTTCCCCACTATTGAGCTTTAAATACGTAACTATACGATATTGGTTTTGCTCATCATTTAGGTCGGACTAGTATTCATAGTTGTTTTCATCATTGTTTTTTGTGCAAAGATGGATAATTATCAGGCAGTTATATAACATGTCGTTATCTTCATTCCTAACAAATAGGTTTTCTTTTACTTAGAAAAGAAATATTTTACTGGTTTATTTGTAGTTTATAATAAAACTAAGAAGTTGCACCAGTTCATACAATATATATTTCGTTTCATACATCAAAAGTTCTTAAAGGAGATCGTAACAATAAGATTTAACAGTTTAAACATGGTCAATTAAGAAGAGATTTAAACATCTGAAAACCACTGCTGTCTCTAAATTGTACGTTGTACTGAGAGTTTACGTATCACTCGAAAGTATGAAAAGCCATGACGCTATACTTTCAGCATGTTCAGGGGGTGGGTTGAGATCTCACAAAACATGTTTAAGCCCGCCGCATGTATGCGCCTGTCGGAAGTCAGGAGCCTCTGGCCTTTGTTAGTCTTGTATGTTTTTTAATTTTTGTTCATTTATATGTTTTGGAATTTAGTGTGACGTCCATATTCCCTGAACTAGTACACATATTTGTTTAGAGGCCAGCTGAAGTGCAGGATTTTCTCGCTGTGTTGAAGACCCATTGGTAGCCTTCGGCTGTTTTCTGCTCTTTGGTCGAGTTGTTGTCTCTTTGACACATTCCCAATTTCCATTCTCAATTTTATCTACTACAAAAACGTTTTTGTTGTTTACTATCAAATACAAAAAAAAAATTATTGACGTCTTTATCAAATTTATTATCAACTATAACAAGGGATTTGATGGTGTCTTTGTTATATTTATTTTTATCTTTTATACTGTGCGTGAAAAGTGATTTTATTTGTCAACAAAACGATGCCCAGCAATATAGCCTTTTTTCCAAAAATTGAGTCTATTTAGAATTTGGTTTTTCTCCAAAACTGTGTAATTTTAGGCGATTAGGTAAACCGTGGACCAATTGTTGAACACTTAATAAGACGTTTGAAACATTTAGGATTGACGAAAATTTGTGGAGACATCCAGGACACGAACTTCAAATTGTTAAATTGCGCGGGATAAGTGGAGAATTTGACAATTAAACATATTCTACTCATATCATTCAATGTATATATTTTGGCCGTAAAAAAAACGTAAAAAAAGACATTTCTAAATCATTTTTTAAACTTTTTTTGCACTCCTATATCAAACAAATACAAATCAACATAGTATGCAATGTCCATGCACGTATTAAAAGGAGTATGGCCAAGAAGGCCTTAAATTGGTCCTAAAAATAAAAACCTTGTAATACCATATGTAAAATCCCTTACCTATAATGATCTTAGATACATACAAATTTAGATAAATTATACGCTTTTGTTGTCTGCTGTTCGTTTTAACAGTGTTTGCTACTTTAAAGTTTGATATTTTATCAAAGAATTGTTGTTTTACTACTGAAGTTATATTTCACTGAATTTTAGAGCTAATACGGACCCTTTGTGAGTCGATGTTAACTGTTCAAACACATCAATAAGATAAACTATCCTGCTGGTTACTTTTCTATACAATTGTATTTTGAGAAAGTTTACACTTAAATATTGTATCGGTAGTATTATTTAACATCAGCGCAGTATTTAAAGCCCTTACCGAAATTGTTGAACTAATTCCTTTATGCACGATTTTTAAAACCTTTATTACGAATCCATAACATATAATCGACAACCATATTTCATTCAGTGAAACTTTGTTAACCATCAGCGTTTGTTTATTCTTTTCTTTCATCACGGTGTTTTTATCGCACTTGCGCTGTGCGATTGTCGAAAAACTAACGAGACGTATCGTGGTTAATGTTACTGCATACTAGAAAGCTATCTGTAAATTAAATTACATGGAGACAATAATTAGACAACAGTACATTGATAAAGATTATGATGAGATGATGGATTTGTTTTTAGAAGAAAGCTCATGAACATGTGTTGTATAATAAAACTTAGCCATTCAAGTATATAAAACATGTTAAACTTTCCAAAAATTTGAAGTATTATTTGATTTTAATGATTTC
Organism: Mytilus californianus; assembly: GCF_021869535.1. NCBI lineage: Eukaryota > Metazoa > Mollusca > Bivalvia > Mytilida > Mytilidae > Mytilus > Mytilus californianus. The sequence continues at coordinate 66,822,073 of NW_026262745.1, forward strand.
TGTATGATATAATCTTAAGAGTAATGCAACAGTATACGTTTATTATTTCAAGTACATTTGGAGATTACCTGCACCATTTGTCGTAATTCTAACCATGTTCTGTTTGTCTCGATTGTGACATTGCTAAATGGGACTTATATGCTTTCTTACAATGAGTAACACGACTTCAGCCACAGTGGAGAAGGAACGAATTCCCCTACCAGAGACTAAGATGTCATTCTTTAGTTTTGTTTTGCAATGCGTTGATAAACCTTATAATTATTTACTATTGTTGAGTGTAGTTTGGATAACTTTTCTTTCGGAGCCTAGGTATATTCTGTTTTTATTGGACAGATAATTTTTGAATGCACCCTTAGAATCTTTTCTCTCGGCCTGTCCGACAACAAAATGCCAGAAAAACCAAACACATACAATTTATAAGCATCTAAAACTTCCTAAAATATATGGATATATTTTTCAACAGTTACATGATATCTACTGTAAAACTGATCAATTTCATACCACAAGTACACACCTGACGAAATAAATTATAAACACAAAATTTCTACATTTGACTTGATATCATTTATATCACATACACTGTATTACATTCAAACCCCTATGAAGACAACTTACGATACAGTTCTTTTTGAAAATAAAGAGAAATGTCTATTTTTTGTATTTCTTTTATTCATACATATACAACTACAACAGAAAGCCGAAGCAACTAATTTTAATATTAGATATGCTTATATTTTACGCACAAGATTTTCAACATTTCCACATTTATGTATATCTGTATAATTATGCAATTATTCAACGCCTTTAATTGTTGTTTAAGAAAATGTTGATATCAAATTGGATGTTTTGTGCACTTAGGTAAAGTTTTTCAGTTAAAGGTATATGGATCCAAAAAAATATTATAATTACATTAAAAACAATAAACCACCTTATTTCCGATAACATTTTGATTCAGGTTTCTAATTTAACCACTGAAACATTGCTACATGCATTTTAATTGATGCGATGGAACATTATCAAGAATTGCCTTTAAAATAGTTTTGAGGAATTAGTTCAGGTTTTTTAGCAGCACAGAGGGGAGAACCATGTAAACCCTGTTCTACTAATAAGTATGGCGATAGGTGCGTTGACACTTGCAATATAAACTGTTCGAAAGGCTTTTTATTGATATTATTTTGAAATGCCTTTTTTAAAATGTATACTGTTGATAATATACTTACTCTTGGAATATAACTGAGAGGGCTTCGTGTAATAAATTCAAACCAAAATCCATTTGCACTAATTGGTATATGACTTTGGTATGCTCTGTCTATTACTGTATTATGTTTGGTAAATCGAATTCCAATTTACTATCACTTACAATACATTTTTTGTTAGCCTCTTTGTCAAAATTACTACGAAATACCACACCTTTTGCTTACGTCTTTGTTAGATTCATTTGTATGTGTGTTTGATTTTTAAGGCAGTTGTGTTGTATATCTGTTTTGTATGTTAACACATTTATGACTGCTGGATCCCAATTGTTGTCGCACTAACCTATTATTACTATTATTGCTCACCCAATTTTGTCAATATAACGGAAATATAAAGAAGTGTCATACAAGTTGGAGGTTTGGATAGCTATAAAACCAGGATTAATTCACCATTTTTTTCGAAAGTCAGGAATATGGCAGTTGTTTTTCACTCGCTCCGTTAGTTGATAACGTTTTATTTTGTCAGTTTTTATGGACTTCCAACTTCTGAATATACCTTGTAGTTCGGTATTTTTGATATACTTTTGTATTCGAAAGTACAAGCATGAAATGTGAAGTCTTTGGTATTTTGAAATTATTCAGAATTCCAAATTTTATTTTAAAACGCGGTGTTTTGTAAACACTACAAAACTGTTTTTTGTGTTATTGTTGTATTGTTGTATTGTATAACATATTGTTACAATTTCAATTCGGTCATCCAACAAACTGCTGTTTGCAATCTCTTCTGATATAAGAATGAAGGACGACACGATGCGTGTATCAGGTTTTAAGTAATATAAGCTTGGTGTCATTTAATGCTAGTATTAAATTGTTTTGACTACGTTTGGTATCACTACACATCCTCTTCCAAAAAGGGAGACCTATTTTTCAAAGCCATTTCTCCCTCTACCTGTTCTTCTTCTCATGCAAACTATGTCTTTACATATCAATTACAAAAGATCAATCATAGGTTGTTCTATGTTCCTTGGCTGGATTTCAATCTCTTAAATATATTTGAATAAACAGCTAGCCTTATTCAAAACCAAAGTTTGGAATTTTTGCCATCTGTACAAATATGCGAGTGATAGCAGCAAACGTATCATACCTGTATTACAGATGCCAGTTCTACAGAATCGAAATAGCACTTGATGTTCTGAATTTTCCTTTATCAGGTACGATGAAAGCTAAATTCAAATATTTGCAAGACTTATGCATAAGTACCGTAGCACATGAAGACTAACATGACAAAAATAGACCTAAAACAATAGCCAAATCCAGTCATAGTTGAAAGTTTGAATAAAGTCTAGTTGTAGTCTATAAAATCTGAAAAAAAAAACGCTACTGAAAGTTGCAAATGTATTATATATTGCAGATGCCATAACGTGATGGGATGCATTCCTTTTACTTCATCAAATTCGAAAAATCCTAACAAGAACACTTTATAATAGAATAAAGAAATATAAAAACAATAAAATTAGTAAATGTGAAATTTAGGTAAAATAAAATATTTACTTTTTAAGGTCAGTAAGAAAAACATGATATTGCCACAAATGTCAGGAAAAACACAAAGGTAAATAAATAAACTAATAACAAGCATGAACATACGCAATTATTGGTATACTAATTATAATGAAATTGGGAAATTGTCATTTTTTTAATTGGTAAAAATTTGTAATTTATCACAGAAAATGTCTTGAAATGACAAACAGCATCGTGTAAAATGTTTTGCAACTTTCAGTAAATTAGATGCTTTAATCCGTCTGTCAAATATATCTATCAATTTGAAAAGCATTAGATGATAATCTTTTTACATGTACAAGATATCAATTTCCGTAATAAAAAGGCTCACATAAGGGGCGTGACTCAACATTTGTATTTATATCAGAAATTACAACATGTACTTAGCTTGAGATTCATACATCATTATTATGTATCTAAGACTCAAATATTAATCAGTATACATTTAGGTTTTAATTTTAGTTTCGTTTTGATCATAGATTGTACTTTTACAAACTTCAAACTTGGTTCTTTGTCTATTTTCAATTGTGTGCAAGTATTAATTATCATTGTGAATATTTTAATCATCAGTTGCATTTTTTTTAATCTCTGCATCTCAGTGTGAGTTTTTTAAATGTTTAAATCTTTTAACTATGACGATCTTTTAAATGATTTTATTTGTGAATATATTTTACAATAACTATTCAGTTATATACATTTTGCACATTACCTAACAACAAGTATCGAACAATAAACCACACGTGTATTTTCAATAAATAATCCACCGTTTAACTAAATTAAATAATCTGTATTGCACTATATGCTGTGTTGTAACAATTTACTGTTGTTAAACTAATGGGCTGGTGATACCATTGGGGAGGAAACGTCCACCAGTAGTGGCATCGACCCAATGGTTGTAAATAAACTTATCATAGATTCCAGGATTAGAATTGTGTACGCCAGACGCTCGAATCAGAAAAGATAAAAAGGACAAATTGAGTACGAAGTTCAATGGCATTAAGTACCCAAAATTCCGAACTGTTTTGTTTTGACAGCTACTTCTAAGGTAACCTATTCCTGGGTTCGAAAATCCTGGGGACAATTCCTCCACTAGCATTGGCATATATGACAGTTGCTATTTATTTTATTTGCAAGAAAAAATAAAGGCAAAGAGTTGTGAATATCATTTCAAATATGTCTGTAGGTACACAGATCCACGACATTCTGAGTTATGCTATTTGTTTCGGATCAGTCACTTTGATATCATAATGGGTATCTCAATCATGATTTACTCCAGAAAACGTTTTAAGAAACACAATAACCAAAAAGAAAGACATGCCGATTTGGTGGAACAGGCTGAAATATATGTAAGAGTCATATGCCTAGCCTGAAATATGTGTCCTGTTATCAAACCAAGGTCCTATATAAGGATAAATAGCATTTATAGTTCACCGTACGGCATTCAAAATTGAACAAACCCAAACCGTATAGTCAGTTATAAGAGCTGTTAAAAATATAACAATTTAAACGTAGAACCCAAACGTAAAACAAATATAACATGCACCAACTTCTAAATTACAAGCTCCAGATTTGGAACAACCACATATACACTACAAACCAGTAAAAGTCTGAAATGGCCTATATCTGTACTCGACTGTACTGATTTGTACTCGACCAGTCTGAATTGGTCTGAATTTTACTCGACATTACTCGACCCCAGTCTTAACCATACTCGACCGTACTAATTTGTACTTGACCCTTATCTTTGCCATTGAAAATAGTCTGAACAATTACTTGACCAGTCTGAAACAGTCTTAACCCATTCTCGACCTGTACTCGACCTTTTTTTTCAGTCTAAACCATACTCGACCAAAGGTCTGAACAATACTCGACCAGTCTGAACCATACTTGACCAACAAACCTATACTTTTTTTTAAGTTTAGCTGTTAAAATTAATTTCTTTTTTCTGACATGACAACAGCCACAACAAAATAAGGATATATATAAAAACATATTTTTACATCCTTACATGATTCTCAGATTTATCAAATAGAGATAGTTAAATTAAATTATCTTGTATAATAATTTAATTATATTAATTTTAAAGTTTTAGAGTTTTGTTAAAAAAAAGATTTTCTTTTAACTAAAAACCACACCTTTATTGAGGGTAATAAAACCTTATAAAGGTGCTTCTTGTTTGGTATGTGTTTTTTTTTAAACTTAATTTTCCTAAATTCTTAAAGAAAAACTATATAAGTTTCATGGTTACATAGAATAGTTATATAACTATCGTTTTAATGAGGAAACACCAGCCAAAAAATCACTGAAATTGTTAAAACCTTATTTTAGAAATATATCTATTCTTATTATAATTTGGGATATATTATATATAATATATATCAAAAAGAGATAAAAAAAAGTTAAAGAAATAGATAAAATTTTTCTTCTGATTAGTGGTAAAGTATAAAGTAATACCTCCTGCTTGGGGCAAACTCTTTAAAAAGATCATACCTGGTCAGAGAGTATTAATTTCTAATTAGCATTCATTAAAAATTGCAACATCCTGTAAAACTTAAATCGCAAGGCCTTTTGAATTCACTAGATAAGTAACACACGAGTTAAAGAAAAAAAGGGCTTTCTTTTTACCTGTAAAACACACATGTACTGAGGTAATTAAACCTTATTAAAGTGCTTCTTGTATGCCATGTCTTTAATTTTGATAAAAGTTTTTTAAATCTAATTGAAATAAATTTTTTCTGCAACTTTGGAACACATTTCCTTTTTTAAATGTTTATCAAGGATTGCTATGGAAGTTCTATTATCATGATTATATTAAATTCTTAGTTTTACAAAACAAAAGTGTGATTTTTAAAATTTATTAAGTTGCTTTGTATACTATTTTAAATATATTATAATAAAAAAAATGTTCACTGCATTATTAACTAAACTCAACTGACACCATAAATATATACAAGGCTTAAGTAAATGGTGAAAATTGTCCAGTAACCATAAAATATATCTGAAACATTCAAAAAAATTTGAATAACATTCAAAATATTAGTCACAATTCAGTGTTGAGATTATTTGATCAGCTTGTTTTATTTTTGTTTTAAAGGTGATATCTATATATATGTAAGTGTTGATAAATATGGTGTTGAATTTATATTATGTTTATTGTGAAAATTTGGTTTCAATGCCATATTGAATACATTTTAAATTTCAAATTGTTGTTCAAATTTCTAGCCAGGGGAAATAGCTGTTAAAAACAGTTCCTAAATTGATTAAATTCAATAGATAGATACAAAAATTAGGTCTAGGTTGGTTAAGACTTAGTCGAGTATGGTTCAGACTAGGTCGAGTATGGTTCAGACTAGGTCGAGTATGGTTCAGACTAGGTCGAGCATGTTTCAGACTAGGTCAAGCATGGTTCAGACGAAAATAAAAATGGTTAAGTACTGGTCGAGTAAAGGTCGAGTACAAGTTCAGACTGTTAAGTATGGTTCAGACTACAGTCGAGTATTATCAAGTAAATCTCAGACCAATTCAGATTGGTCGAGTAAAAATCAGTACAGTCGAGTACAAATATAGGCCATTTCAGACTTTTACTGGTTTGTAGTGATAGTATATGACATAGGACAAGCACAGATGCAATTAATTGATTGGAACTGCTATATTATAACTGAGCAAAAGGAAGTGAACTGTTTAAAAATAACGAAAATATAATTTCCAATGGGACTTTATATTTTAACCTCATAAGTCATAGCAGGCTTAATATTCACACAGGTTGTCATATAATTTTGACATGTTCTTAATGGCAGATAATTTTTTGTCAAAATAGAAATAATTCATGTACGAAACTGAGATCTATACATAATACAAATCAACAGCGAACCCAGTATCTAACGTAGGTAAACGCATTGAGTGTATCAAAATTAACGTGACAAGAAATATATAATTTCAAATGAACATGGTGGTTTAAACACATTTGGCTGTAAAACAGCTATCCTTATTGTGTCATGAAACTGTTATATTAAATTTGAAGCTACGAAACACCAGAATTATCCTTTATATCTTTTTTATGACTCAATATTTTATAATTGTAATGTACACTTTTATTTCAAGTTCGTTTTTTTAAAGATAGGTGTTTCCTGTACTGATTATGTTAGCACAACGAACTTAAGAATTGATATTTCAAAAAAATATTGATGGGTTGATAGTCTCATTGAAAATCATACCACATCTCCTTTTTTTTGTATTCATATGTCAGAACTGTGTTTTATCTTTGTTATTTTTGTATTATTTGAGAATGCTTTGTTGAATGCAGATCTATGATATATACTGTTTAATTCCTTAAACATCTTTTTCCACTCGGGATACTTAAGAACTTGACATGTTGTATACACCTCAATTCCGTTTTTAAACTGTATTTTGACTTTGTACTTATTGCTTTGCTGGGTACTTGTCTAACGATATGCATCTTCTTCTATTCTAAATGGAACTACATAAAATGTTAAGCGGGTTACATTTGCCTCAGAAATAGTTTTCAAAGGATTTACCATATTTGCAATATTAGAATTCAAATTCATAAACAAAAGTTGTAACAATGAATGGGGAGCGGATTTCCTATCAATCTTGTCTAACAACAATAATAGATTGTTTTCAACATAAATTGATTATGTTTGAAATATAGCAAATGTGTATATATCGTACGTTTTAAATTGAGGAAGTTTATAATGAATTGTAAAATGAAAAATATGGATCAAACACTTAAATGATCACATATTGTTAGGTCGTTTTTTATGAAGATTGTATATTTAAGTCACTTACTTCACTCTACTGACTCCAGCATTTACATATATTTTGAAAAGCAAAACGAGACTGAAAACATCTGTAGAACTGACAATAACTAATAAATCACCCTTCAGACAAGAACTTAAGATAAAAAGAAGGAGAAAAATAACACAAACACATAGTGTATGTATGTTTGTCTTCTGTGTGCTTGTTTTCTTTGTTATTTCGTTCTAACTTCTGTTTGTTTGTCCTTAATTCTTCTGCATTCATGTGTTTCTACTTAAGTTATGGGTCATTCTCAAAACTGGTCCAAATTCATGTGCATGAAAAAATCCAATAAAAATAAACAATATATATAAGTACATGTACTGTACTAAGATTGCTGTCTCAAATGAGATTCGGAAATAAATTTAAAATATTTGTGTGTATGATTATTATAAAAATATATTCTCAAATACCTCCAGACTATTCTTATTTCACATGTGATTTCGCCATTTAAAACACTTACTGTAATGAATTCAACTTTCTTGTGCAGTAATATGCATAGTTATGAGGAGGAAATATTTAAAAATGACACTCCGTAAAGTTTACTGACACCATCACGAATTGACTGATCTATACGATGTGTCTGTGTCTAAACTAACTAACGACATTTTTACCACGTCTTAGATTGTGGATTACAATCTACGTCGTCTGGTCTGCTAAGTACCGAACGTGACCTATTCCCGAATATGACTGTTTTCCCGAGTGTGAATTCGCATTGCTATTAGACGTGTCTCGGTATTTATACATCCAACATTCATGTATTTAGTTATGATGTTTCGTTTGTAATTCTGGTTAGATATTGTGTTATGTCTTATCGTTTGTGGTTTGAAGTCTATTTTTATTTTCTACATGTATGTAAAAGTTAAGATAATTTATCAGCTAGTTCATTGATATGATTTTTAGTTTAAAGCTACTTTATGCACAAGATTAATTTGTTTTTACAGCTTTGATTTAGAAGAAAAACCAACATGGTTAGAAAATACAAATAATTACACCATTACTAACATAATTCTATATTAGTATTCTTCTCAATGAGGGTCGGTTGAAAACAAAACTTTTCGACAAAAGAGATGATTTCAGCTTCCCAATTGTAAAGTTTCCGTTTCTATGTAGCAACATTCCCACAGCGCCTGCATACGGAGTATATATCTCCCAATTGATACGATATTCCCGGGCTTGTATTTCCTATCATGATTTCCTTGATAGAGGGTTGCTGCTCACAAGGAAGCTATTAAACCAAGAGTTCCAAATGGTGAAGTTTAAATCATCCCTTCGTAAATTTTACGGACGCCATCACGAGTTGGTTGACCGTTATGGAATATCCGTTTCACAGATGATAGCGGATATGTTCCTAATGTCGTAACTACAATACCCTTCCCTTTTTCACGAATGCGACCTACCGAATTAGACTATTAACCGGGTTTGTACTAACAAGAGCAACACGACGGGTGCCACATGTGGAGCAGGATCTGCCTACCCTTCCGGAGCACCTGAGATCACCCCCAGGTTTTATTGGGGTTCGTGTTGCTTAGTCTTTAGTTTTCTATGTTGTGTTTTGTGTACTATTGTGTGTTTGTTTGTCTTTTTCTTTTGTAGCCATGGCGTTGTCAGTTTATTTTCGATTTATGAGTTTGAATGTCCCTCTGGTATCTTTCGCCCCTCTTTTGTAATGGTTAGAAAATAAGTAAAATAACACCATTACAAACTTAATCCCAATTTTATATTCTATATTTAGAAGTTTACCTGTGACGTCACTTTTTGTGTCGTTGATACATTCGTGTGACGCACAGTTCATAATTCTATTGTGGTGTAAATGAGAGGTGGCCGTTGTTATTTTGTGGTTTACATGTTGTAATGTACTATTATATTATTTATTTATGTATGTCTCTGTCCTGAGTGTTCTTGAGTTTAGTTGTAATGTAATCCTGTCACGTAATGTTGTCGTTTTAGCGGTATTTTTAACATCGCCATATAAGCGGGAGGTTTGGCTAGCCATAAAACCAGGTTCAACCCACCATTGTTTCTTAAAATGTCCTGTACCAAGTCACGAATATGGCGGTTGTTATCAAATAGTCCGTTTCTATGTATATTGGCGTATGTTTTTGTAGCAGTTTAGGGTTTATGTTGTTCCGTTGTTTTCCTCTAATAGTTGATGTGTTTCCCTCGGTTTTGGTTTGTGACCCGTATTTGTTTCAGTTAAATCGATGTATGACTATTGAACAGCGGTATACTACTGTTGCCTTTATTTATTCGAGTCTGGTAAGGAGGAACACATAAAAAATAGTAGATATTTCTTTTAAAATAGTTCCTGCGCAAACATATTGCTATGACAAAGGACAAAGTAATAAAATGGAATATTGCAATAATCTTTTTGTAATAAGATACATTCATAATGTCAGAACATCGTTTTTTGGGAGGGATGTGTTACTAATAATCCCTGTAAATCGAAAACCTGAAAAGATTACTGCGTAATTGCAAATGACAGAAAAAAGAAAATAAACATTTTAAATTACTTAGTGTTATTTTTTTTTATTTGTCTGTTGTACTATTGACCTCATCCTCTATATTTTCCGGATTTTCAATCATATCTAGCAATTAATTTTCACATCATCTATACAATATAAATGTATTGTTTTTAGTGATAAATACTTTGACTGGTTCATGGATTTCGTTCTATTTTTGTACTTCTATGCTTCTTTCGGGACATGTTTTTCTTCCAGTGTATGCAGCAAGCAAGCTAGGTATTCATTATTATTGTTATTTAATGCTATGAACATGCTACGGTGTCATTTATACAATACATTTATAAATTTTAGTTCCTTTTTTGTCATATTGTCTCCTTATATTGCAAATAATTTCAAATAAATGCACCACTTGTCTGCACTTGCTTCCAATCGCTACTGATATTCTTTCCACTTTCAGTGCATATTAAGATGTGATCAATATATATTTTAATACTTCATCGTTCTAAGTAGATCATAGATATAGGAAGATGTGGTATGAGTGCCAATGAGACAACTCTCCATCCAAGTTACAATTTATAAAAGTAAACCATTATAGGTCAAGGTACGGCCTTCAACACGGAGCATTGGCTCACACCGAACAGCAAGCTATAAAGGGCCCCAAAAAAAAATACTAGTGTAAAACCATTCAAACGGAAAAACCAACGGTCTTATCTATATAAAAACGAGAAACGAGAAACACGTATGAACTACATAAACAGACGACAACTACTGTAATCAGATTCCTCACTTAGGACAGGTGCAAACATTTGCAGCGGGATTAAACGTTTTAATGGTACCAAACTTTCTCCCTTTTCTGAAACAATAGTATAACATCACAACATAGAAAAACACACTATAAAATATCAATTGGAAGGCTTACCTCAATCAAAAAAAGTAAATCAACACACAATGAACGAATAAATCTGACGCATATATTTCAAAGACATTTACTAAGTAATCTTTACAAGGTATTGTTAGTCAGTGTCAAAGATTACGTAATTTTATTACAGTTATATAATTTTAAAGCAGGTTTCACATCTAAAAACAATAAGTTATCATTCCCCCTTGGTATCTTCTGCCTCTTTAGGGCTCACTTAGCCCAAAGGGCCAATGTGAGTTATTGCTCTATCTTGGCGTTCATCGTCTTTCGTCCGTTGTCGACTATTAACTTTTATAAAAATCTTCTCCGAAACTATTCAGCCAATCTTTACCAGAATCATCCTTGTGATATCGAGGTGAGAAAATGTGTGTCAATAATCCAGTCCAGTCTGTCGTCTAACATAGCCGATAGATCTAAAAATATAACATAGGGATAAAATTAATATATTGTTTATTGTCTTGATATGTTTTAATTTTGGCTAGACTTGCAGAAAACTTATATTTAACGAGATAGCACATCCTAATTTTTACGGAGCTGTTGTTTACCAATCCTTGAAATTTAGATATAACCCGGTTAAACTAATCGGTCCTTTAAACAAACTTATTATAAAAGGTCACCAATTCAACACTATAATTAGATCTTTAATATTGTTTTATTGGTATACATAATGATTTTGTTATCAGTAGATTAAAACAAAACTAATATTATTGTTATATCCATATACATATGCACATTCACGGCTCTACAATCTGTCAATACCTGTATTTTGAAATTGCACAATGTCATGTTTTTCCCTGACTGTTAATGACGTCTTAACACTTGAATGTGTGCTGATTGATACTTTAGTTTTAGATACATGATTTTTTCATTAGTTGTTACTGGCGTTAAACTAGCCGTCAGTAACTGCAAGTACTCACAGATCTAGGAATGTATAAATACCCTACCACGTCCGGTCTGTGTTTTTCTGCTTTGTATCGATATGACATGTATGATGAGTTTAGTTTTTATCAACTAATTTTTAAAGTTTGTTCATATGTTGTACTGTTACATCACTGTCCAAGGTTAGAGGAGGTTTAATCCCGCCACATTCTATATGTGCATGTTCTTAGTCAGGAACCTGTAAATCAGTGATTGTCGTCGTTCAATGCAGTATATCATATTTGTATTTTGTTCATTGTTTTATACTTAAATCAGGCCGTTAGTTTTCTTGTTTGATTTGTTTTACATTTGTCATTTCGGGCCCTTTTATAGCTGACTATGCAGTATGGGTTTTGCTCATTTTTGCCGTACGGTGAACTATAGTTGTTAACTTCTATGTCATTTGGTGTCTAGTGAAAGGTTGTCTCAGTGTCAATTATAACCCATCTTCTTTTTTTATAAGACACTATCTACAAATATGTAGGACATATACTTCCTGTTTGCATTTACTTTGAGTTTTTCAGCATGTTGAAAGAAAACAAATATTTTTTCTGAAAAGAAACTACTGAAGAGAATGACTTCATATTTGGTCAGCAGCTGGACAGTGATGAGTTGTAGTGTTTGAGTTCTTTTTGGATCTATCAGACATCTACTTCCTTTTAAGCTCACTTGGCCCGAACTGCCAGTGTGAGCTTTTGCCATCACTTGGCGTCTGTCTTCAACCATTAAGTTTTAACCAAACTTGGCCACAATCATCAATGGCTTATCTTGTTTAAAGAAAATTTCTGATGACCCCACCTGCCAACAAACATGGCAGACATGGCTAAAAATAGAACATATGGTAAAACGCAAGTTTTGTCTATTATTTTGAAAACTGCTATAGATAGAAAAACTTCGACAGGACAAAAATGTTCAAAATGATGAGATCTACATAATGTCTACGACATCAAAATTGTCAGATGACTTTTTAAAGGAGTTTTTGCACTTAAACAAGTTTTTCCATTTTTTTTTTCATTTTTCTCTTACAAATTATAATAGATTGACAGAAACTTTAAATAGCAATTTTTTTTGCATTCATGCCTATTATCTTGAAAACATAGTAGATAAATAGAAACTTTACTTAGCAAAAATGATCAGCAGACAAGATCTATTTATAGGTGAAATGGCCGTAATCTTATGTCAACTCGGTATTGGAGTTATTGCCCTGAAATGATAATTTTTACCATTTGTTTTGGTATTTTTTGCCTATTATCTTGAAAACTGTAAATAAATAGAAACTCTGAAAGGAAAATAGATCAGCAGGATATGATCTACAAATACGTCAACATGACTGAAATTGTCAGTTAACTCTTTATCATTTTTAATAGAGATATTCCATTTAAATGATGATTTTTACTTAAAAGGGGCTATTGTTGATGATCAAGTTGAGCGACACAGGCTCATGAGAGCCCTTAGTTTTTGATACTTTGAATTACCAGTTGTGGTATGCTTAGCACAACCGATAAGAGCATTCTTGTTTAATTACAATTACAGCTAGATTTCAGTGGTATGATAAATCTACACCACAATTAATAAACTGGGACAAAGGACAACCGTCAAGGAAAACTCAGAGAGGGAACCAGGAGAACTGATCATGGAATGGGAAATGGAATGATTTAGATTGTTCAGAGACATGTAGATACATTTGTGAAAAAATGCAAGGTATATTGAATCATAAAATGTTTTTATATTTGTGCAGCAATTGTTTTCATAGGAGTTGGAAACACATGATTCTAGAAAATAAAGGGATACAGCTGCAGAATGTAAACGATGAAAGTGCATGTATTGAAATAAGTGTGTACACAGTATTGTGCTTGATAAACTGTGATAGATGCCTTCTATCACAGAAATTATATAAGCTATAGAATATATAAGATGAAAACAAAACCAAAAAGGCTAAAGCATGATTTTCTAAATTGAATATTATGATACATATCTAATTCATGATTATACCTGGTATTATATATAGTGTGCAAGAAAAAACGTGAACCAACTTTCCAGCGATAAATGAATTGAAGTTTTGACAAATTATGTCTGAAGTAGCTAGTTAGAGACAAAATGGACACCATTTTTATGCCCCGCCTAAGCGGAGGGGGCATTAAGTGGTACCCTTGTCCGTCCGTACGTATGTCCTGAAATTAGTTTCCGTTCTTTAATTTTAGTTCGCCTCAACCAAATGTTATGAAACTTATACACAATGCTTATTACCACACATCACTGATCAAGTTTGAATTTGTCATTTTTTACCGTTCTGAAGAGTTATGCCCCTTTACAAATGGAAAAATTGCTAATTTTTCAATTCATTTCTCTAAGTGAAGTTTGCCTTAACCAAATGCCACGAAACGTATATGGTTTTTACCACAAAAACTCAGATCAAGTTCGAATTTGGGTGGCGTCACTTTTGCAGTTCTTGAGTTATGTCCCTTTATAACGTTATATCCAAGCGGGGCATCATCTGTGTCCCATTGACACATTCTGCATTTATTTACATAATAGATAATTAAGATTTCTGATTTTAATAGAATATATCTGGACAGATCATATGAAACAATGAGAGTTGTTACTGATCAAAATTAAATTTAAAAAAATCAGAAAAATTAAAAATAAAATGAACAACAAATAAAAAAACGTGGTAATTGTCTTTTATGGAATAAAAGTTCATAAAACATAACTGGCTTTTATCTTGTACACAAGAAGCACCTTTCATCTACATAATATTCACCAGCGTTGCTTAAACTAAAAACGTTTTAAGGTCAAATATATTATGATGTTGAAAATCACTGGAATCCAAAATTTTAAAAGCTTAAACAAATCTATGCCTGAGGGTAGAAAACCTGAGTGTTTTGAAGAATTCAACATTTAACAAACATGCTGTAGATTTTACAGTTAATGACCATAACAATGATATACAGATGATACAGTTGAAATTACTTTTTTTTTCAGTGGTAGAGACAGCAGACAATACCATACCAGGACCGCAGAAGTCAACGATAGCTACGCCTACAAAAACACTAACAATAGTTCCCCATCAGGGAAACATACAGCAGGAACACTTGTAAGACCAACAGGAACAACACCTGCACCACCAAGTAGACAAACTCAGAAAACAGATACTCCAATGCCAACTGTTCCTCAAATATCTCCATACACAGGCACACCTCAGTCTGTGCATCAAGGTATGGGAGTTAATTTTTTGATGCCAGGCTTATGTTATATAAGGGGAAAGGGATGCAATATTTTTTTCTGGTCTTTTTGTCTGTCCAAAAATTCATTCTTCCTGTATCAGGATTTATTTTTGTTTTAAAGTAGTTTATCATGAAACTGTTATTCATTATAATAGAAACGTTGACAAATACATTACAAATTAGGATTTTTGCATAGATTGTGTGGTTCACTGAACATGGAAATTTGATAGTGATAACAGGGCAGGGTGTCTGTTAGACAAATTCTTGTCTTCTTTTGGAAATATTTTAGTTTTACAGCTGATATCAATCAATTTTATTGCAACTGATCAATTTTTATTTAAATCTTATTAAGTCATCTTAAGGGCTTGATTAAGATTATCTAAAATAATACTAGTTCTGCAGGAGTATTTTTGGTTTCATTTATTTAGTTGTAAACAGTAAAAGGTAGCATACAAAGAGATGGATAAAATCAGAATTATTCATATTATTTTAAGTAGATCTGTCCACCTTATCCCAATCAACAATATAATTAGAACCGCAGATTGACAAAAACATAATTACAATTTAATTAAAGGATGTTCGCTACTCTTGTTTTTTACTTTTTGTCAGATTTTCAGAATCCTCTAGTTTTGTCCATGTTGTGCCAATAAAAATTTTGCCTGCTAACCCCTATTTTTCTTTTCATAATTTTATTACATTTAGTTTAAAAAGCAATTTTTGAAAATCTTATAAAATCCTTGTTTTTTTTTATTAATTTTTAAAAGAAAAAAGGTGTCAATGTTGAATGTATGAAAAGTCTAGAGATTCATTTCCAGGCAAATTTTCAGTTGATCATATCTTAAAAACAAGCACGCGGACCTGTCATTTTTTTGTCGAGCCTGCGACTTTTGTCCATTGTCATTGACCTCATTTTCATGGTTCAGTGACTACTTGAAAAAAAGTTCAGAATTTTGGTAATGTTAATTTCTCTCTTGTTATGAGTAATAGGATAACTATATTTTGTATGTGCGTACCTTGCAAGGTCCTCATGCCTGTCAGACAGTTTTCACTTGACCTCGACCTCATTTCTTGGATCAGTGAACAAGGTTTTCGTGGTCAAGTCCATATCTCAGATACTATAAACAATAGGTCTACTATATTTGGTGTATGTAATGATTGTAAGGTGTACATGTCCAATTGATAAGTGTTATCTGACCACGACCTCATTTTTTATTGTTCATTGGTAATAGTTTAGTTTTTTTGTTTTGGTCTGTTTTTTTCTAATACTGTATGCAGTTGGTCAACTATATTTGGTGTATGGAAATGTTTTACTATGTACATGTCAGTCTGGCAGGTTTTATTTTACCATGACCTCATTTTCATGGCTCATTGCTCAATGTTAAGTTTTTGTGTTTTGGTCTGTTTTTCTAATACTGTGTGCAGTAGGTCAACTATATTTGGTGTATGGAAATATTTTACGATGTACATGTCAGTCTGGCAGGTTTTATTTTACCTTGACCTCCTTTTCACGGTTCATTGCTTAATGTTTAGTTTTTGTGTTTTGGTCTGTCTTTTCTAATACTGTATGCAAAAGGTAACTATATTTGGTGTATGGAAATATTTTACGATGTACATGTCAGTCTGGCAGGTTTTATTTGACCTTGACCTCATTTGCATGGCTCATTGTTGATGTAAAGTTTTTGTGTTTTGGTCTGTTTTTTTTTAAAACTTCAAGCAATAGGTCAACTATATTTGGTGTATGGAATGATTGTAAGGTGTATATGTCTGTCTGGCAGGTATCATTTTACCTTCACCTCATTTACATGGTTCACTGGTCAATGTTCAGTTTTCCTGGTTAACTTTGTTTCTTAGATACTATAAGCAATAGGTCAACTATATTTGATACAGGGAATGATTTTAAGGTGTACATGTCAGTCTGGCAGGGTTCATCTGACTTCATTTTCATGGTTCATTGGTCAATAAAGAATTTCTAGGTTTGGTCTTTTTCTTTTATACTATAAGCAATAGGTCATCTATGTTCTGTGTATGGAATGATTGTATTAAAGATGTATATGTATTTCTGGCTTGGTTTATCTGACCTTGACCTCATTTTCTTGGATTATAAATGGTAATGTGATACTTGTAGTAAAACTTTATATGTAGGACTATCAACATAAAATCAATGGTCAGTATAGTAGGCGAGACATTTCAGCGTGTGCACTCTTGTTCTACTTTTTAAGATCCATCGTTTATATACTATCAATTTATAATAATCTGTTATACTGTTTGTTATTTTGAAACAGAGGAGCAAACATCCTTAATTTGATTTAACACTTAACTACACATAGATTTCTTGCACTAACCAGTTTAAATTGATTTACCTTTGTAGGGCCTCCTAGCAAGAATGGAATAAGTTCAGGTGCAATAATAGGAATAATCATTGGTATAATTGTGGCACTAGCGCTCCCTACAGTTGGACTTGTTTTATGGATAGACGACAGCCACATACAAACCAGAATGGGACCCCTGGTGGTTTTAAAAATTCTACATATCAACTAGACACTAAACACGAGACAGAAACCAGTGATCAAAACAGTGGAGAAACAGACTCTTAATGATATTTAGAGATTATTGATTGTTATTTTGTTACTTAGCAACAGTGTTAAATTGAGATCACTGCTGATCATAAGACTGGAAGGTTATTGAACCATTGAGTTGTTAATATTGATGAACTGTTCAGTAAGACACGATTCTATTACAAGGCCACTTTTTAGTGGGTCGCTGTTGTTGTTATTCTGCTTTTGTCCATTATGATTTCTGTACTAGTGTGGGTTCATAAATATTCATTGGATATCATTTTGTTTGGGGAGAGGGGGTATGGAATCAACAAGTTTGAAACTTTATTAAAAATGATATAACTATGAAATTAAGTACGCTCTGAAAAGGAAATTTTTCAATAACCACAGAAATTGATAACTTCTAAAATAATGAATGCATAGAATCATAATAATTGGCTTCCATTTTTATTTTTGATTAGCAAAATCATCTCTGTAAAATGATAATTTTTAGGAGTTTTATCATATGTGACAGATTTATACCAAGATTCATATATATATATATATGTGTGTGTATCTGGTATAAATGTAGAAAAATATGGAAATAATAGAATGTTACAAATTTGTTTTACCAGCAACAGACTGTGTTCAAAGCCAAATACAAGAATGGCTTAAAACAAGCCTAATGATGTATATTCTTGTCTTGTACAGTTTTCAATCATTTACAAAAACAATGTTTATTTATTTTAAGCATTATCATTTTTTCTGATGTAAATACTTCATTTTTATTTTTCATCACATTTTAGCTCACATGTTAAAAAAATGCCAAATTGAGTCATTGACACCCAAGATATTCTTTGTTTATCACTTACTTTTGCATATTTTACTATTTCTGGAAAACTGCATACCTGATAAATAAAAAAATAAAAACATTGGACAGAACTTCCGTTAAATGTCTGAATTAGCTCATTTGCTTTGATATCAGTCAGTAATTCATGATTTTACTTTTTGTCCAATTATTACAGACACGACCAAGAATTTACTTTATAGTTTATTATACAGTAGTTTTTTTTGATTTACAAAAAAATCTGATGAATTTTGTTTAAAAGAATTGTTCAACTTGAGACTTAAAGCTGTTTGATGAATTTAGTAATGATACTTGTTATCTAAATACTGGGAGTTGTTAAATTTTAGTGTTTGTTTAAGTATGACTGTAGGTGATGGAACAGAAAGGATATCAATATATGAATTAAAAAAAAGATTATCAGTAAAAAGAAGTGGGGCAAAAATCAAGCAACTTAAGTTTACTAAGCTACGACTGGAAAAGCTGAAACCAAATATAAAGAAATAATAATGCAAGTTGAAGAAAGAGGAAAACAAACAGAATGTATACACATTGCTTTACTTTAGAAAAAACTTGTCACATTTCATCATCATTCTTTAACATGTCAGCAGCTAGAAGTTCCTCAGTGATAAATCAAACAGACTACAAATTACAAATTCAACAGAGAATCTTTCACTGGAATATAATTCTTTCTTAACCTCTTCATATGCATTTGTTTAGTAACAAAATAAAATTGAAATAAATTTGCATTTGACGCATTTACTGTCATGACTGTATTAACTTTGAAATCGGTAGACCATTTCAGAATTGCATTTAAATTAGAGATAGCAATTTTTTGATAGTGTATTTATGTTGTAATAAGGATATTTATTTATGAATACATCACACAAAAACTACAAGCTGATATAATCAGTGTCTTGCCTGTGTCTAATGTATACTTGCATCTTACAATCATCACTGGCCTGTCAACACTGAGGTTACCGTTGTGATCAAATTTCATTGAGTTGTCATATGTTCATTACTAAGACATTGAACAAATTAATGTCCATATTGTGATGTAATATTTTGTTTATTCAACAAGAATTGCTAACAGCCTAAAGCTGCAAGTTACTGAGCACTCCTGCACGAACTATACTACACACACATACTAGATGTAAATTTGTAAAATACAATATATGTACTTCATTACTTTTCAATAGTAAACATTTTTCTGCAATAAATGCGTTAATGTTAGTTTACTTTTTCGGTCCTAAAAAACAATATTTCATTGAATTTGCTTAAAAGTTGGAATAAAAGCTAAAAAAGGATGCATTTTTCATTGTGTCATTTTTATTTCATCTATGAAATTGTACTATGCAACTACAAAGTAGATACTTAAATGAAAGATGTGACTTGTTTTTATTTTTATACGCCCGTTTACCGTTATTACGGTATACCGTTGTCTGGCTGTCCGTCTGTCCATCTGTCCTTTCGTTGTCAACATGTCGGACAATAACTCAAAAACGCTTTAACCAATTTGCATGAAACCTCGATGAATTGTTTATATCTATTGACCTGAGCTCCCTTTCGATTTTATAAATTTTAGATTTTACGTTTCCGAGTTATGGGGTTGTATTCATTAAAAAAGGGGGATTTTCCAGTTTTCGGACATTAAGAGCAGTTTTCATGAAACTTTGGTGAATTGTTTGTATCTATTGACGTAAGCTCCCTTCCGATTTTTATAAATTTTAGATATTTCGTTTCCGAGTTTCGGGATTTTATTCATAAAAAGGGGGGATTTTCCAGTTTTCCGACAATAACTCAAAAGTGTTTTGAGCAGTTTTCATGAAACGTTGGTGACTGGTTTATATCTATTAAAATAACCTCCCTTAAGTTTTTTTTTATAAATTTCTGTTATAACACTGAGGAGTTATGGAACTTTATTCTCTGTAAATGCGACTGGATTATCATGCGCTCATGGGGCAGCTCTTTACTGAATTACAGTACAAACATAAATGAATATTCACCTCAAGGAAAGTTATTAGGAGTATTTGAGTGTTAGTGGCGTCAATGACTGTTGTGCGTTAAACAGTCAGTTCTTAGGAATTGAAATATATATACCCGTGTTTATTGGCAGGAGGGTGTTTTTATGTTTTCTTTTAATGAAAATCAGAATATCCCTACCAACATACCGTGCCTGTTTGAATTTTAAGTTATTGTCCAACTTCAGCTTTTCATACGAAATTAAAACACAAAAATACACAAAGAACAAATATGTCAATGTGAGCTATAATGATTCAGATACTTGAATCTCTATCACATGCAGTTGAAAGATATATACCCGTGTATATTGGCAGGAGGGTGTTTTTATGTTTTCTTTTAATGAAAATCAGAATATCCTTACCAACATACCGTGCCTGTTTGAATTTTAAGTTATTATCCAACTTCAGCTTTTCATACGAAATTAAAGCACAAAAATACACAAAGAACAAATATGTCAATGTGAGCTATAATGATTCAGATACTTAAATCCCTATCACATGCAGTTGAAAGTGCACATTGTTATGCCATTACTTGTTATTTGTTGTCGTAAACCTGTTTGATATTCCTCCTCTGAAACCAACAAATCAATTTCAACCAAAGGACAAGTTATGAGGCCCCTTGAATTCAAAAATCATAAAGTATTATATAAATATATCAAATTACAACCTTCAGTCATTCAAAAGACATTTGTTTCATCTCTAATCCAGCTTGACACAAACAGGAATTTTGCTTCAAGATGTCTTATGAAAGGGTTAAAATTGTTTAATATCTTTTGAAATGCAAGTTGTTTATTTTGAGACTCACCCAAATGCATTATTAGCATAAATAAAAACCTCACAATAATTTGTGAATTAACATTAAATAATTTTACTAAAAACTATGTGTAAAATGTTAATTTAATGTCAATATGTCAATAGCAACTTGTTTAAGACAATAATTGACAACAAAACTGACTTTTCGGAAATGAAGTTATGTTCCTTATTCATTTAACGGTTAAATTGTCAAAAATTTTGAAAGAATTGAAAATGTTTACTATTTTTGCGAATACAGGGGTCATATAATGGCTCTTATCATACCTCCTCTGGGCTGAATGATCCCAAGGGTATCTAGTAAAAAGATTATTTTTTTCTGGTGTTGATAATAAAAGAATATACATGTAAGAGTAAAATAATAAATTGAGTTAAATCTTGTAACCATAATAGAAAAAATACCAATATAACCAAAACAGATTTTGAAACCCTTTTTAATAGCAATGACTCATCTCATTTCCAGGGAGATTACTTATTAGATACACCCCTTAGTCATAGTCTATTAACATCAACAATTTTGTGTATTAGTTAACATGTAAAAATTGTGATAAGGTCGGTTTAAAGTGAACCACTAATGGTTAATCAATGATATATGAGATGCAGTGGTATAAGCATTTGCACGTCTCATTTCAATAGAGATTACAAGTATATGGTAATGTTCCTTCATCATGGTGCATTGACTTTGAAATCTTTGCATGATTTACATGTTTAAGTTTGAGTTTTGGTCAGTTTAAAGGGAACTACTTATGATAAATCTATGATATTTGGTATGCAGTTGTATTTCTAGGAAGGTTACATTGTATTACGCCCTGCACCTTCAGTCATGGTAAATTTGCTGAAGATTTTGTATATAATTATAGTTGACATGTTAAAGTATTGCACTTTTTATTTCAATATTTGCCTTAAACTATCAGACTTTCATAAAGACTATACATCCCTGTATCTACAGCTTATTTACTTTGATTTGCTTTTTTTTTATGAAAATTACTAAGATCGATTACTGTTGGATTTATTACCAATTAATGACAAAACTGAAAACGGTATACATTATCAGCTAGATAAGATTTACTAAAAAGTCAAATAGTCGAAATCCTAAATCGATTCCTTTAAGCAGTTGTTTGCCCATATACATGACGATATTTCTGCGTTACCTTTAGGAAAACCTTTAGTATATAGAAAGAAGCTATTAACTGACAATTGGATCAATAATAAAGTCAACGTCACCAAAATCAACAAAAGTCTGCAGCTTTTAGGAATTACTAAAAATCTTTTTGACCAGCAAACTAATATGAAAATAAAAAGATGTGATATGATTTCCAATGAGACAACTTCTCCACCAGAGACCAAATGATGTAAAAGTAAGCAACAACTATAGTTCACCGTACGGCCTTCAACAATTAGTATAACCAATACCGCATAGCAAGCTATAAAAGAACCCGAATTGAAAAAAATGTAAAACAATTGAAACGAAACAAGTAATGACCTGGTTTATGAACAAAATCGAAAAACAGAACAGATGACAAACACTCCACTACAGGCCCCTGACTTGAAAGAACGACATATCGAATGTGGCGGGATTAAACAAGTTTACGGGTGCCCAATCATTCCCTAACTAGGGACATCACAACATAAGAACAAACTATAAAAATCAGAAGGTTTGAGTGTTCCTGATGAAGGTGAATCCAGAAAAGCGCTTCAGACTCGTGTAATTAATGCAGTATTGTTTTAATTTTTTTTAAAGGACTTTACTCATAAGATAGATACAAATAGCAAACACAAAAGACACTAAGGACACATCGCAGAGAATGCAGTTACTGACAGCAAGTTCAAAGCCGATCACAATTCATAAAAAAATATGTATCTAAGACTGAAATATCAATCAGTACACATCCAACATCTAATGGATTTAGTTTAAAGACGTCATTAAAAGTCAGAGAAAAAAACATGACCTTGTACAATGTCAAAATATATATATCGACAGAATGTAGGACCGTGAATGTACTGAAATATTTGTATAGCAATTACCATTTTTGTCTTCATTTTTAGCTATTATCTGGAAAATTATTATACACAAAGAGAAATGTACATACTAAAAATACTAGATAGACTAGATGTACAAAGTTCATTGCCATAATCTTCTGGATGTATCTTCCATTTTTGCATTTTGGCTGTTATGATATAATAAAACCAAAAATAAATATGGGAAATACATGTAGATAAAATTTGGCCCTAATAGTCCTAGAAGATATGTCCTATTTTCGGTGCAAAATATAGTTAGCATGCATTTTGTGTCCGGGGATACAGGGACACGTATGTGTGGCTGAAACAAATCAGTACTTATCTGAACACAACGTTATATTTATATATAAGAATTAAATAAATAGTGAACACAAGTGGATTCAGTGCTATTTCCTATATAAAACTTAAAGAAACAGGGGATACAGGCGGACACAACTGAACACAGTGCTATTTCTATGTGAAAATATAAAAACTGGTGATTACAGGCGGACACAGTGCTATTTTTATATAAAACTTTAAGAAACAGGGGGCTACATGCATTGTGTCCGTGTGTCCGGCTACAAAATGCATGCCAACTATTTTTTGCACCGGAACCTTGCCACTAATGAATCCAAGGTCACTCAGCGATTTGACACAACTTCAGGCTCTTGGCGATTAAGACTTTAGATCTTGTATATAGACTGTCTATTGTAGAAAACAGTATGCTGACCATTAAATGCCTATTGATGTTTGTGTCATTGAAAGGCTGTTTTATTAAAGCTCTATCCCACAACGACTTTATACTCATATAAACAGAAGGTGATGGGGAACTTACATTAATAAAACATATGGCATTTAAGAAAAATGAAAAGAAAAAAAAAAAATATAAGAGGGTTTCAATAGACAAATGTTTTGTTTTCCAAATGTCATGCTCTAAATCGTTTCTAGCCCAGGTAATATATTTAACAGATCATACCAAAGATCTCCTTTAAGAAACAAAAAAACAAAACAAAGATAAAGACACGGATAAACGCTGATGGCATTCTGACTTGCCATAGGACCATTTACGTGTAGTGGTTTGTTAGTATGCGACACTCATTCTGTTTTTTTCGATCAAGTTTAAAAACAACATGTACATACAAGATTACACAGTAAAAAACATCATCATGGTT
This sequence comes from Mytilus californianus, assembly GCF_021869535.1. NCBI lineage: Eukaryota > Metazoa > Mollusca > Bivalvia > Mytilida > Mytilidae > Mytilus > Mytilus californianus. Next base: position 66,846,543 of record NW_026262745.1, read on the forward strand.
ATGTCCTTTGTATGTAAAGAACCAGTTGAATGTAATATACTGCTATACTTGGAAACTCGATGTATTCAAATGCTGGACAGGATTAAGAAATGCAAAGCCTTCAGGAATATTTGGCCATACAATTTTCATTGACGACTGTAGTGTCAAGATTTACATTATTGCAATCTTTGATTCTGACTATTATGAAAGAAGTGTGCCAATTTTGTCTGTTTTTGTCTTCCTATGGGTGCTTTTCGGGAAAAAATTCGATGTTAACCTAGTATAGTCAACGGTGGAATCCAGTAATCGTCACATCAATATCAAGTCTCAGACATGGGCTGAACTTAGTCCCTTTATTGGTATGACGATCAAAGGTAAAACTGCAGTATGACGCAAGTATTTTATTTCATATGCACCATAAAATGAAGCTCAAGTCTTGTATCCAATATATTTCATTTTCATTCCATTTGCACTTCTTTATAACAGTAAACGGTATCAATTCTATTGCACCAGATCGGAATTTCGACAAAATAACAATTTTGCTGCCATGAATGAATTATAGATAAAAACATAAGGAAAAAAAACATCATTATTGCTCAACGTGCCTTTCATTCTCAATATATACTTCAGCTGAAACAAAAATAGCTTTGAGAAGGTATGAAAAAAACACTTTTTGATCATCAAATGAAACTAAAAATAACCTTATTCCGTCTTTTAAAGTTCAGAAATCCCATGATAACCCATTTTTGTAGCTATTTCGCTAGGCGTTTGACCATAATTATCTTTTTTTTGTGCTAGACTAGGAGATTTTTCCAGCAATATTCGTATTATGTCTTTATGTCCACTCTTACAAGCAGCATGTAAAGGGGATCGTAGTTCATCATCGCAAAGAGATGTATTAGCATCGTACATTAAGAGCAACTTGACTATTTCTGTATTGCCATCTTCACTAGCAATATATAAAGATGAAGCTCCAAGATTGTCAGTTTCATCAATGTTTGCATTTTTCTGTAGAAGAAGGGATACAATTGCAATATTTCCGTCTCTACAGGCAGCGTGCAATGGCGATCTGCCCCATTTGTTACGAACTGATATATTAGCCCCATTTTCAAGAAGCATACTTACAACTTCTTTATAACCTTTAAGGCAAGAAATGTACAGGGGAGAATACTTGTTCCTGTCATTTCGCATATTGATATTCAGTTTTTTTGTTTTCAGCAATTCTTTCGCAGTCTTAGTTTGTCCCTCTTTGCAACACAGGTATAAAGCAGACCGACCATATATGTCAACACTATTTACATCGGCTTCGTTGCACAGTAAAGCACGAACAATGTTAGTATATCCATTTTCGCTTGCTACATGTAATGGTGATTTGCCATTTTCGCCGCATTGATTCACTGTTCTTTTAATTTTCAAAAGTGACTTTACTACGTCGTCGAATCCTCCTTTGCAACCCATGTACAAAGGTGACCGTCCATTCCAATCAACTTTTCCAACATCTGCGCCATTTCGCATCAAGTTTAAGACTATTGAATTATACCCTTGACTTGCAGAGATTAAAATCGGTGATCTTCCTTCATTGTCGCATTTGTTAACAAGTGCTCCCTTTTTTATTAACAACTTGACAACATTTATTTGATTAGAATCACAAGCTGCATAAAGAGGTGTCCGTCCTTGTTTATCACTTATCTCGAAGTCTGCGCCATTCTCGATTAAAATTTTCACTCCTGTCATACTACCCTTAGCGGCGGCTACGAATAAAGGAGTCCTTCCTAAATTGTCGAGCTTGTTCATTTCTTCATTTGTTTCACCCTGTTTATGTGTGTTGATATCTATTTCCAACAATTCTTTCAAAGTGCTTGTATGACGTCCTTCTGATGCAACATGAAGCGGTGTTATTCCATCCTTGTCACAAAGTGTACGGTCAATTTTTTCGCGAAGAAGTTTTATGATAGTAAAATTTCCCTCTTGACACGCGGCATGCAACGCAGAACGTCCTTTATGGTCACAAATGGATGGATCAATATTTTCATCGTCTAGAATGCGTTTAACAATCTTAACATTATCAAATAAAGCGGCCACATATAAAGCTGACCTGCCTGAAAAATCCCTTTCGTTGATATCACAGTTCATTTCAAGCAACAAATTAACTATATCATCATGACCTTCTAAAATGGATTCAATGAGTGGAATTTTCACCGACGTAATTGTATAACTATGCTTCTTTTGAAGGTTAATGTAATACATATCATCACCAGTTACTTTATCCATCAATCTATGTTCTCGTAATTCAACAATAGTTACATCTTGATCCATATTTTTGGATACTTTCGTTAAAAGATCCGTTATTTTTGGCTTTCTGTCGTTACAATATTCGATAAACAATAATCGATACTTTTCGCTGTGGAGTTGTTTGTTATGGAGGAAACTGTAAGTGTCACCTGCTTCCAAATCTTTGATTAATCTATCAAAATATCTCTTCTGTTTATCTGGGTTTATGTAGATAACGTTGCTTTGTGATTTAAATTCATCTGACTCTAACTGGTATCTGTCAGCTATAAACTCACTGGAAGCATGGTTGAGGAAACAATCAAAGAAACACTGGCCACACAATGATGCAGCTACATCATATATTTTAGGATGAATGATATTATATTTGTTCCCAGTTTTCGAAAGATATGTTCTCTCTAAAATGGAAATAGTTTCTTTAATGCGCTTTCTGGAAGAATCTTTTAGGAAGTCAATACTAAACTCAGAACAAACATTAATTACTGCCTTAGAGACTTCACCCTGGAAGTTTTCAATGTTTAAATCAAGCCAGTCTTCTTTCATGCAATTGTGTAACAAAATAAGTAAAGTCATTACGCAAAATTGTGTAGTATGTTGATCTCTCATCTTTATGAGATCGTCTCTTATGCTCTGTATTGGATCTTCAACAAATTTTAATAATTGATCTGCTGATTTCCCATGTGACAGTTTGCACATTAAAGGAAAACTAAACTCATCCGAAATTGTACTTTCAGTGTCAGGCAAAACATATTTTTTCATTATCAGACTCCTGTCTTCTTCTGATAATGGATAGTCACATAAAAAACATGAATATTTTTTATATGACTCGAGTCGTGAAAAAGAAGGCTCTTCGAAGATGTTTGCATTGCATGCCATTAATACCTTTACAGGTCCTTTTCTTGTTTTCCAATTTCTACTTTGTTTATTAGATTGAATTAATTTTTCAAAGAAATTAACATGTTCTTGCAATGACCATAAATCGATGTATGGCTGGCATATTTTATCTCTGCCGCAAAAGTCGTCAATAACAAAAACCTGGTGTTGTTTTTGACAAAATGAAGTTTTGAGGGTTGCAGGTTCTAAAACAACGGGAACAATTGTGTATCCCTCATCTTTCTTTAGCTTCAATGCAATATGTCTGATAATGGATGATTTTCCCTCACCGGTACCTCCCACTAAAAGTATACAATTTGATTTTTTAATCTTTTCCATTACATGCTTGGAAGTATTTGTTTCAACGAAATATTTGTTATCACGACTCCATTCTTGTATGTATTTGTTGATCAGGTCTGCAAAAAAAGTGTACACATTATATATTTTCATGTATATAATATAATGTCAGTACGTAAAAACTTGTGTTATAGAAATGAATTATATTTGAATAATGATGCGTGATGATAAATTAATGCACATTCAGAAATTAATTTTCACACTGTAGGCCATTATTTCAGAGACTTTTGACATACAAAACATTAGACAAGTGAAATATTTTGTTTCAATCTTTGATCTTATCGTTTGTTAGGCTTAACGTTGAATACCTACCATTTCTAATTCATAGTACTAGACATTTTATGGAAAAGAAGTTGTTATAAAATCTATCTTTTCTTTACTACTCCCTTGTTAACTTTTTGTTAATATAGTAAGCCTTAGTAAACGTACACAAAATAATTTTCAGTTGTAAAAAGTGTCAAGAAAATGAACTAAGATAAATACTTACCCTTGTCGTCTTGGGGAGTATAATCGTTGTCTGTACTTTCTGCTTTACTACTTGCAGTGGACGTTGTGTCATTTCCGTCGCGTACTGGTACCGCTAATGTCATTCCTATAAGAAAAGACACAAAATCCATTTAAGTGTAATTCAATTACAGTTCATTTGTTGTAAAAAGCTTTGATATTAGATAATGTCTAGAATCTTGATGATAACTAAACTATGACGATAAGGATAAAGATATGTGTTTACACTTTTTATTTTTATCCAAACTTTGACAGGAAAACCCAAACATTACCAAAATATCGGTTAGAAATTCGCACTAACATACTGATCTTCTTTTTTTGATATTCCTTAAGTGGCGATTTGAATCTCAAAAAATGCAATGGACACTTATATTTTATTCAATGCATTAATAAATGCTAAAATACAAATCGTTAGTGAAGATTTTGAATAATGGAGAAACTATACATAATAGTTTTCATATCTAGAAAGACGTAAGTTTACATGGTTATAGACCTGTATACATGAACAAGTCATATCGTTAACAATTTGTCAAATGGTGTAACAGTACAATATAATAAAGAACTGTAAAAGTCATCAGATCGGTTCAGAACACAAAAGCAAGAAACATAAAGACTAAAGGCACAAAGTAATGATCTAGGAGTACTCGCAGTTACTGTAAGCTAGACTTAATACGAAGTCATTAAAAACTCATAAATGAAAATTTTATCTCAGACTACAGCATCAATCAGTACCGGTACACATCCAACGTATTTAATATAAAGATGTCATAAAAGGTCTACGAAAAGCATGATTTTGTGCAATGCCAGAATGTAAGTACATAATAGCAAGTCCTTTCTTAATCTAGTAGTTTTAACATTGCTTCACGAGGTTGTGGTTACTCCTTATGCGATCTATAACAGTGATCATCTCAAATTTGTTAAGTTTCATGTGCATGACTTTTGGACATATAAAGCCCGACTGACAAAGACTTTTTTTTTTTTTTTTAATTGTGTAACACTTTCCGAATCGAAAAAAAGTATTCATTCAATCTGCAATGAACAATTTATTCGGATTCAGTTGTCACTTATTACACACTCAGTTTACATAAAGTATAATTCTATAGCCACTGAAGTCACCTTTCATTGAAGTGTCGTCACATTTTTTTTCAGTAGTGTCATCTGTTTTGTCCATCATTTCATATTCTAAAAATCTTCCTGTAAATGTAAATGAAATTAAAAACTTGTTTAAATGATATCGGAATATTATATAAAACGTATCGCTTCGTAATAAGAGAAAGAGCCCAAAAATGCCAAGTGGAAAAGATATGTGTTTTTCCATACCAACTAACAGTGACAGTAGACAGAGCTGTCTAAAATTGAATATATGAAAATAAGAATGTATTGTGTGATTGCCAATGAGACAACTCTCCACCAGTTTTCATGATACAATATTCATTTTCAAATTTCAAAAAAATCATCAAATTTATAATAAAAGGTTTACATGTACTTACTGCAATAGTCACGTAAGGTAATGCAACATTTTTCCATAAAATAGGAAATTAATGCACCTAAAACATTAAAAAAATATAAAATGATAAAATGTATATTGAAATTAATTTTAAAAGTCACATAACCATGTTTTGTCAATCCAAAACTGTTGAAAATACATAATAACAATAAAGGGTATCTTACTTTTACAGAAGGTTATCAGCACATGGTGGATGGATATAAAGAATCGTAATAAAAATATAGTTGAAACACCTTTTTACTCATCCAAAGGTGTGGCCGTGAATGGAAATAACAAACAAATCATAGGGAATGCGCAATAAATAAAATATCATTGATTGTAAAAACTATGATATGAAAATCATGTTCTTAACTGTTACAAAACATACCCAAGACACTCAGAACAATTGCCCCAACAATGAGATATGCCTTGTTTTTCATGGCATCCGCCCAAATGTCTGAAATTGAAAAAAAACGCATTCTTTCTACAAAATTTAAACCTAAATGTTTAGGCATTTGCCTTTAATATAATTTGATATAGGCATACTCCGTCTGAACAAAATATGCCTGATACGAAAAGAGAAAAAAAGTCAATGAGAATAGGAGGCTCATCATGCATAGCATATGTAACTTCTCTCCATAATAGAGATTTATAAACATAGAGCAGGACCCTGTATTATATCTGCATTTTACGAATAAAGGAACAAATCGGTCGCCCAAAACATATTGTCAATTTAAACACCAAGATGTTAGTCATTTTGAAAAAAAATTGTTAAATAAGAGGGCTGTTAAAGTAATACATGTACTATGACCTTCCCGATATCATAACAAGATGTCTTAAGAAAAAAACCGATCTAAAAATTTGATTGTCAAAAAATATACATCTACATTACTGAACACAAATACACAAATGCGTATAGCTGGGAAATGATAGTATTGATTGTAACCATTATAATTGATTTATTATATTACATGCATGTAATTTACTTAGGATTTTAATATGAAACACAATTAATAGACTGTGTTTTTTTTTAATTTGTCTCAAAGTTAAGAACAAAAAAAATAATTGTTCAAATGAAGAAGAAATACACGTTTAAATACCAAAATGATTACATTTGAGTATATGTGTTCTAACAAATTGTGCTATTTTTTAACAATGCAAATCTGATTCAAATAAGCCCTAAAATAGCTATTTTATGTTATTCGTGTTCCCGGTTTTTACGATTCATATATGTAAGGAATTTTGTTGAAAGAAGTTGCATTGTTCCTTTGATAGACTGGGCAATAAACGTTGTTTTTAAGAACACTTATACAGTTAGAAGCATTTTAGCAAGCAGTGAACAGTGAGCTATTTTTTGTGTTTAATTCTAAAAGAACATAGAAAAAGCATGCAGATAATCCGAAATTCCTTCTTTATTGCTTTTCTTTTGTTATACATAATTTCAAATGGTTGAATACCCGATTCCTTTTTCATGAAAAATCCGATTCCTTTATGCCTCTTGACATTTGAATGTCTAGTGTGTCTACTTTTAAGCTTTTACCTGATCATACTACTAGCATTAATTCTTTTAACTGACTCATTGATTTACATCGAATTATTCATTTAGTATATTTTTTCTTTCTTTGGTATCGGTATATTGTTGTTTTACGAACGTTGCAATCACTCATTGAAATAGGTCTTGATTTGAAAAGTTGCTACAACTGAAACATCTTTATATGAAAGCACATGTTAGGGACTTAAACTTTGCGTAACTAAACATCAATGTTTTTCATCAGTCAATATTTCTTATATATTTCATAGCATAATACGTTTGTCATAATGGATAGAAACTGAATACAAATAGACTCAGTTAATACTGTCTATAAACTTTTATTTCATTTTTCCCTACATTAATTACCTTTCACAGTTGTTCTTTCTTCAGACATCATTTTTATATCAAGATCCGTCCTTTGTAAATGTACCATTCTACACAAGTGTACAAAAAAGTAAAACTTAAATCATTTTAAAAACCTCTTAGATGATATGATTTGTATGCGCACATATAAAAATATCATTATGTTATGACGCACTGAAAAACTCTGTATTAGAGGGAAGTCGCTATTTTTCTGTGGCGTGGGTGTTAAGAGGCGTGGGCGTTTTATTTCTTTTTTTTTCCTTCTTTGTGTTTTCCTTTTTTCTATTATTCTTTTTATTGTCTTTTTTATTCATGTCTAATGTTTGTCGTCTTTTTATAAAAAAAACCGGATATGCAGTATCCATCCATGACACAAAATCAATATATGCACAGTAAAAATGCAAAGGAAGAGCGCTTTTATTGCTGTTCTCCATCTCCAAGTCACAGTGAGGTATTCAACACAGAGCAAAAAAAAAAAAACAACGAAAAACTCTTACCTCACTGCAAGTTTAAGACGGCCCCTAGCACTGGTTTGAGCGGAATTCTTTGCAAAATGATTCGGATAGACTTTGTAAGATTTAACAAGATTTGTTTGTTTATATCAAGTGTCGGTTTAAGACAAGCCAGATAAATATGAAGATTAAAAGCTCATGTATTCTCTTAATTGATTTTCTTCAGCTTTGTCATTGTTAAATTTCATATCATGAGAAAGCCACATAATTCGAAATTATGATATCCCCGTTTTCCCCGTCTCAAACAAAAGTTAGAAAAGCCTTAATTTCATGATATCATACCAAACACTCATTTCATTTGAGGCATGTTTGACGTAATCTTAACATGTGTTTGTAGCATGAAAAATCTCTCCAAAGCCATATAAACAAACTTACATCGCAATATAAACTGAGGAGACACGTCACAGCCCCTGACAGCGAATAAATAAAATTAACAGTATTAATAGTATTTTCGTTAGATTTGCTTACATTGACGTGTTAATCACTGGACAGTGAAAGTTTCCAGTCCAGTCAGATCTGCCAATACAATTGTAATCTGGAAAAAAAAAGACATAATTTTGATATTTTGCCTTTTGTATGTGTGAACAAAATGATAAATATTGAATTCATGTGGAGCAGGATCTGCTTACCATTCCGGAGCACATGAGATCACCCCAAGTGTTTAGTGGGGTTCGTGTTGCTCAGTCTTTTGTTTTCTATGTTGTGTTTTGTGTACTATTGTTTGCCTGTTGGTCTTTTCTTTTTAGCCATGGCGTTGTCAGTTTATTTTCGACTTATGAGTTTGAATGTCCTTCTGGTATCTTTCGCCTCTCTTTTAAAAAGAAAACCTAAATATTATAAATCAACAGTACAACTCTATCGATTAATTCCTTTTCCCTTTTTCTATAGCACTCTCCCTACTAAATAAGTACAACACATTATCCATCATACTTTATATACTCGTGAATAAAAAAAAGCATTAAAAATTGTCAAATGCATTTGAATTCCCGAAATGTTACAGACACTAATGGCACATTTTAAGAAATGTTTGAAATATCAACACATTTAAACAAACTTTAAAAACAATACATATACCATGTATACTATGAGTAACTTTAAGTAGACTGTCACATTTCAAAATTTTAACATTCTAATGCCATATAAGCGTATCTAAATTGCATGATTTTCATGCGAAAATTATGTGTTTTTTAAATAACTTGCATCAAGTACGCGCTTGGCTAAGAGTTTAGAATACCAAAAGAATAATTTTAACACGATGAAACGTTTGACGGCATAAAAACCAAAAGGGCCTAAATACAACAACCAAAATCGGATACGGTCAATTTGGGAAAAGGAGACGCGACACTAGCTTTAGGTCACGAACTGGAAATTTAGAAAGAAAAAAAAACAAACAATTTGACAATATCATAGCAATGGGTACTCGCGAAGTGTATTCTTACAGATTAAGGATCCACCCTCAGTGTAACGACCAAGTGGTATTAAAATAATTGATATGATTTCTAAACGCACAGCATATGTTTTCTAGAACAACCTTCACCACGTAATCTCGTGACTAAAGTGTAAATCACCATCAATATAAAACGTTGAAACATAAAGATCCTATTAATACCATCCTCATCCGTCCTTGTAAATGCAAAACTCTGGATTCTCTTTGATATTTACCTGAGAGATCATAAAAGACAAATCTAACAAGACTTTCAAGACTTTCAAAGGTGTTTGCGAAAAATGAAACAAAATAAAAGATTTTTTATGTAGACGAGTAACAAATTGAATTTGGAAATTTGACCGAATGAATGAAAAATCAGTGCACATCTGTCTAGTGGCGAAAAACACGCATATCGAGTTACTTAGATGAAAAAGAATAAGTATATTAATAACATGAATAATAATTATGATGTCAATTTCATAAATTCAAGGATTATAACTAGAAAACAACCTTAAACATGATTCGTGATTTCCCATGTATATAAATTAAAACAGATTTAATAATCTTTATCCTTAAATTAAATTCTTAAATACACAGACATGGCTCTGATCCTTGGCGGTTCAGCGAACAATAATACATGAAATGCACAATGCTATTAATCGAAAACAAAGGTGAAAGATTCAAATTGTAAAATCAGTCGTTGGACGTTAAATAGTAACCAATCAATAAACGACGATATAATACAATCAATGTGTTTCTATCAATCATTTAATGATAATAAAAGACTTTTGAATGTAAAAGTATGATAGAAATACCTTTAATTTATTGTAATTACATATTTTTTTTATCAAATGATAATTTTTATAAAGTGCTCCTAGTTATTAGTAACCGTCAGTTCATTGCGATATTTCATTGCTCTTTTACATATCCGAAAAAAATAATAAAGGAAAAATAAATGTTCCCATGGGAAAAATATATGTTCCCATGGGAAGAATAAATGTTCCAAGGGGAAAAAGATGTTCCCATGGGAAGAAACTATTTACTAATGTTCCCATGGGAAATTGTAGTTCCGTTGGGAACTTTAAAATTCTCATTGGAATAGAACTTTTTCCCATGGGAATTTTTTAATTTCCCATGGAAAATGTACTTTTAATCAGCCTTAGTGACAACGGTGACACCAGTGACAACAATGACATGCATATGTTGGGACATATGGGGAAATTATTTTTTTTTAATTATCTATCACTTGGCCAAAAAGTGTTTTTGTTATCTCGTAAAACAACAAAGTCAGATTTGCCAATTCTGGAATGGCAAATTTGTCCCGCACAGTGTTCTAATCAAACAAAACTTAAGTAAGCATTACTGTTTGCAGAGTTCAGTTATGAATCTATAGGATTTTTTCATTTTTAATTGTATCTATATAAACGCTTTGTGTGTTCTACATACCTGGTGATAAGTGAAACCCGATTTTACATAATTTGTAGTAACACGAACAGTCTTCGTATTCAGGGTTACATAAACACCCCTGACTTGGTTTATGTACAAAATCATAACCTTTTGTATAGTCACATCGACAACTGCTGTCAGATGTAGAGTTACCATTGAAAACAACGACTTGTCCTTCTCCATTACAACTTGATTTTACAAATACACATTCGCTACTTCCGTTTGGCCAAAACTTGAAAGGCTGAAAATATTTTGGGTCGCATGGTTTTCTATTTAGTGCTCCTTCTATTACAAACTTAAATCCTAAAATCAAAAAGGAGGAACAGTAAATACATGTTAAAGTTTTTAAAATCCTTTAAAATTAGCATATAATTTTCTCCTAGAAAACCCCGATTACAAAATATATCTTTTAAAAACGTAAACTCAATATACATGTACACATGTACAATATTGGGTATGGCCTATATATGATGTTCCTGGTACTTCTTCGTAAATAAAATTTTAAAACATCAGGATGATTGTGTTAAATCTTTGTAAATGATCAGACATGTGTATCAAAAAGGATGTAAAAGAGACGGTTGATTGATTGTTGGTTGCTTAAAGTACAGGACAAATATTTTGTGCACATTTAAGACGAAAACAAATTACCAACTAAATTACAATAGGTAGGTTCTACAAAGTGAGTACCGCAATCAAGAGCGCGGGATAGCCGTTAAAAATTATAGTATGTTAAATAGACTCACTGGCTTTTATCAGAAATTTTGCTTTCTACGAACAATCAAGGAGTTGTTCACACAACGGTTCTTAAACTGTGCAGAGCGTGGCACAATATCCGGCGCAGAGCTCACATTCGTTCATTACTTATTCGTATAACTACACTGAATTTAGCGAGTATACGAAACGGAAAAGAGCGCTGTACATAGATTGAGCGTGTCACTTACACGACACAAGACATCCGATTCAACATCCCCATTCCGGTCAGACGTTACTACATATCCATACATCCTTCAAGCTAAATGGACGCCAGACTTTAGCATAGATGTCCATATTTCTATACTCCAGTTATTCCTTGAGGTTACCAATTGAAGGAATGGTTCTTTTATAATTATCGTAAAACGTTTAATACCGATGATCGATCACATGCCACATTTATCTGGTAATATGGATGTCGGGTAAGCTCGATGCAAAATGTTTTGGGAACCATTCGTCAATAAGAAACCTGTTTTTGATTGTTAGTTTGTTTGGGTTTTTTTTTTCTTTATCATGACAAGCTTGGTTACAATTTTTGTTAAATCTGAACATATCATTTCTCTGAAAACAAAAACAAAGTTTGCTTTCATTATTAATTTTCTGTTTGCACAAATTTTGTGTAAAAAGCCAAAATAATACTAAAATAATGTGTGTTGTGTAACATTACCAATTTTTGAACACATGTTCATGTTTGAGGTTTTTGAGACGTTTAGATTCAAAAACATACAATACCGAAAATCAAATTATCATATATATGTTGGTTTGTAGCCGCCTTGGAACTCAAACCAAACATATATCATTTTAGCTAGCCTTTGCAAAGGGTAATTATTCTAAACTGAAAGTTTTATATAGATATAATAGTATCTTTCTTTGACTATAACATATATTCAATAGAACCTTAACAACCTTACATTCAATTTATTAATATTTACAAGAATGCACTAATACGTCAAATAGGATTAATATACATTAATAAGTTAATCAGTTTAATGTACAAAGTGTAATTTAGACAATTAGTTTTCTAAAATTAAATACAAAATAAACCTGGTCTTTCAGCTTCTATGTCTTCTCTGCAATTTTCCACATATTTTTTACTGTTGTCATCTAGTAGACAGTAGTAGTGTAAAGTCTTATTGCAGAACTGGTTTCCTTTGAACTTCCATTGTGATAAATGCGGGCACATCATATTGTATGACACACTACGTCTTATCATCACTAGAGTCTATGAAAATAAGGAGGGTAGTAAAACATATTGTGATACTATAAAAGATTCTTGCCTCTGATATGATAAGAGAAAAATAAATCGAAGGGCACCAAAAAAAAAATATGAAAAACAATACTGTCAAATCTTAAACAAGTTATCTTTATGTGATTTGAAAGCATTTTTGTCTTTAGAATTTCCCCTTTCCCATTAAGTTAGCCATTAATTATATCATAATGATCTTTTAGTGATGAATCTACTAAATTTTGAACTCTTAACATTTGATAACTTTTTCATTTAAATACATATATATAAGAATAAGAAGATGGGATATAATTTCTAATGAGACAACTCTCCACCAGAGACCAAATGATATGATAGTAGTGAACATCTACAGGTCACCGTATGGCCTTTAACAATGGGCAAAACCTATATCGCATTGTTAGCTATAAAAAGCCCCATAATGACCACCGTTTTTAACAATTCAAACAAGAAAATTAACGGTCTGATCGATGGACAAAACAATGAACGATATTTTAGAATTAAATTTACAGTTCCAGTCTAAAATATCAACATACCCTATATATCTCAAATAACTTACGTGTATAGATATTATCCACAGAAGCATGGTGGATAAGATAACCAAATTAATTAGCTCGACCACAAAACCGTATTTATATTTCAAATGGGTGTGTTGTAAATAGCTCTCCAATAAACTTTCAATTTAAAACTACAATGTGCGGTATACTGCTTTTGTTATTTCATTTTTATGCATGAGGACCATTGAACACATTCAAACAAAACTTAATAAATACAAATAAAACAAAAGTCATGTCAGTCAAACGCAGTGACTATGCGCCTTTCTTTTTACAATGTTATTTTTTAAAACTAAATATACTAGTTAAATACTGCATTCAATTAAAGGTCTTGCACGCAAATGTAATTAAGTGCATGTGTATATTATGTCTATAAATATGCATTATGAGAACCTTTTTAAATTAATATAAAATGAAACTTGAAATAATTTATAATTGTCATAAGGCGTGATACTTTTCCAAATAAATTGCTAGTATTCAAAAGGTTTGTAGTCTCACGTGTGGAAATAAGTATGTTGTTTGTATAACTGAAGTATTGAAATATATTAGGAAACTTATCAATAAAAACAGCTTTGCTTATGGGACATTAATTCATTGATAAATTAGATTTAATAATATGAAATTTCTCAACACTGTGAACAAGGAAACTTTTTCGTGGGTCCCATTGAAGGGAATGATTTTAATATTTGGTCTAGGAATGATCAGTTATGCTCCGGTATACATGCTGCCGCAATCAATTGCATGCAACGACGCAGGTTCAGACCCGGTATTGGTCTTGTTAAATAATATATCATGAGTCCTAATACGTTAATCTTACGGTATTGGCATTAAGCTAGCAAGTGAGTAAACCTACGGGTAGGGAACTTGGTATTCATCATCAGTGATTGTATATAAGGCACTGTAATGTATCTGGTAAAGAAAGCAATGTATGACTTTGTAATGAAGAAAATGAACGTATATAGAAAAGATGGGACACACTTATCAAAGCTTGCCAAAAAAAATATACATATATATTCAAACAATTTACAAGGTGCACACGAAAGGTTCCTGACACCCGGTGGACAACTTATTGTCCCGTTTCTAGAATTTTAAAAGCCATTGTAAACTGATAAGCAAGTGAGACTCGATAAAGGTGGTACGAATAAGTTTCAATCAGGTTTCGGGAGGAATTATTTGGCAGTGAGTGGGTGTGCCCCAGTGATTCGGTTGGATATGGCAAGATGAAAATGGAACATGTCCCCACATTGTACGCCAGCTTATATTTAGGGTTATCATCTTCTATGTTCCCACATAGATTAGCTTGGGTTTTCTTTGATTGTACCAACGAAACCGTTTCCTGAATTGGTCACTGTTCGGAGCTCATGTGTTCTCTTTAAGTTGCAAATGTAAACCAAAAAGTTCTTGGAGGAAGGGGGGGGGGGGGGGGGTGGGGGGATTACCTACGTATCATTGCTTATTTTCCATACGATCTTTTTATTATAATTTTGCAATGAACGTAGAGGATTGTAGCTTTTATTACCTACTAGTGAAGCACAAGCTTGCAAAATAAATATTGGTTCGGCGGTTTGCACGTTCATCTGACCTTATTTTGTCTGCAAATAAAATTCATACTGTGGCAATATCCGTCCATAATATTTGTTGTTTGTCTTTAGCCTTGACTTAACAAAAAAAAAACGAATATTATATTGTTCACAAACTATAAACATGGGTCAGAATATGGATTGACCGTACGTGAAACTTCTGCATAATTGACAGAACAGAATTAAATATATTGTGTATCAATAAATGACACGAAATAACTTCACGCACATGGGGAAACCTAAATCAAAGGAACTACGCCCTACTCATGTTCTTCATCTCAAAATCACATTGAGGTCTGACGATAGACATTGTGAATCTTTGATTAAATTAGATTTATACCAAATTATGATACTCAAATACACGATATGATAAGAATGCGGTTGAGGGACACGTTAGCGAAAAAATTGAGTTACTAGGGGACATTTTAGCGCAGACATTATAGCCCATTTTAGTACAGGATTAATCTGTTCACCTGTATTTTCGATAGCCCATTTTAGCGCAAACCTACAATGTACCAGCTTGAATAATACTCACCGTACTAAAACCATGAAGTTAGAACAGAAATTTATGCTGGCTTAGTGTTAAATTAAGTTGTTTGCATTTACTCTTTGCACTTGGTTCATCATGGATATTAATGTTGTTGAAAACAATCAGAGGAAAGAAAAGTATTATATGTGATGGCTACCGTTATAGGATAGACAGAATATCTGACCGAATACTATGTAACTGAAGATTCTATGTTTTCAACTTAGCTTTGGGCAGAGGTTCCATGTGATTCAAAGCGAACAAGTAATGGACCAAAGTTGTTCCATGCCCATTATAATGAGTAATTTATAGTTGTCACCTAGCATTTACGATTTTCTGGATACTATCATCAAACAGCAAACAACAACATATATCAAAATAAAGAAGTATAAATGGATGTGCACCTAAATCTAGACAAGTGAAAGAGAAGGAACAGTTCCTATTGCATTTTTTTTAGCAGTATTGCACAAGAGTATATCAAGAGCCTAATACTGGTACATACGTTCTCTAGGATATAAATTCCAGGCTGAAACGGACTTTATAGACATTTAGTGCTGTATTGTAATGGAGAAATTTTTTATATTGTGCTTTTTTGATTTTTTAAAAATTTATTAATTATTATATTTATAATTTCTGTCGCTAAAATGGGCATTGATAATTTCAGTTTTCGCAAAAAAAAGAGCTTGAAATAATACGCTAAAATGGGCATTGCTCATTTGAATTTTCGCTAATATGGGTTAAAAATCTTACGTTAACATTGGTTATACTTTGGCGCTAAAACGTCCGATTTTTTTCGCTAAAATATCCTGTCAATGCGCTAAAATGTCCTCCTCCGAAGAAGGCAGTCGAGTGAGTATCAGCGTCATAAACAGTTACTGTCATCCTTGTTATGATAAGTTTTTACTTAAATTTGATAACTAGTACCTGAAAGTTTTTGTTGTTTTTTTTTGTTTTTTGTTTTTTGTTTTTTCTATATTACGGGCCCTTAGCATAGAGGGGCGTCCTCTTTCTGAACCAATTTCTACTTCTTTTTACGTTCTTCTGAGGAGCTTGTGATAAAATCCGATGATTGAGATGCTAGTCTAGCTTGTAATAAGGTATTACTTAAAGTTGTATACTAGTACCGTTTTGGGTCGTTTGTTTGTTTGTGTGTGTGTGTGTATATAGTACCTATATTATACATTTAAGTGCTGTTTCTGAATCAATTTCTACTTCTTTTCAGGTTCTTCTGGGAAGTTTTTGATAAAAGGGGAAGGTTGAAAAAATCTAGATCAATTTCGACCATATAAAATCAACTTTTAAACGAAACAAAATTAAATAGACAATATACAATGTGTATTTGCAAAACCCCATTTACATTAAATGGTTATTGCATGATCAAATACCAACAATTAAACTGACAATTTTATAATTATATGGAATTGACAGTATAGCTTTCATATGAGAATAAAATAAAATAGATATTAATAAATTACTGCAAATATTCATATTACTATATTTAAAGAAAATAATTAATGACTACAAGAAGAATTGTTTGACCCCGCCACATGCTATTTGTGCCTTTCCAAAGCCTGGAGCCCGTATTTTAGTGGTATGTTGCCGTTGTCATTATATTTGCATATTTTTTCTAATTATTGTTTTTTTCCGATGATAAATCAGGCTGTTAGTTTTTCGTTAGTTTATTTTCATTTTTGTTCACGTCACAGCCTTTTATAGCTGACAATACGGTCATATTCCTGAAACCAATGGCAAGACTGTACATTGCCTACCTAGATACATACACAATCGTGTAAAGTGGGCACCAGGCGAGAGAAAGACTATATCTATATTCAACTACACTCATGCCAGCACATGCATGTTTCAGTTAGTTAGCTGACGTGAGTGTTTTATTATTTCATTACAAATTCCTATAAATGACTACCTTAAAAAGTGTCATTAATGTAATAAGTTACGAGCGAAGAAAAAATGATGAATACTTATATGTTTCCAATACAGAAGTTAGTCACTGTGACTCACATCTGATGCAAAATTCGAGAAACAGCGTTATATTATAATCGCTCTCTCTCTCTCTCTCTCTCTCTCTCTCTCTCTCTCTCTCTCTGGATTCAAGTGTCATTGTTTGCCAGTCAATCAGAAAAGGTATTACCGAACTACTCGCATCACTAATATAATTTCCGGTTTTTTAAATTATTTTCAATTATTCATGTTAATATTGGGATTATATATTTTTGTATTATTTCACAGTTTAGACGGATCATGGATTTCGTTTTATTTGTGTATTTACATGCTTGTTTCGGGATATGTATTTCATCCGAAGTATGCAGCAAGAAGGCAAGGTATAATTAGCTATAACTGATGTTTAGCAACAGATAAATATATGACAATTCACAAAAGATTTTTTTTTGTTTACTTGTTTGTGCCTTGTCACATTATAATGCCCACATAAAATTTCCATTTCTTTCGGCGCGGAATCACATTCATTTGATGTAAAACAAATTTTAAGTACAATGAATTCCATATAAACGTTAAAATATGTTAGAAAATATTGAATTGGTATCGATACGAACATGTTAAATAAATGGGAAAAATTCTAGTTATAAGTGGTAATTTTTCAAATAAAGATAATGACATCATGCCTATTATGCATAGTCGGTGCATACTGAACTCAGTTCCGTATGATTGTTAAGATGGAAATCGTTATCATTTTCAATTGATGCTTATATTTATATGTGCACAGGGCTACATCTCAAGCTGGGACATTTTATTATACGAAGTACTTCTGTTGTAGTCATCACAAACAGCATGGCATGGGATGTAAAAGTAAGTTTTCCGTTTAAAAAAAATATAAATCATCTTTCCAAATGCACATTGATATCAAGAAAGAGCCAATTTTCCTTGATTCGTTATTTACTAGACCAATTTTTAACAATTAACTAATATAACGGTTTCTTCTTGAGCTTGTAGTATCAATATGCCGTCGTATATCTAGGCAATATACACATCTTCTTATATCAATATAAGTACACACTATCCTGGAGGAAGTTACAAAAGGGAGAATCAAAACTCATCTGCCAAAAAGAGACCGACATCATATTATGGGAAAACAAATTAATGAAAATAAAAGACAAAACACTGCAGAAAAAACTAAAGACTAAGCAACACGAAGCTCATCAAATTCGGGGGTGATTTCAGGTGGTACGGAAGGGTAAGCATATCCTACCTCACATAGATATCATCTAAACAAGTGAATTAGAAAGAAATATCAACTATACTTGTGAAATGACTGTGCTACAAATGGCCACTGCTATGATCCACTTTTCTGTGCAACAATCCTGTCTTTTAATTATCGTTTATGCTATCACAGAATTTGACTTGTCACATGATTTTTTTTTATTTGCGCAATATGAAACACGAAGGGTGCCACTATGGGAGCAGAAACTGCTTAGCCTTTTGGATCTCCTGATTTTAACCCGTTTTCATTGTTTGTGTTGGTAATTTTTTGGTTTTCTGTTTAGTATAGTGTATTGTCTGTTTCAATTGTATGTTCGTATATTTGATCTTTTAGCCCTGGTACTATTTTTAACTTATGATGTTTTATTTTTTTTTGTAGCCCCCCCCCACCCCCCCCCACCCCCCCCCCCCCCCCCCCCCTTTTCATTTGCTGTCCACTCTCACTATTATAAGTTTTGGTTTTGGATATCCTTAATGTAAAATATTAACAAAACATGTAAACTTTGCAATACAATATAGAAACTTTCTTCAACAACAATGCAGAGCGTTGAAAAAAACACCCAACTTTCTTTCTATTTAAGATATAATGTATCTGAAATTGTTGAGAAGCTTATTAGTATATTATCTATTTAGACTATTTTCATTTTGAGCCAGGGTGTGAAACAAACTCAGGGGAATTTGATCATACAATTTTAAGAACTGTTTGAATTGTTATAATTTTTTAACGCGTAAAAATCCATGTGGTGCGGAAGGATGTTCCAATTTCACTGGCGTCAGATTAATTTGAATTGAATTTTAGGACAGGAAATACATTGGCGATTTTGAAATACGAATAGACGAAAGTCTGAATGTCAATGACAAATTTAAAAGCATCCTCTCGAAATATTTTTTGTCCAATAGTCATTCATTCATAATGAACTAATTATAATACATATATGGCAGCTTGGGACATTTATAGGAGAGAACGTGATCACAAATTAATTGAACAAATTAACACTTTTCAAATTTGCATTCACATTTATTTAATTTAGAATGTCCGGTTGGTTTCACATCTACTGCTGGGTCGCAATGTGTTCCATGTTCAGGAGGTACATTCGGAAACCGATGTGTTGATAAATGTAGTTGTAAACGAAATCAGAGGTATTATCTTTAAGATTGCCAGGCTACAACGAACATACATTATTTATACAATAAACTCAAAACATGTATCAACTAGAGGCTCCAAGGAGCCTGTATCGCTCACCTGATATTTTTGTTTACGATTTATGCATGAAATAATGCAACCATTATACTATAAGCCAAAAACTGCATTTTACTCCTATGTTCTATTTTTAGCAATGTCGGCCATGTTGGTTGGTAGGCCGAGTCATCGGGCACATGTTTTTAACTAGATATCCTAATGATGATTTTGGCCAAGTTTTGTTAAATTTGTCTCAGTAGTTTTAGGAGGAGATGTTTGTAAAAGATTACAAAAATTTACGAAAAATTGTTTAAATTGACTTTAAAGGGCAATAGCTCCTTAAGGTGTCAATAGACACGTATGGTAATGTTGACTTATTTGTAGATCTTATTTTGCTGTACATTATTGCTGTATACAGTTTATCTCTATCTATAATAATATTCAAGATAATAACCAAAAACAAAAAAGTACCAATTCAGGGGCAGCAACCAAAACTGGGTTGTCGGATTTGTCAAAAAAAATTTCAGGGCAGATAAATCTTGACCTGATGAACAATTGACCCCATGTCAGATTGGCTCTAAATGCTTTGGTTTCAGAGATATAAGCCAAAATCTACATTTTACCCCTATGTTTTTTTGTAGCCATGGCGGCCATCTTGGTTGGCGGGCCGGGTCATCGGACACATTTCTTAAACTAGATACCCCAATGATGATTGTGGCCAAGTTTGGTTAAATTTGTTCCAGTAGTTTCAGATGAGAAGATTTTTGTAAAAGTTAACGACAGACGACGAACGACGGACGCCAAGTGATGAGAAAAGCTCACTTGGTCCTGTGGGCCAGGTGAGCTAAAAATGAGCTCTGCTTTGTGAGAGTAGCTTACTTTTATTATCGAACGTATAAAAGTTCCAGAATATCAGTTCATTGTATTGCTTGAAAACATTACGGCTCATTCTCAACCGAGATATATAAAACAGTCATACATGTATATACAGTCTCAATCGCAGTCATTCAGTCAAACATACACATATACTTCAATCTACAAAACAAGAAATTTAATGTTAATATAAAGCATTATAAATAACTATTACTTTTCACATAAGAACAAAAGACTGTCTAGATGAGGGATGGTGGGTGTGGGTGTGGGTAAGAGGATGTCTTAATACAAGCAAGGCTGTTGTACATAGTATGCTTCTCAGCGTAAGGCAGAGCTTTGAATAATTACAATATGTAAATTTGATTTAATTTATAGGAAATGGAAAGCATACGAGAAACACGAGGCAAATCTTAAGATACCTAGAATATCTGTATGATTCGGAGATACATACTGTACAACTGCAATGCGACAAATTACATCAACTGGAAAACCATTAAATACGTTCAATGTATTTATTATAAAACACGTGTTGATGAAACAAACACTCGTGTTTTACCAAAACAAATACATGTGTTTAATTCCGTACTATTAATACATATATTTCTTCTTCTATTAAATATGAACAGTTTAATGGATAACAAATACGATGTAATTGTTTATTTGTTTATTATATCTTTTAATACATTTAAAGAAGGTACTACACAATGATGATTAAGGTCATTAGGTGTAGAACAAGCAAACGAGACAAGACAAAAAAGATAAACAAAGGTCGCAAAAAGCTACACATGGAAATAAAGTTAAAGAACTACCAACCCGTAACGTCCACTAAACCGGTATAAACTGAGATTTGTTTTCAACAAAATGACTAAAATCTGATCCTTGATGTTCTATTTACAAATCTAACGGAAGTGAAAGATCTGATTTTAATCAGATTGTTTTTCAAAAGTGTAACAAAAAAGAAATACTTGATTGAAGAACTGATCGGAAGATAAAACTATTACAATACAAAATACATGAATGTAAAGAGGTTTAAATTTATAAAATACAAAGTGTAATCCAAGTATTGTTCTTACTTGTGATTTGATAAAATTGAGTGTGCTTTGACTGTCTAGATATACAAACACGTATGATAATTTCTATAGAATGCACATATAGTTGGTGAAATCAGTTTTGAATATGTCTTCCATGTATTTTAAGTAATGTTACGTTCACAATTAATGTTCACCTGTTCCATGTGATGTCTTCTAAGAAACGGTTATCTGTACACCACTTTTTACAAATGTTCAGTAGCGTTTTGTGCTTATATGTAATATTTTTTTTGTAGATGCGATAATGTATATGGTTGCGTATCTATGATAAAAACTCATGTGATAAACCAAGTTACAGAAGCTAATTTTAAAAGCACTTTTAAAAGTAAGTGTATTAGACAGAGCTACAACTTTTTTGTGACATTTTGTTTCATTACAAATTTTTATACATGCAGACATGAATCGTTGATTCAAAATATTCTTCTTTTATACATGTGGACTTGCTATATATTTGTCCGTTCCTTGACAATGAGTATATATATATATATTTCAAAAAAAAGAGTACTTGGATCCCTAAACCGAGCAAAAATGCCACCTTGGAATCATTTATTGACAATTTTAAGTCGGACATTATTAGAAATACAAGAAATAACAATAAACCTTTTGACAATCTTACCAATGAAGAACGAACTGCACTGAAAAACTTACGATCTAACGACAATATCGTCATTAAACCTGCAGACAAAGGCAGTGCAGTGGTTGTCATGGATAAATCTGCCTATATTCAAGAGGCTGAACGACAACTTGGCGATGCAAGGTTCTACCAAAAACTAGACTCTGATCCTACAACATCTTTTAGCAGAGAAATAACTGATAGTTTGGTAGAAATGCACAACGATGGTTTCATCGATGAAAAGACTCTAGAATATTTGAAACCAGAAAATCCAAAACCGGGCAGATTTTATCTTTTACCTAAAATTCATAAGACCAATAACCCAGGAAGACCTATAGTTTCAGCGAACGGTCATCCGACGGAAAAAATATCGGAATTCGTTGACTTCCATCTTCGTCAACATGTTGAGGACTTACCATCTCACATCAAAGATACTACCGATTATCTTAAAAAATTCCAGGCCTTAAATCCACTCCCCTCCGACACGACACTTGTCTCTATGGACGTCACCTCCCTCTACACGAATATTCCACATGCAGATGGCATTGATGCATGTAAAGAAGTTTGAAATTCCCGACCAGTGAAATATCCACCTACTGAATGCCTGGTCAAAATGCTCACGCTGGTACTCAAAAACAACAACTTTACTTTTGATGGAGACCATTATCTGCAAGTTAATGGAACTGCTATGGGCACCGAAATGGCTCCATCATATGCCAACATATTTATGGGCAAATTAGAAAAACAACTCCTTGAATCTTCCATCGAAAAACCGCTTTCCTGGTTTAGATTTATAGATGATGTGGATATGAAATGGAATAAAAGTGACGAGGATTTAGATACATTCATCACTCATGCCAACAACATACATCCAAGTATCAAATTTACTCATGAGAAATCTAAATCCAAAATCACCTTCCTCGATACCTCCAGCTCGCTCACAGATGGCATCATATCCACTGATCTATATTCTAAGCCTACTGACACTCACCAATATCTGTCCCCTAAAAGTTGCCATCCTGCTCATTGTACTAAGAGCATCCCGTACAGTCAGGCACTCAGAGTCAAGCGAATATGTTCCAACTCAGAAACAACTAAAAAACAACTACGTCAACTCGAAACCCGCTTGAAGAGAAGGGGCTACAAACACAAAACTATCCAAAAAGGCTTTCAGAAAGCGGAAACTATCCCAAGGAGTAAACTGTTAGAATACAAATATAAAAAGAAAAATAAAAGGACTCCATGTGTTCTTACTTACCACCCATTTCTCAAAAACAGCTTCGGTGTCATTCGTGAGCATTGGAAAACAGTTGAAAAGAATTCCAAACTATCCAAGATTTTTCCCGAGCCTCCCATGATAGCTTTTAGGCAACCCAATAGTCTGCGTAACCTGCTGGTGCGGGCTGAAGTGTCTGATAATAGAAGTACTTCTGGAGAATGTCGTTCGTGTGATGAAAAACGCTGCAAATGCTGCCTACAGATGCATCACTCATCAACTTTTCACAGTAAGGCAACCGAAAATAACTATAAGATATTTTGCAATGTTAACTGCAAAAGTATGAATGTTATTTACATTCTAGAATGTTCGGTTTGTGGCCTCCAATATGTTGGTGAGTCAAAGCAGCCTTTCCACAAACGCCTCAATGGCCATAGGAGTGATATCTCTAAGAAGCCACTTCTCCCAGTTTCTCAGCATTTCAGACAGTCTGGTCACACACTTGATGACTTTAACCGCATGAAGATCCTAGTGATTGAACAGAACATTCACTGGAGTGATGCCCAGCGACAGGTTCGGGAAAGCTTTTGGATAAAGGAACTAAATGTGCATCATCCAAACGGCATCAATAAAAAATACTAAGTTTTATTTTTCACTCATTTTGGGTTGTAAATATACACAGTCACGTATATTTGAGTATTGAGTTTTGTTTTATATTATGATGTTCAGGATTTTGGATTAAATCAATAGACCAAAACTTACCTGTATTATTGAGCTATTTTTATACATATTATCAGTATTGTTAAAATAATTGACACCGAAGAAGGCTATTTGTTAAGCCGAAATATTTGTCAACACGATTTATTAACAACATCTTCGTATAATACCATCTTATATTAGTATCGTTGTGCAAATCTCTAGACTTATATATATATATATATATATATATATATATATATATATATATATATATGTATATAAAGTGCCTAGAAAATCAACCTAACAATATTAGAGATCTGATTCTTTACTTCCTCTCCGACCTGGACTAGAACCTACTAGTATACTTTTCACTTCTCATTTCTATGGCAACACCGCCTAGCATTGAGCAGACGCCTATCCCCCTCCTCCAATTAGAGCACTTTTCGGATCTGATGGATACCTACTTACTTTTTGCCGATCCTTTGAAAATTTTGATATGTTAAATGCTCATAACAAAATTTGTCACGCATTTCTCTAATACTACTGAAGAAAATGACTTTATATTTGGTCAGCAGATCAACAGTTTGGAGTGGTAGCAAGTGTTCGGATCTATAAGACACCCACACCTTTTTTTTCTGGTACTTTGGTTCACGAATTGGGTATGCTTATCATGGCAACGCTTGCATTCTTGTTGTTTAATGTTCGTTTTCTCTTTTATTCTCAATTTTCATACATAACAGGAAATCGGAAAAAAACCACTTTGTGAGTAAGGATCCTAGTATACCTGTCAATAAAACCAGAAAGACATTAAGTATATAATTTTATTCCATACAGCTAGCACACAATTATTACATGGAAGTATCACTAGGAAATATAATCTGAGACAGACAAATTAAATATCAGATTCTTAAAATCCGCAGCTAATGTTTGAAAGACATTATTTACAAGCGAAATAATCCGTATACCTGCGTTTGGAATGTGATTTTGAAACTGGATAATATCTAGTCAAATTATTTAAAAGATCATACAAAACATTGTAGCATCAACTTATATCACGTCAGCTGCAGCAACAGTATCTGGGAATTTCCTTACATCGGTTGAAGAGCAAAATGTAACAGAGTATGCGGTATTTACACAAGTTCGCCCAAAAGGTAAATTAACTGTAAAAGACCGCGAAATAATATAAAAACTCTTCATAAATTTTAAAACAGTAATAAACCCTACATGCATATGTTTTGAAAAGCCAAGAGTATTTCATTTAAAAAAAATATATATATTATTATATGTGGTTAAATATTTCGAATAATCTTATTAGTTATCATTTATTCCAGAATAACGCTTACTTTTTAAGGTAGCAAACCTTTAGATCATCACAAGAAAACATTATTCTGGATCGAAAGCTGGTAAATAAGTAAGACTTTTAAATGATCTTAAGTTGGATTTTGATTCCTGTACGTGCTTATGATTATAATAAAAAAGCAATTACTTGCCACGACATATTTGACAGCTGACATTATCATAATGTAATACTTGCTTTTATGATGTCACTATCACGTTATTTACAAATGTAACACGATTGCTATGTTCTAATGTATGATTTAAAGGAGACGCATGAACTTCAATGAATATCCAATGCTAGAGACTAATTAATTTTGGAAGCTCTAAAATTCGTCCCAAAAAATCATTGTGAATGAATTAAACAGAGTCCGTATAATCAACATCAACTTCTAAACAACAGTTTATATATATATATATATATATATATATATATATGCATGACATAAATGTTAAACAAAACGAAAGACAACCACTTACGAGGTGTATGAGAACTTTGTGAATCTCACTATGTCGTAAGTACGTGTATTACTCCTATAACTTTAATCACTTTTCTATTGTAGATGGTTCAAATCATCATATATTCAGGATTTATGTACTTGGAGTTATATTCGTAATAATATGCCTGGTCGTTCTTGGTGCATTATTGTATTGGAAACGTCTTAAAACATACAGCCAGATGATAAACAGCTCAATCCAAATGAATTCAAATTTGAATGTTCAAGCAAACAATACCGTATCTGAAAATCTTGATAATTACAATGAAGGCAACGAAATGACTGATTATGAAGAAATTGAAGAAATGCTTGATGGAAATTCTTTTGTTCTGTCATCTAATACGACAGACCGTAGTTCTAGTGAATCGTCAGAAACAAACGTCACTTCAAACGATGGTTATATTCATCCCTACCAGCAATTAATTCTGACAGTTGATGATGTCCAACCTAAGCAAAATTTCGAATATTCAAAGCTATTATTTCCAGTCTGTAATAAAACAGACAATTCAGAAGACATTTTTGTGGGTTGCAGGGAAGTAGAATATTTGGATCTGGAATATTTTTCAAAGGTTTATTCTCAGAGAAAAAGAAATTCAAAGATGACTATTGTCATTGACAAAGTTGTCAGTATACAGGATAAAAAAAGACCAAACACATTTTGAGTTAGAATTTGATATACGAGGGGACTGGCGTATTTTTTTTTCTCTCTCAGGAAATTATGTAGGCCTAACTCGTCGACTCTTAATAATCTTCTCTTGTTTTACAGGAGTGGTTGATTGTTGTTCTCTTGACGGCCAAACAACAAATATTTCATTGGCTGTCAATTTCGTGGTCACGAACTAAAGCTCTCAAATTTAATTTATAAAATACATAAACGTATCAAACGTTGCATAGATGCAATAAATAAGGCATGTGTTCGTTTTAAAGTATTAAGATTCAGTGCGTATTTTTGAATTCAATACCTTCTAACCAACCATCGATATACTAGTACATCGAATTATAGATAGACATATGGAAAACACATGCAATAGTATAATGACGATTGGCTTAGGTCTGCAATAGGTCTTGCACGATCCATTCAAAGATCAGGAATTATAGTCGTATTTCTTATAACCCATAGACAGCATGGTATTTTCTTACACAGAGCATTGAATTTAAAGTCCATATTCGTATGTGCGATTTTGGACAACCAGCTAATTTTAATGGATGACCCACACCTCAAATGTAAGCACTGGTCTAACTGTTGGATGGGACATCCAATGATTATATATTCATATTTCAATTCAAATCCTTGGTGTAAAGTCTTAGGGTATATGTGCAGACAGTATTTGATCTATCAGTGACTTTAATCTTACCACGATTTTTTACAAATAACATCATTTAGAATATAGCAAAGTGCTCTCGACCAATGAAAGTGTAGAATTTGGTGTTCCTTAATTGTGAAGAATGAATGTAAATCATGTTCTTAGTAAGGGATTATCCTTTTGTTTAGTCCTATTTACAGTTCAAAACAAAGACTTTCTATAAATGAGTTACAACTGCCCGGAGCACATTTATTAGGATTATTGCAGAGGTGGGTTATTGATTGAAGGTTGAATTTTGAAACAAAAAAAAAAAAAAAATTAAAATAAGTTTGAAGTTTACTTGTGCGGTACAATTGATACCGTTTGTGTTATTATGCGAATATTTATAACTTTCAAATTACAAAAAAATAAGCATTTGCTAAAGAGAAGAAAAAGAAAAAACTTTAAATAAATTAAACCAACTTTTGAATTTCCCATTAAAAGCATTTTCATTGAACATTTAAACTCTGACTAGTTAATTAAGTAGTATTTGATGTAAAGAGCTGGAATAAAATTGGCTGTGCAATACAATTTGATTTTGAATTTATTAAATTGAACTGTAAATAAACAAAAAGATAATTCCTCACTGAAATATTACATAATTTACACACATAGTCACAATTTCTACCATTTCATTGTAACGTTGTGTCATCTAACGTCTAAAACACAAATTATAAAAATTTCCCAATATAAAAGTTAGTCCTTACATCACTAAGATCACTACATAAATGAAATGCCTAAAAGGGAAGTCATCCATTAATTATAAACTTTGCACTGACAATGAAACAAATTCTTGAATAAAAGCAATCAGGAGATCTTTTAAGCCTTGAGCACTTTACAATATTCTAAGTTTGTAAGAGAATGATAATCCCTTTCATCATGATAAGTACTCGCTTACGCTCGTACTTAATCATGAAGAAAGGGATTATCATTCTCTTACATATACTAAGTATGCAATGAACGTCCATAATATTCATTGACAACTTGTTAAAACCACTCTCAAAAATATATACATTTAAATAAAAGATGTTACATCTTGACATGATCAATTATCTTGAGAGATTACCTTACCAGAAATGGTTTAAATGTTTTCTCTTTTACACACATTTTCAAAATGATACTTAAGATAAATATATATCTAATTTACCTATAAATGTATATCCACAGTTTGAATTATTTATTTAGTCCCTCCTATCCTCCTCAAACGAAAAAGAAAGACAATCTTTTTTATGTCAATGGAAATCACTGGAGATGTTATATGAGACAGCAACCCAAAGACACAAAAATTCAGAAGAACACCTTGTGTGTGTTGAAAATCAATCATTGACCTTTGCCCGTAATAAACATGGGGCTTCAAAAATAATTTGAATTCTAATTTTTACGTTGGTGTTGTTTATAGAGCACGTTAACTTAGATATGACCATTCATGTGAACTCATTGATCTTTCAAATAAACTTATTCTTAAAGGTTAATAGATTTAACATCGTAGTAAGATCTTTGAACATTGCATTACCTGTACTAACATTGATTTTGTTTTGCTACATTAAAGCATATTACCTAAATATGAGCATTATATTGTTATACAGTTATAAAAACTTAAGGTCCTATATCCCGTCAATACTTTTAATTTATATCTTGGCATTGCAAATGGTCATGATTTTCTAAAACTATGTTTTTGTTTTTCGTTCGAATATGTTAAGTAAAGCAATACTATCAAGTTAAATTTATTTTTACAATTTGTTCTGATGTTGTACTGTTACGCCATTGTCCAAGGTGAGATGATGTATTGAGCACTTACAAATATACTTGACCCCTACATATTCTTTATATGCCAGTCCCAAATTAGGCGTCTCTAATTGATTGGTTGTTTTTGGTTGCTATCTGTTAATTGTTCTGTCAGACTGTTGGTTATCTCGTTTGACAATTTATTTTTGAGAACTGTTCAAGTTGATCAAAATATTTATTTCTTCAAAGTTGGGAATCTTTTTATAGAAAAAAAATCATAACCCTCTCCAGAGTTAAATGGATATTTCCCTTACATCAATGTCAATTGGACTCTGGTTGATAGATGTCTTATTGGCAATCATACCGCATCTCCTATATTCATATTTAATTTATTCCTGTCCGAAAACTGAAATAGCATGTCCTTCTCCTTTTCGTTATTGAAAAATAATGCTATAAAAACTTTAGAATAGACTAAAAAGGCAAACTTGAAAAAGACTTCTAGATTACGAAATATGATGAATATTGAAATTCTGTATGTAAAATACTACAAAATGGTGATAAAAAATACACGTATTTTTAAAATTTGTTTTAATGCATTCAAATAGATATAAGAAGATGTTGTATGAGTGCATGGATAGAAACCATAAGAGTACCGAAGTAATTTTCATCATAGAAGATTACGACAATATGTGAAAATCTATAGAACGATGCAAAAACTCTACATCCGAAAAGAAGACAGACGACCCACTACAAAGCAATACATGTACATGATACAAGTCTACAAAGCGTTACATGGTATAGATGATATCAACCGGATGAACCTTTTTACTTTAGCACCATCTAATAATACTAGAGGTCACTCTTTAAAACTATTTAAGAAACAGTGTAAGACGACACATATATTAAATACTGTCTTGTTCAATTAGAGTAGTGGATCAGTGGAATAACCTGTCAGATTTAACAGTGACGGCAAAGACTTTCAATAATTTTAAGTCAGCTTTAAATGGCGAAAATTGGAACCCGTATAAATTTATATTTTCGTGTTAATTGTTAAGCTACGCACACATAAATAAGTTTTATTTTTTGATAAGTATAATATATATAAATATATTATTATGCGATGAGAAATTGCATTACGACATTCAAAGATGAAGGGGTCAGTAGAAGCAATTCGCTTATCTAAGGACCCGAAGATAAAGATATAAGGTATAGACAACAATTGAAACTATTTAAAAAAAATCATAAATGATAAAAGTATAAAAGTATAAAACGAGCATTTGTTCAGCATGTCATGTCAGGCCGTTATGTTATCAAATAAGATACTGAGGTCACGAAAACAGAATTTGAGATTAATTTGAAAGTTAAAGTTGAAAAAATGGACAGAAATAACAAAAGTTTACAAAATGAAGCTGAGACGTGATATTTTTAATTGGAAAGTCAGAATTCCTTGGGTTTCTGAATATTCAGTTTACGATGAAACTAATCCAGAAGAGCACTTCAGTAGGTTTGATTTACATATAATCGGCGGAATAGAAATAGAGCCATACATGATAACAACTAAGTATAATAGATTAGATTCCAATAAAATCGTTTGATTTCTGTGTACTATTTGTTGACTACTAGTGTAACTATTGTTCGTAATTTGGTCGATATCTTTGGTTACGAGGTAGTCTTTCTTTCCCTAATGTCTTACTTTTAATTCCTCACCAACCCGCTTTTTAATTTCTAAAAAGAAAAAATTAAAAACATAAAGTATATTTGTTTTACTACCACTGTGCCAGAACCCCTAGTAGTGAACGGTTAGTATCGTTTACCACCCCTCCCGTTTTTAAAAGGGTTCGTGTTGCTCAGTCTTTATTTTTTCTATGTGATTGTTATTGTGGTTTTCATTTCGTCGTTTTTGGTCATGGAATTGCTGTTTTTACAATATCGGACTTATGATATTTAATGCTTGCTAGGACACTTCTGTTTATTTGCATCCGATCAATACTACAGCAAATTATTCGGTACATGCAAACTTTTAAAGATGAAATTGTAATAAAATTGAGAATGGAAATGGGGAATGTGTCAAAGAGACAACAACCCGACCACAGAACAGACAACAGCAGAAGGCCACCAACAGGTCTTCAATGCAGCGAGAAATTCCCGCACCCGGAGGCGTCCTTCAGCTGGCCCCTAAACAAATATATATACTAGTTCAGTGATAATGAACGCCATACTAAACTCCAAATTGTACACAAGAAACTAAAATTAAAAATAACACAAGACTAACAAAGGCTAGAGGCTCCTGACTTGGGACAGGCGCAAAAATGCGGCGGGGTTAAACATGTTTATGAGATCTCAACCCTCCCCCTATACCTCTAGCCAATGTAGAAAAGTAAACGCATAACAATACGCACATTAAAATTCAGTTCAAGAGAAGTCCGAGTCTGATGTCAGAAGATGTAACCAAAGAAAATAAACAAAATGACAATAATACATAAATAACAACAAACTACTAGCAGTTAACTGACATGCCAGCTCCAGACTTCAATTAAACTGATTGAAAGATTATGTCTTCATCATATGAATATCAGGCACAATCCTTCCCGTTAGGGGTTAAGTATCATACCATCATAACATATATGAGAAGAACATAACCCGTGTCATGCCAACAACTGGTTTTTAAATAAATGTGTTTAGTGTCGATGCAAAGACCCTATAAGTGATTCAATATTAACGCCAAAATATGCAATCTTTAATGACCTGACAACTTTATCGTAACTATATCCCTTCTTAATAAGTCTATTTAAAGGTTTTGTTAGTTTCAGAGGTGAATACTGACATTTTTGTGCTTTATAAAGAATATTTCCATAAAAAATTGGATGTGAAATACCTGAACGTATAAGAAGTCTGCATGTTGAGCTATATTTACGAATGATGTCCTTATACCGATGATAAAATTTAGTAAATGTTTTGACTAGTTTGTGATATCGAAAACCCTGGTGTAATAATTTTTCAGTAATACATAAATTTCTCTCGTTAAAATCTAAAACATTGTTACATAATGTATATGTATATGACCCTTACCAATCATCTGTACAATTCTATACACTCAATTTCAAAACATAAACTCTTGTGTTTGACTGATAAGTCTTTGGGATTTCAACTTGGTTTTTTTTATTTGCTTTTATTCTCGGATGAATATAAAAAATTAAAAATAAGGAGATGTGGAATTATTGCCAATGAGACTTTTTACCATAGTTCAAATGATATGGATATAACAAATTATAGGTCACAAAGTCTTCAACAAATTAATTTTCACAAAACCAAATTATGTTTTTGTCGGAAATAAGTTTTATTAACTTTGTACATATTTACTGAGTTCAATTTTAATTATTCTAATTGTCCTCCATACAATGGACTGTTATGTTCCGGATTAAATAAGATACTTCCTTATACATGTAAAACATGATGGATAAAATAGAAACATAACCTTTACTTTGAAAAACTTCCTGTTAACTCTGTAATTATGGTGTTAGATAGTCGTTCGCTTTTACTTCTTTTTGATATCTTTATTTACACCGTATGTAAAGATGGTAGATGTTTCCGGGAAAACAATAAAACGTAAGTGTTTCAGGGTAATTTGTAAAATTCATAGAATCACACATTTCGATTTAAGAGTTTAATTGCTCTGTAGTTATCTGTACATTTTATATTTTTATCGTGTTGCGAAGATAGTACCAAAGAGACGAAGGTCGATCGCTAAGTCTACTATGAAACTACGTATATGTAAGAGAATGATAATCCCTTTCTTCATGATTAAGTACGAGCGTAAGCGAGTACTTATCATGATGAAAGGGATTATCATTCTCTTACAAACTTAGAATATTGTAAAGTGCTCAAGGCTTAAAAGATCTCCTGATTGCTTTTATTCAAGAATTTGTTTCATTGTCAGTGCAAAGTTTATAATTAATGGATGACTTCCCTTTTAGGCATTTCATTTATGTAGTGATCTTAGTGATGTAAGGACTAACTTTTATATTGGGAAATTTTAATAATTTGTGTTTTAGACGTTAGATGACACAACGTTACAATGAAATGGTAGAAATTGTGACTATGTGTGTAAATTATGTAATATTTCAGTGAGGAATTATCTTTTTGTTTATTTACAGTTCAATTTAATAAATTCAAAATCAAATTGTATTGCACAGCCAATTTTATTCCAGCTCTTTACATCAAATACTACTTAATTAACTAGTCAGAGTTTAAATGTTCAATGAAAATGCTTTTAATGGGAAATTCAAAAGTTGGTTTAATTTATTTAAAAGTTTTTTCTTTTTCTTCTCTTTAGCAAATGCTTATTTTTTTGTAATTTGAAAGTTATAAATATTCGCATAATAACACAAACGGTATCAATTGTACTGCACAAGTAAACTTCAAACTTATTTTATATTTTTTTTTTGTTTGTTTCAAAATTCAACCTTCAATCAATAACCCACCTCTGCAATAATCCTAATAAATGTGCTCCGGGCAGTTGTAACTCATTTATAGAAATTCTTTGTTTTGAACTGTAAATAGGACTAAACAAAAGGATAATCCCTTACTAAGAACATGATTTACATTCATTCTTCACAATTAAGGAACACCAAATTCTACACTTTCATTGGTCGAGAGCACTTTGCTATATTCTAAATGTACATATGCATGTACTTTTATGATAGTTGTTTTTTATAATTACGCTCCATTGGTCAGAACTACTTCTGACGAGTAGTTAGTAAGCAGACCATGTCACAGTCCGCGAAGTAGGTATTTATTTAGTTAATTTATTCATTATTTGTTGAATGATTTTCTACAATTGCAATTGATTAATTGATTTTGAATCGATTTGACATGTGTATTGAACATTAGAATATTTTGAATCTTATAAATTTTAGTAGGTACGCGTGAACCACAACAATGTCCAATCGTATAGATCTTTCAACGTGAAAACGGGAAATTAATAACTCCAAACAAATTTTAGCATAGAGATCAACATACGTTCTGAAAAAAAATACGAAGTTCCAATTCAGGATAATACAGCTCTAAACCTCATTGAATCTAGAAATGTTGCTATCCATTCTAATAGAGACTGAGATATCTGTCATAAGCACTTTGAAGACAACGAGATTGCTATATCTAAATAAAACCGCCTCCGATGTTCTCGATTTGTCACGAACATTGCATTATTATCATATTTATTAAATTTACTAATGAATGCTTAGATATTGTGTCTTAGAAAAATCACCAAACAATGGGAAGCCATTGGGAAAGAAACAAACTCACATCATACATGAAGAAAAGTGTTTTACAAAAAGAAGAATATTGTGAACCTAATGTAAGATGTAATCAAACGCCCTTATTTGAACAACGGAAATGTTTTATTTGTTTATCATACAGGGAGTTCAGTTTCATTGTTCTTTCAATACAGTATTTGCTGTTTCTTTTTTTTTTTAATTTCTTTTATTTTACAGAGGACACATCTCACCTATACACGATATTGATTTCTTTTGTTGTGCCAATTACGAACACAGCGACGGAAAGTGTGTGGGTAAGTTTTAAGATACACTGGTGTTTTCCCTATTTATAAACAATTCAAAAATTTGATGAAACTGTTTGTACAACATGGTAAACAACCAGAAATTGTTGGTAATTTCGCGAGGAACAGTTCAGTTTCAAGAGCATTGCATCAAGACATATTCAGATTCACTATTCATATTTTTTGTGTGCATCATTTTCTTAAATTACATTTATCGTATTATATTTTTAATTTACCAGAATGCCAAACTGGATTAACATCTACAAAAAATAAACCTTGCAAACCATGCCAAGACAATTCGTACGGACAACGATGTACAGAGAAATGCAAATGTACAGAAACACAGAGGTACATGTAACTGTATAAAACATGAAGATCAACAACAATGCATAGTACCCTTCTATAATACCTATTAGGTGGTAGCAACCACATGCTATACAATTGCAACTGTATTTACAGTTTGTACTTATGTGGTGCTGTTACGCCACTGTCCCAGGTCAATGGGAGGTTTAAACGCTTAGAACATGTTTGAACCCACTATATTCTTTATGTGCCTGCCCCAAATCAGGAGCCCGTAATTTAGTGATTGTCGTAGGTTCATGTCTGTCATATTTGTTTTTCGTAAATGAAGGATGTAGTAAGGTGAAATTAAAAAAATCTAGAATTTAAAATTGATACTATATGTCAGAAGAGGATTAGTTAAGGAACAAAATAAACTAAAAATATTGATAGGTTACGGAACTCCTTTTTGAGATATTTGATTTATTTAAAATGGCGGGAAAAGGCTGACTCGGACTTTTACCTTATATTTAGCATTGGCATTATTTGGGTCTCAAATCGTAAGATAAAAAATCTAGAATCGGCTTAAATTTTGGTAATGACCCTTTTATGAGCTGTTGAAGTCTTCTCTGAAAAGAAAAGAGGGAGATATGGGGCAAAATATTTTACCCTGTATCGTAGGAAAAAACCCAAGGAGTCCGAATATATGACAAAAATTCCTAAACCTAACCTATGTACATCCTTAAATTAATATAAATTAGTCCGTTAGTTTTCTTGTTTTCTTGTTTCCTATTTTTCATGCATGGGCCTTTTATAGCGGACTATACGGTATGGATTTTTTCTCATTGTTGCAGGCCGTAAAGAACCTAATAGTATGATTGCTGTCATCTACGTCATTTGTGGATGATATAGTTGTCTCATTGGAAATCATACCACATCTCATTTCCACAATAGTTCACACCAAGTCCTTATTTTTTCTGTGATATCAAATAGTCTATTCTATGATTGCAACTAAATTTGTCAGACGTAAGTCGGAATGATAAGATGGTTCAATGAGTTACTAAGCTCCTTGGTTAAGTGACATTAATTCAAAAACCTATACTTGTTGACAGTTTGCTTGTTATTATGATTAATAATTATTAAATGAAAAAGGGGAGATGTAGTATGCATAACATAATAAATGACATCGCAGGGGCGGATCCAGCCATTTTTAAAAGGGGGGGGGGGGGGGGGGGGTTCCCAACCCAAGATAAAAGGGGGGTTCCAACTATATGTCCCCATTCAAATGCATTGATCGTAAAAAAAAGGGGATGGGGGGGGGGGGGGGGGTTCCAACCCCCTCCCCCCTGGATCCGCCACTGCATCGTTTGTCGATATTGTATGTTTTATACAGATTTCTGTTAAAAATGTTGTGTTCTTTTCTTTTCACTAAAGGTGTGATAATGTGATAGGATGCGTGATGTATTTGAGCACATCTAGTCATATTTCTGAATATGTATACCAAAGTGAAGGTAAATTAATGCAGCTCGACATAAAATTCAAATGTCTAAAATGTATTTATAGCAGAAGAGAAACTTACACAACGCACACAAATATTTCCAAAACTCTATATTTTTATTTTTGGTTTACCAATATTAAGTTGCAATCTCATATATTATACATTTATATCACTCTCCTTTTATCGAACGTTAGAAAAGTAAAATAGGCAAATCAGGAAACAGATAATCGAATAGAATAACAAAGAACCTAAGCACTCAAACTAAAAAGCAAAAAAAAAAAAAAAAATATCAATGATAAAAAAACCCAACAATAACCACTTTTCAAAGAGATGAATTTAAAATGAACTTGAAAAAAATTTAAGCCTTAAAAAAAATTAACAATGCTAGCTATACAACTTCATGAAAATTAAAATTAACTTCTCCAAACATTAACCGATTTTTTACTTATTACTAGCAAGTTCGTTACCATTGACATACCCAAAGACAACAGTTCAAAGTCCAAAAAATGACACACTGGAAGGTAAGTTTTATTGTGTTTCTCAGAACTGTTAATTTTCACAACTTTATGTTCACAGTATTTTTTCCAATTCTTTATCTAACACCTTACGAGCACGAAGTTCTTTTTCAACAAGATCTTAATAAAAATACAATAAGATAAGGATAGAATTATATACACACATAAATCAGTATTATATATTTATTTATATTACTACCACTTGAATGGTACCGTTCCCTGTTGACTATTGTGAACGGAGGATAACAAAATAATGCTCTCGGTTTTGACAGAAATAAATGCTACGTTCATTTTGACTATATACATTTTTAGTCGATAAATTCTATTCATTTTAAATTATACTAAAACTGATTTTTTTGTCTTATGGTTGCTTCACACTGACACATACCTCAATTCTCAATTTATGCACACGATTGTTTTGTATTTTTGTCATACAAATACAAATGTAGGGTAGCCAACGTAGTTAAAACCCTACATTTTAAAACTTTGCTTTAGGTCGTGTGCAAATATTTTATACATATTCAGGATGATATCGTAATGCGTTACTTGCAAAGCTTCATAGAGAAAACTAAGATACTAAACCTTTCAATGTTATAATTTTCAAACAAATTATTTTCAGGTATAGCACATCTTTTTGTTTTCTGATTTATTAATAGATAAACTGTTTGTAAATCTTATAGAATATTCGTTATTTTAGGTATGCAGATCAAGGCTGTTCTTATTTATATTATATGTGCAGGATTAGTAACATTAATAGTGACAGTTGGTGTTGTACGTTTAATTTACCGCAGCAAAAGAAGATGCAAGAAGAATATAAGAGTCCAACAAATTCAAAACACTCAAAACTTTCAAAGCGAGCAATACATAACAGTTTTATAATCAAGATGCAAATATATGCATGCAAGAATAAATAATCTAACACTATTTGTTGATTCTTTGCCTGATAAAAGTCTGTAAATAGATGATATTATACCGTGTCAATCTTTTTCAGCGCAACAATCAAGCGGGGTTGACATCTAGCATACTCTGACGAAATTTGCGATAAGGGCTCGTTTTAGCCTTGCGTGGAGGTGTGTAGTTTTGCTTCGGGGGTCTTGATGTGACTTCGGGATAAGGATAGCAATACAAACAAAAAGTAAAATCACAAAAATACTGAACTCCGAATACAATGTTCCTTAACTTTGTATTTTTCAAGTGCATGAAGAGATTTTATGTCTTTTCCGTTACATAAAATTTTACCGAATCTCGACAATTTGCCTCTTTGAAATCCAAAAGGACTATGGGTGATCTCACCAAAATGAAAATAACGTTACGTCATTGGTTGAATTTCCATTGTTTAGTACGTTTTAAACCAATCACAATGTTTTGGTGTAATTGCTATAACAATTAGATAAAGAGCGTTCATATTGATCGATATCAAATTGTTTTTTTTTCACATTACTCCAACATTCGAAAAATCCATCTCACGTTTATCCAACAAGTGTCAAACACTTAATGGGCTTTGTTTTTAGACAGCAATTAAAATTGTTGTATTTAGGAAGTTATGGTGAGACCTTTATACAATGTATAGTACATGTTTCATATTAGACTTTTTAATAAAAGATGTAAAATAATAAATGAATTCAGAAAAATCTAAAATAAACGAGATATTTTTATAGAAATTCTTTTCATACTGTTCCACTTTTGATTAATATCAAACAAAAATATTCATGACAGCTTGAAAAAGGTTTTCGTTTGAAAATTTTAGAGTTACATTAAAAAATAACAGTATAGTTCTGCATCTCCTGTTGAACTCTATTTTCTTATTTTATAAGGTGGATCACCCATTGTTGCTTGGCCCGGTAAGGATTTCAAAGAATCCGATCTCATTTTGCCTGAGTTTGAATGTTATTTAAACATTTTTTTAGTTGAATTTCACAACCATTACCAGTTTTTAATCCAATCGAAGATAAACATTTCTGTAAGTGTATGGCTGGTTGCCCCCATCTGGTTCTTGTAAGTAATTTCATATTTAATTGTATGGAATTACTAACAAGATCCAGATGAGTCGCAACCAACCGTACTTTCAGAAAAAGTACTTAAGCACTTAGTTTGAATATGTTAATGCAAAGTTTAGTTCTAGTAAAAAATTAATCCTAAACAGATGAGGATCCAGAATTTTGACAAAGGGGGACCAGGGGTCCCAAAGGAAGCACCGATTGGAGTGGGACATCTAAAAGTCTATGCATCAACCATACATGAAGCTCCACAAGGGGAGACTGGACCACTCCCTCCCCTTGCTAAAACTATTTCCAGTATATGATTATATCAAAGTTATTAAGTTGTTACATTTTTCTTTCTCATAAATATCACAACTACAGTTTTTCTTGGAGAAATTCCCAATAACCCAATGAAGAGTGCAATTCTCAGTATGTTCAACTCTACACAATACAAGGAATGGTCTAGGAAGCCATGTATCAACTCATCTTTAGTTTACTCCCCAATTAAAGTGAGTACGACTGATTATTCAACATGATGAAGACACCAACTCCAACTAGCACCACATATTTTTTTTTAGACAGCTATCCGTTATACCACCCAAAGAGCATTCGTCACCATTACCTAGAGAAGCTGATTTTTGCACTACATTCAATAAATGTTTATCGGATACCATATTTAAG
Source organism: Mytilus californianus (assembly GCF_021869535.1). NCBI lineage: Eukaryota > Metazoa > Mollusca > Bivalvia > Mytilida > Mytilidae > Mytilus > Mytilus californianus. Next base: position 66,886,271 of record NW_026262745.1, read on the forward strand.
CAATAGACTAACAATATTAAGTGTATGGTATGATTGTAAAGTGTACATGTCTGTCTTGCAAGGTTTATCAGACCTTAACCTCATTTACATTTTACTTGTTGGGCTTAATTTAAAGATTATACTTTTTTCTATTGACGTATCAGCAATTTACAGCACGGTGTTGTGCATAATTTCAAGATTATGTAGTGTATTTGTCCATCATTGATGGGAATAGTAATATTAAGTCCCAGACCAGCGATAATATTGTTGATAATTTTAAACTACCGAAAACAAGTTTCGTTGTTGATCACTGTTTTGTATATTAGTGCTCTTTGGTGATTTTTTTTCTTCAAATTTTGACTCAGTTTTTTTCAATAATCAATCCGTCAAATTTTAAAAGTTAGTTTGAGCTGGACTCACTGTTACTCTATTGGTTGGTAAGTTTTATTAATCCCTATTTCCAAAAAAAATCACGTTTCTATAATTATTTACATGTATACAAAAAATCAAATGTTGTAGAAACGTGAACGAAATGAACATCGTCCTAACCTTTTAAAGTATTAAATGACCCAACGAATAGCAAATGGAAATGTCGTTATATCATCCCATGAAACTAGATAAGCTAATGAAATTATCGCATTTTTGTATCACTTTTTCGAAATATCTCTTCATGCAAGAAATAGACAACAGGTTACTACCATAAGAGACATTATTATAAAATTATAATTAACAAATGCTCCACGTTACTGACGTCTACTGTCTACTGATACAGTTTACCTTTTATAATGGATAGGTGGATGGATGGATTGTAGATATACCCGATATGTCTTTCACAGCAATAATATGTATGATTTCGTTGCACTTTGTGGCAAATTACGCCATGACGTTTACAGAGGGGCCAAGGGCTTTATTACAATCAGTTTATCGTTATAACATTTTAGATATGAATTATTCGCTTTTTTGTCCATGTTGTGCTATCTTTCATTATTTGAAAGTCATGAGCTCCCTTTTCAATGCCCCAAAACAAAATGCTGAGTCACTAAATTCGAGAAAACCTTAAAATGTGTACTTGCATAGGTCCATTAATTGTACTTGTTTTATCTTATGCATTGTGATCAAATGTTGCAAAGACAATTCATTAGCCAAACAAAATCAGTTTTTGTTATTTTTTGTGGTGATATACCAATAAGTCATCAATGACGCCTGTTCGTATAAATTTTGATATTTGGGTAATGTACATTAAATGAATTGTTATGATCAAATGATACATTCAATAAACAAATAAAGGATACAAAAAAAGGTTAATGAATAAAGTTAAGAATGTCTATGATAAAATTTTGTTTTAGGTTTATTTTGATGTTGTGTGATCAGTTAAAATATTTTATTAATATTTTCGATGCATGGTCAGTCTTACATTTAATTAAATTTCCAAATTTCCTTACAAGTGATAATACTATGATTTTCATTCTAAAATGTATAAAGATATATCGTTAAATGCATTGACGTGATATGAATATACCACTTCTAAAGATCCAATTGACTGAAAAAAATTTAGTCGAATATTACTCAAAAGATGATAACTATTTAACTGCCTTAAGTGTCCACTTAAAATGTGTGTATGTTTAAGAGGTGTTTAAAGTGAAAAGTAAGATAGGATCAAATATATGAAAATAAACTCCCGTAAATTGTTAGGATAATGTTGAAACAAAACTTTCCATTTTTAAAGTCAATGTTACAATTGTAATCGGTTTGGGACATTTAATGTGTCATGATTTGTACGAGGATATCTTACAAAATATGTTTCAACGAGTATTGAACGAGAGCTGACCAAATTAACGTGAATACAAATAAACAAATAGAAATAAGTGTCCGACAGAACTTAAATCTACAGATTAGACTTTTTATTCTAATGCGATTCGTTTAGAACGATGATGTTCATTGTACCTTGACAAATATTTTGAAGAGTTAGATTTGGTGTTCTACCAATCCATAACTAAGGAAAGCCACCATTCTGAATTCCGAATTTTTTAGGCATTTAATTTCTCAAAATATAAAAAAAAAAAGATTGTGTGCCTTAAAATCTTCTATTTGTCAAAGTTCAAACCATTGTGTAGCGTGCGAAAAGTATGAATACGTCTATTGTTTATGTTTTACATCGGAAGTATACCTATGATGTCACATTGTTTAAATGCCAAAGTTTTGCAGACTTTTTATTTCATGGCACTTTATAGCCAAATTATTTTCCAACATGGGATTTATCTTAATATGTGGCATTAGTATGGAAATAATTGTATTGTATTTTAAGCTTTGCCTTTATAACTTACGCGTCGCTAGAAAAATTCAATTTGCGACAGTAAAATGTACGTTTTACGAAGGTTAAGTTTAAATACAATACAGTTATCTTCTAATTTGAAATTTAAAGGATAAAAAAAATCGATGTCTTGATAATGATGAAAAAAAACATCCACCAGAGACGTCATGACGTAGATGAAATCAACTATAGGTCACCCTACGGCCTTTATAAATGCCTAACACCTGTACCTTATAGTAAGATATGAACTGTCACGAAATGACAAAATGTAAGATAATTCAAGTGAAAAAACAAAAATATTAAACCTGCTTTCACAGTTATTGTCCATTCGTCATGTTCGTTAATATAGTCGAGCGTTTTGTGTTGTCAGTTTATTTTTGACTTATGAGCTTGAATGTCCCTTTGGGATCCTTAGCCTCTCTTTTTTTTGTCAGGTTTATAGACTTCGTCCTTTTTGACTTTACCAAGGACATGCTGGAGTTGACTGATAATGTATATTTCAAAACCCTTTGCAATTGAGTAAAGAGATTTTTAAATTATGAATTAAACGTTTACAACCCTATGTTAACTCATTCGATGAACTGCATTTAAATGTAATTGATTTTCTCTCTTACTATACGACGTTCAGCTACATTGAATGGACAACTATCAACAAGTTTCGCTCATGAGGGTACGCTATTCTCTCAGTACAAACGCTGCGATTGTCTACTTGGTATATCTCCTTTTTATTCAATGATTAATACTCTTAAATACAAATAAAGGTGGGTAGTTGCGTTTTTTTAGTTATCATACATATAGTCTCTGATGCATGATGCTTTATTATTAATTGTTTTTGGCTTTCAACTAGCTTTCAGTTTAATATAATTGAATTTGATGCGACTCTCATACAAGTGAGAGGTTTAGCTAGCTGTAAAACCAGGTTTAATCCACCATTTTCTACATAAGAAAATGCCTGTACCAAGTCAGAAATATGACAGTTGTTATCCATTCGTTTGATGTGTTTTAGCTTTTGATTTTGCCATTTGATTAGGGACTTTCCGTTTTGAATTTTCCTCGGAGTTCAGTATTTTTGTGATTTTACTTTTTCAGTAACTGCGAGTACTCTCAAATCGTACTTTCGTGTTAATTTGATCTGTTGATACAATTTGAAATGCGTTTTTTGTATTTAATGTTTACTTATTTTGTGTTATATCTTGTATCACTATTTTCAATATATACAACCTTTGATAAGTATTTATTATGACGATAAATTTTCACTTCTGTTGTCGTATTATGAATAACAAATTTATTTATTTTGCAAAAAATATTTCCGTACTCCATGTACTCCTTAAATTTTTTTTTTATTTACCTGTATACGTTATTATATTTAACGGCATTTTGTCCAAGGTTATAGTTGGCTTTCTGATATTGTTTTACATCTCACTCCCTTCTTTATTAATTTTGTATTTACATTGTGTCACAGATCGAATTTATTCGTTCAGTGTATATCTACTTGTTTTTGTTAATATATCTATTGATTGAGTCAAGCCATTTCAATTGATATTTTATAGTGTGTCTTTCTATGTTGTGATGTTTCACTATTATTTCAGGTTAAGGTGAAGGTTGGCGCCTGTTAAAAAAAAATAAAAATGATTGCATGCTGTATTTAAATTTTGAGGTATTGAGACAATATTACATCCCAACATAGAAAGACACACTATTTACAATCAATTGAAATGGCTTAACTCAATCAAAAGACATATAGACAAAAACAAGTTAACATACACTGAACAATTAAATTTGATCTATGACAAAATGCAAATGCAATATTAATCAAAAAGGAGGTGAGAGGTAAAACAATATCAGAAAGACAAATATAACCTTGGACAAAATGGCGTTTAAAAGAATAATGTACACAGATAAATATATATATCTTTGTAAGGAGTACATGGAGTACGGAAAGATTTTTTACAAAATAAATAAAGTACGAGAAGAGAAGTGAAAAGATATCGTAATACTAAATACTTATCGATTGTGATATATGTTAAAAATAGTGATACGAGATATTACACAAAATAAGTAAACATTGAATAACAAATATGCATTACAAATTGTACCAACAGGTCAAATTAACACGAAAGTGCGATCTGAGAGTACTCGCAGTTACTGAGAGCTGTTTAAACGCCAAAAATATTAATAATAAAAAATCATGCATCAGAGATTAAAATTAACTAAGACACATCCCAGGGATTTAGTGTTTAACGTCATGGACAGTCAAAGAAAACAGGACTTGTGTAATGCCAAAATAAAAGTATCGACAGGCAGAAGAACAGTTAGTCCTTATAATAATAATGTATAATGTTATAGATAAAGCAATCTCTATATAGAAAATGAACGTGGATGTGTATTTATACAAAATCGATATTTTTGCCCATGAAAACAAGATTCAAAGATCTGATTACAACATTGATAAGATAACCTTTACTAATAAGTATGTTTAAAGGTTCGATGATTTTACACGGATCACAATATGATTTCCGCGCATTTAATACAATATTACCGTAAAATTTAGGATGTGAAATACCGTTTTTAATAAGTTTTCTACAGGTACAACCAAATTCAATAATCAAATCCTTGTATCTATGAAAGAATTTAGTAAAAATTTTAAGTAATTTATGGTAACAAAATCCCTGACTTAATAATTTACCAGTGATGCATTGATTACGTTTGTTAAAATCTATTACATCAATGAACACACGGGCATAAACAACGAGTTGGGATATATAAAATCCGTATGATGGCGACAAAGGAACATCGTCGTCTAAAAAAGGAAATTAACAATAGGGAATGAAAAATCGTCTCTTTTTACGTAAATTTTAGCATGTTTAGTATGGAGTTTCCCTTTAGAAATTGAAATGTCTAAATCTAGAAAAGGACAACTACTGCTGTTTATGTTAGATTTATTTAAAGTAAGTTCTTTTGGGGAAATTTTGGTAGTTTATTTAGAGAACTCTGGATTATTTAACGAAAAAATATCATCAAGATAACGGTAGGTGTTGTTGAATGTATCAACCAAATGCAACAATGACGTGCATTTACTGAGTTTGGTCATAAACTGAGATTCATAGCAATACAGGAATAAATCTGCTATTAAAGGGGTGCAATTAGTACCCATTGGAATAAATTCTACCTGTCGATACACTTTATCGCCGAAACGTACATATATGTTGTCCAGGAGAAAATTAAAAGCTTCAATCATATCTTCACATTTCCAGTAAGTGTATCTAGCATACTTTCCTATTTCATTACATTAAAAGGCTTTAAACGAGTTACAACAAATAAATTTGCAATGAGATTTTTCAAAAGACCATTTAATCAAATATGAAAATATGAGTGTAGTGTAGAGAGTAGAAAAATCATAACTGTCAACAGATTTAAAAGGACCCTCTAAAACACGTATTTTATATAAAACCTCTAAAGAGTTTTGCACATTCCAAAAATATTTAATACCATTATTTTCATAAGCTTTATTATAATAGTAAATAACATGTTCTTCGCTAGTAGTAAGGGAGGAAGTTTTTTATGGTTGTTTATGTAATTTAGGTAACCAGTACATAGTCGGCACTTTAAAATGTTCGGAAGGGGCTTTAAGCTGGGTAGTTGCAGTGATATGCTTGTTTACAATTTGACTCTCTGTGGAGCGTACGGACTTGAATGTAGAAAAATTGATAATTTCGTTTTGAAGATCTTCCGTGTAGCATATGCGTCATAGCACCATTACATTATTGGCTGATTTGTCTGCAGGTACGAACACAAACCGCTTTGTAAGTACTTGGAGTTTATTTTCTATTCTAGAAATGGGTAAATCATGGACCCTATTATTAATTTCAGAATTGTTTTCAAAATGAAATATAAGAATATCAACAGTATTCATAATTTTATTCAAATGACTGTCTAGAGATTTTTTATCAGATTTTTCACGTTTACACCAATTTTTAAAGTAGGCAGACAGAGCGTCTATAATGAATTAACGACACTGTTTCCAATCTATAATATATGAATGACGATATTTAGGTCCTCACAATTGAGAATGTTGATGAAGCGTACACATAAATGAAAGCTACTGGAAAATTTGAATATACTGAACATAGACTGGACAGATCTTAATTGACTAGAAGCGGATTGCCTGAACAGCACTGCATTTACTGCAGTGGTACAGTCAAAAATAAATCCAAAGGCTGAAAATGATCTAATATATTTTTTGTTAAGTATTGAAAGAGCTGTTCAGATCATAATAAGCGTTTTAGATTCAAATTGATTTACTAGTGGATGTAATAAGAAAAGTGGGTTTGCCAAAAAGTTTTATAAAAAGTGTATTTATATCAAGTTCGATAGTATGGATGTGTTAAACATAGTTTCCAAACTTTTAATACTTTAGCGAGAGGACATCATCTATATAATGGAAAGTGATGATAAAGATTAGGCTAGCATCTTCAAATTCTTCCTGGTAAGATCCTATAAGAAGTGTGCAGAAAAGCCTCATTCATCTAAGGTCAATGTTTTCTTAGAGAGTAAGCACTTAATGATTTCTTCGTATATGAACGTGGAATTTTAACGGTTAAACATTGTGGACAATCAGGTAAACATTTACGTGTAAAAGGTGTATGTTTCTCTGCGCTCAAACCGTCCTCTTTCTAAAAATTATATTTCCCCCCTTTTTGACCTATAGTATAATTGTCCATCATCTCTGAAATTGAAGGATTTCAAACAAATTGTTGTTTATCCACTAATGTATTTACGAATATAAAATAAACATTGAGTTCCGTTTTAAATGAAATAAGCAGATATTGTATGATTATAAATAAGAGAACTAGCGACTTGAAAATGTTGGTGTTAGCAGCTACAGGTTACCGTACGACCGTCAACAATCAGTCAAATTCAAACTACAATGCAAATTATAAAAGGCCCAGACATGACAAAATTAAAAGCAATTAAAGAAGGAAAAAACAAAAAGCAGATTTATGACAAAAAAAACCCATACAAACAAAATACAAATATGATTAACAGCACTGAACTACAGGCTCCTGACTATAGATAGATAGACATATGATATGGCGGTGTTAATATGCTTCTTTGCGAGAGCCCAACCCTGTCTCTAACTGGGATCAGTGGATAAACATTACAACATAAGAACAATTTATAGAAATCAGGTGTAAATGGCTGGACTCATTAGATCCATGTACAACACATAAAAAAAAAAAAACAAACAAAGACCCAAAAAGTTCCAACCTGTAAGTAATCGAAGTTACTGAAATCTTGTTCAAAGTCAACGAAAACAAATACACAATCATGTATCAAGACATGAGTCTTTTTCTTGAAAGTGATAATTAGTATATCGAAACCATAAGTGATTTAATGTTAGGGCATTTATCACGAAATTTTAGAAAAAAAACCCCAAAACATTTAAAAATATTTAAAAAAAAAAAAAAAATTGGGAACGGTAAAACTACCAAAAATCAACATCATGTTTTTGACATACCAACATATTATGTCGCATAAGAGTTAGACAGAAAGAACAACAGATACCAAAGGGACATTCGAAATCATATGCCGAAAATAAACTGGCAACACAAAAAAAAAAAAAAAAAAAAAAACAAACAAAACACCACATAGAAAACTAAAGACTGAGCAAAACATTCCTTACCAAAAACTGGGGATTATATCTGGTGCTCTAGAAGTGTAAGCAGATCCTTCTCCACACGTAACACTCGTCGTGCTGCTCATGTAAGTACAATTCCGTTGGAAAGACCAAAGGAGTTATTTTGACAACATAACTATATAAAACATGTACATCAATTTTAACCATATATATATTGTAATTATAGAGGATTACACTGTAATTTTATATCAGCTCGGAAAACTTATCAACATAAATGTATGGTTCCGTTCTAACGTCAATACATAAACAACTGCTATAAATGATAACTATGTTGTCATGTTCGTATACAATTTTCCGTTATCCTTTTTAAAACTAATATGCAATAATAAGGGATAAAAATACCATTTATACCGATAGTATACTAAACTATCTTGGAAACGTAATCATTTCGTGGTATTCATATGAGAAAAAAACATATATATTGCAACATACACCTGTGAACATAATTTGTCAGGAAGTGTTTACCCTAGTCTTAGTTTGCAAATTAATTTCGACCACATGCAGTCAATAAAAATAATGATATTCATCGAAAAAGGTTAACAAAACTTAAAAAAAACCCAAAAACATCAAAATGAAATACTTTTTTATTTCGAATTCAACATTAAATAAACTTAATGCATTATACAATTGGTCTGTTTTTGATGATTAGGTATTGGTTGATACTTGTAATTTCATAGAGAAATAATTTAATGTAAGGTCCTAATGGTATCATGAGCTCTTCTACAATTTTTTTTTCTAGATTTCAAATGTTTTGGCCTCAATGATCACTAACGAGACATAACTTGTACAAATTCGTATCTGATGCATTGTACGATAAAATTAGTTGGGATTACATTAATTATCTTTCTTTTTCAACTTGAATTTGTTAATTTTTGTACGGAAATATTGATTTAAAACAATATTGTTCGACAATTATCAGTTCCTTCCTTAATGAATTTTAAATAGCATGCTGGTACCAGGTGTTGAAAGGACAAAACTATATAATACCTGGAAATAAAACAATTAGAAAAAATTAAAATACCAGCTATTTAGAGTAATTGTGAATACATGTAAACGTTCGATTCAATATTTCATCAGTGTGTGACGAGATGAATACGCTGCGATATTTATTTTAGTGTCATGTACTTATCCTAATTATTATTACACCTTAATGATTCTTCAATATAATGCAGAAACATTTTCGTGTACTTCTAAGTGACTTAAAAGCAAATTAACGGGATATTAGCTAAATATAAGACAAACAATTAAAATATGACATTTTTTTTCAAACATTTATAAAATCTGAATATAGAAAAAATATTTCACTATTAACAGTCAGTTTTGATAAAATTATTCAAACAGCGCTGATGCATTATTGGCTTGCAAGTCAATCAGAAAAGATAGACTTCATCGAAACAATACCATATCATTTGACCTTGCAGATTATAAAAGGAAACTCAGATTTGGGCAATTCGATTTCAATGAAAAAATGTTAAAATCTTGTGAAAAGAAATAGAACACAAAAAAAAAAAATAAAACAAAAATAAAACAACGGGTAAACATTAGTTAATTAATAAAGATATCATTACGTGGCCTTGTTATTGATTGTCGGTCAGCTGCATTGGCTTTACGCTTCGCCTCAGGCCTCACAACCTATAAAGAAATAAGGGCAATGCAACAGATATTAATGAACCTAAATGTAGAAAAATAAATAAATAAATATATATATATATATATATATATATATATAAGATGCAAAGTGGAAAAGATAAACAAGAGGATCAATGAGAGAATTTAGTTTGTCTGGCCTATTAATTTTGCACCTTTCTTTCTAGACCAATTATATACCACCCTGTCTAAAAGTAATGCAAAGTATAAGGATATTTTGTTATTCATATTCCAATATAAGTCTAGATGTAGATTTGTCTATTTTTATTATTTCCAGAAAAAATATGCACAATAGTCTAGTTTGTTAAATGTATACGACCTCAATCAATGAATATGGAATGCCATCCCTCAAAAAATTTTACGAACAAACAAAACCATGACAATGAATATATATTTGATATGGCTTTTGCAAATTCTCCATACAATTCTTCAGATTAAACTCTGCACATTATATGAACACTCTTTTAGCCCAAAAATCATCTTTAGTTTGCAGATTTTGTAGAATTTAATCTTAATAAGAAGCTAAGAGGTTTGCTATTTTTGACAGGAAATGATAACTTAAAATAATACTTATCAGTTCCTTCCTGCATACATTTTAATTCTTGTACAAGGAGTGGACGTGAAAGTCCTATGCAAAATGCCATGACATGCATACAAACTGAACATCAGCATCTGTACTTTATGTCTTTTGTGTTATTGTCAGTTGTTGAAGTGCTTTATTTCGATCAGATTCAATGATTCTTATAGTTTGTTCTTATGTTATGCTGTTACACAACTGTTACAGGTTAGGGGGAGTGATGGGCGCCCGCAAAAAAATGTTTAACCCCGCAACTTTCGGCATGGGTATGTCCCTAGTCAGGAGCCAGTAGTTCAGTGGTAGTCGTTTCATGCTGTTTATCAGATTTATTTTTCGTTCATTCTTTTGTACTTTAATCAGGCCGTTAGTTTTCTCTTTTGAATTGTTTTACATTTGTCATTTCGGGGCCTTTTATAGCTTTCAATATGATGGTTTTGTTCATTGTTAGAGGGCTTATAGTGACTTCATCGTCATTTGGTCTCTGATAAAAGAGGGGAGAAAGATACCTGGACATTCTAACTCATAGGTCAAAAATAAACTGACAACTCCGTTGCGAAAAAAAAAGAAGACGAAAGGACAAACAGTTTACAAAACACAATATAGACAACTGAGCAACTAATACTTAAATTGTTATGAAATTTTGATAAAGTCCCTGAATGGTGTAAACTGTCCAATGCACAATACACCATGATAGCACGCACCATACACCATTACATTTAAACAGCATACATAATTATGCCTTTTGCAAAAATAGTAAACGAATTAAAGCCATATATCATAATTTAATTGTATTAATTAATGAACTATGAAAAATTACGTATATGACCTAAAATGACGATTTCTTGCATAGTGTTTAGTCAAGATACATACTAGTTCTACTAATAGAAAGTTTCCTAAATTGTTTTACTTTTTTTGGGGGTGAATACTACTTTCTGGTCATATGTAATCAATTACGCCATCTAACTCATTACTTCGTACATGTCATTCTTTGTATGCATTGTTATAACTAAGCCATGTGCAAAATATTGTTAAAATTGTGACTTTCAATCTTGACCCCTTCCCTCTCATTTTGCGCACAAGGCAGTTGTCTGAAATATGACCAACACGATTATAATACTTTCGAATACACAAACGGGTTACGATTAAGGAAACACAAACTTGTAAGATAAATCTATATTTTGTTTTTCTTTTTTTTTCAGGCAGAAGTTGCGTTGCTAAATGTTTCGTGTAGTATATACCATGAGAAAAAGCGGTATCCAAGAATATCTTTTACACACACCAAGATATTTGATAAAAAAAACATTATATATCATTATTTCAATTGGCTAAATCCCATACAGTTTTAAATGTTTTGAAGTAAGTGCAAGATGTTTGAAACGCCAATTTCAATACGTAATGGATACTTTAAAAATATGAACAGTCAAGTATGTCACACTAATGTTTTAAGATTATATCTGAAGAATGTAATTTACCAAGTGTTATTTTCAATGTTTAGCACTGGGTCGATACTGTCGGTGTAGACTCCCTTTTGATCATATAGCTCTTCATGTGTTTCGGAACTTTTCAATCATTGGCTTTAAATTGTTTAACTTTGACCGTTCCGGCTGAAAGCTAATTCAGAAGAGCGCTTCGGATGCATACAGGTATTATTTTCATTTAGTAGAATTAGAATCCTTTATTCATGTTTGAATTAAAGGGTCTAAAATGTAGCCTTATCAAACCTCCTCCTTATAAATTCGCGTTTTAAAATGCAGCTGAATTACGTTTTTATTTTATAAAATACAGTATCAAATTTTATGGTGTATTTACAGTATTAGCAATTAAATGAAACATGCATAAGATATATACACAATGTTATATCTGACATACATGTAGATATTAGTTAACAAAGAACAGTGCAAGTATAAGTTTCTCAAATAAATATTCAAATAAAAAAACTAACAACAGATATAAAAGATAGGATATACGGGATGCATGTACATACGAAAAACAAAACATACTGGTAAATACAAATTAAATATTTGTTTAATATAACAACTATTAGCATGGTAAATGGTAATTTAAAAAAAACTGTTCTACAAATCGGGCTTTTTGAAAACCAATATTAAACGTAAACTGTATTATGATACAGCAGCACTTTTTAGATCGCTGTTCAACATGTTTAACACAAAAACATTCCTTTTTGTCTCGTTTTCGTGAACATTCTTAAAATTTTAATTTGTCAGCCCGTTCAGGCTTGATGTTTATTTTCAGTTAGCTGGTCATTGCTTTTTTATGATATATGTGAATACGCTATTCGCCTATGACATCATATGGACCTTCAAATCTCTGCATGTTTTCACGCTGCGGGAAAATCTGTAATTCTCTATTCGATGTGCCTCTGGTTTTCATTGAATATCTTTTTGCAGTTGGATTTGTTATTTTGTTTTTGCGTTTCACACAAACAACACCAGATCCAATGACAACAGTTAATACACAACAGCACACAATATAGATCATTATATACGTGTTTCCATAATTTAGCTCGGAAATAAACACAATGATATTGTATTCTAAATTATACAACTTTCGGCATCTCATTTGCAAAACAGGCAATTTTGATAAACACTAATTTCACTTACATCAATTGGTTTTTTACATCGTGTTTCAAAGTTCTAGTTTTGTTATTCTAAAGTGCACCTATATTTCAATTGTATGTTTATTTTGTACTCAATATTAATGAAATGATAAAAGTCTCACGAAAAAAACTTTATCTGTCTATCTTGATTTTCAAATTGTGTTAATTTTCGAGAATTCACACCGTGTTTAGTAAAAATCAAAACCCAATTTATTTAACCAATTTAAATCAAAATGAACGAAACAAAGTTTGAAGATCAAATACACAATAACACTTGACGCCTTTTAAAAGATAATTAGATTTTCCCATACACTAGTAAACCAGTTTTATTCTGAAACGGTCATTTAAATCTGAACAGCTCATGAAAGAAGACTGAACAATGAATTATTATATATTTTTCAGTCTTTCAGTCAATTTTAAGACTTCCGATGCGATAGATTGAGTACAGTTCATATGAAATGCTTGCAGTCAATTAAATTATGTTCAGTCTATGTCAAGACGTTCCAGTAGTTGGTATTTACCTGTACACATCAACATTATACTGAATTATCTGAAAAGCTACTGAACAGTACTGAATTGACTGCAAGCGAATTGGTTGAACAGTACTGTATTTATCTCAGTCGATAAGTCTGAAAATTGATTGAACGACTGAACATGTCTGAATCATTTATTGGTCAGACTTTTCAAATCATATTAAAATCAAAATGACATTTATGACTAAATTTCATTTACTAGTACGATGATTTCCATTTAGCATATGTCCTTGATTAGAGACTTATGATTTGTTCTGAGATTATTCGGGGATCAATGTTTACATGACAGGAAGATACGATTACAATTTGACAAAGACATGTGTTTGTAAACGACTAATCACATTTTTATATTCTAAAATTGAATTTATTCAATCTGATTAATAATATTATAAAATAGTCTATTTTACATAATTCATTCAAATATTTCCATTGATTCAAATTGAAAATGGTTTCCAAGTCCATTTTAAAACTTAAAGTTTTTCTTGCACAGAAATAATAAAAACGAACAAAAGTTTATGGTCAATCAAAGATATACTCCGTAAACAGTTGCAATTCACAAAATCAATTTTTGATTTCTGATGATTGTTCTTGATAATTGTATCATCTATTTTAAAATTGAAAGAGACGCATCGGCAGTTATCATCATTACATGTACAAGTGTATTACAATGTTTCTATATCAATTGTGTGATTATATCTATATTCGTGCCAAAATTTGGATGCAGTTGACGGTGTTTGACAGGTTTCCATGAGTCTACAATCATGGCAATTAATTAATTAATCTGTTGGTTTTTATACTAGCTTGTTCAAGTTAGTATAAACGGTTTACTGGATCGAATTGTCGACTTACATACACCACCAATTTGAAAGATTGAGGTTCCATTAGATGCAAAAAAGTCAGATGATAAGTAAACCGAAGGGAGGCAACATAATACTATTATGTATACGGACACATGATATGCATGTGGAAATTACATAATCATACATTAGAACGAACTAAAAGTTGAAATATAATTTAAAGTGCAGAGCTCTGATGTTAATAATTAGCTGCATTTAGTAAAAATATACGTTAACTAAAATGAAAGTTGGAGCAGCATGATTATCACAGTTTATAAATGAAATTATAATACGACGTCCTTATTTCGCTTTTTAAACAAAGCCGTCTTTTAATTAGCACAAAATATATTTGACACACGAGCACAAAAACATATATTTACCCAGCAATTAGTTTTCAAACTTATCAAACATGAAAATGTAATGCACATACTTCATGTGGTGGAAAAGGGAACAGCCAAACATTTGTAAGGTATTTTTGTACGCTTCGACGTATGAAAGTATCGTTTATGTCCTATTAGAATAGAAGTAATTCCTTCATGTTATGATCTATGGTGATTTTAACATGGGTAGGCATTATATTTGACCAAATTTAATAACTCGCTAACGCTCATTTAAGTATAAACTAACGTACGTAATGGCAGTTTGTCGAAATTAACTCTGGAATTACATAACAATTGAATTCCTTCAGATGTTTTTATAACATTATTCTGCCTATCTCGTATTTTTGAATTTGCCACCCAACATATTTCATTCGAACCAAACTAATGTTCTTTATGTAGACAAAACACTCATCTGGCATACCAAACTCTTAGCCTGGTATGCCAAGCTTTATAACAGCTTGGTCGATGTCACTGCTGATAGATGTTTCGTTTCCAAGGATATCACCAACCTGGTCATGTTGGTAGTTCGCACATTTTTTTGGGAAAGTTTTTAAATGTTGAATTCATCGAAATGATAAGGTTTCTACCGCAGTCATAGTTTATCAGTCGTACATGGCACACCTTTTCTGGATTTTTAAAATTTTGAATGCTCTTTAAGTTCGTATCTAATTTGGCCTTACAATTGTCTAATTCGTTCCTCACTAATGAGTCTAATGTAGACGAAACGGTCCTCCGGCGAACTAAATTCTAAACCTGAACTCTTTTTTATATTGTGTAAAGATTTAAATGTGTATAAGCTATCTAAATATCTTTTAGATCCTGGCTCATATATATTTTTGTTACCAAAACTATGTCTCAACGGCCATTTTATGTCCAATATAACAATTATGGCATATTTTTCAATGTTTAGGATGTCATACTGACATCACATGTCGCCGTTCTATTTTTGTCAGCTTTAAATAAAGTATCAATAGTATTGATATTTCAGGTTTGATTGCAGTTTTAATTTGCTTTATTTTTTTTTCTAACACGAGCGTTGTGGTGCTGATTTAACCGAAATGTTTAGAAATGCAAAAAAAAAAATAAATCGTTCAAAACAAATTAACAATACATTAAATATTGTGATGAAAAATAATCCATCAGTGGGGTCATTCAGATGCAGTGCTTTATGTTTTTCATATTGTGCAGTGGCTTTTACATGCCATTATACAGTATATCTTCATAGTTGAAAATCACTAAACACACAGTAAATGAAAACTAGATACTACTTACTTTGACTTATAATATTTATAGTTTCAACAGCTGTTTTTTTTTTAATTTTGAAATCTAAATGTTGGATTATCTTTTTTGGATTTGTTTTCTATTAAAGTCAATTTTCATATCCTGCAGCTCCCAACGAACTGATCGAAGTCAATTGATCATGATCAATGATAAATTGTGCATATCAAGGCGAACACATATAATTGAATCTACTTTTGAATTTGTATAATCTTTCAGATAAAAAGTAAAAATTCCAGTTTATGATGATTTTTAATCAATCGTTGTCTTTTGTCAATAACTACAATTTATTTTGTGAATATCATCTGGCCTTAAACATATATTGTTTTACATCAATTACTGTAAATCAACTAATTTTCGAGAGAGAATTAATTTCTTCGAGACTTTCACAAGTAGAAAAATTAGACGAATATAAATCGTTTCAAATATGTAAAACTTGGATGTTACCTTTTATACACACACAAAGAAAATGAAAAAATTGGAAAAATAAAGCAAAGTTGGCTATCAAAGCGTTTTGTGTTCGTACCGGCCGACAAGGCAACCAACAATGTTGTAATGACATGACGTTAATACAGAAGTCCTTAAGAATGAAATTATACATTCAACTACACTCAAGGCCGTAAGCTCTACAGAGAGTCATATAGTAAATAATCATGTCACTACCACAGCTCAGCTTAATGCCTCCTCGGAACATTTGAGGGTCCCCACTTTGTATTGGTTATCTACATTACACAAAAACCCGTAATGTCGTTTAATCGGCCTCTAGTAAATGTTCTACGACTAATCTTTCGGTGCTTTTAACGAGTTCCTTAACTACTTAAAAAGAACTTATCGTTATTTTTTGTAATAAAACATATGAAAACAGTGGAATTAACCATTTTTGGAGTGTAAAAAATTCTTTGGATGGTGTAGATAAATTACGTGCATTTGATGGTCCTTTTGTTTCGGTTGACAGTTTGACTTTCCCACTATTTATACTACACTTCCACACAATCTTATCAAACAAAAGTTTTCCTATCTAATTAAATGGTCGTTTAATAAATCTGGTTTCAATTTATTTGCTGTAACTCATATAAAGCCTTTTTCTCTAATGTGAAAGGTACACATGCTAGATATACCTACTGGAGCTGTGAGGAGATGATTAAAACACTAAATTTTCTCCTTGACAACACTTATGTACGTTTCGGCAATTAAGTTTATCGACAGATTGTAGGTATTCCTATGGGCACCAATTATGCCCCTTTAATAGCAGACTTGTTCCTTTACTGTTATAAATCACAGTGAATGGCCAAACTCAGCAAAGAAACGTCTAAATTCCATTTAATTGATAAATTCAACAACATTTACCGTTATCTGGATGACATTTTTTCGTTAAAAAATCAATAATTCTCATTCTCTAACTATACTGCTGCAATTTACCAAAAATGAACTTACTTTAAGTACATCTAATATCAACAGCAATAACTGTCCTTCCCTAGATTTAGATATTTCAGTATTACACCAGAAACTGTAACAAACATTTACGACAAAAGGGATGATTGGTCTTTCCCTATTGTTAATTTTCCCTTTTTGGACGGTGATGTTCTCTTGGCACCATCTTACGGTGTCTATATATCCCAACTCGTTCGCTATGATCGTGTCTGTTGTGACGTTTTAGATTTTAATGAGCGTAATAAATGTATTACGTATAGATTATCGAGGTTTTCTACACATTGATATTGTAAAATATCAGCCGCGAGCCACAATGTGAACTTGTTGGCGAATAAGCGCAGCGAACGAGCTAAAAAGCTTCACATAGTGTCGAGCGACTGATATTTTACGATATCTATACGAAGAAAACCCGATTATCTGTTAATCGTTCTATTACTGGTCTTTTCCCCCTCCCTTTGACAGTTTTACGCTTGACGAAAGCAAGCTTGATAACGTCTCCTCACACATTGTGACGTCGCTGATAATGCCTGTTTTCGTCTTAAAGCTGTGATACGAGAATTGCGGAGCGACTGAGCAGGGTGATATAGGCGTAGGGAAGGACGATAATAGTAAATTAATAAATCAGGGATTTCGTTAACACAAATTACGTAAAACTTACTAAAGTCTTTCACAGATACAAATATACAAATATTTGGTCTGCAAGTTTGGATGTACCTATAGAAAAGTTATTTTAAACGGAATAGCACATCCTTAATTTTACGGTGATGTTGTAAGTCGAGCCCGGAAATTTAAATACTATCCGGGTAAACTTCTCAATCCTTTAAATAAACTTATTCTAAAAGGTTACCTATTCAACCCTGTTAAATCTTTCAATATAGTTTTTTTGGGGGTAAATATTGATTTTTGTTATCAATAAACTAAACCATACTAAATATTACACATATGTACTTTCACGGTACTACAATCTGTCGATACTTTTAGTTTTGCATTGCACACGGTCATGTTTTTCTCTGACTGTTAATGACGTCTTTACACTAAATCCATTGGATGTTGGATGTGCACTGATTTATGCTTTACTCTTAGATACATGATTTTTTTCAACAGTAAATATTGGCTTTGAACTAGCTGTCAGTTAGTGCGAGTATTCTCAGATCGATACTTAGTGTCTTTTTGTTTTTTGGAATGTATAAGCACCCGTCCACGTCTACTTTGTATTTCTATTTGTATCCATCTGATGATTTAAGCCTTTTTCAACTGATTTTTATAGTTTGTTCCTATGTTGTACTGTTACACCACTGTCCCAGGTTAGGGGAGGGTTGAGCGCACACAAACATCTTTAACCCCGCCACAATCTTTGTGTGCCTGTCCAAAGTCAGGAGCCTGTAGTTCAGTGGTTGTCGTTTGTTCATGTTTGTCTTATTTGTTTTTCGTAAACTGTTTTGTTATAAATTAGGCCGTTAGTTTTCTCAATTGAATTATTTCAAATTTTTACTTGTCGGGGCCTTTTATAGCCGACCATATGATATGGGTTTTTCTCATTGTTGAAGGCCGTGCGGTTGCCTAAAATTGTTAACATCCACTTAATTTGAACTTTGGTCGATAGTTGTTTCATTGGAAATCATACCACATCTCCTTATTTGTATTAAAAACAGGTGTTATGATATTGTAACAATCATGTTTATTTATTTTAGCCTTATTTGTTTTGTGTGGCCTTATAAGATGCTTATACTCATTTACAAAATAATGTTATAGGTGTGTAGTTAAGAAATCACTGGAACAATCACTGATACTGATTGGAATGATTAGAACTTTCTTTTTGACTTGCATAATAATTCCGGAATGATCATAATCTACAATTCGTAATTTAAACTTCGACAATATTCTAGAAGTTTCCCTTCTACAGTTTTCTAGGAGTTTCCCTTCTACAGTGGTCTAAAAAATTCCGTCATAACTATATATACAGACACCGAAATAAGACAGATCAGACAATAACACACCTGTATTCTCAGAAGTTCTCCGGAGTTGTTGGATTGACATTTTTATTTACGAAAAACATCATAATAGATTGTAAACTTGTTGGACATATATATTCCTTTGGATTCGGTTACAGTTTAGAGAAGAATTCCGAATAAAGAAAAGACAAAGGATCGGACATATACTTTAACAGTTAAGTTGACATTTGAATTTGTATAATATTTCCTGTAAAATTGAATAATTAATCTTGTTAAATTAATTATTGATTTTTGTCTTTTGTTTGCCACAATTTAAATGTGATTTATGGCCGTAAAACAGGGTTGACGTGAAATAAAGTGAGAATGAAAATAAATTAGTTGACAGCATGTTAACATATTTATGTGGTACACACCATAATCTCTTTTGTATGATAAATGAAATACTATTTATTTGATTTTGCTGTCGATAATTTATTTTTGTGCGCCAATGGTTTTAATAATACATGCTACATGAAAGTAAAACAAAATAACTTACCTGTTGTTGATTTTTTGTCTAAAATATATTCAATATTGATAGATAATAAGTCTGCTACAAGTTTTCATCACTCCCTTAATGTCTTTTACATTCATGTCTATATAAGTTAACATAAGTACAACTGATGAACCTAAGATTTGTTAGATATTAGCTTAGTAAAAGAAGACACTGTCATTCCACTTGCAATATATATGGAAAAGTATATTTATCCTTGCAATCAACGTATTGTTGTGTGAGCAAGGATATACACATGCCTTTAAAATGATAAAGTTTAACCATTATAATTTTTAATGCATAACTTGAAGGCACATAACTCGTCGGTGATACTTAAATCAAAACAGTTTAAAGGCTAAATCAAATACGAAGTTTAGACCATTAAAACAAAAAGATCTATGTATACAAAGCGTTTCATTTTCTGAATAATGTAATATATACTTTGGTTAGAAAATCTTATAGTTTCGATTAATTTATCATTCACGTTTATTTCTATTTATCTGGCCATATAGAAAAACAAACTATGTTAAAAGCATTTAAAATTTTTCTGGAGTACTCGATCACAAAGTATCTTTGATTGTATTGAACTATGATGGTACTTCATCAAACAACATAGATTTAAGGTTGACCCATTAATTTATACCAATTTCATTCAATTTATCAATGCATTCACTGTGCTCATCTTTGTTATGCAGACTCATATAGTTTAAGAAAGAAAATGTATTCATTTTGATTAAAAGAAAAAGGAAATCGAACAGAAGTGAATGACACCACAGTGAATGATGGAAAATATATACTGTAGTACTGTCATATCATTTTGTAAAATGTTGCGTTCCGTGTTTTATATTGAAACTTAGTTCAACTTATTAACAACAAACATTTGAAGTTTCTTAAATGTCGTTGTCATGACAAAGATGTACAAAAAAAAAAACCAAATATGTGTCGTTAATTGAACAATATTTGTCGTTATAGAAAGTCATCAAAGAGCACCATAACTCCTTTTTCATTAGAGTATTGTACTACAGATGCATTTGTAACAAAAAAAAGGTATAAATATACTAACGTTTTGAGACCATTAAGTTAGAACTCCATACTTTTTCTTTTATTGATAATCATGTGCATTATTTCGAAATGAGTCTTCTTAAAATCTCAAGAAAGAATGTGTTTTTATAAGATTGGAGACTCTGATTATTAGACCTGCCTTCCAATCCGGAACACCTAAGACCACTCCGGTTGATATGGTTCATGATGCTTAGTGTTTAGTGTTCTATATAATGTGTTGTAGACTGTTTTTTTTTTATAGCGCCCCTTCATACAAAATGTGCTTCGGTCTACGTTCGTACACTCCAATACAATTACAAAAAAAAGTTCAATTCGTTGATAAAAACATTGCATCAAAAGCCTTTATGAAGATAAACTGCAACGTATGTAACTGCTTGGACACATCGTTGAGTAATTTTACTGACCGAGTTAAATAAAAAAAAACATCGTTTTTAACCGGATTTACGAAGTCAAACTCGGTTATTGATTTGAGGATGTACAGCGGGAGGGCGGGCATCCAGGCGGGTTGGCATCCGGGCGGGCGGCTGCCAAAAAGTGTCCGTGCATTTACTCATGAACCGTTCAACCAAAGCTTTTCAAAATTTAATATGTTGTTACTGATGACAAAATGGAGGTCAAGATCAATGTTGACGATTTTCACTTTCACCGTCCTGGAGTTATTGTTCTTGAAAGATTGAAAAATGGTGTTTCCAGTCGTGTCCGTGCTGTAACTCATGAACCGTTTAACCAAAGCTTTTCAAATTTTAATATGTTGTTACTGATGACAAAATGGAGGTCAAGTTCGATATTGACGATTTTCACTTTCACCGTTTCAGAGTTATGGTTCTTGAAAGATTGAAAAATGGTGTTTTCAGTCGTGTTCGTGTTGTAACTTATGAACCGTTTAACCAAAGCTTTTCAAAATTTAATATGTTGTTACTGATGACAAAATGGAGGTCAAGTTCAATATTGACGATTTGCACTTTCACCGTCCTGGAGTTATGGTTCTTGAAAGATTGAAAAATTGTGTTTCCAGTCGTGTTCATGCTGTAACTCATGAACCGTTTAACCAAAGCTTTTCAAATTTTAATATGTTGTTACTGATGACAAAATGGAGGTCAAGTTCGATATTGACGACTTTCACTTTCATCGTTCAGGAGTTATGGTTCTTGAAAGATTGAAAATGGTGTTTCCAGTCGTGTTCGTGCTGTAACTCATGAACCGTTTAACCAAAGCTTTTCAAATTTTAATATGTTGTTACTGATGGCATAATGGAGGTCAAGTTCGATATTGACGATTTTCACTTTCACCGTTTCAGAGTTATGGTTCTTGAAAGATTGGAAAATGGTGTTTTCAGTCGTGTTCGTGCTGTAACTTATGAACCGTTTAACCAAAGCTTTTCAAAATTTAATATGTTGTTACTGATGACAAAATGGAGGTCAAGTTCAATATTGACGATTTGCACTTTCACCGTCCTGGAGTTATGGTTCTTGAAAGATTGAAAAATTGTGTTTCCAGTCGTGTTCGTGCTGTAACTCATGAACCGTTTAACCAAAGCTTTTCAAATTTTAATATGTTGTTACTGATGACAAAATGGAGGTCAAGTTCGATATTGACGACTTTCACTTTCATCGTTCAGGAGTTATGGTTCTTGAAAGATTGAAAATGGTGTTTCCAGTCGTGTTCGTGCTGTAACTTATGAATCGTTTAACCAAAGCTTTTCAAATTTTAATATGTTGTTACTGATGACAAAATGGAGGTCAAGTTTTTTCAATATTGATGATTGTCACTTTTACTTTTCAGGAGTTATGGTCCTTGTGATATTGAAAAATGCCAGGACACAAATAAATGTTAAAAAATCCGGTTTGCTGTCACTCTGACAGCCTCTTGTTTATCTATCAAATACATTTTTTTCATGCCAAAGTATTGTAGAAAATTAAAATCTGTGGATTGACTTTGAATAGTGAAACACAAAGACTTAAAAATAATGTAACTAGCTTCGATTATTCTTTCTTTATACATTTTCGTCATGCTTGTCTGTGAAAAATTTACGAGTAACGAATTTCATCTCTTGTTGAAATGCATGCTTGCGTCAGAAAATGCGGAGGAATCCCGATAGTATCACGATCAATGCAACTGAACGAAGTATATATATCAATGTGATATAAATAATGCATTTTCAAACGTAATATTGATATATCTTGTTTTAAAATGATAGAATAAAAAAAAACCGTTAATATAAAACAAAGTCGCGACGAATAGGTCTTGTATGAATGTAAAATTTCAACATCATAACCAGTAAAAGAAGGCCCATTTTCAGGACTGGTTTAAGCATATCTGGTCACAAACCTGGTCTTCCAACGATAAATTTAACCTGCTTTACTGCTCCAGATTTATCAATTCAGCAGGTAAAGCAGAAATAAATTATTAAATTGATATTGCACGGGCTATATTGTATCGTCACTTTCGAAACTGGTACGAGGAAAATTAATTTCTAGGAATACTAAGCTGAAAATAAGTAACTGACAATAATATTAAAAGACGAAATTATTTCTGACGTGTGGCGTTTGGTAAATAATTTGTAGAAACGTACAGACAGTCAAGAACACAATTTCAGCAAATAATCCTTTCAATCACACATGCAGTTAGACAACACATTGCTTATATGGAGCGATGGCATTCAAAAACAATAAAACATAAATATAGATATCTTTATGTCAGAATCCTTTGTACATGTGGAGTTTGACCTGGATTTAGCTTTCTTACAGCGCTACGAATAATGTTCAATGAATGTCGTATCATTGCAACAGATTTTGCTTGCTCAGGAAACAGAGGTAGAAGGGCAGACACTGCTAGTAATTTATTCCCATCTGGCAGTACTGCGGCATGATAGGCGGACCATGAAATATTTGTACCCACTTTAGCCTCAACACTTGAATTTTCTGCAACATGTTTCAGTCATTTGAATACCCCTTTTAATGCAGCTGGGAATGAGGACACATCAATTGAAAGTTCTCCTTCAGCTAATGGGATATCTGGTTCACTGAATCTTAGTACAGCTGGTGGAAGATTTAAATAACTCTCTGGTAGAAGAGAAACTCTCTTTGACTGGCATTTCAACATAGGTTCAGATTGGTCAAATGTTTGAACAACGCCTTGAACATCCTCTGCAATATGTTGGAATAAAGATATACCTGTACCATGGAATGAATCTTTTTACGATATACTGCTTGGATTGTGATCAATGTTGTCTACAGCATATGAAGTAAATACATTTTGTAGTAGATTGGTAGGGCAAATAATACCTTCTTGGACATAACGACGACAAGCATCATTGGCCATAGAAGTAGAAATTTCTAACACTCGGTCGTAGGAGATAGATAGTCCAGGTTTGAAGAAAGTATTCACTAGATCACGTTTTCTAGTCTTACAGTGGATCATGATTCCGAAATAAGCACAAACTAGAGGTTCATGATCTTTCATGTGACGGTTGGATAGTTTCTTTGTACAACTATACATCAGAAGCTGTGCTATTGTTAATGGCGACTAAGAATATGAACGATCCTGAATGTTGGGTCCAAACTCAATCATACTGACTAAAGAAAGCAATGACTGGGGTACAGAAGCTTCCTGACATTCCTTTTGGAAGGTTCCTTTAAGTTCTGAATTTAATGCGAAAATATCTTTAAGAACAAACGTAGCTGCTTTTGATATGTTGACAACCTCATTATCAAAGTCTTCTAAGCAGACTCTCTTCAATGCAGGACCTATGTCATCTTTGAAAGCAAGAATGTTTTCACGGCCTTGTTTTTAAGCATCTAAGTCAGGGAAATTAGATACAATTCTCTCTTTTAGTCGAGAACTATTAACTCGAGATGAAACATCTGCACCTAGACATGTTATTTTTTCCATATAAAGTTTACAAAGATCTGACAACTTGTAAACACTTATGGTCTCATCGCATGACCTTGTTTCATTTATATAAGAGACTAGTTCTGAAAATGCAAATACCATGGATTTGCCTTTCCTTCTTAGATTCAACATTATAATTTTTTATTTCAATTCGAGATGCATGATTATATAAGGAAACTAAACATATAGAGTGGTACTTTGCTTCCTGTGCAATAAGGTCACCAGCGCTTAACTTTGCAAGTAACAACGTGTCATTTAATTTTACTGCACATTCTCTCACACGTGTATCTTGTCCAAACGTTGAGGACTCATGAAGAGCTTCTTGGCCATTTCCATTACAGAAAAAGCACCAAGACGGGTTACTGGTGGACTGAACGGAAAAGCTATGTCTAGTTTTCTTTTTAGGTGTGGTTGCTTTATCATCTATTCTCTCATGTGAGGTTCGTTTTTCTGCTCTTTTCAACTTTTTCCTGTTCAGTTTTAAGTTGCAAGATTTGTACCAACATGCCTTGTGGTCAATGAAAGACTGTGCTATTCCAGATCCCTCATCTAAGTTTTCAATGCACACATTAAAGCCTTCAGGCATCAATCGTAATTCATGAAACTTCTTAATATTGTCAGCTAAAGATTGATAACCAGCCCCAACATTGAGACGTTTAGAATCAAAAGGACATATTAGTCTGTAATTTCTTGGCATAGGATGCAATTTGCCCAATCAAAGTTATTTGAATTAGTCGGTTTGTCATATTCTACACTTGATACCCTGAACGTCTTTTCAGTAGCCATGTTGTAAGAACTATGATCGTAAATTGGTTTATATATTCCTTGTGGATAACTTCTGTATGCCAGACGCGTGTTTCGTCTACAAATGACGTATTAGTGACGCTTGAATCGAAAAAGTGAAAAAGACAAACAAAAAGTATGTAATTCAAGATTTGATGACGTGAAATCCTGAAAGTTTTGCAAAGCACAAATATTTGTTGATTGTTAATAGCTTTCTAGATATACACGATATAGTTTCTGATAACAAAACTTTTGGCGGCCATTTTGAATTTGTCGGCCATGATGGAATTATTTTTTATTGTTCTATATTCAGAAAAGATTAATTAGCATCATAACTAGCAATATGCAATGTTTTGTGCTTTTATTTTTAAATGATAAATTATACCATTTTTTTTGGACTCTGCCTCATGACTGTTGGCGGCCATTTTGAATTTGTCGGCCATTATGGAATTATTTTTGATTGTTTCATATTCAGAAAAGATTAATTAGCATCATAACTAGCAATGTGCAAAGTTTTGTGCTTTTATTTTCAAATGATCTATTAATTTTTTTTGGACCCTGCCTCATGACTGTTGGCGGCCATTTTGAAATTGGCGGCCATTATGGAATTATTTTTTATTGTTCCATATTCAGAAAAGATTAATTAGCATCATCACTAGCAATATGCAAAGTTTTGTATTTTTTTTTTCAAATGATCAATTATACCATATTTTTGGACTCATGACTGTTAGCGGCCATTGTGGAATTTTTTTTTGAGGCTCCATATCCAAAAATGTTTATAAGCATCATAACTAACACTGTGCAAAGTTTCATGCTTTTACCATAAAGTGATCAATTGTCTCAAAATATTGGACTTAGCTGCTGGACTAAACGATATGTGCACTAAATAAACAAATGCAATGGGTAAAAATGTAAAAAAAAAAAACAGGGCTACAGCAGTCAAAGTTGTGTCACAATCTCAATCACCATAAACACAAACAAATATGTATTCACCACCGTCGACTTATTGTTTCATACATCAAATGAAATAAATATATAAAAAAGGTTCGCCCTAAACGTGTTGAACTTTAATGATAATTGATCGCGTATATGAAATGAATTTATACTGTTTTAGATATAAATGACTATTTTTTATATTTTAAAATGTCAATTAAGGAAGTTTCAAATGGTTGCAATTGAAAACCTGAATTGTTTGATCACAGAAGGAATAATTGAATAATAATTCACCAACTTTAATTTTGGCATTAGTCCGTGTATTTAAATGTGTGCATGGCAACACGATAGATTTGTATAGTAGAAGGCTTTTGTTATGAGTTCCATCTCTATAAAGAATAACAATCGCTTGCTATCAATTCGAGTTTTGATTTGTTTTCTGACTGAATTTACGAGAGTTGATATGCAACGACTTCTAATCGTCCTATTCTTTCAAAGATATGTTTCTCTGGATAAACATATTTGTGTCAGGCATAACCGAATTATCAAGACGGAAGTTTGAAAGATTATTTGTTTTTCTATCCTGTTATACAATTGCATATGGCCATACGGACTACGTTACGCACGTTTTCGTCCATGATATATCTGGTTTACACAATGCAGACGATAATCAACAATCTTAAAATTAATAAATGGATGACCAGAGGAAACAAAGTCCGTCGTCGCCATTGCTCTCGATCACTGACCTCTCAAACACAATGTTTTATCGAAATTTCATATTGCATTGCAGAATACTGAAACCAAAAACATGCTTAAGGTGTCATGTTTTCGTTGACTTTTAAATGTAAGACGATATTTATTAACTGACAAGAACACAACTATTTAAAATAATCGTAATACTTTTGAACATTTGCTGTCGAAGCTGAACTTCATTTTCATCGTTTACAGTTTTTGGTAAATTGATGTGTTAACTAATACTCATGCAGTTATGAAGGTTCGAATGGCATTATTAAAAGTTTTAAAAGAACAGATGATCACCATTTTTTTTACAAGTATAAAAATGTCCAGTTGGTGAAAATTTCAATGAATGTTCTAATGATAACTACCAAACATGTACAGCAATACACATATATCACAAATAGGCCAAAGTGTCTTTACAATGATTTCCTATAAAATTATTATTCTACATGCAACAATTTAATAACAAGTGGCATTTAAAATCTTGCTTTTTTTCGTTGACATATTGAAATTTATTTATAGTTCATGAAACAAACTAGTTGAATTATTTGCCCTAGCATATTTCGTTTTGGTATATACGACTTGTTGACAAAGGTTATTAATAAGCTGTTGTTGTTCAACCTCAATGTTGTTTAGCATTCGAGAATTAACGTCAGTTAGTTGTATGAATGAATGCTTAACTGTATCTTTTGTTTCAATGTTTTGACATTTTATAGAGTTTTTTCTTGGTTTTGTACAGTCTGCGCGTGAACTACGTTGTAGGACATTTTCAAGTAGCACTGCAGTTACCACGATACCAATATGGTGTAGGTAGAAATAAGTAAAATTGTTTTCTGCTAATTACTCCGTTTAATCCTGTTGCTGTTTAGAATTACTCAACTACCAGAATGATCTGAATGGTTTTATTGTGTGCGTTATAAATATCAATCATGTTCTCGTTACCGACAAAATAGATATCCAAAATTTTAAGAAGATAATAACTCCAGATAAAGATAATGGTAACTTGTGGACCAATCACTTGATAGATAATCGTAACTGCAGAACATTTCAATGATAATAGTTGCCGATTTTGATAGTGCTGCATCATTGTTTTTGTAAACCACCATACCTCAATAGACGACTAAACTATGGTATGAAATTATTAATCACACCACTTTTCCAATCTTTCCAACACAGAGTGCATCACTTTATAAGCCTGCATTTATATTGCTTACACATTTATGCATAGAAATTAATCAGAAACTAATAGTTGTGTAACTTTCAAAATAAAAATGAGAAGATGCGGTATGTTTGCCATTAAAACAACTATTATTATCCACTAGAGACCAAAAAGACGTAGATGTAAGCAGCTACAGGTCATTGAACAGCCTTCAACGATGAGTAAAACTCATAGAGAAAGCTGTCGACAACCACTAGACTACAGTTTCCTGATTCAGGACAAGCGCATACAAAATGTAGTAGGGTGAAACATGCTTGCGGGCATCCTTCTTTTTACGAAGAAGCATCTTTTTTTTTCCTAGATGTCCTATTCTTACTCTATGATCTCTTCTATGTTTTTATTAACCTACTTATATCTGCCCCTCACCATCATCACAAGGATGACTAAGGATTAGAGTTTTGACACCCTTGGTCTTCTTCCAACCGACAGTAAAAAACCCTTGCCAAAATTGGGTGTCCGTTTTGGATGCGGGATGTATAAATACGCAGCCACGTCTGATGTTTGCAAGGAAAATAGTCCCTTCCCATCTTATCACCATTTTCCAGTGACGGTCTAAATTTCGCGACCTTCATCCCGGCACCTTTTACAGGGTATAACCATTGATTATTTGTTCTAATCCTGAACGAGCATGAAATATTTGCCACTGGACTTTAAACAACCAACAATTAATCAATCTCATATGACTGTCACAGAAGGCGTACATTTTTTTCTGGTTCAGCATTTAGAGGAAATCGCATCTTTAGCAGAACAATAGTTAACGTCAATGTTATATAAACCTAAACCTTTATTACTGGACAAACAGTCCCCGAGTATATAACTTGCGCATTAGCCACAAATTAGGTACTAGCATTGAAATTAGGACATTTTGATCATTGCTCATATGAAAGTTGAGAAATCATTTAAATAAAGGAATTAACTCCTTCGTGCAAAACTCCAATTCCTTGTCCTGATTAGGGTATACTTTAGGTCCTCGATGGTTTTATCAGCTCTACAACGTTTTTGGTTTTTTTTGCCTCGAGAATTACTGAAGAAACATAATATGAGTTGTCGAATCACAATCTGTTGCAGTACAGGTACATTGGTACAGTTGATATTATAGCTACTACCGGGTCGACATCTCTGTTAGTGAGCCAAGTTGCTAGTACTTTGGGCCCGCAAAAATGGTTATTGATTCTTATAAAACATTCAAATCATTTAAATTAAGGAAAACAAGTACATGTTCTTCTTTTTTAAGTATACCAATCAATATTTACCGAAATTGTAACTTTATGAAACATATAGATTATATATCTACAAAGCAAAAAGTAAACTAGTGTAAGATAACTATTTATTCACTAATTCTGGTAGCACTATAAAACGTTAAAGCAATATTTGGATCCATTCGCCGTCCCTATGAACAGATAAACTTACGATTATCACTGATAAATTACTATTATCATGCCCAAATTACGACTATCTGATAGTCCAGTTACGATCATCATATCCAAAAACTTTCCTGGAATTACGATTATCTTCCGTGAATTTTCGATGGCTTTTAATTATGTAACGAGGCCATATATGACACTAAGAACGACACACCAAATTGAACCTTGCAACTGAGTAATACTTGTAAACAACACGTTTACACAGAGAAATTAGCAGAAAACGATGTTACTCATTTCTACCCCCGCCATATTGATATTGTTGTAATTGCAGTTATCATGATCACTTAACACAAGTGAATAGATATGTTGACATAAATAAAAATAAGCATGTAAAATATTTTTGAATTGTGTCCAGTTATTTTATATAAGATTCGTTGTGATTTTGTTTCAAGTATCTAATTTATAAAAAGTATGATAAAATTCATGGAAGGAATGACTCCAAAAATTGTAATGAAATGATGATAGCAAAACTAAGAACAGTAAGCCTTTCATGTTTAAAAATTGTACCCCTAAACAAACTGTAAGCAGAAAACAACAAATACATTTTATTTTTAATATGAAAACATTTCCTTGCACCGGTACAGAGTTTGCATAGAATAACAGAACATGCATTTGGTGTGGTTTATGTTTCTCTCGTTTGGAATTGGTCTTCAGATAAACAAGAAAAATGTATGTTTTAAAATATATAAAACAGAGTAAGTATCTAATTTTATATCATGTATTTTGAATATTTTCGTTTATGAGCACAATTTTTATTATTTCAGAGATTTATTACTTTTGAATGTCAACTTGACTACAAACGCTACTGAAATGCCTTAAGCTGTCATGCAATACACCAGTACTATTTCAAAAGACCTATCAAATAATCAAAATTGCTTATCTTTAAATCAAATGTATATTTTACTGAAAATGTAGCCCTTTATTGATAATATTAAATGCAAATAGCTGTATAAGGTTTATTCAGGTTTTCTTAACAAAAAATATTCATTTATTTTTGTTTTTTAAGTATTCAAATCCGGTGGAACAAGCTAAATGTCGAAATGGTTTATATAATAAGCTGAATGCTTGATTTTGAAAGCCTCATCTTTATCAAACAGATAAGACAAAAAAAAATAGCCATCTATCTGATTTATAATTTTCTAAATTCGTACTTCAGATTCATAGCAAAAGTTTATCAAAAGCGTTGCAGACATATTTGGCAAAATTATTTTAAGCTAGACTCAATAGAATATGTAGAGTAGAAAAAAAAGGCAACCATCGAACAATTTTCAGATCAAACCATTATTTTGGTGTCCTATGAACTAGGCCCGCATAAACGGTAAAAAATCCTTTACAGACATGAACAAGGTCATCTTCAGCCCTTGGATATTGTAAACGTCCCAACAAAAAACGTGTATGGTGTAAAGGTGTATAGCATATGGTGCAATGGCAGAAGGTGTATGGTGCTATGGTGTATGGTGTGAATGAATGGTGTACGTCACTTAAACTATGCAAAATAGCGATAAGAATTGACTTTTTTTTATTTTATTCATTAATTTACAATATTGTGATTAAATTCGTTTTTAAAATAAATAAACAATTTTGTAGTCGCACGCTTTCTTTAAAATTAAATCGCATTATGGTGTAATGTGTAAGTTGTATGGTGCAACGATGTAACGTGTATGGTGTAATGGCACAGGGTGTATGGTGTAATGGTTTATGGTTTATGGTGTAATGGTGTATGGTGTTAGTGGGAAGTTTACACCATCCAAGAACTGTAGTATACTAAAAGTCGGCCTCATTAAATATACAACATGCTAGAGCTCACGGAATGTGTGCTTTTTAGCGATAAGACATCAACAACTTAATTTTCCGTGACACGAAATAACATTACTGTATGAGACTTTACCCAAAATAAGTATTCACCATGATTACCACGACAGGGGACGCTAATGGAGTAGAATATGCTAACATTTACAGAAAACTCAGTTTTTAATGGGCTTATGTTGTTAAGTCTTTGGTCTTGTATGTAGTGTTATGTTTCTTGTTTGTTTTTTCGCAGTCTTTTGCTTTTTGCATGATGTTGTCAGTTCAATTTGACTAATTAGTCATTGACACTAATGAATGTCTCCTTGGTATCTTGTTTTACTACAATAACAACATACAGCAATTAATAGGTATGATACTTAAGATGCAGCAATTTCTGAAATAGCTACTTTTTTAATCATGTTAATAGTATAATAAAACAACAAGTCAGACTATGTTGACATATAAGTTGTATCACTCAATAGAAAAGTATGGTTTTAGATAAAGTCCCAGACAATTAAGTGTTGATTTTATAGTTAACTTTTGTGAAACTTTAAACCACTGTTTGAGGGTATTGGCGGCTTAATAGTTTTATAAAATGAATGGTGGAAACAGTTGTGAGTAAGTGACTTATGTTGTCGTGATACTTGTGCGTGTTTTTAACCTCATTTACCTTAAAACCTTACCATTAGGGGTTTCGTTCTCAGTTCAGTATATTAATGTGCAAAAAATCTAATAAAGTTGATCATACGGTATGTATTTTTCCAATCTTGAATGGCCGTTATGTGACTTGTTAAACAGTTCCGTCACGTCCCAATTTATGCCATTCGTTATTGCTATTGATAATGTCTCTGCGTTTTGTGTACAATAATGGCAAAAAAACAGCTTTAACTTAGTTAACAAAGGTTGGTTTAACAAAGTTTAATGATAAATTTTAACAAATATTCCATCTATGTGTATCAACGTAATTAAGCTTAACTATGCATTGTCTAAATTCAAATACATGTTTTAGTATTGATAAACAGTATTAGCAATAATATCGAACTCAAAAGTGTATTAAAAAAGTGGGAATTCCATAAAACCTGACCGAATCAAACGTTTGGCTTAATCAACCAACGGAAAGAAATATACCCTTTGCTGAATATAACCTGACACTTCAACCACTGTTTATAGAACCTGTGTACATGTATATGATTCTGTTAGGTCTTGTTACGTGGTTTTAATATATGCAGGTTCAACCAACAAAAAAAAAGGAACACTCGACTTTATAAGATATTTAGTGAAGCAATTACCTCAATTAACGCATCTGAACTGTTTACATATTCAGGCAGGATAAAGTAACGGCATCAAATACAAAAAGTGAAATGTAGAAATCATTATTGAACAGAAGAAATGTTTTTGAACTAAATACCATACGATATCTAATAACAATCGAAGCAAAAGGCCTTTGTCCTTGTTGAAATTCTACAATGTTCTGAACCATGTGATAACAATTTATCTACTTTTATATAAATTAAACATGTTTAACTGACCTATTATTAAACGATTAAAGTACATAATTGTTGACCGGATGTATATAGTTCCATTGTAATTATTGGAATAACACGAACTTAACATCAGGAAACTATAGAGAAATTCGTAGAATTACAACTACACAGTGATATTATTCTTTTTACATTTTGACCATGACTTTCTATTCTATCCCCATGTTGTTTGCATTGATTAGTTTATGTTGTTTTTTTAATTTGGTCGATTGGAAAATATGTTACACTTCAATTTGAAAACAGATAAACTAAGTTGCTGTTCTGCATGTATTTGATTAATCACTGTCTATATTTGCCATGACCATTCATGTGTATGTATTGAATATATACTTAATAAACTCTAAACAGTGTAAAATATAAGGTGAACATTCGTAGTGACAAATTTTATGCAAATCCATAGAGATGAATCAAGAGAGGATTATTGCTTCGATTAGCTCTCATACAAATGTTGAACAACATTCCTTCATTCATTACTGTTGAGAACAAAAATGAAAACATACTACTATGTTAATATTGATTTTGTAAATATTGCCGGTATTTTTAACGATCATTCTGTTAAAGAATAGTTCCTGGATATTTTGATAATACTGAACTCCCTCTTATTTGTTATATTTACAAGAAATCTACTAGAAAATTTTTGTTTAATTATAGCCAAGTCTGTAAAGATTTGAATATCAGTGAAAATACACCTACGTCATGTAATTGTAGTAATTCAGAATACACTTATGGCCCCATGTCCCATGTTATAACAGGATACCTTAACATCGTTCGCGACCGAGAGTTAAAATCATTCCTCAGTAAAGGACCTTAATATCGTCCCTCGTCAATTATTAATTGGTATGAGTGTCGTAATATCATCCTCGACTCACTTCGTGCTTACTGTTTGAAATGGATAAAACGGGAAAAAGCTGACAAAAAATCTTTGGACTCTTTTTTATATTCAGTAATGAAGATAGTTGAGATACGTATACAACATTTTAAAGAACATTTTACTCTTAACAACAACCATAAAAATCCTATTTCTCGTATCAAACATAAACTAAAAGAATTAGCCGAGGAATTTGTTTTTGTCCCGGCTGATAAAGCTGCTAATAATATTATTATAGCATGTTTAGTTTGACGTAAATTTTACATTGAGGTTCTACAAAAGGAAATCACGAATTCACCAACATTCCAACTGACTTCATTTTCAGAAAACGATATCTGTAACAAACATAAGCTATTAGCTACTTCTTTACAAGCAGAACCAAATACAATGAAAGTCCCAACTATGGACTGGCTTCCGAAGCTACACAAATCACCTTACAAATATAGATTTATTTCGTCTTCAAGTCATTGTTCCACTACTAAATTGTCTATTCTACTTACTAGTACACTTGGTACAGTAAAACACCTGATAATAAATTGTTCAAATAAAGCCTTTGAAAATAGTGGAATTAACTACTTTTGGAGTGTCAAAAACTCGTTGGAAGTACTTGATAAATTGCATGCATATATTGGTGATTTTGAATCTGTTCAAAGTTTTGATTTTTCTACCCTATATACCACTTTGCCTCATATTCTTATTAAGAGAAAATTCGAGATTCCGTATATCGTCAAGTTATCGGAATTCCAATGGGGACAAACTGTGCACCACTTATTGCGGACCTGTTTTTGTATTGTTATGAGTTACAATTTATGACTAAAATCAGCAAAGACCCATCGAAACAACATCTGATACAAAAATTTAACAATATTTTTAGATATTTGGATGATATATTGGCTCTCAATAATGACGACTTCAGTATGTATACTAAAGAAATTTGTCCTGTTGAACTTACTTTAAATAAAGCTAATACTAACAATGACCACTGTCCTTTCCTCGATCTTGATATCTATATAGCTTAATACAAAAATTTATGATAAAAGAGATGATTTTTCATTTCCTATCGTTAATTATCCATTTTTAGATGGTGACGTTCCCTTGTCACCAACTTATGGTATTTATATATCTCAACTTGTACGATTCGCTCGTGTATGTAACAACGTATTAGATTTTAGCGAGAGAAATTTATGTATTACTGAAAAATTATTACACCAGGGTTTTCGATATCATAAACTAGTCAAAACATTTACTAAATTTTATCATCGGTATAAGGACATCATTCGTAAATATAACTCAACATGCAGACATCTTATACGTTCGGGTATTTCACATCCAATCTTTTATGGTAATATTCTTTACAAAGCACAAAAGTGTCAGTATTCGCCTCAAAAGCTAACAAAACCTTTAAACAGACTTATTAAAAAGGGATATGTTTACGATACTGCTGTCAGGTCATTAAAGATAACATATCTTGGCTTTAGTATTGATTCACTTATAGGGTCTTTGCATCGGAATTAAACATATTTATTCTAAAACCAGTTGTTGGCATGACACGGGTTATGTTCTTCTCATATATTTTATGATGGTATAATACTAAACCCCTAACAGGAGGGATTGTGCCTGATGAAGACATAATCTTTCAATCAGTTTAATTGAGGTCTGGAGCTGGCATGTCAGTAACTGCTAGTAGTCTGTTGTTATTTATGTATTATTGTCATTTTGTTTATTTTCTTTTGTTTCCTATTCTGACATCGGACTCGGACTTCTCTTAAACTGAGTTTTACTGTGCGTACTGTTGTGTGTTTTTTTTCTACATTTTTCTACATTGGCTAGAGGTATAGGGGGAGGGTTGAGATCTCAAAAAACATGTTTAACCCCGCCGCATTTTTGCGCCTGTCCCAAGTCAGGAGCCTCTAGCCTTTGTTAGTCTTGTATCATTTTTAATTTTAGTTTCTTGTGTAAAATTTGGAGTTTAGTATGACGACCATTATCACTGAACTAGTATACATATTTGTTTAGGGGCCAGCTGAAGGAAGCCTCCGGGTGCGGGAGTTTCTCGCTGCATTGAAGACCCATTGGTGGCCTTCGGCTGTCTGCTCTATGGTCGGGTTGTTGTCTCTTTGACACATTCCCCATTTCCATTCTCAATTTTTACTAGGAGAAACTGGAATATAAAAAAACGAATTCATAAGAAAATTTAAAACGATAAGTCCCTAATCTAATGACTAAACCAAAAGCTCAAACACGAGTGGTTAACAACTCTCAAATTTCTGATTTGGTTCAGGTATTTTTTGTATATAGAAAACGGTGTATAACACCTGGTTTTATAGCAAGCTAAATTTCGAACTTGTATGACAGTCGCATACTATTCCATTATATTTATAACAATGTGTGAACAAAACAAACAGACATAATAGGTAAAAATGTCAAAAATAGGGGCATAGCATTCAGCAGATGAGTTCAATTGAACAGTGAGAATAGTCGAGCTCGTTGACATATATTCTTTGCAGTGATAGTCTTCCGAGATAAATTCAAATAACAGAAAAAAAAAAAACAACAATAGGATTTTATAGCTTTAAAAGTCACAACACTGTCTAAGGGTTTGGGGAGCGGTTGGCGCCATCAAACATATTCAACTCCGCCGCGTTCTGTATGCACTAGCTTGTAATTTAGTGCTTGTCGTCTGTTGCTGTACATGTACATCATATTTGCTTTTCGTTTATTGTCTTGCACATTAATCAGTATTCTCGTTTGAATTATTTCATATTTTGTCTTTTCGGAACAGTGTATAGCTTACTTCGCAGTATGTGTTTGTGTATTGTTGACGGCCGTACGGTGACCTTTAAATGTTTACATCTATGTCATGTTGTCTCTAGTTGAGAGTTGTATCATTGGTAATGATTCCACATAATCTAATTTTTTATTTTTTAAGGAAAGAACACACAAGATTGAATTTTCTTTTCAGCAAGGGGCACTATTCCATATACCGCAACAGGTATTATTGCTGTAATAATTCCGAGGAAAAAAGTGATGAATGCATAGGTAAGAAATGGTATAATGTAGCACTTCTTAAATGTATTTGAGGTATATGTCAAAATGACAGCTTCAAATGAATATAGGTGTAATGAGAGTAGACGACAAATATATGGAATGATAATCATAATTCGTTCAAATAAATTAAAAAAAAAACACACACACACAAGGTAAATAACGGCCAGATGCTCCTGACTTGGGACTGGCGCAAAGATGAAGCGGGGTTTAACATGTTTTGTGAGATCTCAACCCTCCACTTATACCTCTAGCCAATGTAGAATAAAGAAACACACAGCAATACGCATAGTAAAACTATTTGTACATATTGCACGTAACTATCAATTTCGATCCAAATGACTGAAGTTGTCTGGACAAAAACAATGCAATCATATAGAGAAATTTAAAAGGCTTCTTAAATGTATGAATGCGCAAATCAATCCACAACTCCATATGCAGGTAATGTTTCCTGTCAGCTCTCATACCAAAAGTACTTATTTGCATATTATAGTTATATACATAATATGAATACAACTTTTGATAATATCTATTTTGAAAAATATGGAGATATGTCTAATCTTCAGTATTTCTTTAATTCATAGAGATTTTAAGTCAGAAAGCTGCAAAAATTCTTCTTTGTGAAATAAATAACATGAAATTTAATGAACAGAATTTTGCACCAATGTTAGTTTCTTTGGGTATAAAAGCAACATTGTTTTAGCCATTTTTAGGTGTAATACCACTATTGATTTCCCCTATTAGTCTTTGTTAAATTTGTACTTTTAAAAAAAATTGCGCAGCATTTATCTTTGTTACAAATATAAAAAAAATCTTAGCATGAGTAAAGTTTTATCCTGTCCAGTACTTTAGAAAATATTTCACGTAACATTTCATTGCATATAAAAAAAAAAAATAACCATCACTGGAAGTTAACCAATCAAATGTTTACCTCTTTTTACCTGTGTGCAAGCTTTAGTAACCATGCAACCTCAAGTTTCCAAAATATTCTATAGAAACACAAAATAAAAATGTAATGGTGAATAGAAACACCTAAGATATATGTTTATGACCCAGAAATATTTTACTGCAATGAAATGTAAGATTAATTTCCTACAACTGTCAAATCCGACCCTTGTTCGTAGTCAACCGGATGTGACGATCTATGGTTTGGTGGTATTACACCTCTATGCAAGTACATGTAAATTAATATAAAAACACTATCTATCAACGAAATAATTGTTGTTTGATAAAACTTTCCATAACAAAGATTTTCTGTTTATACAAGGAAAATCAAAAGCCGATAACTGGGTCCTCGGAACAGGATTTCTTTTGCATTTATCCATTTAAAATGTATCAACACTGCAGTGATTATTTATTAATCGGGAAATTAAGCAATACGATGTAACTCTATAGAATCGTTTATCTTTTCGTAGAATGTAAAACAGGTTTTTTATCAGGACATGGAGAACCATGTAAGCACTGTCCAACTGGTAGTTTTGGTAGGAAATGTTCTGTATATTGCAAGTCTAAAATGTATGAAAGGTTTGTAATTAATAATTTTGTGAATGTATTTGTTGAAACTATGATAAATACATTAGTGCCATTGGCTAAGACAACAGTATTCACTAATATCAAACACAACGCCATCATTTGGAACTTGTTTTATGTTGTTTTGCCTATAACATGTATAATGCTTGCTGATTCTTGTGTTTACTTTTGTGTTCAATTATAATGAAAGGACGAACGTGCACAGTAAAATCTTTCTTGCACAATGTATAGTTAAGTCAATTATATCTGTGACGACGACGAGGGGAGATTTTAACGACCTTTTCTACTCATGAAAGACTCGTATGGTTGAATATGTCTTTGTCAATATTACAAGTGACTTTTATTTAATTCTTTTTCGTTCAGTTGCTGTCTAATGGACACTGACGTCTACTCTAAATGCCACATGTGAGTGTGAGAAGAAAAATGCGATTACTTTAGTGCAAAAAAAAAAAAAAAAAAAAAAAAAACCCAACAACATGGCATTTGAATAAATTAAACAAATTAAATTTTGCATGAATTAATAATTTTACCTTGAAGTCTCAAA
The DNA here is from genome assembly GCF_021869535.1 of Mytilus californianus. Taxonomy (NCBI): domain Eukaryota; kingdom Metazoa; phylum Mollusca; class Bivalvia; order Mytilida; family Mytilidae; genus Mytilus; species Mytilus californianus. The sequence continues at coordinate 66,925,405 of NW_026262745.1, forward strand.
TGAATTCGGTTTTGTTTGGTTAATTGGTACAGTACAAATTGAAATCCAGTATTCATTAAGTACAAATCGGAACTTCAATATCTACTAGCAGAAACTAGAGTTCTGATTTTATACTCATCAAAATTTAGTACAAATGATCAGAAGTCCAATATCCACGGGTAGAAAATTCAATCGGCGAATCATCTATACACAAAGAAAAGAATTGTTTTTCTTTATAATGAAATAAGCTTTTATAATAACACTTGTAATATAAAGTACTTTAAGGTTTGATTAACTATTTAGTGTACATGTATTACAGAACGCAACTTTTTAAGACATTCTTAACCAAAATCAAAATTGTATTTGAAGTATTCAGATTAAGAATAGTTCATTTATGTTAATGATGTCTTTCTTACAAAATTTTACAAAACCATGTATCAAAATTAATAGTCAAGACAACTTTGTTATTTATGCAGAACTATGTTCATATTGTTAAGTCAAAATAGATTCGTATCAGAATATAATAAATTAAATTATGGAAAATATAATTATAACTGAAAAGAATTTCACGAAGGTTTATATATTTTACCATATTTTGTTTGCAACAAGGTATTGAAAGTTGCGTTATTCACTAATCAAAATGTTTTTTTTGGGGTTATTTTTCATGGTAAAAATAATAAGAGGTAATCTAAAAAATCCAGTAGAATCCATAATAATACTATCTATATTTCAATAATATCATGTATTCTACTTTAAATACAGAATCATCACATTACAAGTCTGAGTATCCCAGTTTTGCTAGACACTATTGGAGTTCTGATTTAAACTGCTTCGCCCTTGATAACGTACATTTTTATTTGGTTAACATCCGTGTTTGTAAACATAAAATAGGGTTGACGGCTTTCGATAAATATAGAACACACTTTCTTCAAAAGCGATAAAAAGTAACACCTGTTAAAATGTGGTTTACATGTGAGAAAATATTATATGTTTCAGTTAACGTATGGTGATGCATTCCTGTAAACATGAATGACCAAACAGAGAAAATCGTGACAAAAATAAAAGATCACACAGAAAAAGTCGTGACAACAATTCAAAATGGTACACACAAAGATGCGGTTGAAGGTAAATACAATATCTAGCACACTGTAACTAAGTCCATATCCTGGGGGTACTTAAATATCAAAATATGTCTATTTAACTGTATCGAAATATGCATTAGCAATGTTTTCTGGACTTATCTGAAATCCAAACACTCCTTAAGAAAATGCAGTTATTCATACCACATGAATGACTCAAAATAAATGAAAAGACTTGCATTATATTTATTCGTTTGATTTCAAATTTACTAGCAGACAACGGATTAGATAAAAAATTGAGATAGTTTTGACCGTCATTAAACAGAATATAGCATTCAGGAATGAATATTTGTTCATATACTATCTGGACTTAGTTTTTGATTCAGAGTGACTTTAAATCAAAGTCTTCATGTATCAGTCCAATTTCTCATATTGAATGCATGATAGTCAAAATAAGAAAAAAAGATATTGTTATACTTTAGATGTTTTTTTTTAATTTCATAATCTACGGAATACTGAAGTCCATTACCCAATTTTAAAAGTTGTAAAGGGCAAACCTAAACAATTGCCCTTTCAGAACTTGATGCTTATTCTATAGTGACCCTTGAACCATTTAAACGCCGTGTTTATTCATACAAACAATTGGCCTCTGTTGACCTATTTTTAAAGTACTGAGATTATTGTTTGACTGACGCTTACATTGAATATTAAAACTGTTTTGTTTTCATGCGGTGTTGAAACACTATTTTACATGGACTGTTCTCTGAAAATCTCGTATTGATATTCAATTTGTCAGATCTTTATTATTTCCAGGATAATTGCCTATCTTATTCCTCTGTGTTCTAAGCATCATTGAATGTAACAATCTACCACACTTAAATACCACAGCAAAATTATATCAACCCTTTTTATAACGTGATGATGTTCTCGTTTTATACTGACACGATTATGCGTTATACGAGTAATTCCAAAGAGAGAAATGTTGTTACCATAACTGACCAAAATTTTCTAACAAGTTCCTTGCTAAGCGAATAAGTTAATGATTCACAACTTCATACAACGTCAGTTCATGAGTACTATTTTTTCTACTTGTCATATTTCAAAAAAATGAATGACACCAAAACATCCAATTATAGTTCTTGTAAAACTTCATTTCTGGTTTATGTCTTTGTTTCAGACAAAGTGAACAATGTTTTTCTGTATACTGTGTGCACTGGATCACTGGCACTTATTATGGTATTGGCTTCGTCTACATTGATATATTATAGGAGAGAAATAAGCAAAGGAAATAACTCACAAAAGGATATACACGGCGGGCACAATCAAGGAAGATCAACACATATTATAATTGTTTAAAAATCTGTAATCGCAACGTAAAGGTTGCATACAAACTTGAATTGTGTAGTTCGAAACAGCATGTTTATACTTGTTTATTTTTGGATAAGTTCCAATAAATTCATTAAAGAGATAACTCCAACTTTTTAATGTTTTATTATTCAAAACAGAAAACACTTTTTATTGACAAGTAACGTTATAGTACAACTAGAATACCAGTATCAATTCTAAAAAATACGCCGAAATATGCGTTCCTGGTGATGGTTAATTTAGAAAGATCATCGGACGCACATAATGTATAATGTCTTATCTTAATTCTCTTAGTATAACCAAGTCTATGCAATGCAAAATATAACTTATGAGAGGTAGTCGACCCATTCGTGTTCTTAGCTGCTGAGGAATGCACATAGAGTTATGATTTAATATATCCGTTACCAAACCAATGTAAGTGACGACGAATATTTATTATTAAAAACCAAACTACAATCTTTTATTGATAACCTCTAAGATTATACATTGAATCAATTAGTTTAAAAGAATTGTATCTGAGTTCACGACTCTATAACATTATGCTATTACTTTTGTGATAATATATTTCTGCAGGAACTATTAAACTAATTAGTTTATTTAAAAACCGTAAAGAATCATCACAATCCGAAAAGGAAATAATAACAATAACATACATAATCGTCTCTTTCATCGTTCATGCCTGAAAATAGTTTCTTTTATAAAACTGAAATAACTGATTTAAAAAAAGGAGATTTATTGCAGTATATATTAGATTTTGTGAAAGTACATTTACAATTGTCGAGAGCTAGATGATTGAAAGCAAAAAAATCAACAACTTAATTGTACTAGTTGTTAACTTTGTCAATTAAATGAATAAGAAAGTTTTTACTGATTTTGACTGACTCATAATAAAACAGCTTTCAAAGAGAGACATTTTATTAATTTTTTCTAAACTATTTTTTCAGTCTTGAATGTGTAGCAAACCATAACTTATTTTTGAAATAATTGTAGTAATAAACACAATACAGGTACATGTATGACTAACATTTACATATATAAAAAAATAATAACATATCTCAATAAATCAAAGGTGTTTATAGATAAAAAAGAATACATTTGTTATGCCAACTATTTGAGAACATGATACAGCGTATTGTTTATTAATTATTAAATTTCACATTTAAACAATACATGTTTGAGTACTAAAATATATCAATAAACTATAAAAAAACAAAAAACAAAAAGAAACAACACAATTGTTTATTACTTCACAGGCAAAATACAATTGTTTACGTTTCCTATAAGGTGTTTAACGAGTACATAGCGGCCACAAAAGCGGTTTAGCCAAAACATATTTTATTTCGTCCGTTTTAAGTCAGTTTTACTTGGCGGCATATTCAACGTCCATTTACAACAGTACTTGAACAATTGGTTATTTACACAGCACATGATTAGGTAACTGCACACATACATTTAAACTAAAAAAAAAGATAAACAAGTTATTCTTTTTGCTGATAGTAAATCAAAAAGAGCACTCATATAACACGAAGGAAAATGATAGCTATACTTTAAATGTTAAAAACAAAATGAAACATCGCATTTTAAATTTCATGCGTTTAAACCACTTTTTTGGATTTACTTTAATCAGGAACACCCAAAAAGGAAAGGTTAGGATGTATAAAAACCGAAAATATTGAAGAGTTCTACAACCAAAAGGACCTCAAACACTTGTCAATTAGTTTAAATTTATAAATTCATAAACGGAAAAATAAGAAAGGTTTGTTCTAGGTCATATCAGTACCGTGGTATTGACTACTGAGCTGATGGAACGATCTTTTGAATGTCGATTGTCGGTATAATTTGCCTCTCTTTAACAGTACCCATTCAAAACATAACCCTAATACATTTTTGACAAATAATTAAAAATTAACGAGTAATTGAATAGAATGACATACTATTTATACTGACCATTTCCTCATTTTTCTGACTTCCGCCATTTGTTATCCTTTTTTTATCTGAAGAAGAAATTAAAATTATAATCAATTGCAGTAAAGCATAGATACATACTGACCGACTTAAAGAAGTGAAACACTTGTTAGTTGTGTCTGCTAATTAATTTATATTCAAGATATATATTCAAGTTAATGGGATCACAAATATGAAGCCTCATAGACGACTTTTAGCGAAAATATCACAAAATATGCTCTCTATATATATAACATCAATCCTTGCGTTTTGATGTATAGTTGTCTCAGTTGGAAACAACTGTGACGGTCTGACTCTTCTGTTCATTGTTCTTAGTTAGGTTATGGTAATAACATAAAATGGGACAATGAATATATCCCATATTAATAAAGAACAGCATATACAATTTTTACCACTCTTTGTTCTTCAATAGGAGATGGCTTTCAGGGATATTGTGATCAGGTATGTTCAATCAGTGATTCCAATCAGATGTGAATTCTTACACATTCTAAAGATCAATCATTATTACATATCTTATACAAATAACATGTTATTTGCATTACGACATTTTCATACCATATATTTCTCAAGTTCGTAGTGAAAATATAAAAACATACAAGACTAACAAAGGCCAAGATCGAGATTTAAAATTATTCAGAAGTTCTTAAAGTTTTTTAAGAATCCACATATGATTAATACCACTACGCGAGTAAACAGTTGCGTAGTATTCTGAAGACCCTCTTTCACTGAGGACAAAATTTTGGCAATCTCATGGAAACTTTATTAGTCGAACATGCAGATGAGCCGGCAATGTACCGTTGTTTTTACAATAATTGTGAAGTTTAGGAATACAATACAAACAAGGTAAGTCCTCCGATTTGTTGTTCAATGAATGTTCATTTACATGTAAGCCATGAAGGATAAAATGTCTGCATATTGATTTATATTTCCAAATGAAGTCATTGTACCGATGATACAATTTAATCGATGTTTTAACTAGTTTGTGATATCAAAAACTCTGGTGTACTAAGCTTTCAGTAATACAGACGTTTGTTTCTGCGTTAAAATCTAATACGTTGTTTCATACACGAGCAAATCGAACAAGTTGAGATATATAAACACCATAAGATGGTGACAAGGGAACAACACCATCTAAAAATGGAACATTTATAGTAGAAAATTCGAAATCATCTCTTTTTTTCATGAATTGTGGTATTAAGCTTCCCTTTAAAGATATAGATATCAAGATCAAGGACAGGCGGTGTTCATTGTTAGTATTAGTTTTATTTAAAGTCAGTTCAGCAGGATAACTGTCTTAAGTGTACATACTGAAGTCGTCATTACTGAGAGCAAATATATCATCCAAATATCTAGAAGTGTTTTTTACATTTTTGTATCATATATTGTTTTGATGGGTCTTTGTTAATTTTGGTCATAAATTATAACTCATAACAAAACAGAACAAGGTCTCAATAAGTGGTGCACAGTTATTCTGCATTGGAATTCCGATAACTTGACGAAGCAATATTCATAGCGAACAAAAAATTTACGTAGTAAAAATTCAAGGGCAGTTATAGTATCAAAGCAGGTCCAATTGCATGTGGCTCATAAATATGTACTAGTTCAATGAAAATATACTAAACACAAAAACATATAAATGAACTAAAAGTAAAAAAAAAACAAAACATACAAGACTACATACTAGGCTTAAGGCGAAAGGATGCGGTAGGTTCAAACATGTTTTGTGAGATCTCCACCCTCTCCCCTATACATGTACCTCTAGCCAATGTAGAATAAATAAACACACAGCATACGCACAGTGAAACTCAATTTAAAAAAAAGGCCGAGTCAACTGTCAATACATGTAACAAAAGAAATTAAGCAAAATGACAATGATAAATAAATTAACAAGCGACTACTAGCAGTTACTGACAAACCAGTTACAGACATCATCTATACTGATTGAAATATTGTGTCTTCATGATATGTCAGCATGCAATTTATCAAGTACTTCCAACGAATTTTTGACACTCAAAAAGTTTAATTCCCCTATTTTCATTGGCCTCATTTAAGCAGTTTATTACCAGGTTTTTGATTGTACCAAGTGAACTAGTAAGTAGAATAGACACTTTAGTTTATTAATGGCTTGAAGACAAAGTAATCTATATTTGTAAGGTGTTTTATGCAGCTTCGGAAGCCAGTACATAGTGTATGCCAATTACTGAAACACTTACTATAAAACAGATGACCCATTTAACGTTTAGCATGCTGCGTGTTTCAGTGTACACGTGATAATATCTTAAATATAAAAAAGATGCCTAGTCCATTGGAGATTTTACGAAATAAACAAATACGGTTTAACAAATGAAGCATCAGTTAGTCAAATGCAATTATCTTGTTATCACAGACAAACAGATTAATGCGAGTATATGTCGATGAGAGAACACCCAATCTACACAAACAAACAATAAATACTTAATAAATATCCCGTAACAGTTGATTAGTTAAATATACATTTTGTCAAATCTATATGTCTTATATTTTCTTGCCGATTAGAATTAAAATATCTATCGTATGAGACCTACCGAAAGACAGAGTATGCCTAAAAAAACAGCAGAAAAAGGAGGCATTCAAGTACACTTTATATATACCTCTATGTTTTTATGATGTACAAATAAAATTTTCTGAGAACTCCCTTCTAAGATGGAGAATGTAAATTCATTTCGGGTCATCTTCGTGGTCAGTGTTTGAGGAAATCGATTTTTATATTTTGAAAAAGCAATGTCTACGGTTGGTAATTTAAAAACAAAGTATTAAAGCCCCACAACTAAATTGTTGGATAAAACAATTGTATACAACGTAGGACAATAGAAAAACGCGACAGCCTTGGTATCATTCAACATCTTTCATATATTGCCATTCCAATTAATCTAACAATTGATTGGGGTTGATATCTAACTATATGCCACATTTGCTTATCCACATCTTCAAAATCTCGTTATTGGTTGTTTTGTTTTGATATCTTAATATTTTTGAAATGAGGTAAAATTGAATTAACCTAAACGATAGATTCGTGATAGTCTGTACTTAATATATTCACATGCCTTCACGACATGGGGATTCGTATTTGCTATAATAAATAACCACTTGTATACAATTGATTGAAAATGTATTGATTACTATCAGCTATATATAGTTGACCTGTACATGTGTTTTGGTTTTCCCCGTTTTTTACTTTGTGACGTAAAACTTATACCTGAAATGGTCATATTAAAGTGCCTTATTGAAATACATACCAAATAGGATTCCAACTACAAACATCAATACTATGATCAATGCATTCTGTTCTTTCTGTCGTTGACATATATCTAAAGAAATACAGTTATATGTACAGACACCATAATGTAAGAGTACAAAATCACTAGAATATGTATAGAGAAATAACACAACTTTACAAAAAAAAAAAAAAAAAAAAACAGCTTTGTTCGAGGCAAGGTCCTGTTTCCTTTCCGCTTTCTTTTTGAACGTTTTTTGTAGGGTTATAAGATAGGAATATAATTCACATTATATTAGTTTTCACAAACATGAAATATTTACTTTTTCTTTCATAAAACTTTATTGACAATGTATTTTGCATGAAATAATAAGCAGGGGGACGAAATAACATGTTAAAACATGTGGGTGCTGAATCTTTATGTTAAGTTTTTGCATTCTCAATTTTATTTAATTCTTTGTCAATGAGGATTTCTTTTCTTGCCTGCGACTTTTGTCGCAGTAAAAAAAAAGTCACAGTATATAAAACAGAGGTACTACTATCTTGTGGCGTAAACTATGATTAAAGCTTTATATTTCAGAAGGTAGAAGACCTTGATGCCTCATATCATTTATGCAGATACCATATGTTATGAAGTTTCCGTCTGCCATATGTCAAAAAATAAGTATGTCTGAAACTGTCAAAATGAATTTAAGACTCCCTTAATATAGAATTGGCAATATTTTGAGTTAGACCTGGAAGATTGTTCTATCATTTTGATATTATTTGTCCCAATAGTAGTACACTACACTATAAAAATCTTTTAGAGCAGATTTTTCTATTTTGAATTTATTGTCTAATAGAAATGCACTTCGAAATAGCTGTGTTCTCGGGTCAAGCGTTAACATGAAATTGTTTCCTTAAGAACAAACAAAAGGGGAAACAGCAAAGGAAAAATTGTTCAAATGCATGCCATTGGAAACTGATTGAACCTTATTAGTTTTATTTTGGTTTAAATATCCGTTGCGATTGAAGAGGACTTTCAATGTGAATATGCACAACAAGAACAGGTGAATCTATAAATAAAGATATGGTAAGCTCTATCAACTGTTCGTTGTTAATGTGTTATAGCCTTTTGTGTACCTTTACTTCCAGGTTTGCCTATTTGAACCTGGACATGTAATTCCTCCAAATGTGTCGGTCTAAACCTTTCACATTTGAATATTAGAAATATTGAAATCTTACCTTCGTCAGATTTATTGATAACGTAATTCTTTTTGGTTTTAGTTGACTTCGATTCATTTATCAATGGACACTCGAACATGTTAAAGTGTGCTGTAATGTTATCTGGATGCATGCAAACATAATCTAAAACAACAAAAAACTACAATAATATTATTGATACACATTTTCATAATAAAATTCGTTCATTTGTGCACAATAAAAAAAAATGTAAGCTTGACTGTCATGTGCATAATCTTTAGTATGTCAATAATTTGTGCAATGCGTCGATTTCTGTAATGCACTCCGGCTCAACTAAAATGGTTCCCATGATTTACTAGCATGAAAGAAAATGTATTCGAAAAACAAATGAATTAAATCAATGTAATTTAGTATTAACAAAACATTGTATCAATATATGACACAATATACATTTGACACATTTGTTTTTAATAAGGCGTTAGTTAATTTCTTTTCGATTAGTAACTTAAAATCGATTAACAAATTTTGCATCAATCATTTACATTAATTAAACAATCATATTGCCCTTTACGTTTTTACCATGACTAGCAACATAAAACTGACAAAGAAACCTATGGCATTTAGAACAACGTATTTAGCAAAAAAGTATGTATACAATAACAATTTTCTTGTGAATATTTTCAGTTATTACTCGCTGAATTTTCGTCAGAAAAATGATAATAAAAAAAAGATGTAACTACATGTAATGCAATTTAACGTATTGACCATAATCATAATAATTTCTTATTCTAAAATCTCTAGAAATTCTATTTCATTTCTATTTCAATCTAATTAACTAGATTTTAAAGCCGTAGGTCATAGGTGGGTCCATATGACAATAACTAAAACTGATCAGTCAAATGTCTTTTAACATGTTTAGTGATATCTAAAATACTGCAATGTTGATATTTTACGTATCATTATCAATAAATAATCTTTATTATCTATTTTTAGAAAACAAGCTACATTGTATGTCTTATATTTATATTAATTTTATAATTAGTGTATTAAAAAATTTTGACTGCTGTTACTTGATCTTTATTTTTTAATTTAATCATGTATATTTATGGGTCAGGACGATCCCGACCTGTGTACAACATTGCTAGATATGTAGCATTCGGGTACAGGCATTGTTATTAGCCTGTACACATTAAATATAATTGGCAGTACTTTCCACCAATTGCTTCAAATCTAAAAACATGTGCTCATTATACATACAGATAATTTAACCGCCACAGTTTCAGAACACCATAATTGTTTGATTCGTATATAAATGAAAAAAAAAGTCTGATTTATCTTTACCTGGTGTAAGTACTTGATCTTTACCACAATCGTTATAATAACAAGAACAATCTTCTTCATAAGGCACACATACACATGGTTTATTTGGCTGTGATACGAAACTATAACCAAATCTGTAATCACAACGACAAGTTATATCTGATGTCGTCGGCCATCTGTCAGTGCTTTCAATCTGACCTTCTTCGTTGCAAACAGATTTGAGAAAAACACACGAGTCTCCATTAACAGAACTGTATTTGAACGGCTGGTAATGGTTCTTATCACACGGTACACCATCGAAACTTCCTCTTACAACAGTCTTTAAACCTTAAAAATTATTAACTGTTATGTATATATAAAGACGATACAATAACAAATAAAACATATTTTAGTGTAGGAATCAACAGTTAGTATACGGTCATGTATTATATTTCCATAGAAAAACAAATATGTTATCGAGATAACAATCTTAAAAATACATTAACACTTTTTTATCGAATGTATGTAATTATGCAAACGATACTGTGTTTTAAATATATTATCTGAAATCTTAATGCACATGTACAATATTTATCAAATACAGAAAAAATACTATATGGAAAGTTAGGTTTAATGTTTTAAATGTAAAATATCAAATATGGAGATGCTGCCAATGACACAACTAATCAAAAGAGTACGAATTTAAAGGAAAACTGCAGGAAATAGTGCGGACTTAAACAACGATAATAAGCAATACATACACTCAGATATAAAAAGCTTCGAAATGATAAAAAAAAAAATATGAAACAAGCCAAACAAATAAAAACAAAACGGCCTGATATATGACAAAACAAAAAACGACAAGCTGCTTTGACAAACAACAACCAGTGTCTGGACACTTCGCACTCGCCATTAAACTGGACAGTGATTTCAAAGCATAGCAAAGAACCCAAAAAGCTCTAAAGATCCTGTGTCTCTCCGCTATGCCTTTCTGTATTTTCATCAATGGACACTGTAGGCGGACAGAATAAAACATTTTGTAAGCCTTGTATTACTATTACATTTGTTTCTATTTACAATTTCTGTCTATTTTCTTTGGCTTTTTGTTCAAAACACAAAAACAGGTGAAACTCGTCATGTAACTGCAATTACTGACCTATAATGAGACAACTGACAATTTCATCTTTGATGACATACAAATAGAGGTTGTCTTGTTGGTATTTTTGCTTTCTAAAGTCTTTTTAAAGATAATAGGCAAAACACACAAATTTGAAAGATATTGTTTTAAATAGCAATTTGTCCAAATTATAATCGACTGACGATTTTTGCCTTGTTGGTTTATTTGCAGTTCATGATGTATTGATCGTTATTGCAATGTATTCCGATTGCAATCTGTAACATTAGTTGTATTCTTTAAATCAGTTTTCAAAATAATAGACAAAACTTGCATTTTATTATCATAATTTATTCAATGCCACGTCGACTATATTATATGGTACGGTGGGTTGTCGGACAATTTTTTTTAAACTCAAAACCCATTGATTATTTCGGCCAAGTATGGTTAAATTCTGTACAGTAGTATTTTTGTAAAAGTAAACGAACGATGATCATGACGATGAATGTCTACCGACGATTGATACCAAGTGATGCCAATAGGTCACAATGGTCATTGGCGCAAAGTGAGCTAGAATATGTCTGAAATAGCTCGACTCACATGGTACCGAATTTTAATTCATAGCCAATATCAACAAATAATAAACAAATCATGATCTCTAAGACAAAAGCTTATATTATCCGCTCCCTGTTCCAAAAGTTAGTGTACGCAAGTTTAAGAAAAAAGGATAACACTCAAACCATGAAAAGAAATTTAGTTACATAACTTACATTCTAACATTTTGTCAGTAAACTGTTGAGTTAAGAAGCACATTCTTACTTAATAACAAAAACATTAACGTTTGAGTACATTAATCAAGGGGAAGTCTATAGATCCTGACACAAACGAACGCTCCTCTACATTAACCAACATACAAAAACAAATATAGCTTCTCCTTTTGAAAAGAGAATTTCAAATGTATAGTATGTATTTTAATTGTTTTCATTTACATTAAATATTTTCAAAGCATTACGTTAAAGTTACACGTACCTTCTTGTTGAATTTCGTCTGTTTTGTTGCAAAATTCTGTATACGTTTGTTTATTCATATCATAGAAACACATATACTTTGATGAGTTTTTACAGATCTCCGCTCTTAATGTCATCTGAGAAACGTCTTTAGGACAAAGAAATTCAAAACTAGAACAATGTGAAAACAGTAAACTTATTGACATCTGAAATGAAACATGTATTCTAGTTATTTTTTGTGGTTTTGATCGTCAGCATAATTGATGTATGTTACTTACTTTCGACAAGATTTACTTTAATATGAACCAACGAAAATGTTGAGACTTTTTTTCAACAAACGTCGTGTATTCAAAAACTAAAGGTCAACATATAAGCAAAACCAATAACGAATAGTTTGGTAGTAAATTATTATCGGATGTAAACAAAGTACAAACGAGAAAGACCTGAGTTTTGTTAAAATATGTAACACAAACAAATATGACAAACATTAGCCGATTAAAATAACTAAGAAATACCGGAACTCAAAGGTAAATTCAAAAAGGGGATACATATATCCATACAAACTGACAAAATCAAATGTTATCAGAACGAGTGAAAATTCCTGTCATATAGATGACTTGGGAGAGGCATTTACTTTTGAAAACAGTGAGTAAACCTGTTTTTTTTTATCTATTTAAACGGTATTAAATACAAATTGGTAAGCAATTTAAACAGATATATTAAGAAAATGTTTCAATAATTGGGATATAGTAGCCACAATTGTGTAAACATACATCGCAAATGGCTGATAAAATCAGACAAACATACAAAAAAGACGCAAACAAAAAAGGTGTCGTAGTATAAGTAAATTTGACACATATGGCAACATAATTGTAGTTTATTGTATATTGACAAGGGCGCTGATAAAACCATTTTTTGTAGTTCTCGCATGCAAATCGCTCTTCAGGACCCAGCTGCATCAATCACGTCCTCATTGTAAAACCCCGAAATGTCGATTTACCTCAAAAGAAACCAAAAAACCACGAAGACAAACTAAGGGAAACTGTAAAGCAAATAAAGTGACACATAATTTTAGCACACAAGATCTATAACTTTTGGCCATTAGGTAGTTGTTGAGCATTAGCCACTAAATATATACCTATCATGTCTTGCTACTTTCTGATATGTATTTGGAAAAAAAGGACGAGACGTTCATTGGTAAAACCCTGTCTGATTAATGTTTTGTTTAGACACCGTTGACGTTTTAAAAAGTGAGAGTTACAGCTGTAAGCTCTTGAATATCTTATGAGTTGCGAATGTTATACTCCATATGTAAGTGATGTTGATATATTGCTACTAAGGTGAGGAAATTTTCAATTTCAAAATTGAAATCGAAGGTCTTCGATTTTTGTACTGACAGTTGTTGTTCGAGGTCAATGTTTAGAATTGAAGCGACGGAAACTGAATCAACGTGTAAAATTTTTAATATATACATCTTAAATATATACATTTTTAATATATACATGACGACTTCAGTATGTATACTAAAGAAATTTATCCTGTTGAACTTACTTTAAATAAAGCTATTACTAACAATTACCACTGCCCTTTCCTCGCTCTTGATATCTATATCATTAACGGAAAGCTTAATACTAAAATATATGATAAAAGAGATGATTTTTCATTTCCTATCGTTAATTATCCATTTTTAGATGGTGACGTTCCCTTGTCACCATCTTACGGTGTTTATATATCTCAACTTGTACGATTCGCTCGTGTATGTAACAATGTTTTAGATTTTAACGAAAGAAATTTATGTATTACTGAAAAATTATTACACCAGGGTTTTCGATATCACAAACTAGTCAAAACATTTACTAAATTTTATCATCGGTATAAGGACACCATTCGTAAATATAGCTCAACATGCAGACTTCTTATACGTTCAGGTATTTCACATCCAATTTTTTATGGAAATATTCTTTATAAAGCACAAAAATGTCAGTATTCACCTCTGAAGCTAACAAAACCTTTAAATAGACTTATTAAGAAGGGATATAGTTACGATACTGTTGTCAGGTCATTAAAGATTGCATATTTTGGCGTTAATATTGATTCACTTATAGGGTCTTTGCATCGGCACTTAACACATTTATTTAAAAACCAGTTGTTGGCATGACACGGGTTATGTTCTTCTCATATATGTTATGATGGTATGATACTAAACCCCTAACGGGAAGGATTGTGCCTGATATTCATATGATGAAGACATAATCGTTCAATCAGTTTAATTGAAGTCTGGAGCTGGCATGTCAGTTAACTGCTAGTAGTCTGTTGTTATTTATGTATTATTGTTATTTTGTTTATTTTCTTTGGTTACATCTTCTGACATCAGACTCGGACTTCTCTTGAACTGAATTTTAATATGCGTATTGTTATGCGTTTACTTTTCTACATTGGCTAGAGGTATAGGGGGAGGGTTGAGATCTCATAAACATGTTTTACCCCGCCGCATTGTTGCGCCTGTCCCAAGTCAGGAGCCTCTAGCCTTTGTAAGTCTTGTATTATTTTTAATTTTAGTTTCTTGTGTACAATTTGGAGTTTAGTATGGCGTTCATTATCACTGAACTAGTATATATATTTGTTTAGGGGCCAGCTGAAGGACGCCTCCGGGTGCGGGAATTTCTCGCTGCATTGAAGACCTGTTGGTGACCTTCTGCTGTTGTCTGTTCTATGGTCGGGTTGTTGTCTCTTTGACACATTCCCCATTTCCATTCTCAATTTTATGTATATAATAAAACCGAGGAAATTAGTCAAACGTCGTCTGTACGGTCAATAATGCGTTAGGGAGTTCTCTGCCATATACAAATATTTGTGATCTTGCATAAATGTGTAGCTTATTATTTTGCTAAAAACTGTTTGGACCATTCTAATATAGTTTTTGATTAAATAGGAAAACACATCGGCATAAGCTAAAAGTCGTATAAGGGTCTTATCCCTTTAAGAGTAACTTGGTTACTTTGGTGCAAACAGATTGTAGATTGTGAAAACGTAAGTAGTTTAGCGCCAGTCTATATCATTTTTATAAACTCTAAGATATGCATGTAAAACAATTGAGAATGGAAATGGAAAATGTGTCAAAGAGACAACAACTTGACCAAAGAACTAGTACATAGAACTAGTACATGCATCATTATCAACAAACAATTCAGATCTTTGCAATTACGCCAACAAAAGACAAGCTTTTACAGCGATTCATATTGCCATACAAAAGCAGTGATCAGGCATTATTTTGATCGTAAAGAGAAAAGATTGACCAAAAGTTTTATTTCCAATTCATAACTATAAAATCTCTTCTAAATCATTTTAAATGTTACAACATCTGCAAAATTTGAGATAATGACACTTTTCCTATTTTATCAAAACAAGTTGCTCTTTTTAGAACTAGAGAAACGAATAACATATTTATTTTTTCATCTATGTAAACAGGAGTTTTCATCTCAGATGTAAGAAGATTAATCTGATACATAGTATAAACCAAATACTAGTGTTTAAGTCAGTGTTTTTTAAACTTATACCAATTTTAACCTTAACTTTTTCTTAATATATCTTTAATTCATGAACATAATTTCTATTTTTATCTTCTTATTGAAGGATGACGCAAAGTAGATTGGAGACTTCATACGTTATTCCAACACTTTTAAATTGAGAATGGAAATGTGAAATATGTCAATGAGACAACAACCCGACCAAAGAGCAGACAACAGCCGAAGGCCACCAATGGCAGCGAGAAAATCCCTAACCCGGAGATGGTCCTCATCTGGCCCCTAAACAAATTATGTACTAGTTCAGTGAAAATCGATGTCACACTAAACTCCAAAACATATAAATGAACTAAAAATGGGGAAAAAAAACATGCAAGACTTACAAAGGCCAGAGGCTCCTGACTTGGGACAGGCACAAAAAAGCGGCGGGGTTAAACATGTTTTGTGAGATCTCAATCCTCCCCCTTTACCTCAAACCAATGTAAAATAAAACAAAACACTTTGTTTTCATGTCATTGACTAACAATAACAATTATTAAATCAATGTATATATCGAAAACGATCATTTAAACTGTTAAGTCATAATAGTGACTAATATATCCATGAAAAGTGACTAAACACTAAATAAAACTTCGTAAACATAATGATAAAATAGATTGACTTTAAAATCTCTATTTTTCTTATCAGTTTCACGTCTAACATACATATAAGTTTAAACATGTGAATCTCATACATCAATGTGATGGGATAACTACATAATTCATTGTTAATCTTGTTCATTGATTAAAATCATGATGAAAATACCTAAATATAAATAAGAAGATGTGATTTGATTGCTAATGAGACAACTCTCCACAAGAGAATAAATGACACAGAAATTAACAACTATAGGTCACAATACGGTCTTCAACAATGAACAAAGCCCATAGCGCATAATCAGTTATAAAACGCCCCGAAATGACACATGTAAAACAATTACGCATATTTTTATACTAAGTTAACTCATCTAATTAATCTGTTCACGCAAAGATTTTTAAAGAAAATATCCTAAGTAAGGAGGACATTACTAATTGAAATAATATAAAAAGAAATAAAATATATTATGGAGCAAGTAAAAAAAGATTGTAAGGAAAACAGCACCAAAACAAGTGTATGAATTATCGCAAATAAAGACTTTGAACACTTTATTGAAAATATAAACGACCTTATATTAGCAAGATAATTAACATTAACAGATAACGCATAATTCCGCCACTCCACCAACAAGGAGAAAAATAGAAAATAAAACTGGAGGAAATTACGATTGGTATCTTTGGTTATCATTCATAACATGTACCACAACACTATCAAACTCCGAATGGAATATCAAAATATTGAATTTAAAAACAAATTTAAAAATGAAGTTTAGCTGATTAATTACTTTTAATTAATTGATTTTGTTTTGAAAGATGTGGAAAGGGGGAGGGGTGAATATTAGGGGAATACTATAGGAACTTTTAATTTCCTCAATATTTTACTAACC
This sequence comes from Mytilus californianus, assembly GCF_021869535.1. Classification (NCBI taxonomy): domain Eukaryota; kingdom Metazoa; phylum Mollusca; class Bivalvia; order Mytilida; family Mytilidae; genus Mytilus; species Mytilus californianus. Next base: position 66,942,694 of record NW_026262745.1, read on the forward strand.
CTTGATAACACTTAAATCACATTGTGTTGGATTTAATCAAACACGTCTCGGTGTAACAAAAATCAGTTTTGAAATCGTTTGATATCATGTGTTTTTTGGACGGCCTTATCATTATTCAAAGAGATTTGTTTTTACAGACATTTTTACTCATTGTAACGTACGTCAAAATCTTGAGCTCATAGGTGTGTAATACATATATTCAAAGGAAAACTGCAATCATTTTTAAATTAAAAGAACAGTTGAGATAACACAATTAATTTGAACAATCAATGAAATGACGGATATATATATTTTTTAAGTTGTCAAGATCAATTCAAACAAATATCTTTTATATTAGTTTGAATTATTTTTTTTTATTATACTTACTCCGAAGACGAAGGTTTCCATCTTTTCCAAATTAATTATTTACCTTCGCCCGTCACATCATATTATATCTCGAATAATGAAAACAACATTGTAGCTATGATATAGACAATAGACTGATTTAAAAATTCCTGCCTGAAATAAATTAGGGAAAAATCATGACTAAAATTAGAAATAGTGTCAGGGGTCATTTAAGACCCTCTTCCATCGTATTGTAAAAATGTATGTAAATTCCATGTGTAGTACTCAAAGTGCAATCTCACACAACAACGTGTTTGAAAAAAAGGTTCATGAACTAGTAAACAACAAAATAAAACATCACTGTTTACTTAAAATACATTACTTTTAAATCATCTATTTCATATAGTTTGTAATAAACAAAGGCTAATGACATATTGTATTTAAATAACTTGAATATTTTCCCGTCCAAATTAATCACCAGATGAAAATAGAAAACAAAAATAGACCAATAAAGAAAAAAGAACAATATGATGTGTACAAAGTAAAAAGCACGGGAGTATAGAAACTATGATTTTTATGATTTTTCTTAATTGACAAGTGTATTCATCAAATTATTATAACAGTGTACATATAGACGGTTCGAAATCATTGATTGTTTTAATATATATATTATATTTTAATGTATATTGCTGGAAATTTAAGAATGATTGTTATTGGCCTTTCATCAAATGACAAACATTTCAAGCATACGCAAGACGAGGACAAATATAATGTATGTCAAAAGAGATGAATGGCAGCCACTTAAAGTACGTAAATTATGTTAGGAGAATACATGTTTCAGCCTGGGCTTGCATAATGCCTGCTAAATTATGATGCTTTCTTGTTAGTGTTCTTTACGTGCACAGAGAGTTGTACTCACCAAAAACGGTTCATCGAATGATATGTCCCAATATTTACTGACATGGCTGCGTATATATATAGTCCACATAGCCAACTGCTCATCTTTCTTTAGCAAGTGTTTTACAGCCAGACCAGAAGAAGTCCAGCTGAACATATGTCTACAAGAACATCCCAGTCAATCACCGAACATAAATTATAAGGACATGTATTATGTTTCCATGTATGAGTTGTATTTACCCTTAAGTATTAAAATACCTTGATTAAGTAGTTGAAATGAAACTCATATAAATGGACTTTCCCAAATTACAAATAGAACAAAAGCACGAGCAACCCAAAATTAAATTATTTGGTGACATATAAAGACAGAAATCAATACAAAGAAATTTATTTCGACAACCATTATTACAAATCATGACTGAAATTAATCTTATTTGTTTGTTTTTTTATAATTAACCAGCCATATTTATTGGTGTATTCAGGATGGATGTAAATTGAGGTTTAGACTAATCAAAGCCGAGAATTAGTGTTCTTACTACATATATTGGTAGTTTTACTGCCGCCCTTCCTGGTTAAGCATGTCATTTCCGGTGGGCACTTTTGTCCCGTTTTGGAAACCCATGATCCGCCACTGTGATTTTATGAATATTGAATTTCATTGTATGATTATTATGGACGGATAATTTATGGACGGATAATTAGGGTCCCGCCGAATGGCGGACGCCCTATAGTGATCAGTCTGTCCGTCCGTCCGTCCGTCTGTCCGTCCGTCTGTCCGTCCGACTGTCCGTCCGACCGTCCGTCTTATATCTGTTTTTTTCACAAAGTCTAGATTAAGGCCCACTTTATCCTAAAAAGAGACAATTTAAAACATATGGTAATAACGAAAAGAGTAGGGATGGACTTATAGTTGGAAAGACGATATGGATTATATAATTTCATATATTGACGGAAGAAAATAAACACAAATAAAAAGTAAAAACAAATCCTCAAAACCAAAAGAAAAAACTGGTCAACGATTTGAAAAATCTAATAAAAAAAAAAAAAAAAAAAAAAAATGGATAGACAATTTGAATCGTAAAGAGAGACATTTTGCTTTAACAAACTATATGTATTTGACATTTTGCTTTTAGTATGTTCTTCTCCTTTGTGGTTGTAGCCTGTTGTATATTTCCCTCATGAGGAGATATTTCTTTGATCACACTGAATAAATGAAACGAAAAAAGGCGTTAAGTTGGTCATGTAGGTTGGCTTGTACTGCATTGTGTACCGACGTATAGATATTTCAATTGGGTATTCGCTAGGTCAATGATAACTTGCAAAGTTTAGATCGAACTCGTTTTATTGCCGTGACAACGGAGATTTATGATGTCATCAATAGAAATTGTGTGTCTTAGGAGATAACTGGGGTTCTATAAAGAAACAGACTAATCCATTAGTTGTAAAGAGACTATATTTTTATACTTTAATGGTGTTAACTATTTAAGCTAGTTCACAACTTAGTTTAGGGGCTAGCTGAAGTCCCTGATGAAGGATTTTCTCGCTGTGTTGAAGACCCATTGGTGGTCTTAGACTGTGTTATGACTGTTTATTTTGTTCACACATTGTTGTCAATATAAAGGAATTTGATGCGAATGTCATACAAGTGAGAGGTTTAGCTAGCTATAAAATCAGGTTTAATCCACCATGTTCTACATAAGACAATTCCTTTACCATGTCTGGAATATGACAGTTGTTATCCATTCGTTTGATGTGTTTGAGCTTTTAATTTTGCAATTTGATTAGGGACTTTTCGTTTTGAGTTTTCCTTGGAGTTCAGTATTTATGTGATATTACTTTCTACTTATTGGTCGTTGTATTTTTTATTTTTACACAACCCCCATGTCTATTCTCAATTTTATTTATCATTTATTTCTCATCATGTGATATCAGTTTGATCATTACAAAAATATCTTAAAATTAACTGCGGTTTTCAAACAAGAGTATCACTCTCTGAATATTCAAAGAAAATTAAAGAAATAAATAAAATAAATAATTATTTTTAGTCGTATCTAAAAAAAAGAAATTGTCAAAGGTGAAATCACAAAACAAAAATCAGTAAAAGATCAGTAGTTATCAATTACATTTTTCAGTCAAAACCAATATTATGATTATTTCCTTGGAAATTATATAAATCCTTTTCAGCCAATAGTAAAATTTAAGTACATGAGTTTCTGTAAATTTAGGAAACGGAAACACAGTAAAAAAACCAAAATGTTCCCTCTAAACAAAATTAATATAAAGTTCAAAATATTACGCTTAATACATAGATAATAACATGTCAACAAAGTACAGCAAGTTTTCCACATGAGACGTCTAAACACGTACTATATTCATGATATATGTAAATATATGTAAAGATTACACTACGTACGCTGGTTATTCCTGTGTCTAAAAATAACACAGGGTTTTTCTATACTAATCACCGATGATTCAAACATGTAAACAACAATAAAATAAAAATACAAACAATTAATTATGTTTTAACTTCTACGATCAGTAAATATGTTTTGAGGCATCTTATATACATATTGTTGACATTTTTCATTCAAATATTGATACTCTATGCCAGAATTATTTGTAGAGTCAAAATAAGATAATTCACTTGCTAATACCAAATAAATCTAAATTTGTTCTATCTTATTAAAACTTTTCATAACTACTTTCATTCTGAGGGGTATGAATTCAAGACACATTATTCACACCCTGGGGTATTTCAATACATCAACCAAAGTAGGAGGGGTCTTCGTAGCATATATAGGGCTCTGTGGCATCTACATTCGGGGGAGGTTCATTGACCTATGGCCACCATGCCATCAAACGTGATGTTTCAAACGGTTGACATAAATATCGTTCTAGAATAGATTTCCATCTAATTTACAACGGATTTTAAAATGCACATGATACATTTTTGACAATTTTTTATATAACATAGAGCGGTCCAATCTACAGTCGCATGAATTGTCGATGCTTCCTTGGAGTTCTGGTCGATACATGTACACAGAATCACCGACGGTTTCGTTACAGTTTGTTGATTTCTTTCTTTGAGAATTTCACGGCTACTTTGCGGATTTTCTAAGATTTCCCAATAAACGAATTATATTATTTGGGCAAGTAACGGGTAAATAAAAATAATCAAAAGCAATATCTAACAATGATCCCGGATAGCGTTCGTGTAAGAGAAAACAAGGTGTTTATTGATGCACGAACATTAAAAAAACGGGGTAAATCTTTCCCAATTGTTTTCGTCATCATCAATACGCTTAGCAATATAATTAACTACAGTTGACACCATTCGCTCTCTTTGACCGTTACACTGTTGATAAAATCTAGTTGTCTTTACATCTAAAATACGACAACTTTTGCAAACAATGTTCGATAGACAGTTTGTTCCGCTGTCAGTGTGTTTGGTTTTACAAATACCATGACGGTAAATTACATTTTTTTAAAAAGGCGTCTGCTTCAGACAAAGCGGCAATGTCTTTATCAAATTTAAAAATAGAGGTAAACTGACAACACTACGTGACAGAAAAACAGCACAAAAAAACGCAAGAACACCCAGCACAGAGAAACGCACACATAAATAATATAATAGTCGTTACAAGAAGTAAACTGTAGAATAACAAGAAACATCTGCCGTTAACGATAGCACAGATCATCACACACAGTGACCTATTTTTTTAACGAATATTTACTCTTGAAATACATTCAATTATACTGACCGACTTTAGAAACGCAACACTAGATTATTCTTTTTAGTTTCCATTTTCAAATATTCATTTTTTTATAAACAAACTTATGAACAGAAATTTCTTTCATTTCTTCATTGTTTAAAAAAAATAGGCAGTTCGAAAGTTGAATTTATTACGTCATTTTCAATGTTCAAATCATGTGATATACACTAAAATCCTGGCTTTATCCCTAACAATGAATGTGTCACCGTTAAAAACAATGAATGCCTGTAACAAACACCAAAATGATTGTCAGAACGGTCAACCAACTCTTATCGGTGGGTTTTTGGTTCTTTTTTGCACCGTCTGATTTTGCCGGTGTTCCATCCATTAGGGCTTTAAATGTTTTTATACAGTCGCTCCTTAGGCAATTCAGTTTATGAGAAACATTTATGGCATGAATCTGGTCGCAATGGCATTCGGCAATTTGATTAGCAGTTGACGTTGCGGCCGCAAACATGTCTCGCAAATGACGTTTCGTAATCAAGTTCTATTGACCTTGCATAGTCACTACTTGTTGATCTGGCCAGATGGTCTTCAACAAATCCCGTCTACCGGTATCGTTGTCGAAAGGACAGCATGACGAGTTTCTGACGTCAAATTGTCTGGTTGCAGCACGTTCACGTTTTCCTGCTTGCAATATTCTTATGGGCTGATTCTGTTTTTATTCCTCAGTCTTGGCAATAAAGATATGCAACATTTTGTAACTGCTTAAGTGTGGCCAAGGATTATAAAAACTGTTTCACAAAGAAAAAACACCGAAAAAATCTTTTATGGGTTCCAAATTTCGCTTTCAGAATTTAGTTCGACTTCAATAACCCGGTATGTTCAATAACCAGAGGTAAGTCAGATGTTGATTTTTTCTTAAAAGTAAAGAAGTATGATAAGCTTGAATAGTAGTTGTATGAGGATCAAACTTGATTTGGTAAAAAAAATCTACAAAATGAGTGTTGCGTTTTTAAAGTCAGTATGTATATTTTCACAATACTAGTCCAAACAATTATCATGATTATGACGTTGTTGAAAGTTTATTTTAAAGAAATGATGTGACGACGTCAAAATAAAATGGACTTACACAATACTTTATCCATTGAAAATGGAAATTATTTCGACTATACTGACACAAATGACATATGAGAAATATATCGAAAATATAGGATGCAAACCACAAACGATAAGACACAAGATAAAATCGAACCAAAAGAAGAACTGAGACTAACTTAATAAAAATATGAACTTTTGATGCACAAACAACGAGAAACGTCGTATAGCAATGCAAATGCACACTCGGAAAAAGGTATATTCGAGAATAGGTCAAGTTCAGTACATGGAAAACAGAAAACATACTAGCAGATGTTAAACCGCAATATAAGACGTGGTTAAAATGTCATTAGTTAGTTTACACATAGACACATCTTATGGATTAACCAATTCGTGATGGTGTCCATAAATTTAAGGAGTGTCATTATTAATCTTTTCTCTTGATAATTCTGTTGAGCACACTCCTTTATATAAAGTCCGCATACTGTGAATATGCACAAGCATAACGTATCAATTGAGATATGTAAACACCATACGACGGGACATTTTGAACTTCCATTAACACAGCTCCAAGCGTAAACAAATTAGCATCGGTATAGAGACGGGACGGGTGGTCGTAATAAGGGTATCAACAGCTGTTAAGGACTTCCAGTCCACACACACATCCTATATCTTTTCTCGTTAACGGATGAAAAGGTGACGAAATGTCCGAAAGGTTCTTAATCAAACGGCAATAATAGTAGAAGATTGCTGTAAATAGTTATTGTTGCAGAAGTTCTAAGGGCGGTTACTTTTTTCGGGATCTGTTAAGAGTCTTTTAACTTAAATTAGCTATTGAAAATTTGTCCAAGAAAGCGTATCTCCCGTTTTCAATATTGAAATAATCAATTTCCCCCATCTTAGTAGTAATATACCAACATCACCTGCATATGGGATATACATTTCCCAACTCATTCGATATTCAAGAACTTACAACTGCTACTTAAGACTTCTAAACGTCATCAATGACTGAGCAGAATTTAATGAACCAGGGTCATGTCAAAAGGACGGCTCATTCTTTTAAAGTATATTCATTGCACGATGTTTTATCGATATTGCCAGCATAACGATGTCTACTAAATCGTGGCATTAGTGTGCTTACATTGCTTTGTATCTTTACTTTATGTTTAAATGTATACATGGGAGACATTGCAATATTGAAAATAGCGAGTCGACATCATTTTTATTTCTTATAAGTCTAGACCTTTGTGTTAACATCATGCACATCGCAGACATCTGGATGTTGACAATAGCGAAGCATTATCGTGTTTATATATTATAACGAGTCTTTACCCTTTTGTTGATATGGTTGACATCGTAAACATCGAGATGTTGACAATATCGTGTCAACACCGTGTTTATATTGTATATCGAGTCTTAACCTTCGTGTTTACATTGTAGACATCACGATGTTGTCAATATTGTGTCAACATCATGTTGATCTGAGCGTCACTGATGAGTATTACGTAGACGAAACGCGCGTCTGGCGTATTAAATTATAAATCTTGTACCTTTGATAACTAATTATATTGTATACCGAGTCTTTACTTTTGTGTTTACATCGTTCAAATCGTAGACATCGATCGCGATGTTGACGATATCGTGTCAATATCGTGTTTTTGCTACTGCGTTCTTACATCATTCACATAGCAAACATCGCATTGTTTACAATATTGTGTCAACATACTGTTGTCTGATATTTGGGCGGGTTGTTATCATTTTGACATATTCCCCATTTCCATTCTCAATTTTATACTGGTTACGTTGTTAACCGAATTTTTACCTTTGTGTTTACATGGAAGACATAGCGATTTAGAAACTATCGCGTCAATCTCATTTCCATATTGTATACCTTTGTGTTTATATCTTTAACATCGTCATCATCGATATGTTGACAAAATCATGTTAACATCGTTCATATTGTATACCGATTCAATACATTTTTGTTTACATAGTTCACATCGTCAACATTGTGTTTATAATGCAAACTGAATATTTAGTTTTGTTGTTACATCGTTTACATCGTCAGCATTGCAATCAGAAATTATGTGTCGGCATCGTGTACATATTTGATACCGAGTCTTTACCTTTGTGTTTACATCGTTTGGAAACCAACTTGTAAAAAAAAGAAAGAAAGTCCAAGTTTTAGTCCCCTGTTGAAGCTTATGTTAATGACAATACCTTAAAAAATAATGAGTAACTAAAAAATATATATATATAATTATTATTAATTTTGCTTGTAGTGTAGTACTTATTCATTTGCTATTTATCTGTAAAATTTTATGAATACAAAATACTAAAACAAGAAGTGCATTTGATTAAGATACTTATATTCCTGTACTTACTATGTTAGCAACATTGATAAAAAACGCAATGCTACCACATTTATTCTAAAACCAGTTGTTGGCATGACACGGGTTCTATTCTTCTCACCTATGTTATGATGATATGATCATTATCCACTAACGTGAGGGATTGTGCTTGATTTTAATATGTTGAAGACATAATCTTTCAATTTGTTTAGTTGATGTCTGAAGCTGGCATGTCAGTAACTGCTAGTAGCTCTTTGTTAATTTGTGTATCATTCTCATTTTGCTTAGTTTCTTGTGTTACCTATTCTGACATCTGACTTTACACTTAGCATTTGGCCTTCAGGTGTACGGTTTTATTTGGGTAGAATTTTAACGGACGTGTGTACTTATCTAGCCGTTCAAAATTATTCCTGCAAATCTCGATGATTCCTTTAAATGACAAAAGTTGCTGCTATTCCACAAATAAAGCACATCATTTTGTTATTTCACTTTTCTGTAGCAGGATACAACGTTTTTCTATGTCGTTTTGCATAGTCTTCGAGATTCTTATCTTCAGGCACATTCGTTGATCGTATAATTTCTGTTCTAAACGCAATAATCGATTAATGTTCTGACTCCACATTTTCTGTATAGCTAACATTCGGTTATTTAACCCATCAAAGAGAGCTCCCAACAGCCGGCAAGGCTCTATCTCATTGCATGTAATATCTATGTAGGGTCCTACCGATTCATGTCTACCAAGGCGCGCAAACGGTTTTGATATATAATATTGGATTTTCTGTTATCTGCAAAAAAGGGATATAATAACCTGTATATATAACTAGAACTCCCACTTTTTTTTGGTTACTTTTTAGGTATCATATAACGGATTGAATCATGGTAAAATGTTTCATTCATTTGAACTGTTTCTTAGTTCTTAGTACGATACATGAAACATCCGCCAAATTTTTGGTCATTAAATTATTTTGGCATTCCTGTAATAACACTTAGAAATCGTTCACTTTTGGTTGATCAATGTCCAAATCCACCACCAGATATTGCGTGGCAAATTTACGAGTAAACTTGGTACACGACAATGGTTCCAAAAGAAACCTTAAATAAAACCAGACTTTGTATAGAGACTTCAATTTATTAATTTTAACTATTCAAGTCAAATATTATAACTAAACTACATGTCATTGAAAACAACAGGTGCAATGATACAACGGGTTGAAAATGTTGACATATTCATATTGCTCACGAATAACGTAAACAGATACCGGAATCATAAATACTTGTGTTCAAGCCTCTCACTAGCTTTAATTTCAATTCCAAATGTCTGATAGAGACAGTAGCCTTTGTAATTTCTCAAACTATGATATCAATTGTACGTGAAATAGATGATCTTAACATTTATATTAAATTTTTACCTGAAATTGTTGATTTTATCAAATGTGACATCAATCGGAATCAAACACAAGCTTCTGGTTTTAAAATGTCTAACATCAAAGGCGAATATGTCTTTTTTTACATAAGGGTTATATGTACAAAAAGAGAAAATGTTTCATTGTTATTTTATTACGGTGTAAACACATTGATCGAATCGCTTCATACCTAAAATTTGCACACGAAATTACGAGTTAAATTTATCCTTTCGCCTGTATTTTCTATGCATTGTTTGATCATTGTTTTGAGTAGCACGTGCAATCATTGATGTTGAATTTAATGCGGACATAAAATGCAAGTGCATGAAACTTACATGTGATGTTATATTTAAAATGGAAAGGTTTGTTTATTTTCAATACATGTATACAAATTAAATAACTCGATTTAATATCAAGCGACATTCAATATTCACTTTTTTTAAACCTATAAATATTGTATATATTGTATATAGATAGAAAGAAGTTTATTTTCTACAATGAAAATACCAGACAGCAATTCATTCACGATTCAGTTAAAGATTTTTGTGTTTTCAAAAAGTGTGTTACCGTATTTTAAAACAGGATAATTCATAGTAAACAAAGTTAACATAAGATTGTGCTAAAAGTTTTAAAGCGATCTTAAAAAAATGGAAGTGTAAATCATTCAAACTGTCCGTATATTCTGTCCCGGTAAATACACACCATTTTTCCCGTTCTTTTAGAAGGATAAACAACATCTTTAATAAATGTAAAACTAATCAGGTATTCAAATTGCTATACTATTGCAAATTATACTTTGAAATGTTTATTTATTCATTATTTTAGAATTATTCTCGGAGCGTTATGTCCTATAAATTAATTCTCGCATGAACAAATATTTTTCGTGTCACACTCCTAGGAGTTATGACATTTACACCAAAAACGATCACGTTGGAACTTCATTCATTCCTAAAATAACATTAAACTCTTAACTAATACAATGGAACAATTGAACAACTAAACAATGTAGCAAATAAATAATTAAAACAAAATTGGAATTCCGAAATAAACCCTTGGACTTGATGCGGATATAGACTAACTGTCTACCACGAGCGATTTGGCAAGTGCATGCTTCTTTTTTAGAAATATTTTATTTTTTGGTATTTTAAACTATTAAACATATTTGAAACTATCTGTTATATTCGCCATTCCATTGAATAACTAAATCTCTAATGATGACTACTTTCCGTACATCACGATTATTCTACAGCAAAGAATAATACATTAAATTATAACATGCAGCCGTATATTGTATTTCGAATTCCCAGATTTACAGACATCCTTTCGGGAAAAACAGTTTTGTTTTGGATGATCAAAATATATTTCCTTATATTTCTCCATTTGCTCGCTCTATAAATTAGTAAGTACACATTCACTGTCAAACTGGTATTAACAAAATGCGTAAATTGCAGATTTTTGTGCTTGCTGTAATTAGTTCCAAAGGTTTCTGAGATCCAGGACAGCCAATTTGTTCAACAATAAAAATGTATGATTAAGTTTATGTCTCTATATAACTTTGTATGCATGTTCTGACCTGCTATAACATACATATTATGCATTTGGGTTGTCTTGGGTATATAAAAATACGTTAAATTTGGTTTTCTTCAAATAGGAAGTCAAACTGTTGTCATAGTGGGTCGTCCGTTTTGCAGTACGGGATGTATAAATACGGAGTTACGTCCGGTAGGAATGAGGACGTTAAATCCAATGCCTCGCTCGGAAAGGTTGTCACACTCTTTCGTAATAGAAAAACAACTATGTAAGGAGTGTTTAGATGGTCCAAAGATTTTTATAGTAAGTTCTTAATATACAAATCCTTGGATGGCCTGTTGCAAGGCACAAGTTTTACCCCAATCTAACATGGCAGCGTTTGCAGAGACAGTATATTTTTCCCGTCGTTACTTCTACAGCAAGATTATTTGAAAAAAACAATTTTAAGTAATCAACCAACTGAAATAATCGAATTTATGTCCCCCTTTTTCTGCTAATCATTACGAACACAACTATACATTGATATTAGACTGCGTTTGATTAAATACACTTATTTCTATTACCTGCGGGAGATATGACGATTTGTTCTCCCAAGAAAATCAGAGTTCTTGAGGGCATTACCCGGGGGAAATATGACTTTTCAAGATTGAACAAATCTTCGCATCTCCTAAAGCAGAACGGAAATAAATGTATTATTTCACTGCCTATAATTTTTGTACTTCATAAACATAAAATACCATTTTTTTTTTTATTACAATTTGTCATATCGGCTTGGTTTTATAATTAAACATGGCATCAACATTGATAAACAATACCAAACATAAGTTACTTATCTATTTTATGACAATTATTTTTTTCTACTTTGTTTAATTTGAAAACGATGATGACTATTGGTGAATATGAAGTTTTGTTTAATGTCATCTTGGATAGTCTCAATCAGTCATATGTTGATATTTCGCTATCAGTAAAATAACAAAAATTCTAAACGGAAAGCCCCTAAGCAAATGGCAAAATCAAAAGCTCAAACACATCAAACGAATGGATAACAACTGACTTGGTATTTGCATTTTTCTTATGTAGAAAATGGTGGATTAAACCTGGTTTTATAAATAGCTAAACCTCTCACGTGTATGATAGTCAGTGGAAAAATAACAACCTTATTTCGGTATTACAAACAATTTTCAGACATGTATGCTTTATGATCAACATGCCGTAAAAATTTGGATGTCACACTTAGTTTCAATTTTTATTTCAAATGGACATTAGCTTTATTAGAACCTCATGAAATAGATACAATTGTGGAAAAAACGTTTTGATAAACGAATCAGATAACCAAGATGAGCACATTATGAATTACGCGTGCAAAGATGCACATGTAATCACTATGTCATTTGAACAGAACAAAATGAAAAATGGCGTATGGAAGCCTGAAGCGGCCAGTTTCTCGTTTTTGTGTTATCGAATTGAAAATACAAAGGATAAAACGAGAAAATCGGAAAACGCGAAATTGGCCACATTCGGCTTCCATAAAAAAGTTAATGATTTGTAAAATTTTCTTTCAAAAAAATTATTTATAACACATTTTTATTATCTTTTAAAGTGCATCGTTTTTTTTTTAAAACAACATATATGGAACATTTCTGTTGCTGAAATTTCGGAAAGAAGAATGGGAAATGCTTTGGTGCTTACACAGTAGGAAACTATGTGTAAAAAATAATTTGATATTTTTTATAGATTCAGATTCAATATTTTATTATAGTTTCACCACATACAAACAAAAAATGAGATTCACAGAAATAAACATAAAACATTAAAACATTTGCATTGTATGCATCAATCTTAAACAGACGTATGAGAGACTTTTAAGACACAATAAACATGATATATACATATAAACATATTTTTACACATTTACATTTAAAATTTACAGTGTCCATCTTTACTGAATGAAAGTAAAACATTTGTTTCGTTAAGAAATAGTGAAATAAAATACTGTTTCTTCTCAATAAAATATTGTTGCAGGTTTTGGCAACTATAGCAGCAACATTGTCGTTATTAAACATGTTAAATAAAAATATTAATTTTTCGCTATCTGATCATAGGTTAAAACATTCATTAAAACGTATAGCTTCATATATCATGATTTGTCTTAAATCTACATATAATGGGCATTTTTAAAATGGCATGAACCTCATCTTCAATAGTAGGGCTACAGTGAAAACATGTCCTCTCGTTTCCTCTCTTTTCTTTCATACCTTCCAGTTTCTATTTTAGTGGAGTTACCCCACATCGAAATCTTGCAAAAGCACTTCGGTTTTTAATTGACATAATATTTTTCAAATCATTTTCAGTACAAAAATTATGTTTAAACAATTTGTAAGTCCTCCGTTTACTTCCCTCTGCAAACGCAGCAACTCTTGTACACCAGTTTGGTTTAAACTTATTAAATCATCTTTCTCAATTTGTTTAATACTATTTTTGTTCAATACATTTAATTCAAAATTACAATATTGTTCATACTTATACAATTGTAACATCTCTATAACTCTAAAGCTTCAATTCTTAATTTTAGTATTGCATTTTCGTGTGAACCATTTCAAAATTTAAAAATTTATCCTGTGTGGGTCCATTATGGAACACCTAGCCCAATGTCTCACGACACTAGACCATTCTTTAACGCATGGTGGTTTTCAGCCCATATCACCAGCTATGGCATCACTTGGTCGATTTGCCAACTCCCATGAAAAATCTCATGGCCCTGTTTTGGACTGCATTTATGCAGGAAAAGTCCCTGGTTCCCCAAATACCTGCACCATAACTAATAACCGACCATACCATGGTATCGTACAGTTTTGAAAAAAAAAATTGTGCTGGAAACCACCGAGTGTTTTACTCTCACAATTAACAATCCTAATGCTCTACTGGCTGACTTTGTTACTGCTTTAGCTATTAACTGATAATCTAAAAATTCCGTCAGTAGCAAGCCTAAGTATTGATAACTTTTTACACATTATATGAGTACGCTGTTACTACGGAACAATAACATTGTGCATGCTTATTATTTTGTATTTGCTGTCGGGTGCAGTGAATAAGAATATTTATTATAAATATGACTCGGGACATATGGTATAATTGTCAATGAAACAACTATTCACAAGTGCTAAAATGATATGGTTGTATTGTTTATGTTGCAAGAATATATGTACAGTGTATTTAATGTGCGAATCCTGAAATGTCATTTTTACTGTATCCGTCATGAATTTCTGATGTAGAATGATAAATAAACAGACGATAAATTCATGATTTTTGAATAAAATAAGAAATAATATATAATGTGTACTTTTTTTATAAACTCATGACATAGGTATGAGATGCGGACGGGTTTTCATCGCGCCTACACCCATCCAGGTGCAAAATTGATACACAAATAGATAAATATTAAGAATAGTTCACGAACAGAGCGTGCAAGAGATTTGATAGTAGGAGTTAAGTTTCATTTGCAGAAAAATGTAACTTTTAACATAATGATTAATGTTGTATAACTTAAAACAGGTTTTGTTATTCAGCTTTTTTGATATTGAACCAAATTCCACTATGCGTTTTCGTTATGCGATTCATGTTTACTGTCGAATAATGATAACTAGACTTTCATTTTCACTGTGGGGCAATTCATTTCTATTGTAAATGAGATTCATTTTCACAGAAAAAAATTAATTAATTTTCATTATATAAAGTCTTAATTCAGCCGAAACTCTAACAAAATTATGAAGTCAGAAGGATTGATTATATATGCATACTTAGTGAGTGAAAGTCTGAGGTAATATATCAATAAATTCCTTAAAAATGGCGTGTATTGCTAATATAGTCAATTCTATTGTCTCTAATAACTTGTTCAGATCCAGATCTATATGTAGGATAAAATTTATCTTTTCCTATGACACGCCATCATTGAATACATATATCTTGGACAGTTAAGCCAATCCACGTCACCGAAAAAGCAAAGTTTCTGTTTCGGTCTAAATCTACATAGCATACTAATGAATTAAACGTTATTAAAGGTATTTTCTTAATGCTTGTAGTTTAAAGGTGTGGTTGGCTTGCTTGCTTCGTTTGTATAACTGTTTGCTTATGTATTGTAATTAAGATTCAGCAAACATTTATACGAACAAAGCAAGCCAACCAACCAAACCATTAAACTACAAGCATTAGGAAAAAAGCTCTAATGGATGCATTTTAGATAACAAAGAGCATTCACAAAACGATCTTCATTTCACGATTGATTAATTGGAAACGTTTTCATCTTGCACAAACAATTGACGCTTGGATAACTGGATAATTTATATTTATCATGCCATTGTGTATACATCTAATTCAGTAAAGAAAGATCGAGCAACAGTCGAGTCACCTTAATTTATGTTTTAGTTTCTTATAAGTCGGTGTTACAAATAAGCAAATACGCAATTGTAAGAATACAAGGAAATATTGAAAACAGTTTATTGTTACATGTTTAAATGGTTCTATACCACGGGGTATAACCACCGTAGAGTTGATTCCGGACGTGAATCGCTACACCGCGAAGCGATGTTGGTAGATAAACCGTTCTTATATGTTCACCAAAGACTTATTGACGCACTGTTCAGTTAAGTATTCAATGTTTAAGAAAACAAGGTTTACTGCATTGTATATCATTTATATTACATGAACACCATGTGACTATTGTAAATAGACAGGTCTGTGAATTACTTGTAAACATCGCGAAACAAACACTCTGTGTAACTCAAACTTGATTAAACTACAAATAGAGCATATTTGGTTGGCTCTTACACTAAATGCGAGCGTGTATTTTGTGATTTGTTGTTGTAAAAAATACATAATGCGAATGAGAAACCCGTTGGTTTAATTATTTTTTAAGACATTTACTTAAAAAAACTGACCTCATAATTTTGGAACTGTACGATTCATTTTTTTTTGTAGTTTGTTTACTTTCTTTAGTACCGTTCGTTGTACATTCCTGTACTGTTCATTGTGCCAAAGCCTATCAATATGGTAGAAATATGTATGACACGGCGTGACAAATTTTCAAAGCTTTTTTAAGCGAGTTCTTAAACTTTTAAAGGAAAATTCGCCGTAGAAATACGTTATATTCATGGATGTTCTACTCCAGTAAATTTTCGGATCCATGACAAGCTAAAAGCAAACTCACCAACAATATTTGAATATAAATGATATGAACGTGGTTATACCCGTGTATATTCAAGTAGACATCTACAACTAGCTTGCATTTCAATTTGTAGATATCATCAATATCAACGTCATTAAACAACTATTTTCAGATGTTGCATGTCGAATTAACATATAAAACAACAATGAAAATTCATTGCATCTCCAAAAATTCCACATCAGAAATGATTGCACCTACAATGATAATTCATCGCATTTATAGTTAAAATGAATCGCAGTCAGTAATTAATATTATGGATTCTGCTGCTTTAATTACACTTTTTGGACTTTAATCCTGTGATTTTCATTAAAAAGTAATATTCATATGAAATTTTGTTAAAACATTCATTCAAATCAATTATTTCGTATTTTCAAAAAGTATATAAACAAAGTTATTCATATTCGCAAGAAATTTTCCGACGACTGAAATTCTAATGGATGGTTGCCATATTCCTAAATAAATGTGTGTCTAATCCTTTATGAGTAAACCTAGTGATAACAGCTTATAATATTGATAAAAAACCAGTTGTTTAAATAGTCGCGTTCGTCTTCAAACACAACTGCTTTAGACGATATTAAGAATCAGATTTGATCACTTTACATGTACTTTATTGAATGATATTTTGTCTCAGTTCGGGAAGCCTTACATTTAAAAGTTTGAAAATAAAATGGCATGTGAATCACTATCTATTCTTAACATAGGAATAAAATCGCGATTAAAGGTCAAAAACTCAGATATGGAGTCTACTGATGACTTGCTATAACAGTTTCTCTCCACTATCGTTTCAAAAAAAAAGCAAAATAGTGTAAAAACCGTCATCCAAGACCAATAACTACTTTAGGCAGTCGACGATACTGTTTGCCATGTTGACTTATTTATAGATTATATTTTGTTGACAAATTTTACTATTGAAATGTTTGTCTATTTACTAAAATGAAATAAATGTCAATGTGTCTATGGGACACAGTTGATGCCCCCGATTGCATATAACGTTATAAAGGGACATACCTCAAGAACAGTACAAGTAACGCTACCCAAATTCGTACTTGATCTGAGTTTTGTGGTAATAAGCATTGTGCATAATTTTCATAACATTTGGTTGAGGCAAACTTAAGTTAGAGAATGGAAACGAAAAATTCAGCAATTTTCAATTTGTAAAGGGGGCATAACTCTAAAAATATAAAAGTGACGTCACCAAAATTCAAACGTGATCTGTGTTGTGTGGTAATAATCATTATGTATAAGTTTCATAACATTTGGTTGAGGCAAACTACAGTTAGAGAACGGAAACCAGATTCGGGACGTACGGACGGACGGACGGGCGTACAGACGGACAAGGGTTAAACTTAATGCCCCCTCCGCTACGGCACATTCTAAACATTTCTGCATCTGCCAGATCATCTTTATCAAAACCATTTTAAATAAAAGACATGCATTTTCCCAAAGTTATGTTCCTTGCAGTTAGTTAAGTTGTTTGGCTGGTGGATCATTTGGTACATCACTTAAATAAGATTTCCTAGGAAAGATTGTGACCAAGTAGGATCTAAATTGGGATGTGGTTTAAAGGAGAAAATTTATGTAAAAGTCAACGGACGACACACGCCAACTGACGATAATAGCTCACATGATCCTTTCGAGTAGGTAACTAGTAAACGGGTTGTCGTGTCTAGGTAGTAATTAATATCGATCCTTACATACTTATTGGGATTCATCTATCAATGGACATTTAAAATTTCCTGGTTTATTAGCCTGATGCATGCAAACGTAGTCTTAAATAAAACAAAATGTAAGAACAAAAGCAGCAACAACAACGAAAACAACAGCAGAAGTACCACAATACTAATTAGTTTTTATTTGCAAAAATCCCAAAACGGATCGTTCGACTTGCACTTGCACGTTTTATGTATGTCAGTAGTCAATGCGGGGATTTACACCGGTCGTTCAAGCGTCTACCACAACTAAAACTGAAGTTCTTATTTTTGAAAAGTAACAATCTGATTTAAATACAGATTCTGTGCCCACGCTTCGCTTACAATGACCTGACAATGCTCTTCTGTCTGTTCTGAATCTCATTACATCAGCAAATTTCATTTCAATCTTTAAACTTTTTATGGTATATATCATAACGACACAACCCGAAGTTCCCAAAAGGTCGTTTCAACATAAATCTATATGGAGACTTGTCAGATCCTTGTAAGCGAATCGTTGAAAACAGAACAGTATTTTAATCAGATTGTGAAATTGAAGTTAAAAAAAACAACCCTCGATTAGTATTTTAATCGTACACATGTATCTATATATTTCTGAGTTGCGTATGGCACACAGTTACTGTAATTAATAGCAAAATTCGTCATTTATACCTAAAATCTATGCTAAACTTGATATTAAATATAAATATATTATTTTAATTTAGAAAATGATGGGAAGTATTTTGATTTATTGATACTTAAAAAATCATGAAAGATTTAATGCTGAACAGAACACTGACACGTATGCTTTATTCTCATGCATTTACGAATGCATAAACCAAAATTAATTGTATTTCAGTCATTTCTATCTAATATGAACATTCATCTGAAAGTTTCAATTCTATGTTTGTTTTTACATTAATTTCATTATCAATTTCTAAAATTTGTAAGAAGTCGATTGGTATTGAACTTTTAACTCTTGAAAATTCCGATATACAGTTTCTTTTATCCACAAGTTTTTCAAATATAGAACAACAACTGTAAAATTCGTTGGTTTCTTCATTCCATATGTCTTTGATATATTTCATGTTACTTTTTAGAAAGGAAGAAAAAAACAATGGCTTATTTTGGAATAAAATTTTTGAATTACCAAATAGTCTCATATTAAGTACCTCGTGCTTTGTTTTGGGATTATCTCCAATTTTTAGAAAATTAGACCATGTATAGACCATTTTCTGATAAAATAAAGGAATATTTTTAAGATTTAGTCCATTAATATTTGAACATTTACATAAAAAATATTGATCATTATACTTATTGTCAAATTGTCGAAGCCAATACTTGCCAATCGCATTCCAGCTTTCTAATGGTTCATGAAGAATGCGATAAAGAGACTTTATATGCTTACTTCTAATGAATAATTCTATACTAATCATGCCCATTCCACCCTTTTTTATATCAAGACAACAAACCTGTCTTTCTATTTGGTTAACTTTCCCATCCCATATAAAATTCCAAATAATATTGTTTATTTCTTTTGAATATTTTTCAAGAATTCCCCGCATTTCAATTTCATAACTGCACATGGGCAATATGAAATTTTTTACTATTAAGGTTTTACCACTAAATGAAAGTTTCCTGCTTTTCCACACGTGGACAGTTTTTAATCTTTTCTATAATGCTTTGCCATATAGCATCATTATCAATTTCATATCCGTGATTTACTCCGAGGGTTTTTACATTACCTGTAATCCATTTGATTTTATTAAATTTTAGTTTTTTCCTTCTAAGAGATCCTATAAGTAAACCTTTGGTTTTATCATAATTAATTTTAGATCCCGAAGCTTTTTCATATAGCGTTAGGACATCAAAAGATTTTTCTACTGATTTCTCATTTTTGTTAAAAAGCTGAGTGTCGTCAGCAAACATGCATAATTTAGTTTCTATACTTTTACCCCCCTCACCAGGTATCTTAATCCCTTCAATTTCCTTGTTACCTCGTATTGCACATGCCATTGGTTCTGCTTGCAAAATGTATATAAGGGGTGCTATTGGACAGCCCTGTCTGGCCGAACGAGTTATCGAAAAAATATTTTGAAACATGTCCATTTGTTTTTATACAAGTTATAGCATCATAAAGTAACATTTTGATCCATTGTCTAAATTTTCCCCCAAAATTAAACTTTTCTAATACAAAATCCACCCAATCCCATTCAACTCTATCAAAGGCTTTTTGTTGATCAAGAAATATTATTATTCCATCTTCGTCTTCGTTGTCAATATAGTCTATTATATCTTGAATTAATCTGTTAGCATCACTAATGTTTCTTCCTTTAACAAATCCTTTTTGATCTGGATGTATTATTTTTGGTAAGACTTTTTTCAATCTCATTGCAAGAAGTTTTGCTATGATTTTATAATCGGTGTTAAGTAATGTAAGAGGTCTCCAGTTTTTAATATTTTCTCTTTCACCACCCTTATGTAATAACGTAAGAACCCCTTTATGTTGTGATTTACTTAAGGCATTTTTATCAAATATTTCTTGAAGGAGTGTAAAAAAATCATATTTTATTATATCCCAATAAAAAATGTAAAATTCAGATATAATGCCATCCTCACCTGGCGATTTGTTAGTCTTTAGATCTTTGAGCACTTTTTCTAGTTCTTCCATATTTATTTTACTTTCAAGCACCTCCTTAACGTCGGAACTTACCTTATTTTCAATAAATTGGCAAAGCTTTTCACCGCACAGTTTGTCCCACCCTTCAGAAGTAAAAAGTGTGGAATAAAATTGTACTTGTTCTGTTAATATCGAATCAATATCATATTTATACTCACCCGTTTTTGTTTTTATACGATTCCACAATTTGTTTTGACCATTTTTCTTTTCTAAATTAAAAAAATACTTCGTAGATTTTTCACCTTCCTCTGCCCATTTAATTTTTGCTCTAATTTTCGCAGATTCTGTCAAATTTGTATAAATATCCTTAATTTCGCGTTCAATTTCGGTTATTCTAGAATTGATGATATTTTTTTTTCTCTACCAATTTTAATGCTTCAAGTCGTTTTTCTAGTTGTTTAATGTGATTGTTATTATATAAGCGATTTAGTGTTTTACTAACATCAATTGTTAGAAATTTTATTTTACTTTTGGTTATATCCCACCATTCTTGTATATCATTATATTTGTCTTTACTATTTTTCCATCCTTCCCAAAAGACTTTAAAGGCATTTGAAAACTGTTCAGATTTAATTGTATTTAAATTCATAATCCACATACCCGGCCCTCTTTCTATATCATCTAGCTTAATTTTTGATGTAACTATTTCGTGATCACTAAACGGGAAATGTGATATACGAGTGTTAAATATTTTACTATTCAAAGATTTGCTGCAGAAAATAAAATCAATACGAGACTTCGAGTTTCCTCTCTGAAACGTATAACGTTTTGTATCTGGAAATCGAGATCTCCATACATCATCTAATTCATATCTCAACAAAAGATTTTTTAATTCTGTTGTACCGACGTCATTATTTTGATGTGATGGCAAAAAAATCAAACCTAAAGAATTGAAACTCAAATATATTCGAGACACGATTAATCAGAAAATATATCCAAAATGTCAAAACAAATGGCAAGAAATTTTTGGGCACGAAATTAATTGGAAAATAGTATGGGACAATTTGAAAAAAGTTAATATCACCAATAAAATAAAAGAATTTCATTGGAAATGCATTCACAATATCATATATACGGAAAGTAGACTTAAAAAAATGCAATTGTCAAACGGAAAATGTCATATTTGCCAAACGGTCAATAATACTGAAAATTTGCAACATTTATTTTTCGATTGCAATACAACCAAAATAATCATTAGTAAAATCAAAGATATTTTCACATTTTGGAATGTTCAATTAGATGATGAAAATTTAAAACATTTTATGCTTTTGGGAGATAGCAGTGGTCAATCGAACCACACTTTACTTGTAAATCTCTTTTTTATTTTGACAAAATGGTCCTTGTGGAAAATAAGAAACAAAATCAAATATGATGGGATAAAAATGTCATCTACAGATATTTTGAATCTTTGGAAATCATACATGATAACCCATCTGAAATCTGTACCCTGTTATTTATCTAATAATACAATAGACAAAGAAAAAATAAACACATTAATTAATTTTATATGATGTTACAAACCTTGTAGGAGATAACAGTCACGATGTTATGTGGTCTGCCTTTTATGTCTCTTTAATTTGTATTAGGTAATCCATGGTTTAGAGGTGCACTCGATTATGTTATAATGTTATATTATTTATTACTAGTATTACATTCTAGAAAGATGTTCTTTTTCATTCATTGTCATATAATAGAATAATAAGTATTATTATGCATGTACTACTTTTTCTGGTAATACAGTGCACTTTTTTCAGCCTCCTGCTTCCCGGACAGTTGGTTTTAAATGTAAACGGGAATCCCCAGTTTGCATCCTGGGCAACTGAGGAAAATGTAAACAGGAAATGTTTTGGAATAAACAAGTATCTATTTAAAAAAAAAAAAAAAAAAAACATTGTCAACATGGCTAAATAGAACATGAGAGTAAAAAAAAAAAAAAATTGTATTTCAGTAAAACATTCGCATATCAATATATGGAACAATTATTCAAAATGTCATAAATTGAGTTCTGGGTGATTTGGGAGTCTTGGTATGATACCAGGACCTACATGGAAAAGAAGCCTGGAACAGATATTTGTCAAGGAATGACGAAGTTTGGTTATAATAAGAATGACAAAATACAAAATTACAAAAACAATGACAAACAGAACCCCAAACACACACACACCAAACGTTGTTTCAGCAATATGAAATATAAAAAATCCCATAAAAAACCTGAAAGATTCTTGCCTTTCATATGTATATGCAACATCCATCGAATTGATCATGTCTGTAAATCTGATCAATATAAAATTCAGAATTAGTTGCAATAAACGAACAAACTTGAAGCTCATCCTTGTGAGATATACATTGCGTATTTGCTTGAGTATAGCTTTCGATAATTCTTAAAGGTCTTTCTAAGTAAGACATGTATAATGAGAAAATATTTTTTATTACTGAAAACAAAAAAGATATGATAAAGAACTTCAATGATGTTTTTTTTTCAAAAATCAAACAAGTATTTGGTCCAACAAAGTTCTTAATTTAAAAACATGAATCATCATCAAATTGTCAAATTAACCTCCTTGCATGCTATTTTGGGACATAGAATTCGGCAGATGAAGCAAAGGGTGTATATTTACATAATTAGGAATATCGTCTTGTTTATATACATTTTCTCAGTTGTTTATTTGCTGAATTTTCTGTTTCTATAAGAAAACAAAAATTTGAACAGATTTTGAATTAACAAAAAAGAAAGAAAGGAATGGCATGATAAAGTAAAGAGTAGGGATCTAATAGTGGGGAAGATGATATGGAATAAATGATTTCATACTTTGACAGGACAAAACCTAACATAAATAAAAAGTTGAAACAGAAAAAAAAAACTGGTCAACAATTTGAAAAATATAGCCGAAACACAAAATTTGATAGACAATTGGAAACGTTATGAGAGACGGACATTTTGCTTTACAAAAAAATAGTTATATGTATGGGACATTTTTTTATTGAGTACGTTCTTTTCTCCTATGGTTAATTGTTGACGTTTGTTGTCTAGTTTCCTCATGATGAGACATTACTCGGATCACACTGAACGGGGTGTTATATGAATAAGTGAAACGAAAAATTCGTTAATGTGGTTGGCCTATTCTGCATTGTGTACCGAATGTGCTATTCGTTAGGCCAATGATGACTAACAACCAAAGTTTACAACGGACTCCTATTATTGCCGTGACAACGGAGATTTGTGATATCTTCAATTATATACAAAACACCCATGTATTTCACCTGAAAGTATTAATGTTATCAAATTTGAGTGCAATCCGAAGCATTCACAAGCTTCTGATGTTTTAAAATATTTGACATCGAAAGCGGATATTTTTTTTTACACAAGGATTAATTTTACCAAAAGAGAAAAGTTTAAAAAACTCGTTCACAATTTGGTATCCTTTTTTGTTGTTGTTTTATTAGGGTGTACAAGCGCTTTAACCTAAAATGTGGAATCGAAATAACAAGTTAGATTAAGCCTTTCGTTTTTTTTCTGTGCATTGTCTCATCATTGTCATGGATAGCACGTGCATTCATTTTGATGTTAAATTTTATACGGAAATACAATATAAGCGTATGAAACTAAGATGTATTCTTATTAATGAAATGGAAAGGCTTGATTATTGTTCATTTTGAAATTAAATAACTCGAGTTGATATCAAGCGATATCTAATTTTCACTCTTTTTGAAACCTATAAATATTGTATATATATATTCAGAAAATAGTCTAATTTACAGTGGAGATAATTTCTAACCTCTCATTAAATCTGTCAGAATCTGTCAGGAGAACTGTTCTGGGACAGTATGTGGAACTGTCAGCCTGACACCTTTTAGACAGTTCTAGCTAGAACAGTTCTAACCTAGAACTGATTTGGAAAATTCTACCTAGAACTGATCCTGACAGTTCTACCATAGAACAGTTTTAGACAGTTCTACCTAGAACTAGAACAGTTGTACTTCTAGAACAGTTCTACGACTAGAACAGTTCTACGGTTAGAATTGATTTATAAATTCTACGACTAGAAATGATTTATAAATTCTACGGCTAGAATTGATTTATAAATTCTACGGCTAGAATTGAGTTATAAATTCTACGGCTAGAATTGATTTATAAATTCTACGGCTAGAATTGATTTATAAGTTTAAGAACTCTTTGTTTTAAATATAAGGCTTCGGCAAAATAGCGATTTATATAGAGTTTTGCTATTTTGCCGGTCTTATTTCAGATTTTTAATCAAGACAACATATTTAAACCCGCCATATTCTGCATGAATGTGCCTATTCCAAGTCAGGAGTCTGTAATTCAGTGATTTTCTTTTGTTGATGTGTTACATAAATTATTTGTTTTTCGTTCATTTTTTGTACATAAATTAGGCCGTTAGTTTTATCATTTGAATTGTTTTACATTTGTCATTCCGGGAGTCAGGATGACTCGTATAACAAAATTATTTGACCTCATTAACCAAATGTAATAACTTGTTTCCCAATCCACTATTATAAATAAATATGTTTTTAACTTAAACTTAAACTGACCATATTTGCTCTTTATCATGTAAATTTATATACATGTAGCTGCACACTGCAGAAATAGTTATATTTTTAGGCAAGGATGGATTGTACAAATGACAGCATTTATATTGGAAAACAATGACTTCAAATTTTGTTTCATCAATTTATAGTACCAGCATGTCCTCTTTTTATTCAAAATATTGAATCGTAAACAAATATGATATCTGTTTACGAGTAGTTTTCATACCTTGGACGGACCCGTTTAACAAAAATCTTTTGACCGCATCAAACTAAACTGACATTATTTGCTCTTTTTTTTTCTGCAAATCTATATAGCTGCACAGTAATTCAGTTCTAATTTTAGGTCAAGAGGGACTGTAATATACAAGTTACAGCAATATCGGAAAACAATGACCACAACATTTTGTTTGCATAAATTTATAGTGCCAGCATGTCCTCTTTTTATTCAAAATATTGAATCGTAAACAAATATCAGTAGTTTTCATACCTCAGACTGACTCGTGTAATAAAATCTTTTGACCGCATCAACCAAAACTGACCATATTTGATTTTTTTTATGTAAATCTATGTAGCTGCACAGTAATTCAGTTATAATTTTAGGTCAAGAGGGAGTGTAGTATAAAAATAACCGCAATATTGGAAATCAATGACCACACCTTTTTTTTCGCATCAATTGAGAGTGCCAGCATTTCCTCTTTTTATTCAAAATATTGCATCGGAAACAAATACCAGTACTCAGACTGACTCGTGTAACAAAATTATTTGTCCGCATCAACCAAAACTGACCATATGTGACAGCATCAACCAAAACTGACCATATTTAACCGAATCAACCAAAACTAACCATATTTGCTCTTTTTTATGTGATATCTTTATGTAAGGATGGATTGTATAATACAAATGATAGCAATATTGGAACACAATGACTACCACATTTTGTTTGCATCAATTTAAAGTGCCAGCATGTCCTCTTTTTATTCAAAATATTGCATCATAAACAAATATCAGCAGTTTTCATACCTCAGACAGACTGGTATAACAAAATTATTTGTCCGCATCAACCAAAACTGACCATATTTGCACGTTATTATGTAAATCTTAATAGCCGCAAAGTAAATCACCTATATTTTTATATCAGGATTGATTGTATAATACAAATGACATAATATTGGAAAACACTGACTACAAAATTATGCTTGCATCAGTTTATAGTGCCAGCATGTCCTCTTTTTATTCAAAATTTTGAATCGTAAACTAATTTCAGTAATTTCGATATCTCAGACTGAGACTGACTCATATAGCAAAATTATTTGTCCGCATCAACCAAAACTGACCATATTTGACAGCATCAACCAAAACTAACCATATTTGCACTTTATTATGTAAATCTTAATATATTTATATATAGCCGCATAGTAAATCACTTATAGTTACATATCACGATGAATTGTATAATTCAAATGACAGCAATATTGGAACACATTGACTACAAAAAAAATTCCACATCAATTTAGAGTACCAGCATGTCCAATTTTTATTCAAAGTATTGAATCGTAAACACATTACAGTACTTTCGATATATCAGACTGAGTCGTTTTAACAAAAGTATTTGACCGCATCAACCAAAACTGAACATGTTTACACTTTATCATGTAAATATATATGGCCTCATTGTAAACCAATAATATTTCTATGTCAGGACGGATCGTATGATAAAGATGACACCAACTTTGGAACACAATGACTACCATGACTACAAAAGTTTGTCCACATCAATTTAGAGTGCCATTATTTCCTCTCTGTACATGCTGTATCCATAATAATGAACCGTCACTAAAGTCAGTGGTTCGTGATGGTTTTTTGTTTTAAACAAAATTATTTAACGGCATCATCCAACACTCACATGACTCTGGGAACAGTATATATGTTCCTGCATGACTGATTCATATACTTTAAAATGAAAAGTACATGTATGAGAAGTTTTCTTCTTGGAATAGTATACTGTTAATATATTTTGAAGAAGGCAAAGAAGAATGATTGATTTTGTGTGTAGCCTATTTTCGTCCAGGGGCAAATGTTTCATTCATGTTCAGATCGAGTATATTTTTCTGACGTCCCAGACTCACAGATATCATTTATAATCGTTATGGATTAGTCTGTCTAAATTGACGAGATGGTGCAAATGTACATACTTATACAACACGTATTACATTAATATCCCATAATTCATCCACTGTACAATTTTCGTTTGAACATTTGTCAAAAAAGAATCTTAAATCATGAATGTAAATCCAAGGCAAACAAGGTAAATCACGATTAAAAATCCGTGAATTAAATGCAGAGTTATATTTAGGAAGAGACTGTTAAAAACGGGGAACGAAGTAAGGTAAACCATGATGTTTATATGCAATCATATAAAAATATTTCTCCGATGAGTTGAATAACCTTTCTATCCGCTTCGATATTTGTAACGTTACATGTAACGTTTGATCAGTAAAAATACAGAAAATCTGATATTATACAGTGAAGTAATTGGAACTGATTTTTTGTTCTAAATTCTAAGATGCCCTTACTGCAGTGACGTCATTTAGAACTGTTTTAGGTAGAACTGTTCTAGGACAGTTTAGAACAGTTCTATGACAGATTATTCTGACAGTTCTAATGAGAGGTTAGAAGTGATCTTCACTGTATACTCCGGATACACCAGGCAGAAATCCATCAACAATTCAGTTTACGATTGTTTTTTTTTTAAAGCTTGGCTACGCATTTTTTAACAGGATAATTTAGAGTAAACAAAGTTAACTTGAGACTGTGTTAAAAGATTTAATGCGATTTTGGCAATGACAGTCTAAATCATTCAATTGTGTCCGTCATGTGTCCGTCCTTTCAGAAAGATATATCTCATCTTTACTAAATGTAACAATAGTCTGATATCTAAATTGCTATACTATTATAAATTGTACTGTAAAATGTTTATTTATACATAATTTAAGATTCATTCTCTTGATGTTGTGGTCTCTTATTAATTTCTCGCACGAAGAGCTATTTCTCGTGTCACACTGCTGGAAGTGTGATATGTACTCCAAAACAATCACGTTCATCCATACTTAAATTAACATTAAACTCTGAACTAATACAATTAAACAATTGAACAACTAGACAATGAAACAATCAAACAAATTAAAAAAAAAATGAATATTTCTAAATTAACCCTTGAACTTGATGCGGATAGAGACTAGCTGTCTACCACGAGCGATTCGGCAAGTGCATAATTCTTTTTTAGAAATAAATTTTTTTTACAACAAACTATTAAACATATTTGAAACTGTTGAATCTGTTATATATAACTTTCCTTCGGATAAATAAATCTTTAATGATGTTCTTTTTTCCGTAAATCACGATTATTCTACATCAAAGACTAGACTAAGCACATTAAATTGTATGATGCAGCCGTACATTGTATTATGAATCCCCAGATTTACAGACATCCTTCCGGGAAAAACAGTTCTTTTCGGATTATAAAAAAAAACATTTCCTTGTATTTGATCACTTGATCTATCAGTTAATTAATAATTATACATTCACTGTCAAACTGGTGTTAACAGAATGCTTAAATTGCAGATTTCTGTGCTTGCTGTCTTTTGTTCAAAAGGTTTTTCAGAACCAGGACAGACAAAGTGTTCAACAGTAAAAAGGTATGATCAAGTTTGCGCCTCAAAATAATTTTGTATACATGTACTGGCCTGTTATAATAAACAAATTCTGTATATTACTGTTTTAACATAGGGTTGACTTGGGTCAATTTAGTCAATTTGGTTTTCTTTCGACAGGAGGTAAAACCATTGTTAAGTGTGACGTTCGTTTGACATTGCGAGATGCATAGATACGCAGTTACGTTCGGTCCGAAATGGTACTTAAAATCCGATGCCTCAAGTGGAAAGATTGTCACACTGTTTTCACGTTAATGAAAACCTAGCAACAACTCTCTGAGGGATGCTTTGGTAATCTATTACAAGGGACAATTACTGTACCTATTTAACATACCAGTGTTTTCAGTGACAGTCCATATCTACCGTCCTTCATCCTTGTCGTTTCACCTTATAAAACCTACCTATTGTATTTATTGTAAAATATAGTTTCTCGTCTTGAATATACATTAAATAATTGCTACTGGGCGTTATACAAACAACAATCAATAAAATATTACTTCTATAGCACAAATTTTTCCTTTTAGAACTTTACCAGCCGAAATAAAATCCCGCCTATCGTGATATTGAGCAATACACAAATACTCCTGATCTTGACCAATGTCAACAAAAATAGCATACAAATTCATACATTAACACGAAAAAAAAACCCCAACTTTACTATTGCTTCAAACTTTTAATTAACAAATTAATGTTTACCCCCCAACCCCTTTTTTCTAAAAATAAATGAAAAATACACGACACAGAGATTGATTTATATAAGACTACATTTGATTAATACGTTTATCCATAACCATGTTTTGCTATATAATAAAAGAATTGAAAAAAAAAATCTTCAACATGTAATTTTTATAAATTTCATGCTGTGAAATGCTGAACAATGCTGAATGTGAGATACACTAAGTTTTTTTAATTTATTTTCTTCAAATTATTATTAAGTTAATTAAAGCCTTATAAATGAGGTAAGAGTGTGGAAAACACGTTTTGATGATCGAATAAGAGAGCCACGATGAGCATTTTGGCATTTTGGCAATGGTGCACAGGGTATCACTAATCTTGTAATTTGATTAGAAGAAAATAAATCAAAATTTTATGGAAGCCAGATTCTGCCAAATTCGTGTTATCTTTTTTAACGCGTTGTCGCCTTAAATAAAAAGACGACATTGCAAAATTGGCCGTATCCGGCTTCAATACAATGCATATGGAAATGATTTGTTAAAATATTTTTTGAACATTTAATAATGATTCAATTTATATCTCTTTTTAAGTGCACAGTTTTATGGGAAAACAACATATTATATGAACTATTTCTGTTGCCGGAATTTTGAAGAGAAAAATAAAAAATGCGTTGGTACGTTCAAATAAAATTAAGAATGGAAACGGGAAATGGGTCAAAGGGACATCAACCCAAGACTACCAAGGGGTCTTCAACACACCGAGAAAAACTCGCACCCGGAGTTTGGCACAAACAAAGTATCTAATGAAAATAATTCACTTTTTTAGGTCAAAGCATTTTAAATAAAGGCAATAGTAGTATACCGCTGTTCAATAGTCAAAAATCGATTTAGCTGAAACAAATCCGGGTCACAAATCAAAACTGAGGTAAACACATCAACTATAAAAAGAAAGAAAACGGAACAACAGAAACACTGAACTGCTATAAAAACAAACGCCAACATACATAGAAACGGACTATGTGATAACAATTGCCATATTCCTGACTTGGTACAGGACATTTTAAGAAAAAATGGTGGGTTGAACCTGGTTTTATGGATAGCCAAACCTCCAGCTTATATGGCAATGTTAAAAATACCGCTAAAATGACAACATTACGTGACAGGAATACAATACAAATAAATGCAAGAACATTCCGGACAGAGAAATACATAAATAAATAATATAATAGTACATTTCAACATGTAAACCACAGAATAACAACGAACACCTTACATTAAATAAACATTGTTTATGCAATTACAAGGGAAAATAATCCAGTGCATGCTAATTATTTTGTATTTCCTTTCGGTTGCAGTGAACATGTTTATGTTTTTTGACGAAATATTTATGGCGAAACAATAACAGAAATGATGTTTAAACTGTTTTAATCCTTTTCGTAGATATACATGTATATATGACCATATACAAGTCGATAACTCAGAAATCATCATTCGGCATATATGTTTTACATGCCTAAAACTCGATCAGTGTTTGAGTTTATCGTTAAATTATGCGAAACTTCTTAAAGAAAATAAGAAAAAAAACCTGTTCGTAGTATCAATCATTTGTTTTCTGGATTTGAATCGTTTATTGTCTATTTGAATAATAAGGAAAAAGCCATGATTATGATTATATATAAAGTAAAAAACTTAGACGAGTACAAACAAAATCATATTGGAGATCCTGATTAGTTACCATCAACAATATACTACTATAGTATTTGAACCGAATGCTTCTTTGTGTAATGTTATTGAAGTTGGTAAAGCGTTGAATGATGCACATGTTGTACAAGACTTAGTGTGAAACGCGGAAGATCTTCATACTACAACTGAGTGCACGATCAGCCCCATTACAACCCTATAAAATTACGAAAATAATCATGCAATTCTTATAAGTACATGTCTTCTTATGCTTCGAGTTATATCAAGCTTTTGATTTGTTTACTTATGCATTGTTGTGACGTTGTCGTGAGAATCACGTATATGTAATTTTGGAAAGCGTCGCGATTTTCATGATTGTTGTCTACTTATCAAAATAAAAGTTTTAATGAAACAAACATGTCCATAAAACAACATCTAAAGGGATATAAGTAGTATGCATAGTTAATCTTTATAGAATGTCAAAGAGGGTTTACAACTTCAAATGGAAAACCTTGTAAACCATGTACGGCAAATAAATTCGGGAACAAATGTGCGCATACATGTCACTGTACAGAAGATGAAAGGTATGTACTATATTCAAATATTACTTACTATTTTTCAAACGCCTTCTTTTTTCAGAAAAAAAAAAAAAAAATGAACTGTTTCTTTTTTAGGACTGATATAAAACACGGCGAAATAGATAAAACTTAGACGAGTACAACAAAAAATGATATTGGAGATCCTGACTAGTTACTATCAGCAATATACTATTTAGAACTGAATGCTTCTTTGTGTAATGTTACTGGAGTTGGCAAAGCGTTGACTGATGTACATTTTGTACATGTATGAAACGCAGAAGATCTTCATACAAGTGCATGATTCTTTTTTAGAAATACATTTTCTTTACATCAAACTATTAAAAATGTTCACAATCGTAATAAGAATCCAAGGGACAATCAAAAACTCAAAATCGCAGAAAGCGACAAATACATATTATTTCTTAGAATTTCAAATGTAATGGTTTAAAATAGAGTAAATCCATGGACAAACAGTTAAAAGTAACGTGTACAATGTGTTTACACAAAACTAAAATAATTCGAACTACATGTACATAATATATTATATAGTCAGTAACGTGGTGAACATTGAAGTCCATTGGCTTCAAAATTTTATTACCGTTTAGTTAACGTTCACATCCTTATTTTGTACCGCCTTGGTTGTCTTGTGGTGGCGTGCTCGAGGTGAGCACGGCAGGTCATAGGTTCTATTCTATGTCATGGTCAAACAAAATAGTTTGCAAGTAGTATATGCTGCTTCTCCGCTCAGCATGTGCATTAAAAAGTTTGAGCAAATATTGGTCAGCTCGGAGTCCAGAAAGGATTACATGTCTTCATGTGGACTGCTGCTTTGTAATATAGTACGTTAAAAAATCCGGCTCAGCATGTCGGTCTTGTACAAAGTACGGTGTGAAACCAAGTGTGTTTAAATGTTGACGAACTACATTGTTATATGTGTCGTGCGTTTCAGGTGTGATAGTAGACAAGGATGCGTGCCATTGCACCCAGAAATGTCGACTGAAAAACGTAGGTATTGTTTTTATATGTATACTCATCATTGTAAATGTTATAACTGCATATAGTTTTTGCACTTTTAGTTTTAAAAAAATATCACATTTATTTCAGAAATTGAAAAGAATAAAACTATAAATCCGTACATTTTGTAGAACACTTAACTGAATAAGACGGTTCCTGGGACAAGTCGAAAGTACTCACATAAACAAACACAATCAAACTGAGATGACTGTGTGAAATCAGCATGCAGTTCATAGAAGACGTCATCATTGAAAATGTATTAAATTTGATTGTCAACCATTCTAACAGAGTTAATTAAAATCAACAAAATATTGAGGGAGAGTGACAAGGTCCCGGCACATTAACGAATGATTAAAACAATTGATTGGGGAGTCAGTAGACGGTCTATTGCAAGGCAAACGTTCTAATCATATCCAAGCTACCTCAATTTACCAATGAAAGCGACGAAATTCCTTATTTCATCCTGCTAGACCTACCTGCAGATTTATTCGCTGAATTAAATGTGTATGTAATATAAACCTTAATATGTATACACTATTTGCCACTGGACGTTGAGTAAAAAAACAATCAATCAAGCAGTTAGTTATAACATATTATTGAACCTTTCATCTAATGATACGACAGTTGCTCAAGTTCATATTTATTCGTAAATTGAATGATCAATTGCAGAAAAAAATATCATGCTTGTGGATTAGAATCTGCTCCTTGAGTATGACACTCACATGAGAACACAATACCGTAAATTGCAGGAAATTTAATATAAAAATCATCCCTTATATCTCTGGAGCCGGTTTCACAAAAAAAAAAACTTACGACTAGGATTGATCGTAATTATACTGAATTGACTTACAATCAATCTTAGTCGTAACTTTTTTTTGAAACCGACTCCTGATTGTTAATTTCTTATGTATTTGAAGACAAACAAAAATCATTTGAAACTTTTTTTCATTTATACATGTACGCATTGTGTTCTTTGTTTTAAGTTTCTACATTGATGTATGACAACCAGCAAACAACCTTTCCCATGAATGTTTCGGGGCATACTATGAATATTGTTTACAGTAA
Organism: Mytilus californianus; assembly: GCF_021869535.1. Taxonomy (NCBI): domain Eukaryota; kingdom Metazoa; phylum Mollusca; class Bivalvia; order Mytilida; family Mytilidae; genus Mytilus; species Mytilus californianus. The sequence continues at coordinate 66,976,871 of NW_026262745.1, forward strand.
GCTATATTGTTCATATATATATATATAATTTCTTATTTATGCAATTCGAAATATCAGGTTTACGATTCTGATGTCTTGAAATCTGCTAGATGATATAATTTCTGGAGCTACAATACACACGATTGTGCTATGAACAATAAATACTTTTTTTTAATTTATAATTTTTCTGGTTTGATAGCGTTCTGTCGGTCAAAAGTAGTGAGGTCTTGCACAAGTACGAACATGGCATCAGTTACATTGTTTAATTTTGTGAATGTTGTATTGTTCAAGTAAATGAAAGTTCGATTGTTTCTTTATTTAACGATTTGTATAACTGTAAACAAATATTCTACAGAAAAATATATTACACTATTAGGTATTGAACGTAAGTTTGGTAAGTCTCGTATGTATATATGTGTCACTTAAAACTATTTCACAATTGATTGCATATATATACATGTACATATCTGTCCCACAGAGTTAAGTTAGTTGCACTGTAACGTCTTATTCACAAAATATAGTTCGTAATGCTTATAAATCTAGTTGAATTGCTATGATCTCAAAGCAAACTAATTAAACAATAACAATGTTGCTAATCCTTCCTTGTAACTGCCAAGGACAATGTGGATAAAATATATTGCAAATTGTTCATGCTTTTGTAAAATATTGTTTAAATGGGCATACATCTACGCGTTTAGCATTAATTGATTTTTCTCTAAATTACAATACGACATTTGTAGTGTGCTAAAAAGCCCTCTTCTGATTTAAAAAAACCCAAACTTTTACGAACTTTATATGGGCGAATTAAATATGTTCCCCTTTGAGTAGTGATCGGTATCAAACATTGGAATTTCCAGGTTCATTCCTAAAGAACTGTCAAAGAGACTCGTTTAAATTGCAAATCAATTGTCGAAAATCGGTAGGCAATAATTTAAATCAAGCTTTTTTAACCTCATAAATCGATTAAGAATACAAATAATAATCATTCCGTCACCAACAAACAGCTCCTTACATGCAGAGAATACACACGATTTCAGATTTGAAAAAAAGTTTTTCACACTGAAAAAAAAAAACGTGAAAGAAGCGGTATTGCGCATGAACTAACAACGCAAAACTTTTTATGAACTTGACTATAAACACATATCATAGAAACCGCGCTGTTACTAGTCTTCGTCTCAAAAGATGTCATGAGGTGTTTCAACTTGGAAAAAGCTCACACATCAGTGCAAATTTAAAACAGCCATTAGTACTTTTATGTTATTTATATAACGGCCAGTTGAACTTCTCCCATTGACAGTAAAATGTAGGCCAAAGAGGACATGCATCTCATTCGCTGTTCGGGATGTATAAATATACAGGCACGTCAAGTCATAATACAGAAATACATATGATTCCTCGTGTCAGGAGTGTGCCACAATCTCTGCAAGTTAAGATACAGTGAGACCACTAGAAGTCCGTAATGTGGTCATTTTAGCCTTAGGCAAAATATCCACCCTATCCAACATATCCTATGGTGTAAAAGTAGTCTAACAATGTCAGCACCTCTTTATAATGGAGCAATTTTGCAGAGCCTGCATGATATATTATGTGTTAACAACAAAACAATTTCAAAATCAATCAATGAATCTTCCTATTTTGATTAATATCTAAATTTGAACAAGATTTTTGCCTACTCCTTATACACCACTGATGTGTCAGATTTTAAGTTTGATACATTTGTATATTGTATCTCAAATACTTCGATTGGTGTTTGTTGCTGGCTGTTATTTTCAGTTCGTTGTTTTCCTTTTCTGCAATTGTATTGTTTGTTTGTTTTTACTATGTTTTGTGTTTACCGCATTGGTATAACACCTCCCGTATGCTGCACATAAATATAAACAGTAAATACAATTGTAAAGTTTCATACTTCAGATCAGTACAATTTGGGTTAATCCCTTGATAGCATGTTAGATCCGTTAAATTGAAATTGTGCGTATATCATCTCACGAAGAAACGAAGAAGGAGTTCGTATAAATATTTGAAATGTAAATTATAACGAGTGTTACAAAACATTTCTACGCCTAACTACGTGTATGATATGAAGACATGCAGTTACTTAAAAAAATTATACCAAAAAAAAAAAAAAATAAAAAACAAATACAAAAATTATAAAAACATAAAATTTTATAAGTCCTGTTGTAGTATTACGTTTTCTTATAACTGTAAATACCGTTTTATATTATATCACGTTACTGTTTTAGACGAAAGCCATCACACACCAACTGATGTATATGAAAATAAAACGAATAGTACAGAAGGAAATGGTAAGAAGAATAGTTATCATTTAGATGATATCAACATGATCAAGGTCGATGTTGTACCATTTTGTCATTTGTAGTACAAATTTCCATCTTACCATATATGATCTTATAAAGAATAAAGTTATTTACTCATCAATGTACTTATTGAATAATTTCAGAACTTACATGAAAAATCTGCTTTAGGTTTCTGCTTTGCCTATATAGAATAATATTCCCAGCGTAGTGTAATTGTTTTCAAAACATTAATATTATAAGGGAAACACATTCTGTTGAAATATGTATAATATAGAAAATCAATATTTCCGGAAAAGCGTGCCATTGCCTGGAAGTCAGGACAGCTGTTGTTTATTATATGCATAAAATCGTATAATATAAGCATTCGTCTTTGTTACATTTGTTTGTTTTTATAGTGATTAAGATGATAACACAATGTTGACTGCTGTACCCCTATTTTAGACATTTATACCTATTATGTCTGTTTGTTTTGTTCACGCATCGTTGTCAATATAATGGAATTTGATGCAACTGTCATGCAAGTGAGAGGTTAAGCTAGCTATAAAACCAGTTTCAATCCACTATTTTCTACATAAGAAAATGCCTGTACCAAGTCAGGAATATGACAGTTGTTATCCGTTCGTTTGGTGTGTTTGAGCTTTTGATTTTGCCATTTAATTAGGGACTTTCCTTTTTGAATTTTCCTCGGAGTTCAGTATTTTTGTGATTTTTCTTTCTAATGAGTTTAAACGCCATACGATGGCCCAGAATGTATGCCATAACTGAAAATTGGAAGTTGATAATTTAAAGGTTGATATCATTAAGTTTGTCATAGATTTTAGTTTGAGGTCGTCAATCTTTGTCAATTTGAATACGATATAACCAACATATGTAGGATCAATGCACGTTTGCTAGAAAATAATGGTTATATACATTTAAGTGGAATTATTGATTTTTTTCATGGTGATATGACTACACAAACAAAATCTGTTAAAGAAGTAATCCTCATTTTGATATATGTTGTGTGACCGAGATACAAATGGACAATTAAACTCATAAGACGAAGACAAAATGACATCACCATGACCAATCAAAGACAAAAAGACGAAAAAGTTCACAGAACACTAGATAGAAAACAAAAGGGTAAGCGGCTGTAAACTATTTTAAAATTGTATGTTTAGTATTACAAAGGTTTATGATCTGTTCTTGTATGAAGTCGTGTTTTTCTTTGTTCTTACTTGTTAAACACTCTGTGTAAATGTTCTTTGTTGTAGGCGAACGTATAAATGACAGTGATTATATAAACTACGTCATCTGGACTGGATGTATTCTATTCATAATCCTGATTGTCGTAAGCAGTAGTATATGCTATATCTTGAATAACAATCTACTACTGAAACATTCCGCAAATGTTAATAGTATACTACAAGAAAAAGGAATAACTGCAGGTGTTCATAATCGGCCTGAAAGCGTCAAAGGACCTTGTGACACAATAAATGAGCAAACTTTGTCTCTAGATCATGCAATTGAGATACAAGTGGTAACCGGAGAAGCTTAAGGCAAAAATAGCAACGAGGATTGATATCTAAAATCGCAACATTCCGCAATAATAAAAAAAATAACAGGTGGTTCAACAAATGACCAGAAAACTATGCTGTGCATGGGTATTACACGGTTGCACTACCTCAACTAGCGACTGCACACAGTATTAGATACTGTGAGCCCCTAGACCAACGATCAATAAGACAGATGGTGTTAATTCTCATGAGACTTAATGTTTTACTTTGCAGTTGCAGTTTTTTCATTATATAGTTTTTTGCAAAATGTTTAATTATTTAGCTTACAAAGTAAAGTGAATATTATATATATATATATATATATATATATATATATATATATATATATATATATATATATATGTGTCTATAGTTTGTATAGAATCGCTTATAGTAGTAAGTCAATGCTATCTTGTATATAGTTGTATCTTGGAGATAATATGCCCCAACTCCTTCAGTCATGGTTCATTCAAGTCAAGTGAACGTTAGTGATTAGTCAATTAAATTGACGTTAGTGATAAGTAAATTAAATTTTAACTTTTGATAAGTCAATAAAGTTTGGTATGCAGTTTAATCAGTGTTCCAACTGTCTTTTTTACTCTACTTAGCACTTTATAAACTTGATGATATCACGGCTTTATGGCGTCAAAACGTTAACCCAGCCCTAATAATGTCGACCTGGACTCTGCGCCGACGTCACAACGATAGACCGACATTGATAAGTTTGACAACTTATCAAGTCATCTTCCGGTTTGTTGGTGAATCAGAGAAAAACTTTTGTCCTCATCTTTCATGCAATGTACACAAATATAATCTGATAAATCGATTATCAGATTTCAAGCATACACTCGGGTATTTATATGGTGAAATAGCAGCTGTATGTCACAATATGAAGCTTTTTGTCGAGTTTTTGAAAAATATTCAACTAAGGCATTTAATTATTGAATTAATGCATGCATATATATTAAACTGTCATTTGCACACGTTTTAAACATTTATTATGTTCAAATGCTTGACATACATAATTATCAACAACAAAAATGTCGTCTTGTGATTGTTGATCGAAAATTTTACTTGCAATTTATCTTTGTTAAAACACGGGTTTTGGTGTCGAAGTTTACCGATCGTTGTCTATTGATAAACAATCATCACAGAATCACTGGACACGTGGAAAGTATAAAGTGAGACTATGGATCGATACATATTTGTTGTTTTGTTTTTGATTCGTACCCATTTGTTAATTAAATGGAATAAAAAATGAATGGAGTAGACTGCATATATTAAAATTCACCACCCTTTGTACTCATTGCAAAGTTATATGCTTTCAGTGTTTAGTACAAAAAAAAGTCATATTATGAGATAATAAAGAGCCGGATAATACATGTTTATATATATTACAAAGAAAATAGATTAAAATGAAGTTATACCGACAAAAAAAAAAATACCCTGCTAATGTAGCCAAATTTGAATATACTTCCAAAGTAAGCGCTCGTTTGTGCATTGTGCAAGATTGGTTAGATTCAAACAAGCTACCCTTTTCCAGTAAATGTATAAGATTGAGATGTTTTATTATTATGATTATGTTCTCTGCATTCAAATTGCTACCCTAGATTAAAATTCATGACTTTTCATCAAAGAATCTTTATCATTTTCTGAGATTTCAACAAACGATTTCTTACATCAAAATTTAAAAATATAAAATTGTTTTTTTATTCTGAATAACTCATTATAAAGCTTTCATTCATTCATTCATATCTTTAATTCCTCATAAATGAGATTCAATGAACATATAATTAATGAATATAAGTAAACGTCATAATTACACACAAAATATTAGTATAAGAGCAAAATATAAAGTAAATACACAAAAGATAAATGTCTGTTTATACAGGCAATATTTAAAATACTGATGCAGTGACACATCATGTATTGGCACATCTAATAACACTGTCTAAGAGATCGACTATATTCTGCTACACACTGGATAACATGTGCATGATACAGCTTGAGAAACTGAACCGATTCATCTATGTTTGAAAAAATTGTCAGTGGTTTTCGGCCGAGTAACATTTGAAACAGGATTTCGTCGTCATACATGCTTAATTCATAGTAGAGCTGCACTGGAAAATTGTCACCTAAAATGTCCCACCAGACTTCGCGCTGTGCATTAGTACTTCCCAATGGGCAATTGCAACAAGCGTGTACATAAACATCTTTAAAATTTCTTGTACATATATCACATGTATTATTTGTTGTATTTGGTATTTCAGTTAGTAATTTAGTGATTAAAAAGGAATTTTTAATCTCCTTAAAAGAATTTGAGTGTTTCCAAAATTCCGTAATAGTCACTGCCGTGTGAATATTCCTGAAACGTGTGAAATTGTCATCGAACACGGTTTAACCAATTATTTAACTGTATACTATCAACTGCGCTATAAACGATAGATTTCCAAATTTGTTTTGATGGGAATGTTCCATCTTCAGTATAGTCAAGAAGGTAACTAATAAGTCCATACTGTTTTAAAATGTCAATGATTTCAGGAATAAATCCGTAGTGTTTCCTTTGAGAGTCTACAAAGAAAGTTAACAATCTGGTGAGAAATATTCTCTTACAAAGAGAGAAAATGTCTAAGATACACAGTTTTTGTAGGAATATGAGTTTTCTTTTGTCAATATATCCTGTTATTGGATGAATACCAAGAATACTTTCGCACATATCAGATCGAGTCGACGTTTTCAAGTTGAGAATATGTTTCACTATAAAATGTTGAAACCGGTTTAAAGTAGCTTTGTCATAAGATTTCATGTTATTCCACATCACACACCCGTATAAAACACTGGGTAGTATCACAGTTTTATATAGTTTGAGTAATACACACGGATTCGTTGCGTTTGTCTTTATACCATTCAACGCAAAGTATGCGTTTCTGCCTTTCCAGCATGAACTTTCAGTTCTTTGATTTTATTTAAATCGAGAGTTTAGTTCTATGCCTAAGTGCAGATAGTTATTTGCTATCGGGATACGTTCATTACCAATAAACCATGGAAAATTGACATTAATCTCTATGGTATTTACAGAAAATTGAATAATACACGACTTATTTGCATTGAAACGAAAACGCCATTTCTTTGAATATTGGTTACACACATTAAGCATACGTTGTAAGGATACTGGAGATGTGGCAATACATGATATGTCATCTGCAAGAGCTGGTGCACAACAATTGATATTGAAAATACCTGTTTTTGGATTAAATTTTTCCAAATCACAAATTAAATCATTTATAAAAACTAAATAGTTTACAATAAACCTGAGAGCAGATCTCCTTGTCGTACACCTTCTAATACAGAGAAAAAATATGATTGACATTGATTGATAACAACTGCACTTTTCGTATTATAATGGCATTCATTAATTATTAACCATAGCTTGCCATTTACACCAAGTTTAAACAGTTTGTACATTAAACCTAGCCTCCATACCGTATCAAATGCTTTCCTGCTATCCAGGAATGCTACAAAAATTTTACTAAATAATTCATTATTATGAAATATAGTTTCATGTAAATTAAAGGATGCAGTAAGACATCCGAGATATTTCAAAAAACCTTGCTGCTGAGGGTTCGGAAAGACACTTTCATCAAAGACATATAACAACAATCTTGACTTAATAACATGCTCAAACACTTTGAGTACACATGGGAGTAAGGTGATTGGTCGGTAACTGTCTGGTGAAGTCTTAGGTTTATTGTTGCCTTTACATAATGGAACAAGAAGACCTAGTTTCCAGCCATTAGGGACACGACCTTTACTCACAACTAGATTGAATAACGATGTTAAGCATCGAACTAAAGTATTTCCACCATACAACAGATGTTCATGTTGAATTTGTCATGACCACTAGCTTTTCTACGCTTTGAGAGTTTAATTATACCATCGTCCTCACTTTCTTGGATAATACCACCTGGTAAATACTCGTTTTGTTCATAACAAGATTTTAATATTTTATTGTAATCAAGTTCAATCTGTTGTTTCGTGTCATTATCATACACTTCATCACTGTCAGGATGGTAGCGTTTCGAAAAGTAGTTCATAAACGCATTAGCGATGCTTTTGGGAGTGTTGCATATATTGCCATCTTGGATTATTTCAGGATAAATTGTGGACGAGACAGTTTTATTACGTTTAATGAGTTTCCAAAAAAGACGGATATCGCATACAGCTGCCTTATTAATGTCATCGTTAGTTTGTTGTATATATTGTTTATACGCAGCCTGTTGTATATTTCGGAATTCATGTTTTGCTCTCTTGTATCACCTATATGAATCGTGATGCATACCTCTAGGGCGACCAACAATAACCCAGGCTTTTCGTAATGATCGTTCCTTCTCGTGGGCAATCTTAACACCATATGTCCAATACGGTTTAGTAAAAGGATTAAATCCACACTTCGGGACTGTTTTATCTGCTGCAAAATGTAAAATAGTCACCATATCGTTGTATATAGTATCAATATCTGCATCATCCGAATCCATTTTCTTTATCAAAATCTGTAAAGGTTCGTGTAAAAATTGTTTATACAGTTCGATTTGATCGTCCGTTATTTTGTGCCATGCTGGTAGCTTACTAAATGAATTCAATATTTGATGAGGATTTTTTTGCAACACTATTTCGGCTAAAACTGGTAAATGATCGGATGTACTACTAACCAAATCCTCGCTAAGTATTTCATAAGACTTAAGCTGCCTATATATACTATCATTCATAAGAATATAATTAATCATTGATGTCTTATTAATAAATGGATAATCTGGCCCTTTATGTTTAATTTTTCCACCTGAAAACAGCAATTGATATCTTTTAACAAATTTCGTTAGCTCCGCAGATTTGTACCTGTTTGAACATAATTTATCTTTCTCAGGACAGCTGGCATTTTCATCAGACGGTAAATATGCACCAAAAATAAATAATGACCCCTTAGATGGGGTTTTGATCTCAACACCAACTATTCTTTCTGAGTTCGTATCATGAATTTCATTAATAGAAAATTGTAGTGTGCTCGTATACAGGGTGGCAATACCACCTTTACCATGATATACGTTATAACAATTAGGCAAGGAATCAGCTTTACATACACATTTATATCCTTGTTCGATACTTGACAACTAATTTGAGGATCTGGTTTTAGGTTTATGTTCAGAGATAATACAAACATCGCAGTCAGTACTTCTTAATAAATTACTCAAACATACAGTAGAAGACATAATACCTCTTACATTCCATGCTAAAAGTTTAAGACTAGACATTATAAGAACCAAGGTAACCAAGGTAACAAGGGAAAATGATATTTTACACTGCATTTTGATTGTTTATTATGAGTCTGGTTCTTGTTGAGCATCATCCGTAAGGCGTTGATTCCATTCACGGTTGCTTAACTATTTTCTACATAACACGCCTTTCGGCAAAAGTTTTCTGTTTCGACAATTTCTGCACAATTTTCTGCGATGTTAAGCTTTGCAGATATCCGACGATCATTGTTCCTTGTGCTAAACAAACGTAAGTATGTCACATGCACATTTTTATTTTCTAAGTAATTTAAAATTCCAGCTCGCGTAGATTTTGAGTCAATTCCTGACAGGTAATACCTAGCCGTTCTGTTCTTTATAACACCCGTAAAAAAAAGTTTTCATTTGTCGTTTCCACATTGCTAGTGAATCCTTTAAGTCGAACAGGAATTTTATAAGTAATGTCATTGTTTTCCGTTTTTGATTTCGAAATGTCTCTGTTTTCTTCGCTTTGCGTTTTGTGCGTCCTGTACGGCAAACCTGTAACATTATCATTATCGTTATTACCGTTAGATTTTTTTTCTATGTTTTGTTTACAAGTTACGGGTGATCGCCTGTCTGGTATTTCTATAGGTGATAACTGACCACTTCTCGTACTAGAGTTCATCTGTATACCGGTAGTATGCGGACTATCTGAGGTTCTCGGTGGGGTTGCTTTAGAGGCATAAGATTGTTTTGAATTCCATTTTAAATCGCTAATATTCTTTTGTAGACTAAAGCATAATTTACTATGTCGCTCAAGTTCGGAGTCAAATCGTTTTACATTAGCTATATACGAATTAAAGTCAAATTCCCCAATAGCTTTGGATTGTTGGTTTATTAGCTTGTTGTTTGCGTCATACTGTGTAAATTTGCGTTCGCAATTGATTAGGTGTTGGTTTAATCGCTCATTCGTGCTCGAAAGTTATGTTTTTAATTTGTCGTTTTCAGTTTTTATGTTTTTGATAATTCTTTTATTTTCGATTTCGTTTTTCTCTTATAGTACTACTCTTTCAAGGAGAGTTCGTACAGTTACCCTCATTTCGATTATATTACATTCTTGGGTCACAGTTTTACTTTGGTCACTAATTGATTTATGGTCATCTTTTCTGAAAATATCATCAATGCTCGAATCATCACCGTTGATGAACATATATATTATGTAGCAGTCTTTTGCATATTTTTGTGTAGAGGAACTTTTGTTAGTGCTTTTTCGGGTAGAAAGATTTCCCGTCGGACACCTCTGAATGGATGTCGCTCTGCTCGCTAAGATAGTACGATACCAAGTTATCGTATTCTCAGAATCATAGGTCAAATCAATGAGTTTTAATACATATAAATCTCTTGGAAGATCAGAGAGTTCTTGTTCTAACAAGGAAATAAATTCTTGATCCGGTACAAAATCGGCTATCTGAGTTTCTGAGTATCCGTCATTGGCGTCATTGTTGTTTACTTATGAACGACTTGGGGTGTTTATCTCGGTCAAAATTTGGAAAATTTGGCTGTTTTGGTGTAAATACTCCCTGAAAGTATCATCGTGTACTTCTTGTAAACTATCGGGCTCATTTTCAATGTTTGTAGTTTGATTTAACTCAGATAATTCACTGTTGAAATCACTAGACGATACAACACGACCATAAACGTCGGCAGCCATCATTTTTTTTTATGTAAAATGTAAATCAAATATAGTTTTTGATCATAATATATACAAAACTTGATGAATGATTGAAATCAAAAAGTTTGCGTTATGACGCAAAACGCAAAGGTTTACGTTATATCCCGCAAAACGCAAAATATTGCGTTATTTCGCAAAGGTTTGCGTTATAATAATAATAATAAAAACAATAAAAATATCTTTATTTAGAGAGAGTAACTCATTTGGAATACACCAATTTTCCATAAAGCTCTCTTATACACTAATAATTGCATTAAAAAACCCAATACAAATTCAATAATAATGATAAAAATGCAGTACAATTTAAATACAAAAAAAACCTATTATATGGCAGATTCAAATTCAATATTTTATTAAAGTCTAACTACTTGTATAACATTATACATTCCAATATATATACAAAACATTGTGTTTAACATAAAACATTGGAATACATATAAAACATATTGTATATTAAAACTCAGTAACAGTAAAATATCATTAGCTTAAATACTAAAACATATACAAGCGCCATTATATTAAGAATTATGAGAGACTATTAAATGATTAATTATATACAATATTTTACATAATTTTAAACTATAGATTTAAAGTACATCATTAGCTATATACAAATAAGAAATTTGTTCTTCTACATAAAATATTAAAGCAGGTTTCAGCAATTATCTGACATAGTTCTTCATTTCTGAATAAAAATATAAACTTTTCGTCAATAGACAATTTATAAAATTTATCATTAATCTTTTACTGCTTCACTATACAATATCCTTCGAAGGTCTGCATATAAAGGACATACAGTAAATACATGTTTTTCATCTTCAATTTCATTTTTACACATAAAACAAGAACTTTCATGTATTGGTTTATTCTCATATCGTCCTGTTTCTATTCTAAGTGGCGCAACGCCACATCTTAATTTTGCATAAGCACGTCTAAATTTAATAGACATATTTTGTTTCAAATATAACTCTGTACAATATTGTGATTTATATAGCTTATAAGTACGAAGCTTGTTACCATTACTCTGTGACAAAATTTACGTTTGCCATTCTGCAATATATTTATTAAATAAAACATTTTCAAGTAATAGAACAATATTCTTATGTAGCACACTATTAATACTAGTATACAAATCAAAATCACAATCTTTAAGTTTTTTCATGACTCTATTACACCAGTTTTTCATATTATTTACAGTAATTTTATGTGACCATTTGAAATAATTTATTCTGTCATTATTCATGAGACTACATCTTGCCCAGTGCCTAAAGACACATATCCATTGTTTTACACTAGATGGTCTTCAGCTCATGTCACCGTTAACAGTATCATTTGGCGTATACTTGCGAACATGAATAACAAACCTGATAGCTCTGTTCTGGACAGCGTTTATACAAGAAAAAAAAACGAGTGCCCTAAATGAATTTACCATAGCTTATGATTGACCAGACCAGAGTATCAAATAATGTTGTAAAGGTACAGTGGTTGAAACCACCATGTGCTTTACTTTTAACAATAAAAAAACTTAGAGCTCGACTTGCAGACCTTACTACAGCTTTAGCCATCTCATTATAATCGAGATATTCTGTCGAAAGTAGACCCAGATATTGGTAACAAGATACTATTTGTACTGTATTTTTATTTAACAAAAATGGTTTAGATGTTTGTTGAACCGAAGGGTTCCTAAAATGAACAATTTTAGTTTTATCTAAGTTCACATTCATACAATTGGTAACACACCAACCACCTCATACATCTAATAGAGCCTGTACATTATTTTCATTTTTAGGAATAAATACAATGTCATCAGCATATAAAAGTATACCAACTTTTTCACCACCAATGTCTTCACCAATGTCTAGTGCTTTTATTACATCAACTAAACTATTAATAAAATTATTGAACATAACAGACGATAATACACATCCTTGTTTTAAACCTGAATTAACGCTAAACCAGTCTGTCATATTGCCATTAAGTTTGATACAATATTCTACATGTGAATGTATAGCTTCCAATGTACATATAAAATGTGTACTAATTCCTAAATCATCCAATTTAGTAAACAATAATTTTCTACTAACAGTAACATACGCTTTTTTAAAATCTATGAAAGCTGCGAATATTGATAACTTTTTCAGTTTTCTAGTTTCAATAATGGAAGTTAATGTACTTAGATGATCAATGGTACTTCTACCTTTACGGAAGCCAATTTGCTCATCATGAATCATATCTCTTTGTTCTAACCAATACACTAACCTATCATTTAGTATACTGCAATATAATTTATATGCACAGGGGGCTAAAGTTATGCCCCTGTATGATAAAGGATCTCGTGGATCTGAAGTTGAAGACCTAGGAATTGGAGTTATAATACTTTTACCCCATACAGAAGGAATTTTTCCATACTTGAAACATATATTAAATAACTTCTGCAAAATTAACATCAATGCATTATTTCTAAGTTATTCTACTGACAACTGATCAATACCTGGTGACTTGCCATTTTTACTTTTAGCAACAGCATTTACTACTTCTTCAAACAATATTTCCCTATCTAAAAAATCATCTGGTTTATAAATATTAACAGTAGTGTCAATGGTCTGATTATTACAATTCAATAATTTATCAAAACAGATTTCCATTTATTTAACACAGTGTTTGTATCTGTACTAGTTGTCCCATCGTCTAGTGTCACTTCCTTCGGTATAGATTTCCGGCATTACAGTGCAAATATCATGGTAATGTCCAAGGTACATAGATTTGTATTTATGTTTAAATTCTAAAACTGTGTTTGATGATTTTTCAATTGTATTGTGTAGAGCATTCCATACTTTTGGTCCACTGTACGAGAAACTAAACTTACACAACTCTGTATTAGTATTTCGAATTATAAGATTATCTGAAGGCGAAAATCTCGTATTGTATTTTTGGTTTGTTGAAGCTGATAAAATAATGTTTGCGTTATTTTGCAACGTTTTGCGTTATAACGCAAAGGTTAGCGTTATTTCGCAAAAGTTAAATAACGCAAACCTTGGAAGGAATATAAATAAAAAAAAATGTGTGGCGTTAATACGCTTCCGTAACTATTTGCTTTCCAGGTTTGTTTAATTTTTCTTTCATCACGCCTTAATATTAACGATAGACGGCATGGTTTAGGTAACTGTACGTAAAAGAATTTGAGTACGGGAAAACATTAATTAAATAGCAGTACATTTATAAATAGTTTGATAAAATATAAGAATGTTTTTTATAAGGAAGTCTTTAGTACCAGTTTTTTTTCTTCAAGTGAACCTTAGTTATTAAAGAACACACTTTAAGATTAAAAACACATTTGAATATGATATATCATATGATCATGATGACTTTAAAGGAAATCAATTTAACAGAGTGGTAAACTATTTAGATATAGCTTATATCGATACAAACATTGATTCGGATTTTTAAAAAAAAATACACATAACTGAAATAAATATTGGTATAAATGTACAGCTATGAGAACTCATGATTCTACAACCAGTCGATGCTGTTTACTTTTAGTTCGGCATTGCACAAGGTCACGCGTTACTAAGACTATTACAGTGTTTACACTTAGTAGGTAAGCACACATGCAGTAATGTCAAGCAGTGTAACACTATATTCCACATAGATGATTGATGTTTTGTAAATCCAGTTTGAAGTCTCAATATGAGTTGATAGCTACTCTAATCTTAAATGTGTGTTGATAATCGTCAATGGGTAACAGGGTTAGTCTTCAATAGCTTACAAAGTTTTCTGCCGTCGTGAAAAACATCTTGGCTCACTGAAATGATTAAAAAGGAAATAGAAAATTAATACACAAAAAAAAAAACCCAAACCACCCATACATTTGAACGTTATAAACGTTACCGCACAATGTTGAAAATCCCCTACTTTTTATGAACGAAATCCCAAAACTCAGAAACGTAAAATAAAATTTAAAAAGATCGAAAGGGATCTTACGCCATTAGATATAAAAATATAAAAACAAAACCATATAAATTCCATGCGTGCCTGCATCAAGAACGCTCAAAGCCGAATATTTAAAAACCAAGGATGTATAAGAACCGATACACTAAAATTTATAGCCAAATTATAAGGTCAACTATTCCTGAGCGAGTTGAAATCTTAGTTTCTTTATAATTTATAAATTTATAAACTGCCAATGTTAGAAAGGCCTTTTGTAAATCATGTCAGTGTCGAGAAACTCACTACTGTAATACCTCGGAAATTGGTAGTCCATCAGAAGCGGTATCGCCCAAGTGATGTAAAAATAAAAAACAAAACTTAAATTTTATGCGACCGAAGCGCTACGCCAATGGTGAAATGTTATCAGTTCAGATAGCTAATAAACCACTTACTTCATTAAGTAATTATCAGTTTCATATCAGAAAGTATTTATCCGTTTCATATAACTGTCTGTATATTTTGACCGTTTGCACGAAATAATATTTTAACATGTTGTTAGCTTCAGCTGTTAGAATTATGAGAAATAATTCAAAGAACGTACAAAATATAATTTCTATAATACACATTAAAAAACAAATAATTTCAAATCGATCAAAATTTTTAGGATTGCAAATACAGGGACCAGCCAAAAGAGAAAGATTGAGTCAATTTGACTCACATACAGCGTAAAATTAAATCTTTTAACATCGATGCAATAGCAAATAGAAAGCGAACCGATTAACAAAAACAAATTTAATTTTTACTTTTAATTGGTTTTCATCAAATCATTATAGGAGTGATGTATAAGTTAAGGTCAATTGAAACCTGAGCTTTTTTCATTTAATCACCAAAGTCAGTTTTAAAGTTAAAATATTAGATTTATGGCTATTTATTTAGAGTTCAACGTTATGGATTTAATAATACTTGGTTCATAATATTTTGGTTAGAACATTCCCGATTAGACAGTATTCCCAACAGTAATTCACTACTGTTGATCAAGAACACACATTACCTTATTTGCTTTATATCCTCTTGTTTTCGTGGTCCAGTATCGCTGCGGGATCGAAGATCACTTCGAACCCCTTGCATAATCATGCCTTTGCCTAAGGAATACATGTAAAGTTATCATTAAGATTTTTAGTTTTGTGATTTGGGGATATGTCGTACATTTCGTTTATGTAATATCAAGTGGCTATAATATTTGGATTGACAACGAATGAGCAAGCAATCTTTAGCCATTATTCACAAACAACTCGTACGTACATGAATCAACTCAATTTTGATCCTATAAGAAGTCTTAATGATAGCACCAACATATTCACGACCAATAAGTTGATAGTATACTGATGTATTGTTACAGTAATGCAAACACTTAAACAAGTGATTTTACGGAATGGTGAAAATTATATGCTCCTGCCCAAAACGTACGTGTAGGCTTTCATGTCGTAACGATTATTGGTGTATGTAATCAATCGAGAGCTCAGATGTTAGAAAGGGATTCAAGAGGTAGTATGCGTTAGCTTATATGCTGATTGAAAATGAAAAGGTGATTCGAAATGATACCAAAATCTTCCTTTGCTCTTTGAAATTGACAACAACTGTTAGTACTTTCGTGTTGATTTAAAGCACCTCAGTTCTTATACTTTTTCATGTTAAATATGTTTAATTACGTCCTCGGCTTGCCTCTACGATAATTTAATGTAAGGTACTTTCAAAAAACAAACTAGTTATGCAAGTTTTTCTGCTATAACATCATGTTCATAAAAAAAATAAAAGAAAGATGAGAGAAAATACACTACAGAAGTACATAGACAGTACAAACCGAGATTTACACCAATGTAGGCCTGCCAATTTAGTGCTTTTTCGTCGGCGGTGCCAGAGGCGCTATGAATTTATTAGTTTGTGATAAGTAAAGGCAACAGTAGGATACCGCAGTTCGAAAGTCATCAATCGATTGAGAGAATTAGCGCTTACTTTCTACTTTTCTCAAAATTCAAAGAAAAAAGGTCAATTTCCTTGGGATTTTAGGACCGGAAACATATAACGCATACATCGACATAAAAGATCGTTTGACATTATGCTTATTTTATCAAATTACATATTTATCTGAATTGTATATTTTTAAAACATTGTTGAAGGCTGTGCTCCGTGTTTGTTGGGCCTGAATCTGGACACTATTGTCAACATTTGACAAAAACCTCGATTCTTGGCCTATTTCAATGAGAAAAGCTTGACAACAAGTATAGTCTTATTTCACTTTCTTTCATGTCAAAGTCATCAGCTTATAACTCGTTTTATCTTGAAACAATGAAGTAAAAAAGGGCCTTCACCGAAGTTACTACTCCATCCATGTTGACGCGTGTGTCCTATTCTCTAATTGCGACATTTTGATTGAATGGGGATTTTCATGGCGGTTTATGCATCCATAGCAGGAGACGCTTACCCTGTCGACATACCCGGTCTCGCTCCTGTTGAAGTTAATGTGACGTTCTTGTATGTTTTGCATATTGATTTGTATGTCTGAATTATATTACAGATTTCCAATAAAATGACATTACCAACCTATCTAACCGTTTCTCGGCCTATTACATTGAAAGATGACGGAGGGGAGCATACTAAGACGGCATGAATTTTTGATGATATTTTTATTTTGATCTATACGTTATAAAATTAAAACATGAGTTTCGAACGGAATGTACTAGGTGTACACGACTTGCTTCTTCTATAATTTATTTCAAGATATTTTTGTCAGAGGTCAAAATTCAGATCACTGTTGCATCTTTCTGCTAGTACTTTGTCACCTTTCCGTAGAATTTTGTCAAATGGAATTTGGAGGACGCATCTTTAAGAAAAAAATATGATTACACTTCACTGAATCAATTAAAGTTTTTACTTTTCGTTTTTTCTAAAAAAATGGCGTTTAAATTGTGCAAATATGTACATGTATTAAAACAAACATGTACGGAACTTGATTTAAGTTATGTAAAGTTAGATGATCATTTTAGTTAACATTAGGATATAATATTAACTGGTCTGTGCATCCGACCGTTCTTCCGTTCCGTTCCAAAAATAAAACCTTTGAAATTATATACCAAATTAGATAACTATGAAAATATGATCACGTGAAGGGGCACTGTGTCTGAAGGTCACATATTCTTTTTGTAAATGTTTTAACTAATACATGTACATGTATATGTATCTTCCATATTCATAACTGTCTCTTTAGTCTTATGGTAGTGTGGTCGATTTGACAGTTATCTCTCAAGGGTGACCTTGGATAGAAATATGTTAACTATTGGTCTTGTTCCGAACGGCAGTTAAACCATTGCCAAAGTGGGGCGTCATTTTGGATGTGCAAGATGTACAAGTACGCAGTCATGTACGGTCATAGTATGCCTCTTGTAGGTTGCATTTCTGTAAATATAGACAATGCAATTTTCCATAGGCACTCCTTATGCGGCTAAAACACTTGTACTATGAAGTTCCGTGAAAAATTATATCCTAGAATGGAAAGTTGATATGTACTATTATTACATTGGTAGCATTGAATTACATTGATTTCCCAGTCAAATAAAAACCGATAATTTCACATGTGAAATAAACGTGGTTATTTCACTCTCTGACGTCATACAACAGTAGGCGTTGTCAAGACGTCGATAACGTCGGATCAAAACAAATTGTGAATGCGTAGAAAAAAGATTAATTCCTTACATTTTCTACATTAATTTCATTAAAAAAGCCATTTGCCAATGTAATAAAAAGAATAACTAATCAAAGAATTCAAATATCGAAAAATACTCAACTCGTGACCGAACAACACTGATAATTAACTCATGCGCTACGCGCATTCGTGAATTAATGTGTTGTTCGGTCACTCGTTGACTATTTTTCTCTATTTGAATTGTTCGATTAGTTATTGTATAACTGTTTTATTTAAAGGTCAAAATATAGGGCTGTGCGGCATATTTTCAACATTTATATGCCCTGAACTTCCAAGAGTTTAAACTTAAACTAAAACTCTATACTACCCCAAACTTTACTTTTTGCCTACTTCAGAATTCATTTTTCATCGCAATAGTATATTTTTATACTGGTAACAGTCCCAAGTTATGTCTCTATGAGATGAAACATAGATATCATATCTAGGAACCAGGATGTCAACAAATCAAATTATCAATGAATATTATATATCTCCCCAAAAGAGGCGTGGTTTGAGAAAGAGCTGTATTTACAAAGTGCAACCTGTAGAGAGCATGCTGCTCTCTCTGCGTTCGTTAAATATGCATGAAATATTAGTTATTTAACGTTAAACAACCAATCAATCGTCAGTAGAATAACATGAATTGTATTTTAGGTGAAGCAAATGATTTGCATCTTGACTGTAGAAAGTAAACAGTTGATTGAAAATCTGAATTGAAAACTAGTTTTCAGCATTTACAAATGCAAGAAAAAATCACGCTTTATTGATTAAGTAATTGATTGTTGTTGCCTGACATTAAAATACGAAAACTGCATGCGTATTTAGGTCAAGTAAAACAAAATAATACCATAGATATGTATACTTGGTCGACCATATTAACAGCACAAAATTCAATCGTACCAGGAAAGAGAGAGCAGGTTACAAAGTTTGTCTTTCAACAGCCCCCCCCCCTTTTTCATCGATCTCGGGTTCTGTTCTGTGTAGAACAAATGGAACCACCTATATTAGATTTAATTAGAGTGCTAACGCTCCCACTCCTACTCGGCGTGGTTGTGTATAATTATATACCGCGGACAACAAAACGGCCCACCCTTCTAAGCATTTTATATACAATATTGTATAGAGTACATACTGGTACATCCCGCAACGCCAAGGAAACATCTAAAAAGGGGGATGCATGATGGGTGACCATACTCTTGATAAGTCACACACTAGAACAAAGATCTTGTCTATGAAATATAAATCCAGATTTGAGGAATTTTAACATGAAATAATAATTTGAATGCGCATTAATCAATATATTTCAATGAAATTGTTGGTTAAAGGTTTTATTCTTAGTATTAATTAAAAACAGGTCCTGATCAAAATAAAAATGATTGACAGAGTTATATGTATGACCTCCTCTTAAACGCTTTTTTACAGATTTGGGGATATTAAAGTTTACGTTCCACTATGTCTTTTAACTTTACATGTTTAGAGTTGCGTAAAAGGGTAATATTCTACACTGCATTGGAAATTAAACGTCAAAAGAGAGCAGATTTGACAGCATAGCGAAGTCAATGGGAGAATTGAGGTGAGGGTGGCGTGTCCCTTTTTTAACGTTGTCTAGATCCCACCCTTTTCAAAATTCAATCTGGATCCGCATCTAGCAACAAAATCTTGTAATCTTATGTTGTTCTATGTTTTTTACCAAGTATATTTTAGTTAATGATGTATGCCGTAAAACGAATTTGGTGACCCCCCATTAATTGTTTATTAATAACAAGGATAAAATACTATAGTTTAATTTACTCCAATTGATATTAACAAAAATTGCCTGGAAATGTCTCCGATAGCTTTTTCGTGAAACAAAACAGCACACCTTCTAAAATACAACCTATGTAAGGTTTTATTTATCAATGCATTTTATAATAAAAGAAAAATACATTTCTTTAGAAATTAAATGAAAGCGATAGTTTCATCTGAATTTTCAACACTTTTAAAGAGACAGATTCGGACAAACACTTTTTGCGATATTTCTGAAATTGTGAGAAAAATATCCTGCTTAATGTTTTCCCCGCAACAAATATAATCGAATGATGGATAAAATAAAAGAAAAGAAAGAAAGAAAGAAAAAACATCGGATAACGAAAAAGAGGCATAAAGGGTCTTCTGCAAAAAATATTAAGAAATGATTGTCATTTTCAAACACAATAAAAGATAACTCAAATCGATCGTATAAAAGGTATGGGATACGTGTTTTTAGACTTGGTCTTATGTCAGTGAAAAAAAGGCGGGAATCTGTAGAACCCTGTGATAAATGCAAGATTCCTATCATTTTTCGTCATGAAAAAATGGTTTTATATGGACCAAAATTCCTGTGTGTGATTTCAAAACTCTTGGAAATTTTCGTATACACTTGGGCGATGTATTCAATTAAATTCTATGATTGTCAATAACCAGCCCCATTAGGCCCATTCGTCGAGTTTCGCACGTATGTCATTTTATTTGAAATCTCTGTTAGGTGATTTTTAAATCATCACTAGGCAACTTACATGTTATATTATCTCATATTTGATTTATTTTATCATCTCGTTTCAGATAAAACATTTGCAATTTTGTGTACATACTAATGTTTTACAATAAACTCATCATGAATACAAGGATTGAAATTTTGTTTTGACGCCAGACGTTTATTTTTTCTACATAAGACTCATCAGTGACGCTCGAATAGAAAAAAAGTTAAAAAGGCCAAAAAAAGTACGAAGTTGAAGAGCATTGGGGACCAAAATTTCTAAAGGTTTTGACAAATACAGCTAAGGTAATATATTCCTGAAGAATGCAAGTGTTATAGTAATAATGCATACACTTGTATTCGATTTTATAGCATTAAACATTGCACATTTGGCTTTTTAACCTTTCTCTTTCTCTTTGGTTTTAAGCCTATTGGATGGCAAAGATATGCAGACAATCTATTGATTCCATCTGAAAGTTTCCTTTGATATTTATTGGACTTGTGTGATTAGATATGAATAACATGATACGAGGAATGTTTCACTCCATCGCCATCCAAACGACATTAAAAACCTACAAAATGATACCCCAGACAGTATTCATACATTTTTTTTCAGCAATAGGCAGATGTATTTATATGTCAAGAAACTCATTATAGATACCAAGACTAAACATGTGTACGTCAGGCGAGAGTTCTGTATACAAACGACCCACTACTGACGCTCGAATAAAACAAGTTTAAAAGATCAAATACAATAGAGAGATGTAAAGCATTTAGGATTCCGAAAGGTTTTGCCAACTACAACTGCCCTATTCCTTGGGTAGAAAATCCTTAGTATTTTGAAAAATTCGAATTTTATTACATATATTATCATGATTAAATGCAAAAACACTAAATATTATTCAAACCTCTTTTTTTATTCTGTACTCCGAATTCTTGCAACTGGGACTTCGATGATTTGGATTTTGATAATGGCGAAAGCTGTCTCCTGTACTAAAACAAATTAAACTCTTGTATTGAACATACATAAAGATAGTGAAAACAAAAACGGGTTACTTGAATTTGTTTTTAGAAAAGATAGAGCAGTTATCGTACCGTTTGCATACTCAGAAGCTATGTGCTAAACGATGGAAAGGTTATAACGGTTTTTGACAGGCTTGTGTTTCATCATATGGCCATGGTATAAAATATGTGCAGTAGCACGTATAAGAAATTTGTTGAACACCAGAAAATATCCATAGGTATTGATACCCATTAGTAAATTCATAATTAGATCTCATATATAAGAAGGTATTATAAAACAAACTTGGGTTTATTGCGTATGTTGCATGGTTTTCAATTAAGGATATATAAAGATGTGACACAAGCCATACACTTATTTTGTTCTAGACTTTTGACAGGCACATGCATATGTGACGGGGCTAAAATCTATTGTTTGGTCTTCCCATTTAATATTTGCACAAAAACGTTGCTTCCAATTGTCTTTCTATAATCAATCATACATAAACACACATTAACAAGTTGTCCTTCTAATCGTTATTCATCACACATGATCCTCATGATAACTATTATACTTATATATTGATGTATAAACTTATGCCTAGTAAGAAGTTTTAAAATGACAACCATTCCCGTTAACAGTTTTAAACAAATGGGTTATAGATGTGAGCAGTTGTTATCTACATTTCCGATCATTTTCTGTGAGCTAGTGGTACCAGGTCTATCATCAGAGAACATTACAAAGCTGCTAGATTGCATTCTTTTTCCAACCATAAACCTAATCGAACCTGAAAATAAAAAAAGCGTTAGCAAAATTCTGTCGCATATTTAGAAATATAATTGAAAAAATAGTTAATGTGACTTCATGGTAAATAAATCATCATCATTCACAGTAAACAAAAACAGCTGATCTCTTCGATATATTATCTATTTGCCAAAATACATCATATACTGCATTATAACGGTAGATAAAGCTAATAAGGAAAAGTATTACGGAACTGACGAAAAATATCCTTTTTTGAGTCTAGTTTGCCAACATTTGTAGGTCAGAAAAAGTTGTGGTAAATTTCAGACAAAAATTTAATAAATTAGTGGAGACAGAAATGTTGTCGTTAAGTTGTCATATATGTAGACGTAAATGATACGTTTACATAAATAACAACGATATTTCCCCTTAGAACTTTAATTGGAACTGAATTTATAGTTTGAATTTGAGTCAAATCGATGAACATGAATTTGACAGCTAGTGCCCCTTTAAATCATTTAAACACATGAAGGAAAATATATTGGTTTATAAAATGTGCCAATGGTTTTTGTCAATGGACTGAGATAAATGTGTATTTTTCATGAACCTTCAGTATATTTGTATGGCAGTATTTTGCATTTTTTCCACAGAAAAAAAATTATGCATTACGAATTGTTTCTTTGGGGCTCTTGTCTTGTTTTAGAGTATTTCGCCGTTGACTGTTACAATTACATCAAGTTATAACATTTTACATGATGTATTATACTATAGATAATAACTTACTTTTATTAGGACTGTCTGAGGGTATGGGATTTAATGGTTTTCCATTAGCAGAAGCTGAACATCTCGAATTGGTGCTTCTTTTAACTGCTCTCGACTAAAACATAAACTGAACACGATAACAAAGGGTTCATAAGCCTGATGAATGTATATCAAGGGATGGCATTTTCAGTTTTATTTTGATCTCTTTTGTGATCCAAAGATGTTTCATTTGACCAATAATTCGAATGTTTAGTAACACATATACAGCTTCTGGGTTATAATGTTGATCAACGCAAAAATCAGCTAGAATTTGAAAGAAGAAGACAAGTTACAAATGTTCTTTTAAACGTTCACCAACAGACATTCAAATAACCATCTATCAATCAATCAGTCCTATTTGATTTTCTGTCAGTTTTCCCGTCAAGAAATTAACACTTCAATTTGGTGAACAAATCACGATTACAGGCAATTACTGTTACACAAGTCCACTGAATGAATTTGATGTATTTATAGTAGATTTGTAAGCATTTCTCAATGCCAGGTTTTTCAAATGCATATCAAGACCAAACATGTTAATCCATAATGAAAATTGTCCCTGCCTTGCACTAGATGGACACTCTTAGCCGGATTTTAAACCTGCTAGTTTACAAGGTAACAATCTGCAGGAAGACATGCCCCTCCTACCCGAACATTGTATAATGACTCCGAGCCTATCAATCTTTGCTCTTTATCGTTATTGCCGCGTGCAAGGAGGAGAAGTAGCTATTGTCAATCTTAAAATCTTAGATTTGGCCTTGCCGGGGCAGACATCACAACCTCCCGCTCTCGGGTCAAACACGCTACCTAGACACCATCAATGCAGCTAACCTAGAGTAGTATTCTGTGTTGTTAGATTAACTGTTCATTGTATGAATACATGTTTATCTCTGTATAAATATAAGATTTCCATGAAGAAGTTGGTGTGTGTATTTTTTTTTATTAACCTTTCTCTTTTCTGTTGTAAAAAGAAAACAAATGATCGTAGATTTTTAGAGACTTCTTTGCTCATGTTCATGTTGATATATCAATTTTTCTATAATTGAAAGAGGAAAACCCAAAAAGTTTTTATTCCGGAAGTTAACATAGTATCTTTATTCTAATTATACTTGCAGTTGGTCTAATATCATTTATAGTACCAATGTCTTCCCTTTTCAGTGCATTGTTGTTTTTTACAGATTGACTGTTCTTTCTCTGTTGATATAAAAACAACAATACTTAGGTATACCAGAGCAAACTGTCAGACCTGTACTGTGACAAAAAGGAAATTTTCATATAATAGTCAGCATCAATGTACAACGCTTTGACTTTCTGTCGGTTTTTCCCGTCAAGAAATTAACACTTCAAGTTGGTGAACAAATCATGATTACAAGCAATTACTGTTACACAAGTCCACTGAAAGAATTTGATGTATTTATAGTAGATTTGTAAGCATTTCTCAATGCCAGATTTTTCAAATGCATATCAAGACCAAACATGTGAGTCCATAATGAATATTAACCCTGCCTTGCACTAGATTGACATGCTGAGCCGGAATTCAAATCTGCTTGTTTACAAGGTAACAATCTGCAGGAAGACATGTCCCCCTACCCAAACATAGTATTATGACTTAGAGCCTACCAGTCTTTGCTCTTAATCCTTATTTCCGCGTGCAAAGAGGAGAAATAGCTACTGTTAATCATAGAGTCTTTGATTTGACCTTGCCGGGCCCGAAATAACAACCTCTCGCACTCGAGTCAAACACGCTACCAAGACACATTCAATGCAGCTAACCTAGACTAGTATTCTGTGTTGTTAGAATAACTGTTCATTGCATGAATACATGTTTATCTCTGTATAACTATAAGGTCTCCATGAAGAAGTTGGTGTGTGTATTTGTTTTGATTAACCTTTCCCTTCTCTGTGGTTAAAAGAAAACAAAGGATCGCAGATTTCTTAGAGACTTCTTTGCTGATTTGATATACTATTTTTCTTATTATTAATAGAGGAAAACCCACAAAGTTTTTAATCCGACATTTAACAAAGTATCTTTATTCTAATTACACTTACCGTTGGTCGAATATCATTTATAATACCAATGTCTTCCCTGTTCAGTGCATTGATGTTTTTTACAGCTCGACGGTTCCTTCTCTGTTGGTATAAAAAAAAACACATTATTTAGATATACCAGTGCAAACTGTCACACTGTGACAAAAAGTAAATGTTCATATAAAAGACATCATCAGTGTACAACACAGTAAAGATACAATACAAAAACCGATAACGGCTTAATGATCTGTTTTTGCATTATTTATGTTATTTCTATCGCATACCATTAAATAACGCAAGTATATACGGATTTGTTAGTCTTAAATGTGAATTTTTCAGGGGAAACAGGTTTCTAAGATCAGTGAGAGACATGCACTTGTTACTTACAATGATTGTTTAGTGAATTTATCTTATCAATCAAAATTAAATTCGTTAATCACCCATACCATCGATAGCGTTGCACTTTTAAATATTTGAATTTTTGCAACTTAATCAGTAGATATATATTGCATATGAAGAAAACATCAAGATAGGAAACACTCTTCGAGCATCTTCTCTTCCATTTGTTTTAAGCTTTATAAACCTTGCAATTATGCATAATGTTTGAAGCTCGGCTACTGTGTGCACGGTATGCATATGGACTCATAGCCCAAAATAACGGTGCAGATATATTTATGTGTGTAAGCTTGACATTTGTATCGGCTTTTTTTTTAATTTTAAGGGTAGTCAAATTCATGAAATATGAACGTAAATCTCATTTCCAATTTGCTGCGGTCATTTAGAGTAGACGTAAAATTACAAAAAGATAATAAATGGAACTGCATAAATTCAGAAACAGTTTTGGAATAAATAGATAGACAAAAACAATTACCAAAGAGGTACGAATAAAAGAACGGGGATATTCCCTTGTAAATATAGCTGTATTTGGCAAAACATTTAGGGAATTTTGGTCCTTAATGCTCTTCAACTACGTACTTTATTTGGCTTTTTTTACATTTTTTAATTCGAGTGTCACTGATGAGTCTTTTGTAGACGAAACGAGCGTCTGGCGCAAATATAAAATTTCAATCCTTATATCTATGATGAGTTTATTAACAACCACTGGGTCGATGCCAATGCTGGTGGAGTTTTAATTCCCCGAGGGTATCACCAGCCCAGTAGTCAGCACTTCTGTGTTGACTTGAGTTATCATTGATATGTTCATAATTATAAATCAACTGTTAACAAAACTTTGAATTTTTGAAATACAAAGGCTTTTCTACCTCAGGAATAGATTACCTTAGCTGTGTTTGGCAAAACTTTTAGGAGTTTTGGTCCTTAATGCTCCTCAACTTCGTACTTTATTTGGCCTTTTTAACATTTTTTTATTCGAGCGTCACTGTAGAGCTTTTTGTAGACGAAACGTGCATCTTGCGCAAATATAAAATTTCAATCCTGGTATCTTTGATGAGTCAATTTACAACCACTGGGTCGATGCAAATGCTGGTGGAGTTTTAATTCCCCGAGGGTATCACCAGCTCAGTGGTCAGCACTTCTGTGTTGACTTGAGTTATCATTGATATGTTCATAATTATAAATTAACTGTTTACAAAACTTTGAATTTTTGAAATACTAAGGCTCTTCTACCTCAGGAATATATTACCTTAGCTGTTTTTGGCAAAACTTTTTGGAAATTTTGGTCCTTGATGCTCTTCAACTTCGTACTTTAACTTTATTTGGCCTTTTAAACATTTTTTTATTCGAGCATCATTGATGAGTCTTTTGTAGACTAGCGCAAATATAAAATTTCAATCCTGGTATCTATAATGAGTTTATTTACAACCACCGGGTCGATGCCACTGCTGGTGGAGTTTTAATTCCCCGAGGGTATCACCAGCACAGTAGTCAGCACTTTTGTGTTGACTTGTGTTCATAATTATAAATTAACTGTTTACAAAATTTAGAATTTTGAAATACTAATAAAGGCTTTTCTACCTCAGGAATAAATTACCTTAGCTGTATTTCACAAAACCTTTAGGAAAGTATGGTCCTTAAAGTGCTTCAACTGCGTACTTTATTTGGCCCTTTTAACATCTTTTTATTCGAGCGTCACTGATGAGTCTTTTTTAGACGAAACGCGCGTCTGGCGAAAATATAAAATGTCAATCCTGGTATCTTTGATGAGTTCATTTATCTATTTTCTACGAAAATGATGAGTGTTAAGTAGCAATGAAATTACATTGACCATGGCAATTTAGTCTTTTATAAGTTACCTGTAGTAGCTTTGAACCTTGTCCACAGAAAACAGATTTTAAAGGAAAATTTCTACAAAAAAGAATAAAGTGTGTTAAATGCGTAAGATTTCCTTTTGATAGATCGTTTCAAACACATTTATAACAGTTTCGATATTGAACTATTCTGAAAGTACAAACTTGAAGGAAAATCAATAGAGAATGCATTATAATTTAGGCTATTAGTACATACGAAGCTTGGATTTATATCTGACCGATTTAATTATTTGTTCATAACATTCAAATAACATTTGAACATTCTACTGTAACATTGTTCATGCTGTTCAAGAGTTGTCATACAGAAATGTTCTGTGTGCTTTATCGATTTCGATTTATCAAATTCGGACAATACATTTACCTACCAACGCAATGTATAGACCATGAATACACAAGAGTCATTCTGACAACCGGTGATTAATGAAATTATCAGATTATAACGTGGCATTTTTCTTATCAGATATATTATCAGCCCAAGAGCCGAAGGCTCGAGGGCTGATACTGACCGTGGGCTGATAATACATCTGATATAAAAAATGACATGTTATGATTTTTTCATCATATGCTAAAACAATGGAGAAAAATAACAGTGTAATATCCTTTAAAGTGGTTCTCAAGTATACGTAGAAGTTCAAAGAGTGAAAAGTTTACAGACGTCGGATGTCAAATGTAATACATTCAATATGAAATCTTTCTATCATATGCATCAACAGAGGCGAAAAACAACAGTATAATATTATAAGTTATCTACGTTTTTATCCATATACGTATATGAACGTAGATAGCGAATGTATCCCCGGTCTTAGTCTAAGTCTGGCGAATTATAGAGAAATACGACCACAAAGTGTAACGTGAAAGCAACGTTTATTTATTATCTAAAAGAATTTTATTGAAATTTGTGAATTTGATATATTTTTAACGGGATGTACAAACGATGTAGGGTACTACCTTTGGAAAAACCCTACAGGTAGTCACATATAAGAAGTTTTTAATCCAGAGACAGAGAAACGTGAAATGGTCGAATTTAGCGCTCAGTGTTGTGAGAGTTACATCATAGACGGTGTAACGTCAACGTGGGTCGTTTGCATAGCTAGGTCAGTGGTCCCATTCATCAGTATGAGTGAGTTTACTAAAATGAGTGCAATTTATCGACATAATAATGATAAGATAAAATCGTTGGTGGATTAAATATTTTAAATTTCAGACATCATGGATAAACTATAGAACTCAATATTTCACAAGGAACAACGATGAAACTAAGGGAAACGCGCGTGAAGTTCCCCAATGTAATGGGTAGCAACGTACAAGTATATTGATTAGCAATAATCATGGGCTATGTGTTGTGTAACGACGTGCGTAAACCAACCAAAATCCTAGAAATATACTAAGCCGGGGATAAATTTTTATATTGACAATAAAAAAAAAAACATTATGTACACTCTTTTGAAAAGACATCATTTGTAAAGTAACTTTCCAATTTATGCTTGAAACTTTGAAAAATCCATTTATTTGATCATTATTTTGTTTTTTGATTTTGAATATTTAGTACATTTTCCTGTTGCCCAATAATTGTTTTGTATCCTACTTTGTTATGTATTTCACGTCTGAAATAGTACTATTGAGATGTATTTTACGAAATTTGCCGAGTAACTCCGGAAAGCAATGTGATAACGTTACGGAAAGGCATGTGATAGCTGGAGGCATGTGATAAATTTTTCATATTAGTTCGCTAAACACTATTTCCGGAAATATGGAATTCACGTCAATTTAGTGCTATTATCATACTGTAAAAATTGTAAGTTATTTGCTCTAGGTATATAATAAATTACATTTAGGTCATAGTCAAATGCACCCCATCACACCTGAAGGTATATCTTACTCTGATTTATCTACAACATGCACAGTTGCCCTTCAAGCGATATTAACTGATATGTCAAAACCCACTGTTAATTTATTAACAACACAAATCTTCAAAGTCCATATGGATCATGTCAGTCAGATATTTGTTTCAGTTCCTTTATTCATTATTTTTTATTATTGTTTTTTGAGCTTATCTTTTGTTTTAATAATCTGTTATTAATACCGTTATAAGTTTTATTTCTTGCATGGTCTCTTATATTTTTTTGGTACACTAATGGTATCAGACCATCAATTCACCGAAATCCAATTTAGAACGTATGTACAAAAAAACCTTCCCTTACAAAAAATAGTGCTTTTGGTGTCATTGATCACTTAAACTAATCAACAAATGTACAGAAATGAAACTTTTGTTGAAAGAGAAATATATGCAGACCTTTTGGAGTCAAAAATTTCAAGTCCATGAGTTTGCATTATAAATTAAGGAATAATGCGCTCCTTTGTATACTTTTTTCCATAAAACCAAGGATGAGTTTTTTTAGTACTTGTTTTCTGAAGGTTAGTAACTCGCTATTAGACTTTAAACGATGTTTCAAAATTGGCGTGTGGAAAGGTGATATATGTACAGTTCTGGATATATCTGGTTTCGATGAAGTTAAACTTAAGGTTAAATATTTAGAAAGCTGTGAATATTGCAAACTTTGGTTGAATAGAATACGATTTTGAAATGGTGGTCTGACATGTAATGAAACTAAAATTTGCATAGTTTATATATAGAAAAACCTCCTTTAATCATTGAAATAAGGCCAAGATGAGCTTAACACATAAAAGGTACCAGGCTAATAGTTTGGTAAAGGAAACGAGCGATTCGGCTACAAAGGTCACATTAGTTGCGGTTGATTCAAAACAAAACTATGTTTGATGTGATTGACCGAAAAAATATTGGTATACAACCTATTACAATTGAGAAAATGACATCGTCCTGCAAAATGACCGTTCACAAATTAACCAGAAAATAAGATCAATGTTAGTTGAAACCTGTAAAATTGGCATTGAAAGCAAAGAATCATTCAATTATAATACATTGTAATGAAACGGATCGAAAAAGAAAAAAATGACGTTAAATAATGAAAGGTTTGTTGCTATATGAACCGTATAAATTTGAATTGTCCACCTAATAACCTTTCTAAACACAACACATAATTGACTAATAACACTTAGTAGCGTAAGAAAAAGAGGCGAACGTTACCAAAGAGATATTTAAACTCATAAATGAAAACAAACTGACAATACTGTGGCAAAAACATAAAACGATCAAAAGACAAACAATAGAATACAAAATATTATATAGAAAACATACGATTGAGTAACACAACCCACGCTAAAATCTAGGGATGATCTCAAGCTTCAAGTTGATCAATTAAATCATGAAGAAATTCACGCCTTATGCCCATTCACGTTTCTGTACACTTAACTGAATATAATTGAGATATTACACACAGAAGCAAGAAGGGTGACATACACATAACGTTTCAAGTTGATCCGTTATAACAATGAAGAGGCCAAAACGAACTATGTAAGGAGGATATGTACGCGACAAATTTTTAGATTCAACATATAATTGTCTAGTTAACCTTTTGCTTGACAATTAGAAATTCACCTTATCCAGACATAATAGCATTGTTTATGAAAATAAAAAGGTTTAACGTTTAAAAAATCTCGTAAGATAATACCGTTTATCCCGTCTTCTTTCCTCCAAATGTGACCTACCAAATGAGATTTACCACCGAACTGGTACATTCATGATAAACACGACGGATGTACAATGTGAATCAGGATCTGTTTATTCTTCTGGAACACATGAGACCACACCGGATATTTTGGTGAGGTTGGTGTTGCTCAGTCATCAATTTTATATGTTCTGTGTTTTGTATAATGTTTTTTGTCTTTGGTCCTTTTCCTTTTGGTAAAGTCGTTGTCAGTATATTTTCTACTTACGAGTTTAACAAATGTCCCTTCGGTATCTTTCGCCTCTCTTTTCATTTTCAGTTAGTCATTGAACAACGAAATGTTGCCATGATCAAATAGCCCTTATCTGATAAATATGTCTGTTAATGTTATGACCACATCTAATTGGAACATACAATGGCATTATTAAAATACTTGTCACTCAGATGAACTACTTCTTCTTTCATTTGACTCATGAATATATTGAATAAAACTGTGATTTAAACGCCTAACCAGCTGTTGCCTGAGTCAATTCATTTACTCCTAATATACGAATTACCTGGCTTATAAGTCGATAATATTTGTATAATACACAATATTTCAATATTCATTTCGTTGTCAACATTTCAGATCTCGAATTTGAATTCATTTGACTCAAACAAACTGTATATTAATTAATATATTAAACAAAGATTTTGTTCTAAAAAACGATAAATTAGGAATGATGGCCTTATGCAATTATGATCTTCTAACTAACTTCGGGAAAGCACTTCCTACAAACTCAAAGCCTGGATGTCCATCAACTAATTTTGCACTAATTGTTTTATAAATAGAATATAAAAAGAAAATAGTTCAAAACAATCTAGAAATGTGACATTTATTAGACAAATGAAATTAAATGATTTGTTTTGAATCGACAAGCTATCCAGAGACAATACGACTTCCGCGATAGTCACAGGGTTGAGGAAATTTAAGATATCAGGGATGATAATAATATGCAAATACCATGTAAATGGGTATGTAATAATGTTAATTGAATCTTAAGGCTGTCAACGTCGAAGGTTCGTAATTTTGATTGTTTAGAAATCTTCTTTTATTGTAATGTTTTTAAAATTGTAAATCTACTTATGGATTCTTACCTAAAAAAATCGTCGATACAATATACATCGCCTTCAAACAGCGTAAATGGTTTACCGTCCAGACATTTATTGCATGTACAACATCTGAAGCAGTTAGAATGATAAGACATGCTTATACCTAGCGTTAACTGAAAAAAAGTTCAGAATTAATCACTACATCTTCCTGAAGGTAATAGGTCTATATCTGAAATTCATCAACTGCCAATAAAACATTTTAAAGCGTCGTATAGTTATGTAGAATGACAGAGAAAGTGTTAAACATTGTATATGCATACCTATTTGTTATTGAGAAGTATAAATTATTTAGATTGATAAATGTAATAAAAAATACGGTAGGTAGGTCAACTAATTGTAAAGAATTTGATTTTGAAGGAATAATGACAGGAATCAAACGACAATTATATTATTTGCATGAACATGTTGTAGAATATCAAGTGTCTATCAAATGTTGAGCCCGACTAGATCGGTAGCCGACAAAATTTGACATTGTAACTGGCGGCTGGTCTTTTTATCCATTTCAATGTGCAGCATACCGAAACAATCTATACTCGTGCCTCCTTGTACCGCCATTTTTGCTAAAGAATTTCATTAAATTTAATAATTCTAGATGACAAACAAAATATTAAAACCGAACCAGATATGCATTCGGTGGCCATACACTTGTACCTATAACTGAGAATAAAAGCTAATTCAGTGTGATATCATTTGAAGGTTACGTTTGAAGAAATAGTGTAAAACTGGTAAATTATTAATTAAAGGATTTTGTTACCATAAATTACTTAAAACCTTTATTAATTTGTCCATAGATATTGAAATTTTGGTTTTGAATAGCACATCCATATTTTATTTATGGATAGCTCCGATATTTAGAAATGATCTGGGTAAACTTATCGATCCTTAAAATAAACTTCTTCTAAAAGGTTACCTATTCAACAGTATTTGAATATTAATTATATTGGGATTAGTATGGATTTTGTTATCAATAAATAAAAATCAAACTGAGTATTATGTTTATATGTATATGCACATGCATGTCTCTACAATCTGTCTATACTTGTATCTCGGCAATACACAAGGTCGTGTTGTTCTCTGACTGTTTATGACATCTTTAAACTAAATCCATTGGAAGTTGCATGTCTACTGATTGATATCTAAGTTTTAGATGCAAGATTTTTATTTTAGTTGTTTTTTACTTTAAACTAGCTGTCAGTGTCCGCGAGTTAATCTTTTAGAATGAGTTTATTAAAAGGATCCACAAGTTTATCCGGATCGTTTCTAAATTTCCGGGCTCGGTAAACAACATCTCCGTAAAAATGAGGATGTGCTATCCCGTTTGAAATAGGGTTTCTACATGAACAACAAATCGTCAAATTTTTTTTGTATCTATGGGAGAATTTAGTAAAGGTTTAAGTAATTTGTGGTAACGGAATTCTTGACTTAATAATTTACTGGTTATACATAGATTACGTTCGTTAAAATCTAAAACGTCACAACAGACACAGCCATAGCAAACACATTGTGATATATACATGATATAAACACCGTAAGAAGGTGCCAAAGGAACATCACCATCCAAAAAAAGAAAATTAACAATAGAGAACAAAAAATCGTCCTTTTTTGTAAATGAAAGCCCGTAAACAATTGTTACCACACAAGCTTGGTTTCACCAAGAAAGGAACACGGAACTTACAAATAATGATTTCTTGACAAGTTACAACCTCAATGCAAAGTTTGGTGGCCTTAAAACCTGTATATCCCCAATTTTGTTATCTATCTGTTTTGACACAAGGTATACAAGAGATTGATGATCATAATTGAACGTATTAATTTCAATCAAAACCATGGGCTGTAAGAAATTGTATCTTTATTCAGACTTTCCGATAACGTTTATTTTCTACTAACATTTGCATTATCCAAATAAATTAAAGCATTTTGAATACTTCGGTATTTCAGTAGCATCATACATACAGGCTAATTTTATATACTACATCGAATGGATAACATCAACGGTACTAACTTGTATTGCATAAAATGTAAAACATTACATGTTTAACCCACGTCAAATTCTGTATGTGCCTTTCCCAAGTCATGAGTCTGTTATTTAGTTGGTGTCGTTTGTTGATGTACACAATGTATATCATATTTGTTTTTCGTTCGTTTTTTTTTCTTCATATAAATCAAGCCTTTAGTTTTCTCGTTGGACTTGTTTTATAGTAAGTGTTGTCATTTCAAAGCCAATTTATAGCTGACTATGTCAGTATGAGTTTCACTCATAGCTGAAAGCCGTAATGTGACTAATAGTTGTTAAACTCTATTTGTTATCAGATTGAAAGTTGTCTCATTGGCAATCGTTTTACATAAGGGTAAATAAGATTTTTTTATCAACTGCAAGTTACTACTGATTTGAAGCATGATTAAAAGAAAAAAGACATATGGTAAAATTCAATTATTAATTATACTATGTATGCTACGTAAACGTGAAATCAAGTGTTCGATGATTTGCATGTATCTGAATAATCTATTTTATGAAAATCAAAGTAAGTAGTGAACTAAAACATCTAGTGGTTTGTGTGAGTTCGAAATAAAGATTTTGTTACTCTAGAAAAGTAACATTTCTCTAGACGCAAGGGCAATACAAGTGTAATATATAAATTTTATCTTAAAAACTTACCCTGTTTTCCCGTATTATTCCATTACAAATGTAGCATTTAACGGGCTTTTGAATTCCAAAAAACTGAAACAAAGACCACCTCATTTTAGTTATGTAGTGTAATCATAACTAATAGCTATTCAAAAATTAAATACAAACTTGATAAACCACAAAAAAAATTTTTTTGGGACAATCTTAAAATTAAATTTATTGATGGAAAACATTCTTATTTAAATTGTTCAACATACAAGTTAGTATGCTTGAATGCTCTCATAAAATTTGTACTAGAATTGTAAATTCATCTTATGTAAAACATTTTTACAAATGTTCATAATCTTATACTAGAACTATTATAAAAAATCAATACGACTAATATAGGGAACCACAAAAAGTGACATGTGCAGGGAGTATTTAAAGTGAAGTATGTATCTGGATACCAACACTGTTAACAATACTCTCTCTAGAATCTCAATATATATAACAATGTTGTTAAGCTAAACATTCGAAAAAAAAAAGGCAGTCGATCAATTGATTTATTGGTGCTTAAAGCTACCTTCAACACTATTAACTGTTTTGTGGCGGTCAGGTTAAGGAAGTCGGAGTGCCCGGAGAGAATCACCGACTTTAAGCAGGAAAACAAACTAACAAACCTGGACAATTAAGAGAGGAATCAAGGCAGGGGTTCCGCTGACCATAGCTCACTTGCAAGGTATGTATATATCAACGGACAATAAAGACTGCGCAACATGAACTTCGCCAAAAACTGGGGATGATCTTAGGTACTCCGGAAGGATAAGCAAATTCTGCTCCACATGTTGTATTTAAACAATGCAAAAAATAAAACAGATGTTTAATTTGAAGAGATTTCATTCACAATTGAAACATTTGGAAAGGAGTCTCTACCAAAAGATGTTTAATTTCCTGAGGTTTAATCAACCTTTTAATCTGGAATAAGGGGTCCCTGAAAAAAAAAAATAGAGGTTGCTATTAAAATTATTAATCCCTCTATGAGAAACTTGGATCGGGTTTTCTAAACCAGGTTTCCTGTTTGTCCAGAGGGGCTTATGTCAACAAATAGAACAATGCTTTTTGAAATATGTTTTAACAGAATGTATATACCAATTATTTTTCAATAGAAAAGAAAAGATATGAAGTATGACATGACACAAAATCATAACATGCACAGCAAAAAAAAATTCTTCCATTAATCTTTCATCTATACAAACATCATTATTAACCATAAACCAAACTTATCAACTTAAAATCAACTCAAAAAGAATGATACTACAATAATTGTGATTTTGATTTTCAACTTGACCCTTTAACCAAATTGTGGTCCCCAAAATCAAAAGGCTGCTTTAATTTCCCTTTATATTACATCTGTACATGTTTATTCTAGCGAATCCAGAACAAAATCAAGTTAACATCATGATTACAGTTTTAGACACACAAATGAAAGGACAGACGGACGACATGACCTGTAGACAAAGAGATGACAAAATGCTTCAAAAATATTTTCATTGTGCTTATACCATGAATAAACAAAGTAACTATATGTATTTGGTACAGTAAATAGAGGAAAAAGCGTAAACAAATATACCAGGTCTGCAGTTATATTGACTATAAAACTTACTTAAACAAACATGTATTTCACATCTTAAACGCTATAACTATTTAATTCCAATGCTAAATACCTGTTCTTGCTTATTTGTATTACTTAAAAAGTGTACATTTTTCTTAACATCCTACCTTTTGATTTTCTACATGGTAAAATCTTCCAATCTCATTATGATGATCTGTGAAATTTTGAACTGAAATAGAGAAATTAAACTCAAAACTAAGGAAAAGTCACAATACTTTATCATTTGTAAAATGAATACTAAAAAATGTAACATTTTTTTTGCTCATCCGCCCAGAGTACTTAAAATCACTACCATTTTTGTGGAGATTCGTTTGGATTAGAAATGTCTCACTCCTTTATAATCCATTTGTATTTATATCGATTTGCCTTGTTCATGTTATTCGTTTATTTGAGGTGCTTTGGGTTCGTGTGTTCCTAATTTTTTTTTATAAAAAGGTGTTAAAAGAATCCTAATCAAAACCAGTATTGAGGTTTTTTTTATAAAGGTACCCCTGACGTCACTGATTTTTGAAATTAAGTGGTGTATCAATGCACATGTAAAACCCTGATATATTTGATATATTTGTAAAAACAGACGGAAAAAGAAACAAAGGGACATTCAAACTTAAAAGTAGAAAACAAAAACTGACAAAGCTATGACAAAAAAAAGGAAAGGACAAACAGACAAAAACAACAAATTTCAGAACGAAACATAGAAATCAAAAAGAATGAGAAACACAAAGCCCACCAAAAACTGGAGGTCATCTCAGGTGATCCGAAAAGGTAACTAGATCCTGCTAACAAACCAGTTAAAATATGCAGCAGCTGTTTTTTCTTGCAAAGTTCAGCAATTTGAAATTGAAGGTGCATTGTTTTTGAAATAGAGAAAAACAATATAAGTTCAGAGATTTTAAAGATATTCAAAATATTTAAAAAAAAGAATAAATGTTTTCAAATAATTTAGTTAGTTCCGTTCTATACCATTGTTTAGCTAAACTATAAATTACTAGGAAACCGAGATTCCAACAACACCGTCAAAGTTTATATAGATAGATTTGAATATTATTCTATATTTATTTTGGTCACATAACAAGATGTATAGCTCTTTTCGTGTTTTGATACGTATACAGTCTTGGCTTATAAATATTCGGCTTTGAGCGTTCATGATAAAGGTAAACTAAGAATAACACACATGGCATGTATGATTGGTAAAGTGTTTTCCCCCATTTTTATAGCAAATTACATGTGTTGATACGGCTGCTGTTGGAAAATTAATCCCCGAGGAACCATAGGTTCATAAGTTGGTGTTTCGGCTTAAAACAGTTCTTGCTATTCAAAATTTAGTTATATAATTATGTACAATGTTTCATAAACATTTTAGTATACATATATATATATATACAAGTCTAAATTGAAAACAACGTTCAAACCTATGATTGCGTTGGATAAAAACCGCAATTTTTATACGTGTGCATGCAAAACAAATTTTGTTGTTAGAGGGGTCTAAAACAGCACAAACAACATTTTCAAAAAGACCAAAAAAGTGAAAAAGTATATTTTAACAAAACGCATTTGACTAACAGGGCGAACAACAAATGTTCTTAAACCCTGCTGACTGCCATTGGCGATTGCCAAATAAACGGATCACCGATGTAATAAATGGATCTTAATTATAAATTTAATACTAAACGGAAAACAATAAACTTGCGGAAAAGATGGTATACCGCACACAAAAGGTGCAAAGGTTTTTGTACACCATATCCGGATTTCAACAATTAATGTCTCTTCAGTGATGTTAGGAATCGAAACGGTATTTGGAAAGCCATACAATTTACCTCAATTTAGGATAGACTCTTGAATTTTTGAGGAGTCAAAATAGGATGAACGGATCATATAAACCCGAAGGCAAATATAATACAAGCCCAAACGAAAAAATATAAACAAGTCTAAAGTATATATATAATGTATATAAAACGTCTAGAGATTAGTCAACGATCTTTCTTGCGAGGGCTCTGAACTCTGACCCAACCCCTCAATTCAACAACGAGGTCACCACAAACTTTATAATCATGTGTGAACAGTGTCATATTGATGAAGACACATTAACATGAAAAATCAAAACCGGGGCTTTTCTATCTTTTGCCAAAAACACACAAAGTCAATAATCCAGGGAGACCAATTGTTTCTGCCAATGACCACCCTACAGAGAAAATATCAGAATTTATTGACTTTCATTTAAGACCACATGTAGACAATCTACCATCATATACAAGATACAACACATTATCTTAAGAAAATAGGATCTTTGAACCCTCCCTCACCTGAAACAATCCTTGTATCGCTTGATGTTACCTCTCTCTATACTTACATCCCCAATGACGATGGTATTGCCTGTAAGGAAGTCTGGAACTTTCGCAACTCCTTTCACCAACCAATTAAATGTTTAGTTCCGCTTCTAACTTTGGGTGTGATTGCAATAACTGCACATTCAATGGTGAACATTTTCTCCAGGTTAATGGAACAGCAACGGGAACAAAGATGGCCACGTCGTATGCCAATATTTTTCTGTTTGTCTTTATCTTCTTTAACAATGGCGTGGTCAGTTTATGTTTGATCTATGAATTTGAATGTCCCTGTGGTATCTTTCGCCCCTCTTTCATGGGAAAATTAGAACAGCAAATTCTTTATCAACCTCTCTCTTAGTTCCGATTCATCGACGATATTGACATGTAGTGGGATGATACTGACAAGAACTCAATGTGTTCATTCAGTGAAAGA
This sequence comes from Mytilus californianus, assembly GCF_021869535.1. Taxonomy (NCBI): domain Eukaryota; kingdom Metazoa; phylum Mollusca; class Bivalvia; order Mytilida; family Mytilidae; genus Mytilus; species Mytilus californianus. The sequence continues at coordinate 67,016,469 of NW_026262745.1, forward strand.
TGGAATCATATTTACAGATCTGTATTGCAATCCCAAAGACAAACATCAATATCTTTTTCCTATGAGTTGTCATTCTAAACATTTTTTTTAACATACAAATAAATATTCTTTATTCTTCAGATTGCTTGTTACAATAGATATAAGAAGATGTGGTATGAGTGCCAATGAGACAACTCTCCATCCAAGTCAAAATTTATAAAAGTAAACCATTATAGGTCACAGTACGGTCTTCAACACGGAGCCTTGGCTCACACCGAACAGTAAGCTATAAAGGGCCTAAAAAAACTACTAGTGTAAAACCATTCAAACGGGAAAACCAACGGTCTAATCTATATAAAAAACGAGAAACGAAAAACACTTATGAACCACATTAACACATTAACAAACGACAACTACTGAACATCAGATTCCTGACTTAGGACAGGTGCAAACAAATGCAGCGGGTTTAAACGTTTTAATGGTGCCAAACCTTCACCCTTTTTCTGAAACAATAGTGTAACATCACAACATAGAAAGACACACTATAAAATATCAACTGAAATAGCTTAATTCAATCAAAGGAATAATGAACACCATTGAACATACACTGAACAAATAAATTTGATCTATGACACAATGTAAACAAGTTTACTTCACTGACCAAGCTCCAATAAAGTATCCCTGTGAAATACTTTCTGAGTATCTAGGAAAATATTCAGAATATAATAAAATATATTTTTTTTTCTATTATATCAGTCTTTTTAAATTAATGCAAAAAACATTTTGAGATACTGTTTTGTTCTCATGCATGACCCTTCGTATTTCTTTTATAAACATATTGTACACATCTAAGAATTTCAATTTTTGCTCGGAGACATAATATGACTAGTAAATACAAAACATAAAACTGTCATAAATTGTTAAAACCATAATACCCCTGATCTGATATTTTGTATCCAAATACTATATGTTTTGTTCATACATTGTAATGAAAAGATAATGTACCTTCTCACAAAAAACTTTAAAAAAAAATGAACATTAAAAAAAAAAAATGCAAGTAATCTTCTTCTTCTGTTTTACTAAAATTGCATTTATCATTCTCAGATATTTTCCATCTTAATAGTAACTGTAGGAATAATATACTGAAATAGTTTCCATCTGAAAAAAATTCAACTTGTTTTCTATTAACATTTTAAATATAAAATCGTATACAAATGGCATATGTGGTGTTTATTCGAAGTTTAAATATCTTGTCCAAATATTAAAACTGATTGGCTTTGTATATTTTTGATCTACTAAAGTATTATAGAGTACGTTTTGATATTTTTTGCTTCAATTTGTTTATTTCGTCATCTTTATTTATTCTTACATATATTGGTTTTACTCTTAACGGAGTTTTCTTTTCTTTTTTCAATTTGCAGCCATTCTTTTGGAATGCAAGAGTTTAACACCTTAAACTCTGCAATCCAGTTTGATTTATAAATTAACTTTTCTAGAATAAATCTTTCGGATATTTTTCCCTCACTTTCCAATATGTCGTTAATATACACCAATCCACATTAATCCAGTTCGGGAAGATCAAGCGATTTTTAATATATTTTTTTCTCCAAATAATCTGTTTTCCGATACCCGAAAAGTGGTCAGAACATTTTGCTAAATCTCCTCTTGTTTTCAACCAACTTAAAATAACTTGTAAATAAAAATGAGGTGTGTTGCCAAGTTCATTTAGTGATTTTATGTTAAAGACAAGAAAGTTTTTACCAAGAGTGTTACAATATATAGTAGGAATAATCTTCCAGTTCGGCAGATCGGTTGTTGCTAATTTTGAGACCCATGAAGCTTTCAGTGCTGTAAAAATAACTGTTAAAATTAATCATTCTTAATCCCCCTTTTTGGTATTCGCCGATAAGTATGTTTCTTTTTCCTTTCACATGTTTTCCCTCCAAAATACATTTGAAACAGCAGCTTTCAATTTCTTTTAGGTAAATATCTGGAACATTGAACGAAGTAGCCAAACATGTAAATTTTGGTAATATTAAAGATTTTATGATCAATATTTTCCCAACCATTGTTAATTTTCTTTTTTCCCACGTTTTACTTAATGATTTCATATCATCTATTTTAGGTTCCCAATTTAACTTTACACATTGGTGTTTGTCGTGACCAAAATTAATGCATAAAGCTTTAACGGGTTTGTCTGTCCAGCGTTTGTCTTCAATTTCATCTATGCTATTTTTAACCGCTCCAATCCAAATTCCTTCTGATGTATTACGGTTTAACTTCAGACCTAAGAAAGAACCAAATGTTTCAATTATATTCATAGCTTTCTTCCGTCATTATAAACTAATAAATGACCTCAATTTCTGCATATTTGTTAATACCGACACCCCCCCCCCCCCCCCCCCTCCACACACACACACACACACACACACACACATTTGCCGTAGTTCCGTTATTGCAGTAAACAATTTAATCAGTATCCTTTTCAAGACTAGCCTTTGATTCTTCATTGAGATGTGTTTCTTGTAAAAGGGCAATGGAACACATATTGCGTTTAACCTAATCTATAACTCTTAATCCTTTTTCTTTATTTTGCATACCATTAACATTAAGTGTACATAAATTAATACTTATAAAGCATTAAATTTTGCTAAATAAATCTACTGCTATTGATTTAGTTGGAATATATAGCAGTTCACTAAAAACTAGGTGTAATACAAATAATGTGTATATTAGACTTTCTAAACAAATGAATTAAGTATTTTCGCAATTGAAAAGTGCACTTGTATATGTGGCAGACTATAGTTAAGTTTAAATGTAGAAAGGATTTAAAAACTAATTTAGAATTCATACGTAAATGGATTTTTGGAATACTTTTACGATTTTCTGAAGGAGAATACATTTCTAAAAAGGTAAGTCATTTTGGATATCTGTTCAATATTGTTTTTACTTGTTTGTTTATAAATTTCTTTGTTATCACTTACAACAAGCGATTTGTTTTTGTAATCAACTAACGGTAAGTTCCTAAAAGCATCTCCTTTATAATGTACATGCATATTTGAATCACATTCACTCCTAATAACATTATAAAAATACGTGTACACTGTAAGTAATGACTGCCTCATATACATACGTTTACAGGTTTTAAAAATGACAATATGTAATCTACCTTTTTTGTTTGTTTACAGGTAGTGTCACAATTTTATACGCTATAACATTTTTCTAAAAATAGCCCTGGGAAAAACCAGTATCGCAAATAAGCACAACATTGCTTAAAATTAATATATAACGTCATCGACAATGTACATGTAATCATCTGTATACAATAGAATTTGATTAAGTACTCATCCACTATCTTATAGCAACTGTGTATAGTCTCAACGTCACATGTTGATCTTTGTGTTATAAAACCATAATTGTTGTTCATTGTTTTCACTTTAGATATAAACATTTCAAATGTAATTAATACATGGCAAATAAAAGAAAGATAGGTATGCATACCCATGTCCATAATAATATTGGTGCAGAACTAACAGCTAAATAAATTTGATTAAAATTTATAAAGCGACAAAACAGTGTATACTATCAACTATGGTTTTCGGTCAATGAATAACTGTTAGTATCCGATAGATTTTCACTGTGGTGTGAAGTTGCTTAATATAGCATAGGGAAAACCAAGTTTTATAAAAACAGCTGATTAATTTTTTTTCTAAACAATGATAGTTCGTAAACAAATGTTTATACAAAATCTGATTGTTCATGATTTTGAAAATTTATATAGCTTTTGACCTGCTTAATCGTATATATAATACACCATATCTTTGTTTCTAATATCATCAATTGACATTTGATAACGACAAACCTTTGTATAGTAATACATATGTACATAGTACATATTAAGAGCGTTTTCAACACCATATTAACCTTTATCTACCATATCTTTTTTGAAAACATTCCAATATTTTTAAATATTTCATTATTTCTTAGATTAAACTCTATATTTCAGCTTGATTTTTTTTTCATTTATATGCTGTTTTTTTTTTTTTGTTTTTTTTTTTAGATAATATAAAAATATATTTGAAAATATTTAGTACAATTTGTCTTCAAATGTCTTTTTTTTTGTTGATAAGTTATCTAAATACAATATTTGAAGTATGATACAGATACAACAGTAATTTTGACAAGATAGTGATAAAATATTCTATGTTTTTGATTTCTTAGGTCCAATGTTTTCAGTAGGAGGTTGAGTATGACTTCTTGCTGTTGTTCTTCTTGGATTTTTTTGTGTTTTATCAATTGATTGTTGTGATTTGCCATTACCTGTGTTGCTGAATTCGGTATTTGCACATTCTTTGCTGAACCTGTTCTTGTATCACTAGATTTTCTGGATATGTTGCTATGATGTGATGGTTTCAGTATTGGTGTATTAGATGTTTTGTCAGATTTTTCAGAAATGTGTTCTTTTGTCTGAGCTTCAATGGACTGTAGATTTACATCTGCACTTTCATTTTCATTGACATTAACCTCTGAGTTCTTTTCATTCATATGTTTACTTTGGAAGTCAGTAGGGCAATTCATCATTTGGTGCCCACTTTTGTTGCATGTTTTACAAACCCAGTCATTTGGGCATTCATATATCAAGTGTTTATGGCAAGTTTTTACATTGTTTTCACAATTAATGTTTCTGTTGAACTCTGGTTGTCCAGCATGGAAAACCCTAGTCATGTATTTACCTATCTGCATAATTCTTGGTATGGTCTTGTCTAGTACCTTTCTGATTATCACTCTGTCAAAAGTCTTTGCCATTGACTCTCAAACATTCTCGGGAAAGGCTTTGAATCTCACACCCTTGTAGAGTTAGAGCTCTGGTGATTTGTCCATCGTCAGCGAAAGAGGGACATTTTTCACCTTAATACGAATGGTATTCTCTTGCAGCCTTCCAGGAGTTCGAGGATTTTGCAAGTACATGGGCACCTGCCCGCCAGGCAGGTAAAGCCCTGTCCCTAACAAAGACAGTATGTCCTCCTCGTTGTCCATATAAAGGCGCCACATTTCTCTTATCCGTTGAATACATTTTGTACATTCCGCAAGGTCTTTGGTACCTATAGCATTGTATATCTCTACATTTGTGATCCAAGAGATCTTTGGGGTTTCACCGAACAACGTACATCTTCGTCCTTAAGAAAAAAAGGTTTAACGAAGTTTCCGGGATCATTTACATTGCTTTGAGGTGTCTCAGTTTGATGGTGTTGAGTTTTACCAGTTACTACTTCAGAAAAAGATATCTTTTTACTTTGTTTTGATTTTGTTCACTTACTACATCTCTGTCAGATTCACTTTCTTCATTTTGTAGAACACTCAGGAGGCGTTTCATTCGATCAGCCGTCATACGCGTACATCTTACCATGTTACCTTTTTTTACTAATTATTAATTTTTTGAACGGAGTGCTATCTTAACAAGCCGTAGCAACAAAGGACATCACATCCTAAACATTGCATCAAGAGCATTCCCTATAACCAGGCCATACGAATAAAACGGATTTGCTACACCAATGATACTGCAAAAAAGCACCTACAAGAACTTTGCGGTTCCATAACAATTAAGACTACAGAAGAAAAGACATTGATAAAGGTTTCTCTCTTGCTAACAACATATGCCGAGATGAACGTTTACAATATAAAGACAAAAAAGTCAACAAAAAGGTGCTGTTTGTGCTGACTTACCATCCCAAATTTGACAAGTTATCATACCCTTTCCGTGAAAATTGGAAAAAAATCGAAAAACATCATTAACTATCCCAATGGGATCAATGAAAAGTAGTTGTTCGAATTGACGCAGTGCTTTTCATTTGGGTTATATTTAATATTAGTACGCAGTCTCTGTTGCTTTTCATTTACCTATGTCAACTCTACAATTCTAGAATTATACCTGTTTAACTAAAGTACGCAAACACATTCAATTACTAAGCCCTTTTCAATTAAAAAAAAATCATAATCAAATTGGTATTTATTTAGGATGTATAAAAAATAGCCTATTTTGTACATGTTGTAATCACTTTACCGTCGTCAAATTTGAAATTTGAGTACTAGACAAGCTCAAATCGGTCAGTTCTGTACATTGGGAAAGTATTTCTCTGCAGTCTTTGCTTGAATATCTTAACTTTCGTCATCTGTGAAATGTACCAGTTTATACCGTACATTACTATTGTAGTTAGAAACATATCTATGTAGTCTCTGTTCTGAATATCTAACCTACGTCATTTTTGAAGTTTTAGAATTGAACAAGAGTTGTTGTGTACGGTTTTAATAGTATAAATTTGAAGATTGTTATAGTTGAATCAGAATAGATTGATAAGATTCATTTTACATCATAAACATACCAATGAAGGATATCTGTTTATTACAGATAATAACATTTAAAGTTTCCTTTCTTTTAATATTGGTGTTGTTTTGTACACTTTCTAGGCGTTTATATATATATGTATATATATTGTAAAAAATATCGACGAAGGCTATTTGTTCAGTCGAAATATTTGTTAATTCGATTTTACAACATAATCTTCGTATATTACTATCTTATAGTAGTATCGTTGCCCAAATCATAATTCATAATTATATTTTTTTTCTTATCTGCGCAGTATCGCTTGTTCGAGTCGATCGAGTACATATCAAATTTGAGTGTTGGTCCCTTTTACCGACTTCTATGATATATACATAATATATATACATAATATACATACAACATATATAAAAATATGATTGACCAAGTTTACCCTTATTTTATACATGAAAAGTGAATTAGTCAATACACCAAAACATTATTTCAACATCCTGTGTTATTCAATTTTCCTATACAAAGTTCATATTCAAAGCAAAATTGTATCTTTAAATTTTGAAAATATATAGCATTAATATCAACCTGTGACAGTGAATAATATGGTCATCTTAAGGAACACTTGCTTATAACCCCTGTGTTGTGTAATTTAATATCATCTTACTATACTTATATTTTTACTTATAGATATAAGAAGATGTGGTATGAGTGCCAATGAGACAGCACTCCATCCAAGTCACAATTCATAAAAGTAAATCATTAAAGGGCAAAGTACGGTCTTCAACACGGAGCATTGGCTTACACAGAACAGCAAGCTATAAAGGGCCTCAAAAAAATACTAGTATAAAACTATTCAAACTGGAAAACCAACGGTCTAATCTATATAAAAAACAAGAAACGAGAAACACTTATAAAACCACAACAACAAACGACAACTGCTGAACATCAGATTCCTGACTTAGGACAGGTGCAAACAATTGCAGGGGGTATTAACGTTTTAATGGTACCAAATTTGCACCCTTATCTGAAACAATAGTGTAACATCATAACAAAAAAAGACACACTATAAAATATCAATTGAAATGGCTTAACTCAATCAAAAGACATATTAACACAAGTGGACATACACTGAACGAAGAAATTAGATCTATGATACAATGTAAATACAAAATCAATAAAATAAGGGATGAATAATTAAAGTAGCAGTAGGTGCTTGTATTATTGAGACTTGTTTTCCATGAATGTTTCCGTGTTTGCTGTAAATTGGTTCTTGTTGTCACGCTGTATTTAGCCAATCAAGCAATACAGTTGTTATAAACACAGATTTTAGAGGTGCTATTTTAGGTAAAAGCGGGAACACTATACACATTAAAACACAGAATTGACAATGACATATTTATAGTATTTACCTTCTGTCGGTATTTGGAAGTCTGTAGGAAGAATGTCACATGAAAATTCGCTCGAACATTCTTCATAGTTACACAATTCATCGATTTTACGGCTGTGTTTATTCATTGCTTCCTTCATTGTTTCAACACCATCTTTCAGTAATATAACAGCTTGTGTTAAAAATTTTTCAGACTCTTTCAGTTGACCTTTGGCTGCAGAGATATCATTGTGAGTTTGCTCCTCAAGAATCATCACAGGCTTTACTATCAATTCTTCCATTGTGTCTTTATACATATGAAATGTTCTCTGTAGTTCTTTAACTACGTTCCTCAACGACCGATTCCTACCTAGTATTGTATGTGTATCCGTCGAAGAAGTGTCCACAGTGCTTTTTTCACTACTTGCAGTATCGTCATGAACATTATGTTCTACGTCTTCCTGTGAAGCTCCCCAAGCTGCCATGTTGTCAAATGGCTACTTCCGTATTCACCCGTGGATTTTAGGCTTATTTATAACTTCCAGTAATCTACTTTCACAAGTACCATATGGCTAACTTATGAAAAATATCAATATTGTACACGTAACTGTAATTTTAACGATAAGAATCTGCATTTCAAACAATAAATACTCGATATTGATAAACTATCTAATTCCTTTATTTACAAATTAGAAATTTAAACACCTTACCTGAGTGTTTTTTCAATAGATATAGACAGGAACGGATCTGCAAAAAATCTTTTATGAATGTGTTTTATTCGTACCGGATCGTTATGGATAGGTGACATATGTAAAGTACAGATAATGAAATAGTTATAGAGATATTGAGATTTATGCAACAGTACTTATATAAGATGTAAATATACGAAGATGATGTTATTAAATCGTGTTGACAATTATTTCGGTTGAGCAAAAAGTCTTTGTTGTGTCAATATTTTTTATCAAATTAAAACAAAACTAGTTGTTCATGTTTAAAAACTAGATCATTAATACAGGTATTTTTTTTACTATTGATTAAACGTCATAGTTAGCAAAATAAATATAGAACTGTCAATTGTATTATTCAACGACGAATGTTGTACATGTAGATCTGACGGTGCAATGCTACATTTTATTTTACTAAAATTAATCTATTTGAATTCGTTCACATTTAAATGAACGAACATCTTTATTAACCATATCTTATTTACTTAAATCCGATCGTAACTTGTCTGGTTTAAATTCCTTGTTTTCCTACTATGGCGATTGTTAAACGTAACTCACGGTATTGGTTTTACTCAATATTATGGTCGAACTATCATTCTAGTTGTTTTCGTCATTGTTGTGCAAAGCTGAATAACTCTCTGGCAATCATATATCATGCCCTTATCATCATTCTGAATAAATCGTTTTTCTATCAATTATTATAGACGTTTATTCTTTTACTGGTTTATTTGTAGTTTATAATACAACTAACAATTTGCACCTGATCATACAATATGAATTTTGTTTCAGCCATCAAAATGGCTTAACAGGAATTATAACAATAATATTTAACTGTTTAAACTTTGTCAATTTAGAAGAGATTTAAACATTAACAAGAAAGTGGAATTCTTTGCGTGATAAATATAATGCACACATAAAAAACAGTATTTTTAAAGCAAATAGTGGATTTAAATTTTTAAAAATAATAGTAGTAGCACAATCATGTATACACTCGTTAGATTAAATTCAGCCGGCCGGATATCGCTTAGCGTTAAGCGTTTTAAAAGTTATATTGTTTTAAAAGATAAAATACTTTCACTGAGAACTGTTTGTCGACAGTTTTGCTAATACGGTTATCACAGTGAACCTAAATAAAAGATAACACAATTTGATAAACACAACAGATTCCATCTATAAAACAGGCTGCTACATTTTGTTCAAATATCCTAAAAACAAGTATTCATGTTGCAGTATTTCAGTACCACATCGCTCAGTTGATATTATATTCCATATCTCTAACAATAGGTGAAACTTGTATACGAGTTTAATGCAGTAATTTTAGTTATGACGTATCATGCGTGCAGTCAATCTCAATTGAATTCTGGTACGTGCAAATATATGAAAATGAAAACAAGTACTACTAGGTAAAAATGCATTCAAACAAACGTCTGTAATACATATCGAAATCTGATTATGATATGTCGCTCTTCGATAGTTTTAAATTGTTCCAGATCCAATACAATACGGGGTAATGGTTTATACATTTAAATTTGTCTAACGACCCCGGACATCAGAATCGACATTTATCTTGATATTAATCGACGGGGAATCTATTTAAATCATTAACAAGTAAGTCTACGTGTATTGGTACACGTTAAAGAATATTTAGTTTTCTTAAGCGCCATTGTGTCCTCAATGAACATTGCGCTGTGTAAAGATAATGACATATATATCGTACACGTATTTTCAATATTGCCATATTAGCGAGAGGTTTCTCTAGGCATTAAAACAGGTTCAACGCACCATTTTTCTTCATATGACTCTACAAAATTTGTAATAAAGCATACAACAGTTGTTATCACATTTTCCGTTTCTATCTACGTTGACATTAGATTTTGTAGTAGTTCAGTGTTTCTGTTGTTCTTTTATTTTTCTCCAATAGTTGATTTGTTTCCCTCGGTTTTGGTTTGTGACCCGGATTTGTTTTCGCTTAATCGGTTAATCACTATTGAACAGCAGTATTCTACTGTTGCCTATATTTAGGAAAACCTGATATTGCCACAAGTGTCAGTAAAAACACAAAGGAAAAAAAGTAAAAACAAGCATTAACAAACGCAATTATTAATATAAGGACACGAATGAAATTGTCTTTTTTACATTGGGAAAATTTGAAATTTTCACAAAAAAATGTTTTGACATACACGTAACATACAGCTTAGTGTAAAACATTTAGCAACTGATTTACTTTCAATATACATGTACTTGATGTCACAACATCTTTTTTTTTACTCAATATTTTATAATTGTCAATGCACATTTTTTTCATTTTTTAGCGCACCGATCTAGAGAATAAAGATTATAAAAAAAATATTTAAACCCTGCAAATATTTATATGCCAGGATAATCATCAGTGCTTTTCCCGTGTTTTAACTTTGTTTTTTTTTGTACTATTTGAGAATTATTTGTTGAATGCAGATCTTTGATATCTACTTTTGATTCAGTTTGTAGACTCGGTATGAATTAGAACTGGACATTTTCATATTTCATGCGTTTTTTCGACTGTATTTGACTTCATTGTTATTGTCTTGTAAGGTTCTTATCTAACAATGAGCATCTGCCTTTATTTTCAAAGGAACTACAAAAAAGGTTCAGCGGGATAACGTTTGCGTTAGAAATTGTTTTCAAAGGGTATATCATATTTCCAATATTGCAAAGTATGTATCTGTAAAACCATAATAGTTTTTAAATTTATAAAACAATACTCGTAACAATGAATGGGAATCGGATTTCCTATTGATCTTGACTAACAACAATAATCGATCGCTTTTATCGTAAATTGATTATGTTTGAAATATAACAAAAGTATTCATATCGTATATTTTCAATTGAGGAAGTTTTTAATGAATTGCAAAATGAAAAACAATAATGACTTAAATGATGACATATTGCTAGGTCGTTCTTCATGAAGACAAACTCTATATGTGTGTCACTTACTACATACTTCTAACTCCAGCATTCACATGTATTTAGAAAAAAAACAAACAGAGAATGAAAACATCTGTAAATTCAGCATAAATAAAGAATCACACAAAGGACAAAAACTTAAGACCAAAAAGTAAGAAAATAAAATCAAACTGATGGTGCATGTATGTCTGTCGGCCTTTTCTCAGTTTAATATCTGAAGTCCTGTCTGTTTGTATATCACAAATTCTTCTTCATTCTCGTATCCCCAAGTTATATGACCCCTTTTTCGAGTCTGGTAAGGAGGAGTATCTACAAAGTAGTAGACTTTGTTTTTCAATAAATCTCCTACGCATACATGTTGTTGTGATAAAGGAAAAAGTAATGAAATGTTGTATTGACATCATTGCAATCAGATACATTTATAGTGTCCAGACATCGTTATGTTAGTGGATGTTTTTACGATTGATTTTAGTAAATTGAAAATACAAAAAGATTACAACGTATATGGAAAAGACAGAAAAAAGAAATTAATAATTCAGATTACTTTAAGTATCATTTTTGTATCGACTTATCTGCTATACTGAGGACCTCATCCTATATAATTTCCGGTTTTTAAAATTATATTCATCAAAAATTATCCACGTCATCTGTACACTAATATTGTAATGTTTATATTGAACAATACTTTGACTGCATCATGGATTTCATTCAATTTTTGTCCTTATGTGCTTCCTTCGGGATATGCATTTCTTCTGGAGTATGCAGCAATCAAGCTATGTATTCATTGTTATTGGTATTCAATGTTATGAAAATGTTACGCTGTCATTTATACAAAACATTTATAAATTTGTGTCTCCTTATATCGCAACTAATTTCAATTAAATAAGTATTTTTTCTGCACATGCTGCAAATCATTATTGGTTAAAGAAAATATTAAAACTTCATCGTTCTAAGTATATCATGCATATGTTTTCAAATACATTATCTAAGTAATCTTTACAAGGTTCGTTATTTAAATACATTTCAATGATCTTACGAACACAATTCACATAGAATATGAATTAGTTATCATTCCCCTTTGATATCTTTCGCCCCTTTAGGCCAAACTTTCTCCCAATTGATACGATATTCCCGGGCTTGTATTTCCTATCATGATTTCCTTGATAGAGGGTTGCTGCTCACAAGAAAGCTATTAAACCCAGAGGTCCAAATGGTGAAGTTAAAATCATCCCTTTGTAGATTTTACGGACGCCATCACGAGTTTAGTTGACCGTTATGGAATAACCGTTTCACAGATGATATAGGATATGTTCCTTATGTTCGAACTACAATCCCCTTCCCTTTTCACGAATGTGACCTATCGAATAAGACTATTTACCGAATTTGTAATAACATGAGCAACACGACGGGTGCCACATATGGAGCAGGATCTGCTTACCCTTCCAGAGCACTTGAGATCACCCCCAGTTTTTGTTGGGGTTGGTGTTGCTCAGTCTTTAGTTTTCTATGTTGTTTCCTCTGTACTATTATTTGTCTGTTTGTCTTATTCTTTTTTTAAGCCATGGCTTTGTCAGTTTATTTTCGATCTATGAGCTTGATTGTCCCTCTGGTATCTTTCGCCCCTCTTTAAGGAACGATTTTCATCATTGTTTTCGTTTTGCCTTTCAACTTGGAAACTATATAGGACAGAGAATAAATAGTAAAATAAGCAAGACACAATCTATAAATATTTTACACGGACAATATTAGTTGTTAATGAAACAACTATTAATCAAAGCTCAAATGAAGTGGATGTAAGCAAATAAAAACAACAATACGGCCTTCAACAATGACAAAACCGGTACCATATAGTCGGTTATTAAGGCCCCGACATGAAAAACCTGAAACAGAAAGCAACCGCCTAAGTTATAATTATACAATATACGAAAACAAAATTGGAGAGACATGAACAAACGACAACCTCGAAACTACATATCCAAGCTTGGGACAGGCTCATTGATTACCGTAGCCGTATTTTGTCAACTTCATACTTGCTTGGCTTTCTAACTATTTTGATTTGAGCGTCACTGATGAGTCTTATGAGGACGAAGCGCGAATCTGGCGTATCAAATTTTAAGCCTGGTACCTTTGATAACTATTTACACCACTGGGTCGATGCGACTGCTGGTTGACGTTTCGTCTCCGAGAGTATCACCAGCCCAGTAGTCAGCACTCCGGTGTTGACATGAATATCAATTATATGGTCATTTATATAAAGGTACTGTTTGCAAAAGAACAAAATAATCAAAATACTAAGGATTTTCTTATCCCAGGCATAGATTAATTTAGCCGTATTTGGCACAACTTTTTGGAATTTTTGGTCTCAATGCTCTTCAACTTTATACTTGCTTGGCTTTCTAACTATTTTGATCTGAGCGTCACTGATGAGTCATATGAATACGAAAAGCGCGTCTGGCGTATCAAATTATAAGCCTGGTACCTTTGATAACTATCAAAAAGAATGTGAACCCAAGATCTGCGTGTTTTGCCTATGTAAATCATGTTTACCAATATTTACATTTTCCGGTCTCACTAATTAGTGATAAGGAGACGTTTATCGACGAGAAGCGACAAAGCGTCACAAGAAGCAACTAGAAAAAATAATTTTTTGTGATTTTACTTTTTAGGTCTTATTGTCCTTACATGACAATATTTAGGTTTTTGACGTTTTGTTCATAATTTATAGAAGATAGAGAGAAACAGTAAACTTCGAAAATAATACTTAAGATAAAACCTATGAACAGCCAGACAATATCTCAACATAAATCAACATGCCAGAAGTTTTCAGTCGATTCCTCATATCAAATTTATTGTATCTGATACAGTGATACATGGTACAATCCGAATCCTAGGATTTTTGATATAGTACAAATCAAAATTTTACTAAATTTTAATATCAACATTTTAGGGTTCTATGAAAGTTAAAGATAAAATATATAAAATATGGTGGTCCTACTGTAAATTCCTTCATTTCGGATCTAAGATGCAAAATGTTAAACCTCATAAAAATGGACCAAGATTTTAGAAAAAAAAAAAAAATTCTTCAAAAAATGTTAGTGTGGGAATATACAACTAGTACTGGAACCCCTCTGCATAGGTCACTGATAAGTGGTAATGGTGTAAAGCCGTGTACATATGTGTGTATATTTTATGTGTTTATGTTTATTTGAATGTAAATGTGTTTTTGCACTTTAAATGTCATTGCAATTGTATTTATGGAAATGTTATCATCATTCTTAATCAAGGGATTTGATACCGTTTTACCATATCGTGCTTATTTATTTCACTTGTTTGATTATTGTGCCACATGGTAAACGTATCAAAAATCTCTGTAAATTTACGTATAAATGAAAAATATTGTTTCCATCTTTTTGTTCTTGCCGTAAAAAAAAACCACATTAGACGTATCAGCAATACAAGATCAAACAAAATATAATATTTATGATGCATTAAACTCTTGTCTGCAATATTTGAAAATGACCATTGAGGAAGATTTATATAATTCCAGTTGAGAGACACATGCTTTTTCGAGCCTCTACCTTAAATCATAATAACTGGTTACAAATCACCGTTATTAAATTGATGTAACCTGTATAGACTTATTGTGTTATCGGCACACACGAATACACAATGTAATATATAATCATTTGAATTTAAATTCAGAATACATTAAATGTGATGCAAGCATTAGTACATTGACATTGGCAGACATGTTGTAAACATGCATGTTTTCAATTTGTTTTGTTTTGTTTTGTCTTTTCTTAATTGATTAATTGAAATAGGAAGATGTGGTATGAGTGCCAATAAGACAACTCTCCATCCAAGTCAAAATTTATAAAAGTAAACCATTTTAGGTCAAGGTACGGACTTCAACACGGAGCCTAGGCTCACACCGAACAGTAAGCTATAAAGGGTTCCAAAAATTACTAGTGTAAAACCATTCAAACGGGAAAACCAACGGTCTAATCTATATAAAAAACGAGAAACGAGAAACACTTATGAACCACATAAACAGACGACAACCACTGAACATCAGATTCCTGACTAAGGACAGGTGCAAACAATTGCAGCAAGTACGAATTCAGTGCAATGACTGAGGGCAGAGTTTTTGAAATTTAATCTCTCTACCGGAAACACACCTATACAACATATCATTTGAAAGAGGAAACCTTGTTCTATAACAATATGCCTGTCTTGGACCTGATTTTATCATATTTTTTTCAAATTGAGATCGAAGGTCATCTTTACAAATCTGAAAATTTTGAATGGGTTCAATTTTGACATTTTTTTCGATTTATATTCTATACCTAAATACAAACGGTACTCATTCGGCTTTAGTTATTTTTGTTTTGACCTTAATCATAAATATGTTGTCATGAAACATTTCTCAGAACGCCGTTTTACAAACAAAACTATATAAGTCAAGTATTTAGACCGAAAAATGTTTAGAGCTCCATAACCATATAAATGGTTTTAATTTCAGGTAAAGATTAAGTGGCATGAAGGACAATACTTCATAATTATTTTTTAAAGTATCATATATTGGGTGAGGTATCAAGCCAGAAGCAGAAGTACACTACAGTCAAATATTACCTAAAATTGAATTTTTTGAATTTTATGTTTTATAGACTACTCGTTGCTTCAGGTATTTTCTTTTTCACAATATTGCTGCTTCCATAGCATTATCTACTGTTGTGTATTTAACCCTGGTTAATATATGTATTACATGATGAGTTTTACACCCATATCCCCCTTTATTTCCCTTGCAACGTACACATACTTCAAAAGGTATGCACTTTAAAGATAAGAAGATGTAATATAATTGATGACGAGACAACTCTCCACAAGAGACCATCTGACACAGAACTTATCAACTATAGGTCATGTTACGACCTTCAACAATGAGGAAAAGCCATACCGCATAATCAGCTCTAAAAGTCCTCAAAATGAAAAAAAATAGTGTATAAACAATTCAAACAAAAAATTTAAAGGCCTGAATAAAATAATGAACTAAAACACATATGATATAGGATGATCTTGTCCAATAGACTTGGTAATGTCTAAGCACTGTTTATGTTATAAATCGTGATGACATATCAATTGGCCTCGAGTAAATGATGGGTAGGAATGAAACAACTGAAGATTCTGGTCTGACATCTGAAAGAGTGCTTTTGTACCTGTTCCAGACCATATGAGTATTAGGACCGTATGCGTACTTTTTTCAATATACCATACGGTCGGAATGTACGCGCACAGTCTGCCTGATTTTACGAAGTTGGTCAAGTTTAGTAGATACAAATGTATATTACAGATCAACATAACTGAAATCTTACATTAATTCAAAAAGTTCAATTGTAATTGAAATAAAAAGATAAAATTCTTACTATTTTAAAAAGTCACGTTAATTTAATATATACAATGTAATCTCCTGTATTTAGCATGTCAGTAATACATGAAATTAAATTATGCTCGCTGAAATTGAAGTTATTGGAAGTAACAACAAAGTGCAAATAGAAAGGAATATGCATGAAGAAAACATGTAAGTGTAAAAAATCTGATGTTCCTTGATGGCGAGATTGCCAAAAAGAATTCATATAGACAATACATAATTCATTTTAATTGATTGAATGTTCGCCTATACACTTTATTCATCTATAATTGTAGATTATAATAATATTAATTTAAGATTTTGATAAATGCCTGTTAGTGCGGTGACAGAGGGCAGATATTTTTGAATTTAATCTCCCGACCGAACACACTTATATAATATATCATTCGAAAGAGGCAACCTTGTACTTTAACAATATGCCTGTCGTAAGGACCTTATATGGTCACATTTTTTAATTGAAGTCAAGTGTCATCTTAACAAATCTGCGAAAATTTTAAAGGGTTTCAATTTTGATACTATACTGCCTATATTTCTTCAAATTCACAACTATCAAATGAAACAAATTCATCTATAACTTACATTGATATGCATTTCATTCAACATTTTATTCATTCCAAATACAAAAGTTGACTTCCTTTAACAAGTGAATTGATTCAAACTTTCAGTTGATTGTTTGGGGCATATTATGCAATGCATAGAATAAACAACTGTCGTGTTTTCTTTGGACTTGAATGAGCATGTTTCAACGGACTTGAAGAATCGTACATATCGCAGAATTTTAACTAAAACTATCCACCAATTAGTTTGATTTTATGCAATAAGACTTTTCTAACAAAGTGTATTTGATGGATTATAACCAAAAAAGAAAATATAAACACACACAATTTTTGTACATATTTTAGTGCACTAAATTGAAACAATTGTCCATAATAGCGAATAAGATAGTAATTTCATATACATGATATAGGTTTAATACTATACAAAATTTGATAAAAGGGAAGTGATTCTGTTCCGTGATGAAATTGTAGTTTACATTATTCTTGTTCCATTGATATTTTCGGGTTTTTCTATATTTAGGTTCTGAAATTTTTATCAGTAACAAATTTTATGAAGTACTATATGCTTAAACTATTATGGGATAGATTTGACTACTACTATGAAAGAGAAACTTAAGTGTATGTCTGAATTTGCTCCCCAAAAAATGACTTCGCTTTTAAACAATCAAAAATTTGCTAATTTCATAGATTAGAATAAAATAGAATACCGAATTAAATATTTTGACAATTAATAATAGCTAGTTAAAAATACATTTATTAAATTTTCATTGTGAAAAAGGGGGTTGTAAACATTAAAATATATATATAACTAGTCATTAAAACGATTTTTTAGAAAAATATGACCATACGAAATTCTTACGACAATGTGGAAAATAAAGAAGATATATTTGTCTTCAAGAAAATATTTAGCAGTGTGTTATTAAAGAAGATTATACTGAATTTAGCCGACTTTTTACACTTCTGTCACCGCACTATATTGAAACACGAGAGAGATTTAAAAAAAAACCCATCCCAATGAATTGACAAGGTCTCAAGGTCTCAAATTTATCCAACGAATATTCAAACGTATTTTATTGATTGTGTATAATGTTGACCTTCAGACGTATTTTGTATATCACTGTGTTGCTGTTAAATTACCGTAGTAGAGGATTATTCTATTTACATGATTTAGCCATATTTCAGTCTCTCGGGTTCGAACAATATTTCAGTAAAATGTATCCACAATCTATTACACACAGTACTTCTGTTGCAGTCATTATGAACAGCATTCCATTGGATGTAAAAGTAAGCTTTTTTATTTGTCAATTCAAATTGTAAATATTAATCAAAAATTACTTTATCTATTGTGCTATTTCCAATATGAATCACCTGAATATATACAGTTGTGTTTATTTTTTCGTATATGGAAATAAATTAAGCGTACATGTCGGAAA
Organism: Mytilus californianus; assembly: GCF_021869535.1. Lineage (NCBI taxonomy): Eukaryota > Metazoa > Mollusca > Bivalvia > Mytilida > Mytilidae > Mytilus > Mytilus californianus. The sequence continues at coordinate 67,035,234 of NW_026262745.1, forward strand.
CCTTAAGATATCCGGTACAAATATTTTTTGAAGTAAAAAGACCTTATTTTGTATTGCAATGACAAGACGCATTTCCTATTCTGATCTATAAATACATCACATTTTACTGCTTCTAAATGGTCAAATTTTATTTTTCAAATGCAACGATGAAATGCATGTAACCTCTCGTTAAACAAACCATCTAAAAAATGTTTTGGTTGTGATTTACATTGATACAATTCGGATAGAAAATATTTTTTAACATTGATATGTTTGTTCAGAAACTAAATATGCCTTCAAATTATTGCTGTTATGGAAAGGACACAAAGCGCGTCTCTAACTGATGGTTTCCATGATTTTTATATTGGTATGCTAAGATATTGTGTAGGATTTGTACCATCGATTTAGCAAAACGGTAACTTAAACTTAATACCGATAGAAATGTACTATTAAAAGTGAAATATTACCCCCCCCCCCCCCCCCCCCCTACCGAATGTATGAAAGCATTTTGTCTATATATTTACGGAAATATTTTTTACAAAGCTATATATATATATATATATATATATATGAAGTTGAGGAATTGTCGTAAATGAAACGTGAAAAAAACAAAGCGACATTGAAACTATTAAGTCGAGAAACACTTATGAATAACAACCAAGCACAACAAAAATATTTCTCTGCCTAAAACAACCAAAACAAACATAATTACCTGTGTATGATATGAAGTAATTTTTTTTTCAAAGTTAATATTTTTCTAAAAATTGTTTAACATTTCACAGCGGTTTTATACTTTTACATTAGATTAAACCTATTTATTTACTTTTTACCTTAATTATTCATCTCTTATTTGTATTAACTACATGTATGTATTTGCATTATATCACAGTTCAAATTTAATCGTTCATTGTGTGTAAATTTGTGTTACTACGTTTTTTGATTGCGTTAAGCCTTCCAATTGATATTTTATAGTGTGTCTTTCTATGTTGTGATGTTATACTATTGTTTCAGAAAAGGGAGAAGGTTTGGTACCATTAAAACGTTTAATCCCGCTGCAATTGTTTGCACCTGTCCTAAGTCAGGAATCTGATGTTCAGTGGTTGTCGTCTGTTTATGTGGTTCATAAGTGTTTCTCGTTTCTCGTTTTTTATATAGATTAGACCGTTGGTTTTCCCGTTTGAATGGTTTTACACTAGTAATTTTTGGAACCCTTTATAGCTTGCTGTTCGGTGTGAGCCAAGGCTCCGTGTTGAAGGCCATACCTTGACCTATAATGGTTTGATTTTATAAATTGTGTCTTGGATGGAGAGTTGTCTCATTGGCACTCATACCACATCTTCCTATATCTATATAAAATAATTGTCATATATTGGTGAATCTGGTGATTTACTTCGTCGTAGAATGTCCAACTGGTTTCTTCTCTGCTGCTGGATCGTCATGTGTTCCATGTTTAGAAGGTACATTCGGTAAACGATGTGCAGAAATATATGCTTGTTAACCAGACCAATGGTATATTTTAAATTAAAGTACAAATTAAAAAAAATACAAGCACTTACACATGTTACATTTTATTTAGAACAAAAAGTAATACGAAAAAACAAAATATTACAAATGAAACTAAAGAGTAAAAGTACGCACATCATGCAGAAAAAAAAAGTGTGTGTTGATGACCACGAATGATACGTTGTTCCTTTCCTTTGTAGTCCCCGTTGTGTTTTTCATTAAACTAATCTGATATATGTATGGATGGTTGCTAAGTCGTGTAAATCATAAATAATGACAGATAAGTATTGGATAGATGTATATACACTGACTACTAGTATGTGAATGATGTGTGCCTTCATAAGTTTTAATGAAAACGACAGTGTGCAACTATGCCGAGTGTTTTGCTAGAAAGCTAGATAACCAAATATTTGTACGATTCGATCGTGTATGTAACAATGTTTTAGATTTTAACGAGAGAAATTTATGTATTACTGAAAAATTATTACACCAGGGTTTTCGATATCACAAACTAGTCAAAACATTTACTAAATTTTATCATCGGTATAAGGACATCATTCGTAAATATAGCTCAACATGCAGACTTCTTATACGTTCAGGTATTTCACATCCAATTTTTTATGGAAATACACTGAACTGCGGTCAAGCTTAACGAAAGGTCGTGCAACATAATCAGTCAAACAAACTTTATTAGATTAACTCGTTAAGGAACGATCGTTTTCATTGGTCAATTCAAACCTTCGACCTCACACCTGCGAAAATAGAACACGCGTACTATAAAGCTGAATGAACTGATCAGTATTCACGTAGCCGGTCAAGGTCGTTAAAAACTTCCATCGTCGTATTCCCGAACATGATTGTGTTCTTGATTATCGCATGGCAATTCTAGCTTTTATACATGTGCATGTAAAATTTTAAACTTTAATCTCAACAGTCACGTCGAAATATTTAATTCAACTGTCTCCTCTCAATTGGTCCTGGATTAAGGGAGCTACCATTTTATTTTGATTGGGGGTGAAGGACTTGGATGAAACATTTTGTCCTGCATTTTTTTTAGTTGTTATCTCTGTCCTGTCTTTCTATTTTTCAGTCTGTTAGGTCCTGACTATATTTATTCGTTTATCCTGATTTTTTACATAAATCGTCATCCTGCCTTTTTTTGTCAAGTTGCTCACCCTGCCTTATCTTTTATTCAATGGACTTGATGAATTAACGTTGTACTTGAAATGAAACCGTACTTAACTACAAAAATAACCAAATTACATACTAAAGATATTGCTCGATTTTTATAGTAAATGGGTTTGTGTTATAAACTGTCATGTTCATTATTCATATTCTTTCATAAGTTTTAGGATAGTGTGATTTTTTTTCTGATTTAGTTTACTTGATTTTGAAAAAAAAATCCCGAAATTCTAAGTAAATTCAGAACATGTAACCAGCCATGCTTTGTTTAGAGAAAAAAATGGAGATGGCAAACCATGGCACAGTGGAAGGAAATGTACTTTATAAACTCTAGCGATATACTTTCTTAATTTATAATTAACTGTTTTGCTATCCTCGGTTGAAAATTATATATTGTAAATATTTAAATAGTTGCATAGAAAACAATCAGTTTTAAAAAGTGTGGTTATTCACTAAATGTATTGATAAAAGGTGACTCCATTTTTGTACATACTTTTACAGTAGTCATCCTTAATTTCTTAATATTTCGTTTATAAGTTTATCATACATGTATGATTTTGTATTTCATTTTAATACGCACGCACGCCACACTTTACTTTGGCGGATTGTTCAACAGTGTTATGCAAAGCTCTATTCTTACGGTATGAAATTAAAGGATAAATTTTCAACCAATCAAAATCGAAAACAGTACATTTATATAGTTCCTTATAAACTACGACATTTCTCACAAGTATTTATTTATTTTTTAGTTCCACACATGCAAAAATAAAATCTTCGCCGATGAAACATTTCAAACCTTTTTACACCAACATGCCTTCACTGAATTCATTTGAATTTCGTGGTGACCATGATAGTACATTGCATAGTACATCTATATTCACGTGCACACATGGTACGATCTTTCGGGGACAATTTGCTCGTTTATGACACGTCATTTCTGAATGACCAAACGCTTAGCTTCTTTATTTTCGTTTTATAGCATGAAAACAATAAAAGAGGAATGTGCAACCCATCATAAATTTGAAATGGATCAGTATTATGAGATCCTTATTATAAGTAACTACGACATTGTCAGGATAATAACCTAGCGTCAATATGAAAGAAATTAAAGTGGTTCATACATTCATCCGTATAAAAGCGGCACATGTATTTTATTTTATCCTTATATTTTTCATAGTGCGGTACAAGTGCTGCATGCATAAAGAATATTACTTAACACAAATTATTAGTATAATATTTCGACCCCACTATTTGAAATTCACAAAATACTTATTTAATTATTTCGACCAAAATTCATTGTTTTTTACGTTCGTAGTAACGTAGTACATTCCATTGTCGGTCACCTGTGTCAATTCACGTGCACACAACAATTGTTGTTGTATTTAAATCTTTCGGCCAATGAAGTGAGACGTTACAAGTTGTTTGTTTGTGATACGCTAGAATGTTGTCAATGAATTATCAATCGCTAAACTTGACTGCATTTCAGTGTATTCTTTATAAAGCACAAAAATGTCAGTATTCACCTCTGAAGCTAACAAAACCTTTAAATAGACTTATTAAGAAGGGATATAGTTACGATACTGTTGTCAGGTCATTAAAGATTGCATATTTTGGCGTTAATATTGATTCACTTATAGGGTCTTTGCATCGGCACTAAACACATTTATTTAAAAACCAGTTGTTGGCATGACACGGATTATGTTCTTCCCATATATGTTATGATGGTATGATACTAAACCCCTAACGGGAAGGATTGTGCCTGATATTCATATGATGAAGACATAATCTTTCAATCAGTTTAATTGAAGTCTGGAGCTGGCATGTCAGTTAACTGCTAGTAGTCTGTTGTTATTTATGTATTATTGTCATTTTGTTTATTTTCTTTGGTTACATCTTCTGACATCAGACTCGGACTTCTCTTGAACTGAATTTTAATGTGCGTATTGTTATGCGTTTACTTTTCTACATTGGCTAGAGGTATAGGGGGAGGGTTGAGATCTCATAAACATGTTTAACCCCGCCGCATTTTTGCGCCTGTCCCAAGTCAGGAGCCTCTAGCCTTTGTTAGTCTTGTATTATTTATAATTTTAGTTTCTTGTGTACAATTTGGAGTTTAGTATGGCGTTCATTATCACTGAACTAGTATATATATTTGTTTAGGGGCCAGCTGAAGGACGCCTCCGGGTGCGGGAATTTCTCGCTGCATTGAAGACCTGTTGACGACCTTCTGCTGTTGTCTGTTCTATGGTCGGGTTGTTGTCTCTTTGACACATTCCCCATTTCCATTCTCAATTTTATTTATATTTATTTTGAATCAGGCCATCAAACTTATTATAACTATGATTACATGTATATATTTGCGTTAGAATTAATACATCATATTCATACATTTAAACAAACAATTGCTAGAAAAAAGAGGCGGAAGATACCGAAGGTATCTCGTAAGTCGGAAACAAACTAACAACGTAATTGCCAACAACCAAAAACGATCAAAAGACCAACAACAGAATACAAAAGACAACATAGAAAACTAAGTACTGAGCAAAACAAACCCCGGTGATCTCATGTGCTCCGGTGGGTAATCGGATCCTATTCTACATGTCACCCATTGTGTTGACCATTAAGTTACACATTCGATGATATGTGTTAATCGATCATGTCAAATTCTACGAAAAAGAAACGGATATTGTTTACAACAAATTTAATATATTCGCCGTCGCTGGTGTTTCATGAAAGGAAGTTGATACGGATAATCTTTATTCCTTCATTCATATTACATTTTGTTTCACATTTCATGAAAGGGGTAGCCAAAAAAGTATTACGCCGGCAGTGCGTCGATCGGTCTATTGTTGAATATCTTACAGTTTGGTTAATTGAATGTGTGTATTTCAGATATATAATTCAAACTTCTCGGTTAATATTTGTATATAATTGTAAAGGGAATAAAACATGTAAAACACCTTATTCTTCTTTTATGCCGACATCTAAAAATGTTTGTTTTATTAGCTCCTGAGGATTATTCGCTGCTATAGATAGTGTGTAACTAAGAGGTATAAAGTTAACAGAACCTATAGTTGAAAAATAATTTAGTCACTAAAATACAGACTGATCTGCCCTTATTTATTGATTGAATTTTGTTTGGTTAATGCTAAAAAGCTTCATTTTCGGGTAAAAAAAATGTTGATCTGTTAACAATCTTTTTCAAACTATTTTGTTTTTTTTATTTACCGTGGGACCGGTGTGATCACGTAAAAGGATGCATGATGTCAATTAATATTTCCAGCATTAGCCATGTTAGTCCTGCATATCCATTTGAAAAAGAAGGTAACAGTTTTTTTACTTTGGAGTTTTGTGTTTTAGTAATTGCAAACATGAATTGTAGTACGCTACCATTTTACACTGGTTTATTTCTACTCATAGTTATTTATCTAGATCGGTTTTAATAGTTGTAATATAATAATAACTATCTTACATTGTATGAAAACATAAACGTTATTTGTTTTCGGTTCGAAACAGGATACACAGTTTAATATCCAGAACCACTTTGCTTTCTACCTGTTTTCAAGTCTTGTGCACCAGTATAATATATTTTTTTACCAATGTATCGAATCATCTACTTAATAGAATACACAGTTACATATCTTATACACTATATTGTGAACAGATATACACAAATTTGTATGATTACCAAAAGCATATTCGTCATTACTCAAATTCTTAATACTTAATATATAAATATATATAATCTTATCATTAGCAAACTGGACTTTAATATCGAACTGAAACTCAACAAATAGTACGCCAAGACAGACAAAGCTTAATGGTGAGGTTTTTTAAATTCATGTTTCTGCATGTCGTTATATTCAGAAAAAAGTACAAAATTTTACAAACTGGTTTTTTGGCTCTTCGATAATAGAGTGATGTATAAAGTAATAATCATAGGACTGCATCGGTATTTATATGAGTTGTTAAAATAACGCACCCTCAGATAGTGTGCCTTACATTTTATCACCATGGATTCGATTGTGTTGCTCGATTGCAGTCGTCTGGATTGTAATACCGGATATTGCATTTTAATACTGCAATGAAAAGAAAGAAAAAAAAAACGGCTGACAATTATTAATTGATACATTTTAATATACTAGATATATGTTTTATCGTTAACAAATGCATTAGTTAGTACATGTTTTGCTGCATTCTGCTTATTAATTTTGAATTCAACTATACCATTGAAAATTACTAAAGCAGCACTAATTGATCAAACGATATTTTTCAATTTGGAGGTAGAAAGATCCGAGCGATAATGATTTATGTTATATGTACAGCAACAATTAAAATTGAGAATGGAAATGGGGAATGTGTCAAAGAGACAACAACCCAACCATAGAACAGACAACAGCAGAAGGTCACCAACAGGTCTTCAATGCAGCGAGAAATTCCCGCACCCGGAGGCGTCCTTCAGCTGGCCCCTAAACAAATATATATACTAGTTCAGTGATAGTGACAATAGGGATATTTCTTTTAATCGGCCGTAAGGAATGAAGTTTCAAGAAAAACTCTAAAAGACAAAAGAAAGATCGGAGAAAGCTGTTCGAATGAAAGGTATACCACAATTTTATGAATATCACCAGGACAAGCAGGCTGACAGCGCACACCTTTTCATGATATGTCAGTATATCTTTTTTGTATCTAAGCAAACCACAACATGAGCTGAATATGCTTAACATGGATAATATGGACAATATGCTATTAAACATGTCAAACTATATATATATATATATATATATAAACAAGTCTAAATTGAAAACAACGTTCAAACCTATGATTGCGTTGGATAAAACCCCCAATTTTTATACGTGTGCATGCAAAACAAATTTCTTGGTAGAGGAGTCTAAATACAGCACAAACAACATTTTCCAAAAGACCAAAAAAGTGAAAAAGTATATTTTAACAAAACGCATTTGACTAGCAGGTCGAACAATTGATGTTCTTAAACCCTGCTGACTGCCATTGGCGATTGCCAAATAAACGGATCACCAGATGTAACAAAATGGATCTTAAAATAATTTATTACCAAACAGAAAACAATAAACTTGCGGAAAAGATGGTATACCGCAACATGAGGTGCAAAAATGTGTACACCATATCAGGATTTCGACAATTAATGTCTCTTCAGTGATGTTAGGAATTGAAACGGTATTTGGAAGGCCATATAATTTACCTCAATTTAGGATAGACTCTTGAATTTTGAAAGAGTCGAAATAGGATGAACGGATCATATAAACCCGAAGGCAAATATAATACAAGCCCAAACGAACAATTATAAACAAGTCTAAATTGAAAACAACGTTCAAACCTATGATTGTGTTGGATAAAAACCGCAATTTTTTATACGTGTGCATGCAAAACAAATTTCTTGGTAGAGGAGTCTAAATACAGCACAAACAACATTTTCCAAAAAATGAAAAAGTATATTTTAACAATACGCATTTGACTAGCAGGTCGAACAACTGATAATCTTAAACCCTGCTGACTGCCATTGGCGATTGCCAAATAAACAGATCACCAGATGTAACAAAATGGATCTTATAATAATTTATTACCAAACAGAAAACAATAAATTTGCGGAAAAGATGGTATACCGCAAACATGAGGTGCAAAAAATTGTACACCATATCAGGATTTCGACAATTAATGTCTCTTCAGTGATGTTAGGAATTGAAACGGTATTTGGAAGGCCAAATAATTTACCTAAATTTAGGATAGACTCTTGAATTTTGAAAGAGTCGAAATAGGATAAACGAATCATATAAACCCGAAGGCAAATATAATACAAGCCCAAACGAAAAAATAGAAACAAGTCTAAATTGAAAACAACGTTCAAACCTATGATTGCGTTGGATAAAAACCGCACTTTTTATACGTGTTCATGCAAAACAAATTTCTTGGTAGAGGAGTCTAAATACAGCACAAACAACATTTTCCAAAAGACCAAAAAAGTGAAAAAGTATATTTTACCAAAACGCATTTGACTAGCAGGTCGAACAACTGATGTTCTTAAACCCTGCTGACTGCCATTGACGATTTCCAAATAAACGGATCACCAGATGTAACAAAATGGATCTTATAATGATTTATTACCAAACAGAAAACAATAAACTTGCGGAAAAGATGGTATACCGCAAACATGAGGTGCAAAAAATTGTACACCATATCCGGATTTCGAAAATTAATGTCTCTTCAGTGATGTTAGGAATCGAAACGGTATTTGGAAGTCTATTTAATTTACCTCAATTTAGGATAGACTCTTGAATTTTGAAAGAGTCGAAATAGGATGAACGGATCATATAAACCCGAAGGCAAATATAATACAAGCCAAAACAAAAAAATATAAACAAGTCTAAATTGAAGACAACGTTCAAACCTATGATTGCGTTGGATAAAAACCGCAATTTTTATACGTGTGCATGCAAAACAAATTTCTTGGTAGATGAGTCTTAATACAGCACAAACAACATTTTCCAAAAGACCAAAAAAGTGAAAAAGTATATTTTAACAAAACGCATTTGACTAGCAGGTCGAACAACTGATGTTTTTAAACCCTGGTGACTCCCATTGGCGATTGCCAAATAAACGGATCACCAGATGTAACAAAATGGATCTTATAACAATTTATTACCAAACAGAAAACACTAAACTTGCGGAAAAGATGGTATACCGCAAACATGAGGTGCAAATAATTGTACACCATATCCGGATTTCGACAATTAATGTCTCTTCAGTGATGTTAGGAATCGAAACGGTATTTGGAAGGCCATATAATTTACCTCAGTTTAGGATAGACTCTTAAATTTTGAAAGAGTCGAAATAGGATGAACGGATCATATAAACCCGAAGGCAAATATAATACAAGCCCAAACGAACAATTATAAACAAGTCTAAATTGAAAACAACGTTCAAACCTATGATTGTGTTGGATAAAAACCGCAATTTTTATACGTGTGCATGCAAAACAAATTTCTTGGTAGAGGAGTCTAAATACAGCACAAACAACATTTTCCAAGAGACCAAAAAGTGAAAAAGTATATTTTAACAAAACGCATTTGACTAGCAGGTCGAACAACTGATGTTCTTAAACCCTGCTGACTGCCATTGGCGATTGCCGAATAAACGGATCACCAGATGTAACAAAATGGATCTTATAATAATTTATTACCAAACAGAAAACAATAAACTTGCGGAAAAGATGGTATACCGCAAACATGAGGTGCAAAAATTTGTACACCATATCCGGATTTCGACAATTAAATGTCTCTTCAGTGATGTTAGGAATCGAAACGGTATTTGGAAGGCCATATAATTTACCTCAATTTAGGATAGACTCTTGAATTTTGAAAGAGTCGAAATAGGATAAACGGATCATATAAACCCGAAGGCAAATATAATACAAGCCCAAACGAAAAAATATAAACAAGTCTAAATTGAAAACAACGTTCAAACCTATGATTGCGTTGGATAAAAACCGCAATTTTTATACGTGTGCATGCAAAACAAATTTCTTGGTAGAGGAGTCTAAATACAGCACAAACAACATTTCCAAAAGACCAAAAAAAGTGAAAAAGTATATTTTAACAAAACGCATTTGACTAGCAGGTCGAACAACTGATGTTCTTAAACCTTGCTGACTGCCATTGGCGATTGCCAAATAAACGGATCACCAGATGTAACAAAATGGATCTTATAACAATTTATTACCAAACAGAAAACACTAAACTTGCGGAAAAGATGGTATACCGCAAACATGAGGTGCAAATAATTGTACACCATATCCGGATTTCGACAATTAATGTCTCTTCAGTGATGTTAGGAATCGAAACGGTATTTGGAAGGCCATATAATTTACCTCAGTTTAGGATAGACTCTTAAATTTTGAAAGAGTCGAAATAGGATGAACGGATCATATAAACCCGAAGGCAAATATAATACAAGCCCAAACGAACAATTATAAACAAGTCTAAATTGAAAACAACGTTCAAACCTATGATTGTGTTGGATAAAAACCGCAATTTTTATACGTGTGCATGCAAAACAAATTTCTTGGTAGAGGAGTCTAAATACAGCACAAACAACATTTTCCAAGAGACCAAAAAGTGAAAAAGTATATTTTAACAAAACGCATTTGACTAGCAGGTCGAACAACTGATGTTCTTAAACCCTGCTGACTGCCATTGGCGATTGCCGAATAAACGGATCACCAGGTGTAACAAAATGGATCTTATAATAATTTATTACCAAACAGAAAACAATAAACTTGCGGAAAAGATGGTATACCGCAAACATGAGGTGCAAAAATTTGTACACCATATCCGGATTTCGACAATTAAATGTCTCTTCAGTGATGTTAGGAATCGAAACGGTATTTGGAAGGCCATATAATTTACCTCAATTTAGGATAGACTCTTGAATTTTGAAAGAGTCGAAATAGGATAAACGGATCATATAAACCCGAAGGCAAATATAATACAAGCCCAAACGAAAAAATATAAACAAGTCTAAATTGAAAACAACGTTCAAACCTATGATTGCGTTGGATAAAAACCGCAATTTTTATACGTGTGCATGCAAAACAAATTTCTTGGTAGAGGAGTCTAAATACAGCACAAACAACATTTTCCAAAAGACCAAAAAAAGTGAAAAAGTATATTTTAACAAAACGCATTTGACTAGCAGGTCGAACAACTGATGTTCTTAAACCTTGCTGACTGCCATTGGCGATTGCCAAATAAACGGATCACCAGATGTAACAAAATGGATCTTATAATAATTTATTACCAAACAGAAAACAATAAATATAAATATATATATCACTATCTATTTACACGCCCACATCACCTGATATCACACTTGTTTGTGCTGTTCTCATAGATTGTTCTTGGCATGCAGATTTCATAAAAACTGTTGTTTGTCATTTGGTCATTTTTTATTTCCCCATAGTTTTGTCGGTTTCTCTTCTATGTTTGATTGTCTCAACTCTTTTGAGAAATAATAAAACACGCCTTTTATAAATGCAATTATAAACATTATTTCTGATATTATTTTGACTTATATTAAAAAAAAGAAGATGTGGTAAGATTGTCAATGATACAACTCTCCACAAGAGACCAAATGACACAGAAATTAACAACTATAGGTCACCGTACGGCTTGAACAATGATCAAAGCCCATACCGCATAGTCAGCCATAAACGGCCCCGAAATGAAAAATGTAAAACAATTCAAACGAGAAAACTAACGGCCTAATTTATATACAAAAAATGAACGAACAACAAATATGTAACACACTAACAAACGACAACCACTGAATTACAGGCTCCTGAATTGGGACAGGCACATACATACAGAATGTGGCGGGGTTAAACATGTTAGCGGGATCCCAACCCTCCCCTCACTTGGGACAGTTGTGTAACAGTACAACATAAGAACGAACGATAAAAATCAGTTGAAAAAGGTTTAACTCATCAGATGGATACAAATAACATACATCTAAAATACACACATAGTGGACGTGGCCGGGTACTTGTATATCCTAACAACAAAAAGACACTGAAGTACAGATCTGAGAGTACTCGAAGCTACTGACAGCTAGTTGAAAGCCCCTAACAACTAATCAAAATAATCATGTATCAAAGACTAAATTATCAATCAGTACACATCCAACATCCAATGAATTTAGTGTAAAGACGTCATAAGTATATATAAGTATATTAAAAGAGCATCGCTTCAAGTGCTATTCTTTATCAGAGCGATTTTAATTTAAAACACCCACCACCCCACTCCTCAAAAATCCATTGCAATAATTTTGTTTTCGGTGACGTATACTAGTTTTATTGATTTATATGTTGTAATGAAAACGTCCTCGTCTATAATATAAGGATGTTTTGATCATATTTGATAATATGTATCAACATGGTTTTTACCTCCCCAAAAATGCAGTTTGTTTTATTTATTCATTGTTATTAACACTTCGACCGATTTTGTTAGTTTTTCTTTTCTATGCTTGTTTCTGAATAAAATAATGTTTTTCTGTCGCAGTGAGAATGAAAGATAGTTTTTATTTTGGTTAATGATTTGCCATTAACAATGATTAATACAATCAATTTATCTTTTGTGTTCTCTTTTTTGCAAATCGCATTCTTCAATCGCACTTAGTCTCAAATATATCACGCACTCTTCAAATCGTTATTAAAGTGCATTTCAAAATAAATTTAAAAAGAATAATAACAGTGCTGCATAATCCAGATTATTATCAGACTTCAAACTGTAAAAACTATTTAGTTATTATCTCACCTTGCTCAAAAGCCTTGTGTAAGAATTTACCATCAAATGGTGTGTAGTCGTTGTCGTCGGTCATCTGCTATGAATAATAGTTTCGAAAATATGAAACTACTGAATGCATTTCAAACCAATTACAACCAAACGTTGTCACACTTTTTCAATAGAGTATGTCATTATAGAACAACGTACAAGCTACACTATATGGCAGTTATGGATAAATATATCACATGATAAAAAAACCAAATGAAAATCTGATTTTCATAAACCCATTATAGATGCAGAAAATGACGGCGCATTAATTTTCAGAAAGCTATAAGTAAAATATTCTAAGATTGTAATACCGGATATTGTATTTTTATACTGCAATGTCTTAATTCGACTAAAGTGGTCAAATGTCTCCTGATAGGAGATATAGGACATAATGAACGTTTATATCAAAAATGAACAAACGAAATTTCGCAAAAACATAACTCGAATATATATCATCAATAATATGTAAATCATGGCATCTCCTTGTAGATAAGACTAATCAAGAAATTTAGAAAATATCGAAAATAAATAGGGATGAAGTAGTTAGAAAGGGCAAAGTGCAAAAAAGTGTGCGCAATTTATGGTTGGTTTACAATATTAACTTGCTTTAAGGTCACCATTTTGAAAGTTATAGAACACGTCGAAGAAGGAGAAACAGTTTGAATTGCGACAACGATCAGCAAAATTCGATCTTAAAACAGGTCAAAATGGGTGAAATGATCCGTCGAGTCCTTAAAGAAAATATTGCCCTAAAAAAAGGTACCCATTTTGCGTTCTTTTACTTTAACTTTTTTTTAGAAGAATCAGTAAATATTGTCCCTTTTTGTGCCTAATACATAATATCCAGCTAACTATGTAAAAAAAAAACATGGACTTCTTAAAAGCGGTGTAATTCTTAGTAAGTCATAACAACGATGGACGCATTCATAATGACGTCAAATAACGTTTCCGATGAAAATCAAAGATTAAGATGTTCTCGATATGTCGTTCGATAAGGAAGCTGATATTAGCCTTATACCAGTATTTGAGAATTTTAATATAAGATAAAGATCTAATTCATGATGATGACAAGGAACATTGCATACTATCGAAGATTGCAACCAATTACTGTTTTTGATATCGAATTCGATTTGTCTTTTTCCGATTTTGAAAACTTTAATTATTGGGACAATTTTATATGGATAGGATACTTTATATGACCAACTATAGTCAAATTCCTTTATGTCGAAATATTACATTGTGGTATAAAGGAACAATCATAGGGCTGTGTCTGTAGTGTAAGGGGTTGTAGAAAGCAAGGGATAATGGCTAACGATGATGTTCGAAAATGATTCCTTTGTATACAATTTTTAAAAAAATGACGTGTAAACTTTGTTTTGTAGTATTGCCTTATGAGTTAAAACACTGGCATGTTATAAAATGAAATTTAGAAATATTGATGTTTTGTCGACTCTGAATCCTTTCATTTAATCGCAAGCAAAAGGACACACGGTCTATGCTTCAATTCTCTCCATGATCGATCTGGTTGAATAGGTAGAGACGACATCTCAACGTCCAGCCGACGCAACGGAGAAAATGTGGTTCGTCGTTATTGTTGCCAATCATCATTGATCTTACGAAAGTAAGATTCTTAATGTATCAACATTTTATTTTGTTTTACATAATAAGGCAACCACATTTATGTTTTGGAGTATTACGTGTTACATGTAATTGACTACTCTGTGTAATTTGATACTAAAAACATCCTTTCACATGGTAATTAGATAAAAGGATACCATCATAGGACAACATTGTTTCATTGATAGGAAATAGACGTTAACGTTAGCACCAACAACACACTATATTGTGTTGCTCCCATTCTTTATTAACAGTTCCGGTTTATTCGTATTTCCGAAGAATTTTCGAATTTCATCACTAAAATATTTTAAAGCAAAGAACTATATATCATAAACTGATCCATTGGTTTATTAAGTGTATTGCCAATGTGTATGTTTACTGACAAGTACACATTCCACCTACAGCAACTTCAGTTTTTTACGTTATTATTCATAAAACTAAAAAAAGACCATTTTTCATTTAATAATTCTGTTTTGGTTTATTAGACTGTTTGGTAAAGGTTATGACTTTGAGTTCACTCAATTGTTTTGTGAATATAAAAGAAAAACGTCAATGTGCTGTCTGAAAAAGAACTAATATTTCTCTTTTGTTACAATGCATTCGTAGTTTGTAATACATTGTTAAAACCTATGGCAAACTAAAACGATGATGTTCGAACATGATTGCCTTCGGCTGATGTCTGGTCCTTGGTCGGATTGTTGTCTCTTTGACATGTTCCCCAATTCCATTCTCAAATTTATTTAACGTCTGTAGAATTTTCTTCTTTGTTTTGTATACGATCGTGCCATCGTCCAATACATTTGTCATTATGACGTGTAAAAGTGAAATTATGTTTGAAGCACATCTTTCAATATTGTTACGGCCAGAAATCACCTTAACATTGTAGCCAACAAAAGATAAAAACCTCTGAAAAAAGTTAGATCATACAATTTTCATCTACCGTGTGCAGAAAAAAAACTACCAAATTATATTGGCAAATTGGAAAAGATTAACAAAAGTTTTATATCCGTACTAAAAATCTTCTGCAATTATTTGAAATCAAACAAAAATATGTTTCTCTCCGCCTGAATGCAATCGAAAACAAATTTTCATTTTATTCTTCATCTATTTGTAAAAGACGAAGAGTGCTCCTTGAAACTGTAAATTATTGAAAGACAGACTAACATTTTACCTGAGAGATAAATGTTTCTTTTTGTAGACAAGTAGCAAATTGAATAAGGAAATTTTGTTGAAAGAAAAATTAAATTACATGCACATCTTTCTAAGTAAAGTGGCAAACACACGCATATAGTGTAACGTAGATGCGAAAGAATAATTATATTAATGGTAATTTACCACTATTTTATAGATGAAAAGATTATCGGTCGAACACTTCACACCGTATTCATAATTTCCAATGTACATAATCTAATACAAGGTTTATTTATTTTTTTCTATAGACTGCATTCCGATCGAAGTGCACATGATTTGCTATGACCGTTGAATGTTCAGCGAACAATATTACATGATATGCAGGATGTTATCAATCGAAAGCAAAAGAGAAAGATTTAATTTTTTAAATCAGAGCATTCATTAAATTCAACATTTAAAACAGTTTTTTTTAGGCACCAGCATGTATATTTTGATAATATAAATATAAAATTGAGAATGACTGGTGTACTTATTATTCTATCTAACAATTAGCATTGGTAGTACCGGCAGCTTTCTCTCCCTGAGTGTTCCCCAAGGGTGACTTGGGAATAGAAATATGGTCACTACAGGTCTTCTTCCGACCGGCAGTAAAACCCTTGCCAAAGTGGGGCGTCCGTTTGGCTGTGCGGGATGTTTCAAGTACGCAGCCACGTCCGGGACATTAAATCCAATGCCTCATGTAGAGAGAGTGTCACGCTCTCTGCACTTTAAAACATGTGAGGGGTTCTTAGGTGGCCTGTTACAAGGCTAAATTTTTGTCCCTATCCAATATACCCTCATTTTCACGTGGCAGTCCAAATTTTCCCGACCTGAAACCAAGTTGATCCCTATTACCGGATCTACCTATTGTATTTATTGTTAATTTGTTCTCGTCCTGAACATGCATGAAATATTTGCCACTGGACGTTACGCAACCATCAATCAATCAATCTCCCTGAGTGCGGGAAGTCCTGTTTTAACGGCAAGCGGTAGGAAGTCACAGGACATAAAAGTCACATGATAGAAAGTCACAAATTTGATAGGACAAAAAATCACTAATAATTTGTTGACAAATGTTTGAATATATAAGAGAAAGATCTTGAAGTAATTACTTTTTATTACATATATAGTTTTTTACAATTTAGGAACTTGTTCATGAGCCTTGATAATTAAATATTTATTAAATTGTAATCATGCAAAAGGATATATTTTTTAGCACCATGAAGCCGTTTAGGTTCCAAGCCACTTTTTTTTTTAAATAAGTATTTTCCTATTCAAAGAAAATAATCTCAAAAATTGAATTGTGACTTTTTGTCCTGTGACTATTTGTCCGTGACTTATTGTCCTGTGACCTTCTGTTCTACATTCGTTCCAACTTTATTCATACATAATGCGTGCTTGTGGAAAAGAAGTAAATATCAATCTCGAATGAGTATGTTGGGTTGTTGAACAGAATGTAGGACAGAAAGTCACGGGACAAAAAGTCACAGACAAAAAGTCACGGACAAAAAGTCACAGGAAAAAGGGTTGTTGAACAGAATGTAGGACAAAAAGTCACGGACAAAACGTCAAAGAACAAAAAGTCAAAATTCATTTTTTATGATTATTTTCCACAATGTCATCTGTGTCTTTTTCTCGACATGAATGTTTAAAGAATATAAATAATGGAATCAATTGTAGCGTAATGAACTGCATTTGAACCTAACTTTAATTTTCTGTTGAATCAGTTGAACATCTAAGTGGTCATCGAAGTGTAATACTGGACATTACTTTTACGATCGATACAATACAATCAATGCATTTCTATCAATCATTTACTTTAGTTAAAGACTTTTGAATGTAACAATATGGTATACATTTACTTAATTTGTGTATTTTTTTATCGAAATGAAATGTTATAAACTACTGCCGGTTATTAGTACACATCAGTTCGTTACGTACGTTTTTTCATAGCTTTTTGGTCGATTGCGAAAAATAAAGTAAGCGTCTCACTGTTTTAAAAATGAGAAGTTTAAAACACTGCTGCTATGAAAAAGACAAATCTGCTACGTAACAGAAATATATACCGTATACTAGATTTATAATTATGTACATTTTCTTTTTACCAATCGTTTCTTAACTTGTGCCATTTTATATTTGTCTGTAATATAATTTATTCTTTTATTAGTTCTTGCTAAAAAAACTTGATGGAAAAAATGTCAGAGAAGTATCAAAATCGGGCTTTATAAGTACCTAATGGTAAATATAAACTGTAAACTAATTGATTAAAATATGCTTGTATTCTTGTTGCATTTATTTTGAAAAAAAAATGTTTTATAATTTTACCCTGTATATCCTTATATATGATAAAACATGGAAACATATTTCATTTTACTTTCATGGATAAAACAGCCACAGCGTTTCATGGGTATTTATAATTATTTAGATAGTGTGTGACAATCCGTTTCGGTTGACTGCTCAGATAATCCGTTTATTGAAATGTAAATAACTTTCACCAAACATCTGTCATCTGTCAAAAATTTAAAAAAAAATAAAGTAAATCAGATGGTAGTACTCAGACTATATCTTCCCTGACAAATTTTGTAAGGCTAAGAACAATTATTTTACATTACAGACGAAAATTTGTTTAAGAACAATTTTGAGATATATTGCTAATCATTATATCTTTACAGACGGAATGAATAAATACAGGATTACTTAATGCCAGAAAGCACGACTGCAAAGTTTTTATTACTTGCACACTTTTCCGGTTACAACAATTTTTCTTTCCTTAAATAACCAATTAAATGTGAAAAATTCTATCGGAAAAAAAATGAATTATAAGTTTGTATACGTTATTTAATGAAATAGACATACAATATTACATTAAAAGACCGCAAAAGAATATCCTCCAAGCTTTTCCGATTTTATTCATAAAGGGGGAGCAACCCCTGATAAACATAGAGAACGTGTCGCCCGTTTTACATCCGAATATTTAAAATCTTAACACGACTAACACGATCTTACAAAATCTAAACAGCATTTTTACCTTTGGTCTGATTTGATCTGAACGGGTGTTTTATAATAACAAAAGGTACAACGCTTATGCTGCTGTTCGTCTTTACAAAGTCACAGTTAGCGATTATTCACGACAATATATTTCATTGGTATGATATGAAGTCACCCAGATTTGTAAGGACCGACACTTTATCAGTAATTCACGTACTTCTTAAACTTTAACCTGGTCATGTTAGACATGTCGAAAAAAAACCCTTCACAGATACACAAATCGACGTTCATACCGTACTCTAACTAAATGATCAAGGGGCGTATCAAAAGGTCAAAATATTCTGAACTTTTATTGTAAAAATAAATGGATTGCATCTCGTTTTATATCTTGTCAGAAAAGAAAAAGTTGCAAAAAACTGGTCTTATATATTCAAAACCTACTTTTCTATTGCGTGAGTGAAAACGGCTACTTTGAAATGGTAAAATGGTTGATTCCGTATTTGAAATTGAATTCTTTTTAAATACGGCATCACTTTGTTTTCAGGTTTATTATTATTTTCTTACAAGTATCGTCTTATATATTTTCTTTCTTTTTTCTGCCTGCTTATACCGAAACAATTTAATCGCAATTGATACTAGTAACTAACAGCCTGCCGTACAAGTTTTTGATAAACCACGGATTTTTTAACCATGGCTTTACTACGTTCAAACATGCAACACATGTTGGTAGAAAATTAAGAAAACCGTCTTGTATGTTTGTGTGAAAACCAATAAGATCATTGCGTTCAACCTTCAAATAAAGTTTATTGATAAGAATGTATATTGTTGTCAAGTTGCATTTCCCTATTTAAAGGGGAGAAGTGTGAATTCTTCAAAAAGAGACTATAAACCCCTAAAACGTAAATGTTTACACATGTTGTATTGGTCATGAACAATGAGATTGTCGGGCAATTTATTACAGTAATTATAAGATTGCTTTGCCAAATATATTTCATAATTTTATGATATTATCTTTATTACCCGGGACCTTAGTAGCTTGTTTGACATCTAGCAGAAAACAAAACTTAACTTACGTAGAGCTAACATGTGAAAAATACTTGCTTACATTGACAATAAGGATCTTTATTTTTTGAATATTATCTTTCAGAGAACTGCCTTCTATCATGTAACATTCGGTCGGTCATGCTACCTTTGTAATAGTATAATAAAAAAAAAAGCAGAATAATATAAATGACGTATCACTCAAATCAAAAGTAAGTTTGACAAGAAACGACAAACAATTAAGCTTTTGCATAAACATGATATATCGAAAAGCATTAATACAGAATTTTTAAAGTTAATTTCAGGAAATTTTACATTTTGCTCTTGTTTTGCTGTTACATGTTTAAGATGGCTGACGCGCTCACAAGCTCATTTGACCTTGCAAATTTCCGGATGCACCTGTTGACCAGATTTAAATGAATAGTTGTGAGTGCAGGTGTCAGTGATAGTTATAGGTTGTTTTCTGTCATATTTGCGTTTCTTGTCAAATTATTTTTGTTTTATTTTTTAGTTGATCCAAATTTGTTTCATGAGAAAGAATGGCCAACGTAGATATAATTATATTTTTTTTAGGGAGGGATAAATCGTATTTTGTAAAAAAAAAAATACTCTGATTCAAACTAAACGATTCCTGAAACTGACATTATCAAGATGCTTGATTTTTCGTTTGGAGAACGTGTTTTTCAACAAACAATCGGCATTCCCATTGGAATCAACTGTGCTCCTCTTCTTACCGACTTGTTTCTGTATTTATTTGAGGCTGAATTCACACAAAAGGAAGAAATTAAGAATTAAGCATTATCCTTTAACTTCATTTTCCATCATATATATGGTGTTCTCTCACTAAATAATTCAATGTTAGGTGACCATGTTCCCATCGAACCTGGGGTAAAGGAAACAACAGATACAGTTAAATTTGCCTCATATTTTGACTTGTATTAAGAAATGGACTATGAGGGTCGGTTGAAAATAAAGAAATGATTTCAGCTTCCCAATTGTAAATTTTCCATTTCTATGTAGTAACATTTCAGCAGCGCCTGTCTACAAAGGAAATGTCTCCCAGTAGATACGATATTACAGGGCTTGCATTTCCTATCATGAGAGTTGCTGCTCACAAGAGTAAACTAGTAAATCAAGAGTTTGAAGTGGTAAAGTTGAAATCATTCTTTCGTAAATTTTACGGATGCCATCACGAGTTGGTTGATCATTATTGAATAACGATTTACAGATGACGACGCATATGTCCCAATTGTCGTAACCACAATCCCGTCCTCTTTTCCCCGAATGTGAATTACCGAATTATACTTTTCACTAGGTTTGTACTTGCATTAGCACACAACGGGTGCCACACGTGGTGCAGGATCTGTTAAGCCTTCCGGAGCACCTGAGGTTTACCCCAATTGTTTTTTTTTGGGGGGTGGGGGGGCTTGTTTCTTAGTCTTTAGTTTTCTATGTACTATGTGTTTTGTTTTAAGTAACATTACAAAATTACCGAACTCCAAGGAAAATTCAAAACGGAAAGTCCTTTATCAAATGGCAAAATCCAAAGCTCAAACACATCAAACGAATAAAAAACAACTGTCATATTCCTGACTTGGTACAGGCACTTCCTTAGTAGAACATGGTGTATTAAACCTGGCTGTATAGCTAGCTAAACCTCACACTTGTATGACAGTCGCAGAGAATTCCTTTGTATGCTGTTGTTTGTCTTTTGGTCTTTTTCTGTTTCTGTCATTGCGTTGTTAGTTTATTTTCGACTTATGAGTTTGAATGTCACTTTCGCCGTAAATCCCACTGTCAGTTATTCTTTTTTAATTTTTCTCATTAAGCTTGTGTTTGATTCGATAGACTTGTAAAGCTAACCATACGGTATGGACTTGGCTAAGTATTGAAGGAGGTAAGATTACTTTTAATCATTTACGTAGGAGTTCTTGATTTAAAGGTTTAAAGTGCCAATTATATTCTTATTCCGATATTCAATTTTTTGTTTACTTTCTTCTTCGTCATTATAAAGTACACGTATGACTGGTTAACTTAATTTTTGACTAAATAATCATTAATGATAGGAGTGAAATAATAAGGATTGATTCCGTTTAGAGTTATGTTTCAAATGGGAAAGCATGAAAGAGTTCGTAAAATGTTACACAGGTCGAGGCATTAAACATTATATTCGTTTCGAACCGTATTAAAGTCTGCACGAAAGGGCTCTTGAACAAAACATATACATGTTTAAAGGAAACCACAACTCAAACATTTATGCAATATATAATGCATATTTTAAGGTTTGTATTGTCGTATAACACACCGAGGGGTGTCAGGGGAAATCCTGACATCCCGAGGTGTGTTATACGACAAGAATAACCTTAAAATATATATATATGCATTATCTGACTTATATACCGCTAAAATAATATCATTTCTGCAAAGATTTGCAGGATTTGCATCCTATTGTACCAACCACACTAAAGTGGGATATTCTTTTTTGATGCGTTCAGGTTTTAAAACGCCGTACGGCTTATTCATAATGTGAACATACAACTCACTAATTTTAACCAGATATAAACTTTATAAATCATTATCTAGTTACAATAACAATATTACTGTAACTGCATGAAGCAATACACATATAAATTGTTATGGTGTATGAAAAATACAAGTCACTTTGAAAGTAATTTATTGTATCAACTTAATTTATGAAAGGGGGATGGTATTATTTTTTTTCATAACGTTTTATCGCGCAAAGCAGATTATTTTTTCAACAATTTTCAAACGAACTATTGCAAATAATTGTTTTCTATCTTTTGTTTGGCAATACATTTGTATAAATTGAGAATCATGATTAAATCGTATACCCCCACACTCCCAATTAAAAAGTACGTGGTTGTATTTCTATAGGAAATAAGAATATTTGGCCATTTGATCATTTGATGGAGTAAAAGGTATTATGGAAAGATATAAAAAGTTAAGAACTGCGGCTTGAAGATAGCACGAAATTGGGATATGTGTACATATAACAAGAAAAATGAAAATCCATAGGTTACAGTATGATTTTCAATACATTGTGAATCAATAACATTTCAAAAACCTTCACAGGAATGTTTTGAATATGGCTTGTTTTAAAGGTGTAATGAACAGTTTTGCATTTTTTTTTTTAATTTATCTCGCATAATGTTCCTTTACTGTAGTAATAAATTAACAAAACTTCGCATAATTTATTTCAAAAGTTAAAATGTGCGTCAACGACGATTTTGGTTATTTCAGTCTAATAAACACTGGAAAATTAAGGATTGTTTCTAGCTTAAACCTGTCAAAGTTGGAAAATTAAAAAGTAAAACCCCAATTGGCAACAACACACAATACCAATCAAACGAATTACATGTTTAGTACATTATAGTTTGCATTTTAATCAGGGAAAATAATGACCTAACACAGGTCATTATTGTATGCCTTGAAGCAAATTTCTTTAAAACTTGGTATCGTCCGGGTTGATTCTTCAAAAGAAAGACCCATCGTTCTGAAAGAAAATAACTCCATATAGGTATATAAATTTTAATATTAAACTCCGAATAAAATAGTGATAGTTACAGGATCAACTTTCACTGTTAATTCCTTATTTCAATGTACCAATCTCATTGCTAAGTATTATGTCAAAATGCATAGACCGATAAGCTATGAACATGCACTCACATTCTTAATTAAAAAATTGGATAAACGACCCCAAATCAATCAGGTGTCATCAAAGGTGATTCTGTCATTATTCAATTCTGTAGCGCTTTAGAAAGGACTTTAATTCAAACTTTAACAATATTAAATTTCTTGAAATTTATTTAATTAGTTTTGTGATTATCTTATTTATTTTATTAGTTTTGTGATTATCTAATTTATTTAATTAGTTTTGTGATTATCTAATTATTGTATCAGTTTTGTGATTATCTAATTTATTTAATTAGTTTTGTGATTATGAAACAACTCGACGGTTGGTTTAAAATGGAGGGGAATTCAGCAAAGAGTGAGATACATATACATGCAAAGGCATTGCTCAATTGTATGTTCTCTACCTGTAACAACGACACGATCACTGATTTTAAATCAGATTTAATCAGACGTGTATACTAAAACATGTAAAAGATCTGTAAGATACATTAGATTGATATTTCCTCTCGCAATAAAATTAAAACATTTGACTTTTCTTCCCTTAATAAACATATTCCTGATACCAAACTAAAAGACAAATTGAAAGTATAGGTCATGTTTATTTTTACATAAAAAAGAATGGCCAACGTAGATAAAAATATCATGTTTTTGGAAGAGATAAGTCGTACTTTGTAAAAAAAAAACAAAAACAAAACAAAAACAAACCCTAGCTTGTTTTTCCTGTCATGATTTCCTTAGTAGAGGGTTCCTGTTTACAATGAAGTTATTAAACCAAGAGTTTCGAGTAGTGAAGTTAGATCGACATTTACATTATTCTGTACAAACTAAGTATAAGTTTACAGAGAAGCAACCAATATCAATAAACAAAAAATACAACAAATGCAGTGTTCTAATGTAAAATGAAGTATAACATAATGTTGTATATACATGTATAATCAACTGTTAAAGAAATATAAAGAAAATTAAGAATGACAATAAACATTTTCAAGGAGATACTTATCTTTTCATTAATACACTTTATGATTAAACATAATTTTCTTCAATCTGATGTTTTTCATTTCTAAACAATGAACTAATTGACATAATGTTTGGTATATGTAAACATTTGATTTGAAAATATATTTTCCGTTCTTTTTTCAATTGAAAACAACAAAACCAATATTGGAATTCATCATCTACTTTTGTATATCGCCGGAGTAACTTTAAATACATTTCCCTTTCCTGTGGAAAATTTTCTATAGGCACAGTAATGTTACCTGCTGTGAATTAGTTTACAATTAAAATATTTTTGTCATCGAGAATATTTAGGTGAGTCATTCCTACGAAAACTGTATGGATACCATCGCGAGTTGGTTGACCGTTGTTTAACATATGACGACTGATATGTTCGAATCGTCGTAACTACAAACATGTCCTCCTTTTTCCCGAATGTGACATACCGAATTAGACTTATCACCGGGTTCGTACTTACATGAGTAACACGACTGTTACCACATATGAAGCAGGATCTACTTACTCTTCCGGAGCACCCAAGATCACCTCCGGTTTTGGGAGGGGATCGTGTTGCTCAGTCTTTAGTTTTCTATGCAATATTTTGTATACTGTTGTTTGTCTGTTTGGTCCTAGCAAATTGTTAGTTTAAACATTCTTATTCGTCACCATAACAAATATAATGACATACAACAATAATGTTATGTAATTTTTGAAGGGATGATTTCAAATTAACCAGTTGGAACTCTTGGTTTAATAGCTTCATTGTGAGCAGCAACCCTGTATGTTGCTACAAAGAATTCAAAGTTCACAGTTTGGAAGCTGAAATCATCTTTTGTATCGTACAGTTTATGTCTCAACATAAGAATACAGTGTAGTAGTTGTTTGTTACAACGGTACAACAAATCATAAATAATCAATTTTAACAAAAAGGTAAATACTAACAAATTGACCTTACTGATGATGTTGTACATTGTATCTAGTATATTTCTATATACAATGTATACATTTTCTTCGGACAAAATAGTAAGGCAGTTGTCTGGACGGAAATATCACGCTACTGAACGAACCTATACCCTCAGGATACTTTGAAGGCAAGCAAATATGGAAAATGAAATGCGAAATTAAAAGAAAATTTGAGAGAAAATTATTTGAGAAATGAAATGTGTGTGCAGATAAAATGACCTCTGTTGTTGATTGAATTGATATATTACTGGTCTGTACCATGTTTTCAAAGCAATATTATATAGATTGATCTACATTGATATGAGATTAAAACGACTTATACAACAAGAATAACATTATATGTTTTATTACCGGACGGACATCGTTTAATAGTATTCGATTGTGTAAATGGCCTTTACATCAGGAAACTAATGGAAAATTCCTAGAAATACAATTGCACAGTGACATATTTCCTTTTAGAAAATTAACTATGGCTGCCTATGCATACCTCATGTTGCTTGTATGGATTAGTGTTTGCTGCTTTAACATATTAAATTTGGTCAATGGAAAGATATGTTTTACAGCAAGAAAAGAAGGGTAAACTGAGTAACTGTTTTGCGTGTATACGATCAATAACTGTAGGTATTTTTCATGGTAATCAATATGTATGTATTTACTACACACTTCATAAATGTTGCACAGAAGAAAATATAAAACGAAAACCCGTAGTCTGTAATTCAATGGAACCAATAGAGAGGATTTGGTTTAAGTTCATTATAGTGTCAATGGTTTTTTAATTGAAAAATATTTACTTGGTAATCACTTTTTTTATGAAAGGAACAAAACATACTACTAGGAATAAATGAGTTTATTTGAATAATGATAACAGATAAAAAAAAATCGTTGAAACGTTTCTTTGCAATAATAGTATTCCAAGATCAATGCGTTTAAGAATAACTTCGGATAACACAAAAACAACATACACATGTAATGTTCTTTTCTTAAATACAAACAACATAGTACACAATTTTAATGTTCTTTTCAGCAAAGGACACCATTCCGTATACAATAAAATGTTTTTTTGCTGTGATAATTTTGAGAATAAAAATGGTGAATGTATAGGTAAGAACTGATGAAGTGTATCACTGCCAAAGTGTAAAACAAAAGTGGATTTGAGATAAATGTCAAAAAGACAGCTTTAAATAAATATTTTTTGCTACCATAACTTGTGTTGTTGTATACATTATACGTATAATATCGATTTCAATGCATTCGACAAAAGGGTTCTGGAGAAGCTCCTCTCTACTTTAGAGAGTTTTTGAGACGCTTCTAAAATTTACGAAATCGTACATTTATCCACAGCTGTATGTACATGTAAGATCTTCTAACGACTTTCGAACCAAAAGCACATTCTACTGGGTATAGGTATATCCATTACATTTCAACATTGCCAAACATGCATTCAACTTTTGATGATAGCTCCTTTGAAAACATATAGATATGTGTAATCTTATTGTATTTCTTTATAACAGTTATATCGGACAGCAATTTTTATACACTGAATATGCTGATATTTAATGCAGACTATAATGCAACGTTTTTAGTTTATTTGCAAATGTATCGCACAATTGTTTCAACAATTCCACATGTTCCATATGCATGGATATGTATATAAGAATACTATTTCTAAACGACATTATTGTATACTAGTTATTTGATATACAGATTGATACAATGTTGTAACATGTATGACATTTTGTAAAGTGTTCACTGAAGGACACCTGTATCCCAAATGAAATTTTGATTATATCAATAATAATACACATCTTTAATTCCAATAAATGTATTTCAATTGAAGTTGTTAGCAATTCATAAGAAAATTAATAAATACGATGTAACGTTCTCAATTCTTATCGTTTTGTAGAATGTAAGACAGGGTTTTTATCAGCTCAAGGAAAACCATGTAGTCCCTGTTCTTCTAATATGTTTGGCAGGAAGTGTTCTGAAATTTGCAATTGTCAAATGAATGAAAGGTTTGTAATTATTATTAATTTGAATGCATGTGGTGACACTTGCATATGCAGTTGATAAGTAAAATGTCATTGGCCAAAAGATCACCATATCCTAATTTCAAACCAAAATTTTCCCATTTGAAGTATTTGTTGTGCATTCTTTCTTTGTTTTTTTATGCAGTACTCTAATAAAAGCATGAGCGACCAAAGTTCAACGTTGGTTTGTTGAATTTAAAAAAAGTCTCGAACATCATTTGTAATTTTATAGCACTGATTATACTTAAAACACCACTAGTCCTTTCTTTTTTATATTAAAAATTGGGCATTGTTGGAGTCGTGCTCTTCCTAGAACTACAACCGTCGATATAATAAGTTCTACGTTCATATACTTATATATGGCTATTTAAACACATCCTGTGGTTAAATCAAAGGGTGTATAGGGTACCAAAAAGTGTTAAAATACCCATTTTGACGGATAGGAACGTAGATAACGAATGAATTCTCGGTTTCAGTATGAATTGGCCAATATTCCAGGGAAAAGCGACGCACAGTGTCTCGTGAAAGTAATGTTTTTTTTATTACTTAAAAACGTTTTTCTGAAATTTGGAAATTTGACATATTTGCGTTTAATGATAAAAGCGTTACGTCGTAGACGGTATGACGTCACCGAGAGCCATTTGCAAAACTTTGTCAGTAGTCCCGTTCTTTGAAGAACTGGTAGCTAACAGTAAAATAACGAAAATACCGAACTCAAAGCGAAATTCAAAACGGAAAGTCATGAACAAATGGCAAAATCAAAAGCTCAAACACATCAAACGAATAGAAAACAACTGTCATATTCATGGTTTGGTACAGGCATTTCCTTATGAAGAAAATA
The DNA here is from genome assembly GCF_021869535.1 of Mytilus californianus. Classification (NCBI taxonomy): domain Eukaryota; kingdom Metazoa; phylum Mollusca; class Bivalvia; order Mytilida; family Mytilidae; genus Mytilus; species Mytilus californianus. The sequence goes on from NW_026262745.1 coordinate 67,063,556, forward strand.
GTAGATTAACCCTGGTTTAATACCTAGCTAAGCCTATCACTTGTATGACAACAATGTGTGAGCTAAACAAACAGACATAATAGGTAAAAATGTGAAAGATTGGGGTACAGCAGTCAACATTGTGTTATAATCTTAATCACTGTAAAAACAAAACAAAAAACTATGTCAACAAAGAAAATCAATAGGATTTAATCGTTATTAGATTACATATTTTAATTAGAGGCATCATGGAAAATCTACAGAATTAAATTTTCACTGGTAAATGGCAAATAGCGTAGAAACGCGCGTGAAGTTTCCCGGGGTAATTGTAAGCAACAAACGGGTATATGGGTTAGCAAAACCGAGGGCTATGGTTTTTTTTAACGACCTGCTATTAGCCGATCGAAATCCGAGAAATATACTAAGCCGGGGGTAATAGAACGTATGACGACATGAGTTTGAGATACCAATCGACTTTCACTTACTGAGAACAAATTTTTTGATTACCTTGTATTACATGTATGTATATCCTAAGAACAAAGAAGGCATATTGTAACAGTGTTATTTCCTATCTCTATATTCTAGTTAATCGGAGGCAAATTTACTTTCCATTACCACGATGACTTCTTAGATGTAGAGAAGACATGTGTTTTATTTTATGCAACATGTCCATACTAGTCTAGTAAATTTGAACTTATGTCTTTGTAAATAGTACCTTTTATATACAAATTAGAGAGTGGTTAATCAGAACTGATTTATATTGAAAGTTCTCATGCAATTCTATTGAATTTAAAATACTGCTTTAAATCCGACCCCATCACATGTCTGTCTCAAGTGATGTGCATCATACGTGATCGTAAGTGCCAGTCTTAAGATGCATTTTTTAACATTTGTTTGGCAATGTTTTGTTGGAAACAGACTTTATTAATTGCTTTCTTTTTTGTCTAGCGGCGGATAAGAGCTTGATATAAATATTACATTGACAATTGTGCATAGTCAGTAAATTGTGCTGACCTCAAGATGGCTTTTATATTTAAGTTTAGTCCGGTTCTGTCTAATGAACACTGACATCTACTCTAAATATCCTTTTAATTATGCTTTATTTGATATAACCAATGAAAATATATGAATTAAAAAATAATTTAACCACATACTATACATAAATTATTGACATACTTGTATCATTATTTCGATGTGAACCAACACATTGTTTTTCACTTAATTGAACGAATTATATCTTGCATATTTATACATTTCATTTTTTTATGGCAAATGAATTCAACTGGTAAACATATATATAGTTATATGACACAAAAAGCACATACGTGTTTACTCAAGAAAACACATAAGGCTATGAACATGTACAGTGCATCATTTTATTCATTTTACCATTTTAGGATTTGACATTTTTTCCAAGCTTGACTTAACATTTTAATGGTTTAAATGACATTCAAAGAACAAAAGTTTGCATGGCCTATTTGCATACCTTAATTAAGGAATGAATACTAAAGAAAAGTCATTACTCAGATATTATTTTTGGAGTGATAAACAAAGTTAAACAGACGAATTGCTAATTTACAGTTTTATTTAATTTTTTCTTGACGAAATTCTATTATCAAATGATACATAATTTATCGTTTGTTTATAGATCTTATTTCTTTAAATGTACCAAAATATTAGATCCTTAAATTCTTGGAATCATATATTTTTTTAAGGAGGGATTCGAAATAAACAAATATTGTTGCTTATAAAAAAAAAAGGCTAACACACAAAAAAAATAAAATGTATTTTATAGCAACACTTATTTTAAAGACATTTCTCTATCTATTTCATGTGTTTATGTTACTAAAACAAAAATACTTGGTTTTATATATCATGTATATGTTAAAACAAAGAAATGTGGAACAAATTTCGAAAAAAAGTGACAAATTTTACCAAACCTTAAATATGCAGTTTATAGCTTTGAATGTATCATATATTTCAGTTGCAATAATGTATTAGGGTGCATCTCTATGAACAAAATGCAAGATCAAACAGAGAAAGCCGTGACCACAATAACAGAGCATGCAGAAACATATAAGGTGGAAGGTAAATTTATATTATTATCAAAAATAACTGAATCGTAGTCTACATCTTCGAAAAACAACATACTTCAAACATCAAAATATATATATGAAGTAAAGTATTGAAATGCCCACTGCTTTTCTGGACTTGTCAAATGACCGAACACAACTATCTCTGATAAATGTAATATTGTTAACCAACAAAAGCCTAAAAACAACATTACAATCTAAATGCATTAGTTTGAAATCAAATTTACCAGAACACACCAATTCTTGTTAGGGCTAACATTGTGATCGATTGATATTTACTTGCATTGGATCAATAAATAGAAAATATTAACTGACAGTCTGCAATCAGTTATCATAAAGTCGAACAAGAAATAACATGACCAACATAAGTCATTTCTAGAATGGACAGATCGTTTTAACTGTCGCTAAAAAAAGAATATAACATTCAGAATTATAACAATATATATTAGCACGTTTTTAAACAGGACATCGACTAGTCATTCACCGAAGAAATTCTTTGGTATTCCAAAAAATAAGTACCCAATAGTCTGTCGTGATTAAGTCTTTGGATAAGTTGGAGAATTCGCTACGAAAACGTTTTCAAGGATTTTTGTTTATACAAAAAAGACATGTTATCTAATATAGTTAAGCGTAAATACACTTATAAATGTTATACATATATTTATAGGTGAGTTACTAACACTGTTGTCTGATAATGCTACAACAGCCAGTGGAATAAACAAATGTGAATGCAAGTATCAAATGCATGGAAAAATGAAACTATTGATTTAATAGTAATTAAACAAATCATAATGTGAAATGTTTACATTTTGTCTTTGTATACTGCAAAAAGGATACACAGAAGTTCTGGTCAATCATAAACGAAATGACAAAACAAAAATGCAGCTTTTTGATAAAGTTTTTTTTTGTTGACAAAATTGCATTTAAATTATACATGTTACATGTCGGGTTTAAAGGACTACGATTGCATTCAGTTCCATATTGCTGCTGAAGAAATTGAATTCAAATTTGGATTTTGTTATTAAAATATTGTTTGTCATTTGAATCTTTACAACACTTTCTTTCTTGCGACACGTTTGGTTTTGCGTGAAGCTGTGGGATATTAACAGGATGTTTTACTAAAACATTGATCGGCATTGAACAGCTGATGCAGAGACACAATCCAGGTAATTACGAAGGGTAGAAAAAGATGGTCTCTAGGTTACAAGTAGGCCATTTCCGTGACATAAGAGGGTCAATACAAAAAACGAATTCAGCTATTTGGGTTGTATCCTTTTTAATCAGACTTAAGTATTTGCTTCAGATCAAATTAAATTAAATTCTTCCTATATCTGTTCAATTTGTCATATTGATTGCATGATACTCAGAATAAAAAAAGATATTGTTATATTTCAGATATTTGTTTATTTCATACCATAAATAATATTGATTGACACACAACACAACCGTAAGATTATTCCTTTACCCATAATAAATATCAAATGTTGAAAAGGGCAAACATGAATACCTTTAAAGATTTTGCCTTAAGCTGTGTTATTCGGAAGTCTGTTCTGTGATCAGTGATGTAATTACTTGCCTCTAACTAATAAAGTTTTACCGACTCTTTTTCCGAATGAATTTAATATTTGTATTCCTCTTTTATGTCATAAAGATCATCGTTGGCTGTCTTAACATTTTTTTGTCCTCTAAAAATATATATAACTGCAATAATTATTGGAAAACTCATGTTTTGTGTAAACACTACTTAAGTAGACAGGTAATTAATAACTCAGGTTATGTGTAAACGCTACTTAAGTAGACAGGTAATTAATAACCTATTATCATAATCATGCTGTACCTACATTTGATCTCTTGAGAATATGCAGTTTTATGAAACCACTTGACTGTTGTTGAACTCTTGAGTACTTGAATAGTTTATACATACTTATCTGTGATTGACATTTTAGTAATTGATATTTATTGTATAATGTTATCGTTACACTTGTACCTTCCTGAAGTTTTAAGTGCCTGATATTTTATTTTTAGACACTTGGCCTTTGTCGACCTTTTGAGTACTTGAGATTATTGTTTGATTGGCGTTTGTATTTGTACATTGGTATTGTAATTCATTTCGTGTCTTGTTGAAGCAGTGTTTCAATGGAATTGTCTCTAGAAATTTAATATTCGAATAGAATTTGTCAAACCTTTACCGTTTCTGAGATATGAACAAATATTTCTGGAATTTGTCTATGTTCAAAGAATTACGGCTTATACCAAATTACAAAGAAAACACTCATCCAATATGACAACGATTTGAATAACCTTTGCTCCTTCGTTGGGATCATGTGGTAGTATGATGCTGACATTGCCAGAACCTTTGATCATGCGTCATAAAAGAAATGTTTTCACAACTGGCCCCAAAATTTACCAGGTTTATCGAAAACTTGATTTGTTAAATCATCTACAACACCAAACGTCTGCCCCTGAGTACTATCTTTCAGCTTGTTTCGTTTCCGAAAAAATGATTTTTTTTAGAAAAAAAGTAATGACGACAAAAAAAGGCAACACTAGTATAACGCTATTCAATAGTCATAAATAGATTAAGCGAAAATACATCTGGGTTAAAACTAAAACCGAGGGAAACACTTCAACTATAAGAGGAAAATAACGGAACAACAGACTCAAAAACAAACACCAACAAACATAGAAACGGATTATTTAAAAACTGCCATATTCCTGACTTGGTACAGGACATTTTAGGGAAAAGTGGTGGGTTGAACCTGGTTTTATGGCTAGCCAAAGCTCCAGCTCATATGGCAATGTTAAAAATACCGCTAAAATGACAACACTTCGTGACGGGAATACAGTACAAATAAACACAAGAACACTCAGGACAGAGAAGTAAATAAATAAATAATAGTACATTACAACATGTAAACCGCAGGAAAACAACGGACAATACACCCGACTACCGCTTTTGTAATTTTATTGTTTCTATATTTCAGACACAGTGAACAGTGTTTTTCTGTATACTGTTTGCACTGGATCACTGGCATTTGTTATGGTATTGATCTCGGCTACATTGTCATATTGTAGAAGAGAAAAATACAGAAGAAACAAGTCAAAAAAGGATATCCAAGGAACGTACAATATAGAAACAGACAGAACAACGATAATAATTGTATAAACAATTTGTTTTCGCAAGACAGATACTGCATACATAGATTGATTATGTAAATTGACATATCATGCTGATGCTTCTTTATCTCTATTTCCTTTCAATATACATTGTGGTTATTAAAGAAAATAATATATTGTCTAGAAAAATAAAATTAGCTTTTATTGGTACGTAAAGTTTACATACAATTTATGAGGCAATTGAGTAGTCATTTTTTGATTTCAGTGATATAAACAATACATGTTTTAAAGTCCGTGTAGCAATTCAGTTTATCATTCAAACAATTATATTTAAGAACCGAATGTTGTGGATTTCCTAAGTATAGATGAACCACAAATTGCATTGTTCAAATAAATATAATTGGGCGACCGCTTACATGTTTAACCCCACCCCATTATGTATGTGCCTGTCCCTGGTCAAGAGCCTGTAACTCAGTGGTTGTCGTTTGTTTATGTGTATCATATTTGTTTTTCGTTCATTATTTTGTACATAAATTAGCCGTTAGATTTCTCGTTTGAATTGTTTTACATTTGTCATTTCGAGGCCTGTTATAGCTGGCTATGGTTTTTCACATTGTTGAAGTCCGTACGGTGGTCACTTTCTGTGTCGTTTGGTCTCTTGTGGAGAGTTGTCTCATTGGCAATTATACCACATCTTCTCATTTTTATATAAAAATGCAATAGGCTTGTATACAGATTTTGGCAATACCACGAAAATAAAATATCATCAACAATGCATTTTTTAATCCGGTATTATTCGAAGGACAATATCAATTATCACTGAAATACAAAACAGTATATAAATTGTGTATTAAATGTTTATTATGCAAAGGAACGCGATATTTCAATCAAATAGTTTGTAAGAACATTCACCCTCAACTTTGTAATAGGTTTCGTATTATTAAGTCTTTAGTTTTCTATGCAGTAATTTGTTAAATTTTCGTCGTTATTTATTGCCATGGTGTTGTCATTATCTTAACTTTTGCGTTTTAAATGTCACGTTGTCCTCAGATGTAAAACAGATTTGTAGCAATGTATATATTTAGGTCGCGCCATACAAACATGTACATAGTCAACAGATCAAGATAACGTAATCTCCAAATATATAAAAACAATTCAAAAATAGCAATTGTAATTAAAAATATGTCCTTTATAGTGAAGCAGCATACAGAGAAAAAAAAATAAAATAAAACAAAACATTAAACATACACAGTTCCACATATTACTAGAATTAATGTGAAACATATTTTCGCATGAAATGCAGGAAAACAAAGGTAGTCATATAAAATATGTTTAAAATAAAATCAAGCGTAATAGTATGCATACAATACTCATAATTTATACGTTAACACCATGCGTTTTGTACCATTTGTAAACCAATGTTGACCTGAAACTTAGTGACGTGTAGAGGGAGAATATGAAATAGAAAGAATTGATCGCAGTTATCGAACAAAAAATGAATAGAGGTTTATCTTTTACTCGATGATAATTTCCTAATACGCGTACAGCCAGTTGATTCACAAACAATCGTCAAATTAGGTGTAAGACAAAATCGTTAAAGAACCTGTTAACAATAACAGACAAAAGACCAGGGTTTACTAATGGGTTCTGTACGCTTTCATCATAATGCTAGAACCAAGACATATGTATCGAGTTTTATCTATTGTGGTTGTTTTGCTTTAAACCGACAGCTTTACTTGTTCATGATCTTGATTCACCAACTGTGATCCAATTGTATTAGATGTCCAGTACTTGTCGTCAAGTCATTCAGATGCCACCTTATTTAGATGTTGCTTTGCATTCCAGTAACCATGTTGAAGTTATGTAATTCAGTCAATTCCTTCCCACGGAAAATAAGGACAAAACGTTACGTAAATGAATTGTTTACAGAGGTAGATGGATAATAAGTAGTACATAAGGAGTAAAACATCTTGTAGATGCTACTAACTACATTTTGCTCTGTGGTAACTACGTTTAAGTTTTTGTTTGTCATTCAATGGTACCGGTGTAAACAAAGACAATAATTCAATTGTTTTGGGCTGTGAATGCATTGCATATATACATGTCAGTCAATTTGTATGACGGGAGCTATTTGAACTTAACATCAATTAATGTGGATTTTATGTTTGCAAATAACAGCACAAATTGTATTAAGATTTAAGTGTGTGGTGTGCATTTCTAAACTCATACGAAAGTCGAGAGCTTGCAGCTGCTACTTACACTTTGTTAAACGCCGTCGTTCAAATAATGAAAATAATAAGCCAGAGTTTTTGTCAAAGAACGTCACCGTCCTTTTTCTCGAAAAATTCATGGAAAATTTTCAAGACCTATTCGATAAATAGTCAGTGTCTCCTTCGCAAAAATTACTAGAAGGCCTTGAGTTATGGATTCGAGGCACTGATGTCGTGTATCTTTTTATTTTACTTTAGTTTCCCCGTTATTTGTCTTCATGCTATTTAATTTCTTTTGCTTGTATGACTTTTGACGTTACTCGGTATTTAAACATCCCGTCATTGGGTTTTTGACTTTTTAACTTTGGGCATTCCTGGTGCTGGTGTGTTCTGATGTACGATTCGTACACAGAGGGTTTTTAAAGTGTTGTTTCTATTTTGTTTATCCTCGTATTTATATTTTCTTTATTTTCACTTCATCCAGAAAGTCAGTATACTATACACGGTATATGCTGACGTCATTGGCAAATTTGAAATTTACTATATACTACACTTTTTTTGTATGCGTCTTTGTAAGATTAATTTGGATGATTGAAATTTTTTTGGTAGGTTGTGTTATATGCCTGTGATGTGTGTTTACACACATTTGGCTGCTGGGTCCAAACAATTATTATGTTAACCTATTATGTCTATTTGGGTTACCTGGCCAATTTGGTCAATATAACTAAACTATAAACAACTCTCATACAACTGTGATGTTTAGCCAGCTTTACAACCAGGTTTAACACACCATTTCCTTTGGTAAATGCCTGTACCAAGTCAGGAATATGGCAGTTGTATTAACTTGTTCCATTGAATGATAGCCTTTAGTTTTGTCAGTTTTTTTTAATTTTCCTTGGTAGTTCGGTATTTTTTTATACTTTTTTTTTATGTGAAAGTTGATTTATGGAAAATATTCACCTGTATGAGGGAAATGAAACAATGCATACACCTTGTATTGACAATTATCTAAACTAAGTTATCATATTAGTTAAAATAATGGTAGGATGGTTGAAAAAAATATTATCTTTTTAAAGATCAAACAACAAGATCATATTAACCACAATTTAAATTCATTTTTTTCAAGAACATAGATAAACACGTGTTTCTTAATGGAATCACAAAAAAACAATCTTTATTTTCGCTTTATCAAGAATTATAAACAATGTTTTTTAAAAACAGCAAATTCCAACAGCATGATTGTTAGCAATTTGATTGTCTATCTTTTACTATTTCCTTTTTGATAAAAATACGTCAAAGAAATTTGTTTACATGAACAAAATCAGCTTATATATGCCTAGTGTTTGAATTCGTTTGCATAATGTTAACGAATTGACCAATGAGTAACTTAATGTCAGTAACTCCTATTTGATTTATTAATTATGCTATACCCTCATCATCGCCGCGATATAGCCTTTTTGTGCAAATGCGGCGTAAAACAAACATTAATTAATATACCCTCATCTTTTCTTTTCTTAAATAACTTAAGGGTTTTGGGATAGAATTTTCACAAGCAAAAACATTTAATAAAAAAATATATATTACATTTGTTCAATCAATCGCATAAGAGATATGTATCTAACTCGGGTAAATTATAATAATGAAACATGTTTTTTTGATCATTTAACATGTTTAGGTAGGAAGGATTATGGAAATTTGTATAATTTGACTATAATTTTCTGTTGATCATAATATCTTAACTTGAATATTTACAAAATAAACAGATCCAATTTATAATCTGATATTTTTTTATTGGTATAAAAAATGAAAGACAATATTAAAACAACGTGCATGTATAATTCACATTCATGCTTTAGGTTTCCCTAAATGCCCTCTCATGATAAATACTTGAATTAGTAAAGTACAAAACCATATATTTGTATAAACAAAAACACACATAAAACATTTATTTTTAATGTGGACCCTACACAAAATGAGGATAGGCATTATAAGTTTTTATAATATAAATCAATCAAAAAATGTTAACTCATTGAATATCAGCCAAATAACCTGAGAGGGAAAATGTGAATTACTGCAACTGGGTAGAGCATGAGAGTACAGTAAAGACCACAACATAAATATAATGAACATGAATCAATCAATATTTCATTTTGACAATTATTGAACTTTATGTCATAACAATAGACTAATAAGGCTATCATAATAGTATTTCATATGAAAATCGGACAGATACAAGTTCAATAATTTATAAACATGGTAATATATAGCCTATGAGATTCTGCAATAATGTGACACTAAATAACCAAAAAAATATATCAGTTACGATACCAAGACAATTTAACAATTTTATTGGCAAGAGTTTACATGAGATCACAAATTACCTTGTTTATAAATTCAATACAACTATTCTGAATAAGACAGAACATTTCAATACATCAAATGCCGTTACCCCTAACATACACACTAAATTATATCTTTCTACAAGTTAAACATATTGTACTGTGATCTATTGCTCATGAGTGATACATACTCTGCCGCTTTTTTGAGAATAAAGAGGTTAAAAACGATAAATGGAAATGCATCCCGCGGTAATAAATGCTCTATAAAGCTCGATACCAAATTGTAGGAATCTTTCAACAAATGTCAATGGCAAACGGGCATGCGGACGAATTGACAGAAGTTAAGTAGTATATCGCCTCCCTTGGGGCGAGGTTACATAAAGATAAATACAATGATTTTAGCTTAATGTTTACAAAAATATGTGTTATACTTAATGGTCATTACCAAACATTGACTCTCTTACATATTTATCCAGTGATTTGTATATATACGTGTCAAAATATTGCTAACCTGGTAGTAAGGGTTACGTGTTCGCTGTACGAAATGACAAATGCAGGAAATCAAAAGGAGAAAATAGAGGGTAAAGACGTTAAACGTATATAATTAAGTCAATTGTAAATAAAAGTGATTAAGTGCTTTTTTGAGTTTAGGTCAAAACAAATATTTTCAGTAAGAATAAAAAAAAAGGAATGCAGTATTTGTCATAATGCAACAGGATCCTAATTATAAAAAAATTGTACCAAGAGGTAAATAAGTAGTTTTTAACCATTGATAGTGTATATGTATATATTGTATGTCAACTCTATTAATGTAACAGTTATAAGTAACTTATAACTTATCAATTATAAATTACTTATACATTAATGTATAAGTAACTTATAACTTACATTTTGAACTACAAGTACGACTGAGGTGTCGCACAAGACAACTGAGTATAACCAGATAGATCAATCCTGCAAAAGACGTACTTGATTACATTATTAAAATTAAATACCGCCTGAAAATAAGAACAACATGATATTTAGAATGTTTCATTTATAGAACCATGACTACATTTATAAACTGACGCGAGTGTTTCTTTTGAGAAATCATATCCTCCTAGGCAATTTGAAAATCCTTCTCAAGAGAATACACGACTAGTATATGAAATGGGGTTTGAAAATACGCCAAGCTCGTGTCCATTTTGATAGATATTAACATAGATATTGCCATTGTAGGCAATCTCTTGTGATTCCTTGATTCAAATGCTGCATATTCATATAATCAAGCTGTTCATGTGTAAGATCATTAATTCAATATAATAGTATTTATAATATGCAAGTCATCACTTAAAATTATCCGGCTTTGGCTGTAATTTTTATCCTTCTTGGTTTAAAAGTTCTTTATCATTTGAATATTTTGGAATTTCAAATATTTTGGCTTCGAGCATGACTGAAGATACATTTATTGTCGAAGTGCGCATCTGGTGCAGAAAAATTGGTTCCGTTAATGTTATTTAAATCAGCTTTCAGGTAAGTCAATTATCGTTTACTAGCACGGTTGCTGGTGGAATGCTAAAGTATCATCAGTTCAGTAGTCCATGCCTAGGCATAAGACGATTTAAAAATATTTTCCGTTGATAAATTCAGAAAATAATAAAAAAAAAAAATCAAAGGTCTGAACTCCAGCAGGCAAAGTCGACCTTATATGAATTGACTATTTCTTGTTGGTTATATATAGCTCCCAAAGTGCGTCCGAAACGCTTTTACTGAATTTACCTTCGTTTAGTACACTGAAGCAAATAAAACGAAAGCTCATAATGTAAAAATACGTTATAAGTTAATTTATCCATATCTGTTTAGACTCGGGCCGATTTAAATCCTGACATATTGTAGAGACGCTTGTCTATTTCTGAAGACCTAAAGTTGTATTCTAAAAGTTTTTTTTTTTATTTTTTGTCGTGAAGTTAGTGTCTCTTTTGCTTATACTATACTCTTAGCTTTTTTTCTTATTCTCAAGTGACCATATTTAAATAAGTACCTATTGGAGTTCCAATAACAACCATCAATACGCTTGTTTTAATTACATCCAGTTCTATCTGTTGATGACAGGAATCTGGGAAAGTGCGTTATAGAGGTTATATTAAAAAAACAACAATGTAAGAGGTCCTTATTCAATACATTATAAAAAAAGGAAAGGAAATATAAAGACGTTTTGGAAAAGTCAACAGATTTATTCGATACGAGTTTCATTCTCTTCCTCTTTGTAATGTTTAAATCTTTTAGGGAAGGTCAGGATAACTATAACGTGCTATGCATTCCTCCCTCACTTTAATGAGTACCAATGCTCATCAAATGCGTATTGTTGATACTTGTTTTTGTATATTTAAACACATTCTACTACATATACCAGCATATAGGAAACATGTATTTAATTAAAAATTTGAAAGTCCAACTTTGTCCTCAAAACCTGCGCAAACTATAACCCAGCAGATGAAAACAAATCAAAGTTATGTTATTTCAATGCCAAGCACTTCTCACTATCCTTTTATACAAGGTTTATTCAATTGAATAGTTGATCTGTTAAAAATTTTGTTTTCCAAATTAATGAATTATCTTGTTTGTGTAACATGTGTTTTGAAGGAAAATATAACGTCAAATTCGTTTGAATTGAAAACAAACTTGATAACTAAATTGACTGAATTTCGTTAATTTGGATAACATCGTATTATTTTTTTTAAGATACATTGAACAGACTGGAGAATGTTTACATCTGTCAGTTAACCAAATAATTGTATATCAACATTTCTATACACCAAATTGTCTTGCTTTTGTTCTGCATATCGGACATCTGGTTTTACCTATTTTCAAAACTCTGTCATACATATCTATTCTCCATGTCTCGCATTTTATTTAGTTTTCAAGTTTGGGTCTGTAGCATTTTGATTGCAGTCGTTATTAATTCAGTCTTTGCCTTTTTGTATCTGAACATGTGATGCTTAAACGGATGTCAGTCTAATATTCTTATGTTTTGTATTTAGAAATAACACTTTATAAAGTATATGTGTCCAAAGCGCTTTTGTGAATTAACCTTCATTGGGAACGCTCAAAGTAAAATAAAATGAAAGTCTAGCTTATATAAGAAACGAAACATTTGAAAAAAATGTATGACCAATAAGTTACCTTCTTCATACGTTTTGGCGACTTTCTCCTCGTTGATTTTAGTTAACGTCTCTAAACTAAAGCAATATAACAAATCATATTATCTACGAAACTATGAATTGAGCTATATAATTGGAAACTTAAATCAACCTACTGATGTCAGTGGTTAGTATCTAAGTTACTCGTTACTCTTTCTTTTTCGTGTTATAAATCTTGAAGTGTCTGTCTACAGTTATTTATATACTTTATTAATCTATTTTTGTATTGAAACCTTAGGGTTGATTGCCTGATTTCGACCTGTAATCTTGATTGGATAATTCATGTTTTATTTCTACTAGATGTTACAACTCTGGCTTTTATAATGGCACTCGTGTACGTGTCTCTCATTCGTTCATTTAAAAACAATAGCCATATCCAGTTTACTAAGGCTCATATAGTGGGCTGATCATTCTGATGTTCGTTTTTTCGAAATTGTCGGTACACTAAAGCCTGTAAAACTGTAAGATACCTATGTGTTGAGTTTTTTTTTTTTTTTTTTTTTTTTTTTTTTTTGTGTTTTATGGCTTTAGTTTATCTTACAACATTTTATTTTCAAATATTTGTGTTAATTGTAAACCAATATTTTATCATTTGTGTATGGAGCGCACTAGATATAAAAAATGTAAAGTATATATCAATATTCCGACAACTGAAATTCGAATAGATGGCTATCATATTTCTAAACAACGTTTGTCTAATTCCTGATGACTGAAAACCAGTACTAACCATATGTTGATTAAAAAGTCGCTTTCGTCTTCACACATTATTTCGCTAGAAGATATATAAAATCAAATTTGATCACTTTACGTGTACTTTATTAAATGATATTTTGTTCTGTTTCGGGAAGCCTTGCATTTGGAGTTTTGAAATCAACGACATGTGGATCAATATCTTATCATTCGAGTGGATTAAAATCGCCATGAAAGGCCAATAACTCATATTCGGAGCCTATTGATGACTGATCATATTCGCTGTCACAGTTTCTCTGTTATTGTTTTTACAACAAACGTAAACATGGGTAAACAATCGTCATCCTAGAACAATAACTTCATTAAGCAGTAGACTGATAATTTCAGTCATATTGACTTATTTGTAGATCCTTTTTGTTGATTATTTTTATCTGTCTATTTTCTAAAATAAATGAAAAAAAACATATTCTGAACATTTCTGTATCTGACAGATTATCTTTACCAATAACTATTTTCAAACAACAGAAAATGCATGCATTTTTTTCCAATGTCTTTTCTCTGAAATTACAGTAAAGTTGGCCAGATCATTTCACACATTGTAAGATAAAAGATTCCGCCTGGAAGATTGTGGCCAAGAAGGTTCCAAATGGGTATGTGGTTCAAAGGAGAAGATTTATGTAAAAGTTTACGAACGACGGACGCCAACTGACGACAATAGGTCAGAATAGCCTTTATGGAAGGCAACTAATAAACGAGTTATCGTGGATAGGTAATAATCTAATATCAATTATAACATACTTACTTAGATTCGTCTATCAATGGACACCTAAACTTTCCTGTTATATTAGCCTGATTCATGCAAACATAGTCTATAATAAAACTAAATGTAACATCAAAATACACAACAAAAACGAGAACAACAACAGCAATACCAAAACAATAATTCGTTTTTATTTGCAGAAATCCCGTAAACGAAGAGTTCGACATGCACGTGCACGTTTTAAGTATATCAGTAGTTAATGCAGGGATTAACTCCGGGCACACAGGCGTCTACCACAACTAAAACTGATTTTTATGACTACCTGACTAATTAAAAAAAAAGTAACACTCTGATTAAAATACAGATTATGTGCCCAAGCTTCGCTTATAATGAACTGACAATGCTCCATACTACTGTCTGTTCTGATAATTATAACATCAGCTAATAGCATTTCAGCATTTAAAGCATTGATTGTATGTATTATAACGACAAAACCCGAGTATCCCGAAATGTTGTTTAAAGAGAAAGAAATATGGAGCGTTGTCAGATCCTTGTAAGCGAAGCGTGGACACCGGATAATTAATTTGAATCAGATTGTGAATTTGACGTTCAGAAAACAACCCTCGATTAGCACTTTAATCATGTTAATCGTACGTACGTATATATATTTTTTTAAGTTGCGTATGACACACAGTTACTGTAATTTATAGCAAATTTCGTTTATGATACATAAAATCTTTATTAAACTTAATTTTTAATATAAATATATATCAGTTTTAATTTAGAACATGACGGGAAGTATTTCGATTTATGTATAACTAAAAAACATGAAAGATTTAATACTGAACAGAAAACTGACACGTATGTTTTATTCTTATGCATTTTCAAATGCAAACATCGAATTTTAAAAAAAAAGAGAGACGGAAGATACCAGAGGGACATTCAAACTCATAAGTCGAAAATAAACTGACAACGCCATGGCTAAGAAAGAAAAAGACCAACAGACAAACAGACAAACAATAGTACACAACACACAACATAGAAAACTAAAGACTGAGCAACACGAACCCCACCAAAAGCTGGGGTGATCTCAGGTGCTCCGGAAGGTGAGCAGATCCTGCTCCACATGTGGCACCCGTCGTGTTGCTCATGTTAGTACAAACCCGATAATAAGTCTTATTCGGTAGGGCACGTTCGGGAAAAGGGGACAGGATTGTAGTTACGACATTAGGAACATATTCGCTATCATCTGTGAAACGGATATTCTATAACGGTCAACCAACTCGTGATGGCGTTCGTAAACCTTACGAAGGGATGATTTCAACTTCAACACTTGGAACTCATGGTTTTAAAGATTCCTTGTGAGTAGCACCCCTTTCTGAAGGAAATCATGATAGGAAAAACAAGCCCTGGAATATCGTATCAACTTGGAGATATATACGCTGTAGGCAGGCGCTGCTCGAATGTTGCTACATAGAAATGGAAAGTTAACAATTGGGAAGCTAAAATCATCTCTTTTGTCGTAAAGTTTTGTTTTCAACCGACCCTCATTGTCAATTTCTAGATTTAAATCAAGATATGAGGCAGACTTAACTGTATCTGTTGTATCCTTTATCATAAGTTCGATGGGACAGATGCGTTCAACATAGTCACCAAATTTTACATTACTTTTAGTGAGAGAACATCATCTATATAGCGGAAAGTAAAGTTAAAGGATACTGCTAACTTCTTTTCTTTCTTCCTAAGAAGTTCCTGTATGAAGTCAGCCTCATATGAATAAAGGAACAATTCGGCAAGAAGAGAGGCACAGTTTGTTCCCATGAGAATGCCGATTGTTTGTTGAAAAACACGTCCTCCAAATATAACAAATATGTTGTCAATCAAGAAATCAAGCATCTCGATAATGTCAGTTTCAGGGATTTTTTAGTTTGAATCAGAGTGATTTTTTACAAAGCAGGATTTATCCCTCCCTAAGACAAGATACTTGTATCTACGTTGGCCATTCTTTTATATGAAACAAAGCAGGACAAACTCTTTCAGATTGTTTTTTAGTGTGGAATAGGGAATACTTGTGTAAAGTGTAGAAAAGTCAAATGTTTTAATATTATAAGTAAATGTGTTTTCAGTAAAACATTCGCATACCAATATATGAAACAATTATGTAAAGTGTCATAAATTGCGTTCTGGGTGATTTTGGAGTCTCGGGATGATACCAAAGAGGACAAATATTGGTAAAGGGATGACAAAGCATGGTTAAAATAAGAATGGCAAAATACAAAATTACAAAAAATGTTAAAATGCAAATAACGATAAGGAAACGACTAATCAATTATGTTGAAAGGAATTGAAATATCTATACACGAACAGCACCAACCAAAATGACAAAAAATATGTAAAAATAATAAAAACAAACAATTACAAACAGAACCCCCCCCCCCCCCCCCCCCCCCACACACACACCCTCAAACACACACACACCTTGGGTTGTTTCAGCAATATGAAATTAAAAAAAAATGAGAATCATCCGATCAAAAACCTAAAAGATTCTTGCCTTTCATATGTATATGCAACATCCATTGCATTGATCATGCCTTTAAATCTGATTATGATTCAAATTCAGTAATGGTTTCAATAAACGAACACACTTGAAGCTCGTCCTTGTGAGATATACATTGCGTATCTGCTTGAGTATAACTTGCTAGAATTCTTAGAGGTCTTTCTAAGTAAGACATGTATGATGTGAAAATACTTTCCATTACTTTTAAAAAGAAAACAAATGATGTGATAAAGAACTTCAATGATGTTTTTCAAAAATCAAACAAGTATTTGGTCCAACAAAGTTCTTAATTTGAAAACATGAATCATCATAAAATTGTCAAATTAACCTACTTGCATGCTATTTGGGACATATAATTCGGCAGATGAAGCCAAGGATTTATATTTACATAATTAGGATATATCATCTTGTTTATATACATTTTCTCAGTTGTTTATTTGCTGAATTTTCTGTAGAAAAAAAAAAAAAAAAAAAAAAAAATTTGAAAGCAAATTTTGAATTAAAAAAAAAGAGGAAAGGAATGGCATTAAGGAAGAACTATAACTTATGCAATAAAACGTATCAGACCTAGCATTCTGACTTTAACCATATTTGGAAATATATTATATTATGTTTATTAAGAAAGTTGGGTTGTTATTGCAAAAAAGGTCGCCATATAGACTCTTGTTCAATCTAGGCCGCAAGATGCAAACCCTTTTATTCACAGGTAAGTCCATAATAAAATCAAATTAAGTTTGATCTTATTTTTCAACAATTGTATAACTCGAAATGTATGTTTTATTTAATTAATGTTTTTAAGTATGTTTCACATTAGGAATTGGTTTTGTATCATATATTGATCTTATTTAACATGTTTATCAAAAGATACGATTATCCTATAGACAAGTGTATGATATATAGCCGGCTTTAGATAGCTATAAATCTAGAAACACGTTCTCAAACTACACACAGCTCATATAACCCATCAAGTTTTAAGGGTTACATTACTGTTTATTTATGTGCAAATGAAGACAAAAAATGATTAATCTTTACCTGGTGTGAGTACTTGATCTTTACCGCACTCCTTATAATAACAAGAACAATCTTCTTCAGAAGGCACACAGAAACAAAATTTATTCGGATTTGATACGAAACTAAAGCCATATCTGTAATCACAGCGACAAGTTCTATCCGTTGTTGTTTGCCTATCAGTGCTTTCAATTTGACCCTCTTCATTGCAAGCAGATTTGAGAAAAACACACGTGTCTCCATTGGAAGAACTGTATTTGAACGGCTGATAATGGTTCTCGTCACAAGGTACACCATCAAAACTTCCTCTAAAAACAGTCTTGAAACCTTAAAAATGTTATTCAATCATTATATTTGTGTATATAGTTTTACATATACAGTATATAAAGTCAAAAAATATGTGTTATGAAGTTACTTACAGGAAGTATACGGTCATGCATAGGGTTAATATATTTATTTGTTTGCCGAGGCACTAGTTGAGTTTCCATCACAGTTTTACCCTTATTTCCAGTATATAACCTTTAAATCACTACATGCCGAATGTAGCGAAATGATTAATTTTTTGGGCCATTCCGATTTTTATTTTATTAATTTTCCTGATATTGTAATTCGGCAAGCTAGGTAATGTCATTGACAATATTCAACTTTTAAAATTACTGACCTTTTTATCTAATGTACATTTGCAAAGACAATCAATCAAAAAAATAAAACCCATGTGTAAATGGTTTTGGACTTTAAAGATGCATCCTCGAAAATTGCGGAAAGGTAGGATTAATCAAGTAAGCGTAAACTATAAAAAAGAAGATATGGTGTGATTGCCAATGAAAAAACTCTTCACAAGAGACCAAATGACACAGAAATTAACAACTATAGGTCACCGTACGGCCTTCAACAATGAGCAAATCCCATACCGCAGAGTCAGCTATAAAAGGCCCCGAAATGACAAATGTAAAACAATTTAAACGAGAAAACTAATGGCCTAATTTATGTACTAAAAAATAAACGAAAAACAAATATGTAACACAGCAACAAACGACAACCCCTGAATTGCAGGCTCCTGACTTGGGATAGGCACATACATACAGAATGTGGCGGGGTTAAACATGTAAGCGGGATCCCAACCCTCCCCCTAACCTGGAACAGTGGTGTAACAGTACAACATAAGAACGAATTATAAAAATCAGTTGAAAAAGGCTTAGCTCATCAGATGGATTCAAATAGAAATACATCTAACAAAAACACTCAGTAGACGTGGCCGGGTAAAGCATATATTTCCATCTTTATGTCGAAATAGTACTGTAAACAAAAACAGTAAAACAGTAAAAATGGGTAATAATTCAACCATGAAGAGGAAATAAAGGTACATCTTCATTATTCAGTTGTCTTTTAGTTTACTGTTTAGTCCTGAAAACTCGTTAAAGGGAGTTAACCATCTCGCTTGATAAAACGACTACTAAATTAATAGTGGTAAGTTTAATTAATTTCATTTAATTCATTGGCTGTTAATACTAGTAGTTTCAAAGCATGTACTTTTACATTACCTTCTTGTTGAATTTCATCAGTTGTTTTGCAGTATTCCGTATACGTTTGTTTATTTATATCAAGGAAGCACATATACTTTGATGAGTCTTTACAGATCTTCGCCCTAAAATTCGCCTGAGAAATGTGGGGACATACATTGTCAAAACTAGAACACTGCGTGAACAGTAAGTACAACACCTGAAATGAGACGTTAAATGCAATGAATTATTCTTTTTCACTTGTCAGTAGTGCTGTATGTGATCCGAAGTATGTCCATTACCTCTGACAAAACTGAGTTTAAAAGGATTTGGCTATTACGTTTAATATAACAGTACGGATATCAGGTTGGATTGTCAATAAGACAACCTTCCAATGGTGTAACAGTGCATACAAACACACTATACAGATCTGTTTGAAAGGTTTTGAATCGTCAGATCGACAGAGATACAAATCACAAATGATTTTTATCTAAGAGTACTCGCAGTTTCTGAAAGCTAGTTCAAAGCCAATTACAACTAATGAATAATTTTCAAGACTAAACCTTTTCTGATTCTACAAGATTTATACACTTCACTCCCTAACTTTCGTATTTCCATTAACATAGAAGTTTACTCAATATAATCGATAGTTTTGACTTTACTTTTTGAATAAATATAAATTTAGCATAGCATCTTATAATGAGGTATCTATACAAGCCTCACTTGTATTGTGACTTTGAGATGACAAACATCAATGGCAGTCTGTTTCTTTGCTTTGAAATATAATATGAAACATGACCTAGGATTTTGTGTCTCATAAATTCACATAATCAAGCCATAGATGCAATCGTTTAAAAGTATTTACTACCACGGCGTACCTACGAGACCAGTAGTTTCATTCATAGAGTAGACAAACGAGTCCCGAATCGAGACATCAGTGTGCCATGTCTTAAAAGTAGTACGGGTGCGATATCAAACTAAAGACTCAACCATGGACACTCTCCAACATTGTAGACAAGAATATAATTCATTACACAAATTTTAGTTTTTGCTCAAAACACAAAAGAGGGTAAATAAATCCTCATTTATAGGCAATCACTCCTATGAAGAGTGAAAGTCTACTAACTAAATCGGCAAAATTTGACCTGTTTGTGGATCTTGCCTTGCTGGTCATTTTTTTATTCAAAGTTTCTGTTTATCTTTTATAATTTTTATAATATAAGGCAAAACGCAAAAAATGGTAAATATCGTCATTAAAGGGCAATAACTCCAATAAGGAGTCGTCGGAAAATTTCCTCCAAATTGTCTTAAATGTAGATCTTGTCTTGCTAATTATTTTGCTTAGTTAAGTTTCTATCTATGATCTATTATAATGTTTAAGATATTAGGCAAAAACGCAAAAAATTGGTTAAAATCGTCATTAAATGGCAATAACTCTAATAAGGAGTCGTCGACTAATGATCTCGACCATCATCTTTATTCGTAGATCTTGCCTTGCTGATCATTTTTGCAACTTAAAGTTTCTCTCTATCTATTATACTTTCAAGATTATAGGTAAAATTGAAAAAAGGTAAATTTTGTCATTTATGTGCAATAACTCCTATAAGAAGTCGCCTGACAGGGTTGACGTCAATGAACAATTGGTGAGGCTCAACATTCGTTACATAATTGTTTTGTCAGATTTTCTCTTTTCGTAACGGTTTTCAAAATAATGGACATTTCCATTTTACCCCTATGCTCTATTATTAGCCATGTCGGCCATCTTGTTTGACAGGCTGGGTCATCGGACACAAAGTTTTAACTAGATATCCCAATGATGATTGTGGCCAACTTTGGTTAAATTTGGTCCTATATTTTCGGAGTAGAAAGTTTTTGTAAAAGTTAATGGACGACGACGACGAACGAAAGACGCAAAGTGATGAGAAAAGCTCATTTGGCCCTTTGGGCCAGGTGAGCTAAAAAAAAACCCGGTCGTGGTCTTAAATGAATGGCAAGTGTAGAGGATACCACTTTTCGAGTCCGTTCAAGAATCGTTTGTTTGTGTTCTAGAATACGCAAAATGTATAGGCGAATGTTGCCGTTTTACATTTTGACCTTACCTAGCTCTCCATATATTGTTTGTTACAGTCACAAACTATGCCATGCTCCTGTCACAACTTATATATCTCCTTTTTTGTTAATTTGATTTAATGTTCTTCCTTGTATGGCTTTCCTTTTATCATTGTTTTCATTTGAGTGCAAACTCTTTCAGTGATCCGTATGTGGCCTGTCGAAAGGTAAAATTACTTTCTATGTCCAATCTACCCTCTGTTTCCAATCGCTGTGCAAATTTCGAGACCTTCATCCCGGGCGATCCTTTGAATGGACATACCTATTGTATCTATTGTCAATTCACTGTCGTCCTGAACATGCATGAAATATTAGACACTAGACTTTAAGCAAACAACATATATGCTTATACATTTACTGCATTTGAACTCTGGCGGATAGTTGTCTCATTGACGATCATACCACATCTCCTTATGTTTATAACAAGAAATCAACAAGAGACCTCGCCAGTAGTTGTTGTATGTCATATTTTTTTTATTCGAAGAAATAATTGCCTATTTTATTCCTAATGGCCAATCTTGCAATGTTTCTGTTATATATATGTATACAGCATTTTCAGACTCAAGAAGATTTAAGGCTTGACAAACTGTATCGACACCTGTCTATTTCTGAAGATTGATTGTTGCTCTTAATACATTTATTTTTTTATATTTGTTTGTGCTGTATTTAGACCCCTCTAACAAGAAATTTATTTTGCATGCACACGTATAAAAAATTGCGGTTTTTATCCAACGCAATCATAGGTTTGAACGTTGTTTTCAATTTAGACCCCTCTAACAAGAAATTTGTTTTGCAAGCACACGTATAAAAATTGCGGTTTTTATCCAACGCAATCATAGGTTTGAACGTTGTTTTCAATTTAGACCCCTCTAACAAGAAATTTGTTTTGCAAGCACACGTATAAAAATTGCGGTTTTTAACCAACGCAATCATAGGTTTGAACGTTGTTTTCAATTTAGACTTGTATATATATACATATATATGTCATTACGATACGTTAAGATATCTATAAATAGTTAAGAGGATTTAATGAGGACATATATATACACACGTCACTGAGTCACAATAACATGTATAATTGACAACATGCTGTATATAAAAATTCAGTAAAACTGATATCATAATCTTGATATCATAGATCAGGTTTCCTTATACACAAAACAGCAATATAAAGTCATTACGATACAATCACGGCAATAGCAAGATCAGTATTTAAATGTTGATCAGTTTTACACATAACATACATGTATAATTAAAAAAAAATCTTAATTCATCAAGGTCGTAGAGTAACCGATTCATTGTTGTCTGATAAAAGTCAAGTTGCGAAAACATATTCCAAGTGTGTATTTTTCTAACATAACATCTCAAGTAACCTCACGCTTATAATGTAATGAAAACAGCACAGCCGGAAATAATTTACCACCTCGAGTTACTACTATGATGACCAACCTACTTGTAAAATAACAATTCAAACTAAATTCCTTTACAAAGCCCCACATTAAAGTTCTCGCTAGTTTTTATTATATATATCAAGCAATCTTTATTATAAATCTCAAGATGTATTCATTGACAAATTAAGATCAAACAAAAAATAGTGTAAGTATTGAAGTACTATATATTTATATTACATTTATATTATATTATAAAATTAATTACATAATCAAGTTTGCAATGTAAACGTGGTCCACCGTTTCTTCTCAATATTGATAACAATAATACTAATTATACTTACTACACAGACACTAATCTTCATTTATAAGCTACAGGTTTACAGTCATTGTTAACCATTTCGTCATATGTTAATATAAAATCGACAGAATGTTGGTAAAACCGTACCTATTTTTATTTTGAAAGATTCAATTATATATTTTTAAACATTATCTGGTTTAAAATAGCAAGGATAAATCAATCTTACCTTACCAGGAAATCTTTCTCCGTCCACTTTGGGACAACCTCATCTAGAGCAGTTAAATGTAGATCCACCACCATATATTATATGTATATACATTATATTACAGGTATAATAATTATTCTGGGCAAATCACTGAAATACGGGAATAGCAATGTTCCATATATCAATATATCACATATCACTGAATTAACCACATTTTTATTCATCTTGCTAAATGTAACGCATACGACTATATACATTATATTACAGGTATATTCTCGGCAATTAACCGGAATACGGGAATATCAATGTTCCATATATATATCAACATATCACATCACTGTGTTTGCTGAAGTTTTGTAACATTAGATAGACGTTAGGGGTCTCATTGCTACAGCGAATTGCATGTGTTTAAGCTCAAACAAATAGTTAATTGAATTTTCTAGAAAAATGTTTATGTGCTAGCTTTAAAAGTGTTGACACCTTTAGTAAATATAAATCGTATAGAAATACTGATACAAAACCAACATGGGGGGACACTTGTGAACAGAGTAAGCACTATTTTTCTCTTTTATCATATATTATTAAACTTTTAATTGTACACCTACGATTTTACAAACACCAAATACAAACAACAATTATGATGGTGATGATGGTTAGCCTGTTGTTATACTTGAAATGGGTCTTCTGGTATTTGATTACACTTTAAAAAATATATGTCCGGGTATAGTGATTTGAAAGGTTAAATCATTATGATGAATGGCTGCTTAACGCCCAGCGGCAAATTAATATGCATATTCAGGACGGGAAAATGTTATTGTAATACGACTTTTAACCTTAATTTGTACTAGACCGAAACACTGATTCGGATTCTTAACTTGCTAGTTTACAGGGTAACAGTCTTTGCTCTTACTCCTAAATGCTGCGTGCTTAGCGGAGAAGCAGCATATAACCATTTTAAAGTCTTTGGTTTCATCCGGTCGGGGTTCGAACAAATGTCATCCCGCATCCCGCACTCAAGGCGAACACGCTACCACAAGACCACCGAGGCGGTTGGAAAGGGTAGAGGGGTAAGGGGTAATTTAAAGATTGATATCGATACAAAGACAGAGTAAGAATCATTCATAACATCTGGGGTTATAATTTGAAATCAATGCATTTGTATATATATTTGAAATTAAAGGTACGTGTTAAAAAAAAAAAACTTTTATCGCTTTAATATCATAATGTGAAATATGTACAATACTTTTTGGAGAATGTGATCCAATTGCCAAATTAATGATTGCTTCATTAAAACCTTACCAGGTCAATCTTGTATAATACATTTATTTCTACAGTGTTATATCTCCAAAGAAATAAGTAGGAGTCAAAGGTAATTTGAGCGTGATTCTGAGGGTGTCGTACACAACGATTGTTTAAACGGCGAAGTTAACATTATATAAATAACACATAGCTGAGAGGGTGATAGAGCAGATTGTTACCCCGAGAAAACATTGTCAACTGAGGCGAAGCCAAGGTTGACAATGTCTTTTCGGGGGGTAACAATCTGCTCTATCACCCTCTCAGATATGTGTTATTTAATTTATTATGCTGAATGCTCTGTTATTACTGTCGATTAAATTTCAAATTCAAAGTAATAAACTATGACGTCTTGTACATAACAACCATCCGTATTTAATAAAGCGCACACTTGATCAAGCGTCTTCGTGAAGGGTAATAGAGTATTTGCCATAGGATAGAGTCGTATTTAATAAAGCGCACACTTGAACAAGCGTCTCCGTGAAGGGTAATAGAGTATTTACCATAGAATAGAGTAAATTGTCTCCCTCGTATTAACCAATCAAAATCTGGCATTTTGACATGAAGTATGATAAAAAGGAATATCACGTATAGGCAGAAATCACACTTCATAAATCAAACGACCAAAAATTGAAATTGGCCTTATATCCCTCTATTCTCAACTAGACAAAGTTTGTAATTGAATAAATAAAAAATCTAGATAAACCATACATGTAGCTCCACAATATATATGTTGTGTTCAAAGTAAAATGCACCTTAATGTATAATATAATGCATAGGAACTATCTATTTAACCATTAATGTTACTTAATTGACAAGTTTGTTTACAATATGTTTTATAACAATGTATATATATTGGCGGTTCGAGAAAATTTATTTTTAATATATGTAACTATGTTATATTTTAATGTATATTGAGGGAGATTTAAGCATGATAATTGTTGTTGGCGTAACATCAAGTGACAAATATTTCATGCATATTTTTTAGGACCAAAACAAATTCAAAATTGGTCGAAAGAGATGAATGGCAGGTTTCGGCTGCCACTTGAAAAGGAGTGAATTATGTTAGGAGCAAAAATTCTGCCTTTGCATTACATCCTGTCTGCTAAAGATCCTGATGCTTTGCTATAAGAGTTTTATAACGTGCAGAGATAGTGGCACTCACGGTGAACGATTCATCGGATGAAATGTCCCAATATTGACTGATATTGATGGATAAAAATACGTACAGAAAGAAAAGCACTCACTCTAATCGAGACTTCGGATAAAGTGTCCCAATACTATACTGACCACCTATACGGTATGGGTTTTTCTCATTGCTGAAGGCCGTACGGTTGCCTATAATTGCTTACATCCACTTTATTTGAACTTTGGTGGATAGTTGTCTCATTGGCAATCTAACCACATCTCCTTTTTTTATATGGCTGTGTATATAGTCTGCACAGACAACTAGACGCCTATCTTTAAAAAAGGTAATTCAGTGGTTGTCGTTTGTTTATGTGTTACATATTTGTTTTTCGTTCATTTTTGTACATAAATTAGGC